>NC_064870.1:12659228-13859228 GCF_943734695.1 Anopheles maculipalpis | reverse complement strand
GGTTTGCGCTCGACGATGGTAAGAGATAGGTCGTGCAAAGTTGTACCGTTTCTGGCAGGTGCAGGATGAAAGTATCACCGATCGGTACCAGTAGGTTCTTCCCCGTTTCCTCCATCATTACGCCAAATGGGAGCTTCAATGCTTTGTTCTGCTTTTGTACATTGACAACGTTTTCCTGCAGGTTGAGATTACTTTTACCCAAAAAAACCGGCACCGTATCGCTACTGCTGCTGCCGAACTGATTCCATTCGGCGTGCAAATTGTTAGCCAACATCTGACCAGTCGGGGTTAGATACAGACCACACACAGCTGTCTGATTCAGCGTAAAGTGAAGAAATTTACTGCGCCGGCAAGCTTCTAACAAATCGATCATAGTTTTAGCAGCTCGTGCCATCGTGCGTGACTAAAGATACGATTGTCCTGCCTGTTCGAGCGGAATGTTTCCAGGCGGTGCTACGAAGTATTCCTCCTCCACCAGGGCCGCGTTTTGCAGTACCTCGGTCTGCCGGTCCCCGTCATCGACGGTGTCGGTACGCAGTGCAAGCTTTTCCCGCTCCAGCACACTGTACAACGGTTCCACGTCGTCTGTATCGATGGGAATGATACGCGACGCGAACTCGATTGAGTCCTGTAACGTTTCCAATGCTTGTCTGAAACAGTGAGCTATTATTGAACGGAACTACACACCTTTGCCTTCTGCCGTACTTACTTGCTATCCAGATTTACAAGTGACAACCTTTCAAGCAGTTGCACCGTTTGTTGGTTGATTGTAATGGATGATGGGTCTGCCAGCAATACGAGTCGGTGCGGTTGCTGGGGGACTTTAGTTGGATGCTGTAAAGGTTTCCCTGGCCAATTACGGCTAACCCACTTTCGGGCTTCCTTGGGTGATTGTGGTGAAGCTTGCAGGGTGGAAAGCGAGTTTCTCGATGGAAAGCGGGATAGGACACTACGCAACATGTTTCGATAAGCCGAGCTGGTGAACATAAAGCAATCTGTAATGCGATCGACTGCTCGTCTTCAACAATGTTACGATTTGACGCACAGCCGTACTGGAAAGGAAGAGAAAATAAAGTATGTGTTATTAAAATATAACCGAGCATATTCCCGGGATAAGGCAAAGAATAAGTAAGAAATGCCTTATCATTATGTTTGTTTAACATCGTCGTCACAAGCGGTGTTGACAATACGGCATTGCACCGCCATAATTAATTATAAATAAATGATATTAATAAATATTATTAAAATATAAATTTTCTATCTTTTCATAAATTTATATAATGTATATATCCAACAATTGCAACCCTAAATTGAACGCAGCGAAATTTTTGCACATCCCCCAACAATATTTCAACATGCTCAGAATGGACGAGTTAAAATTTTGTCAAATTAACGAACATTTTGAAACCAAAGATACATGCTACAGTCTCATAGACGGGGAAGAAGACCATAAACATAAACATAACACAACTTGCTCTAAACATTCGAAATTGGCCTGGATGCGTTCCATCGCGATCTGTCAAAAGCAAAAGAAAACAAAGGACCAATTTCCAGTTAATATCTGCATGGGTTATTTTAAACGTCTAAACGTCAATGGGATGGCCCAACCACGCACAATCGTTATGGAATGTACCATCCTGGAGGTTTACATCGCTCGATTCGGTTCTATCTGTATTTCAACCGGCACAGTTTACCGGGAACCTTCGCTGAAACGCCGTGCCGTGATCGAGTATAGTGTGGCATTTTGTGAAAATTGCATTGCCAGAAGCCTCTCAGACTGTAATTCTACAAGCACAGAATACCGGAAACAGTCGTCGACGAACTGAACCAAGTGGTCTCAGGAATCGTAGTGTGAAATTTGTTGAATCTTGAAGTTTTGCTTGCTTAGCTTTTCACGCAATTCTCCAGTAAGTGTTTTTTCTTCGCTACCATTCGATTAGACGCTCGCTAACCACAAATAGTTGCTAGTATAGATCTGCTCGGTTAAAAGAATGATCTATAACGCACGCCCCCATACGCAGTAAAGGAATTTGTATCCAGTCAGCGTTTTATGTTTCTCCGTGTGTTGGACTTCTCATCCATGATAGTTATTTCCTGTAACGTGAGAACGACTGCTGGATACTGATGAAGTAGCTTCGCACCGTCGTGTCGTGAAAGTGTTGATGGAGCAATAGGTTCAGGGCCTCCTCGAACATGTTGCATATTACGTTCGAACATGTTAATCATCATTGTTCGGTCTCTCTAGTGTGTACTTCGCAGGGCGATTCCAGTACTTGTATTGCAGGGCGATTTTGCTAGCGTTTGCATACGGCCTCCATTTTCTGAGACTCAATTGAAGACATCAGAAAAAGTGCAAATCTCTACCATACATCAGCTTCAAAATTGTGTCGCTTTGGGTCTAGCGTTTGTTCATGGCATCCTTGATTGAATTTGACTGTGGGTTCAGATCGTTCCAGTTTTTGCTTATCCTTTCAGTTTCAGCAAAATCCTTCCTTCCTAGCTCCTAGTTCCTAGTTCCGAGTGTGATCGGGTGCATTATCTTAGCATTGTTGTTGATACACAAACGAAAGTTTATTTTTTAAACCGCTCCACACGAAACTTGATTTTGCGATAAAAATGCGGTTTGGTATGGTATGGAAATGTATCAAAAATCGACAACATTTCAAAAGAAAGTCAAATTTGCGCTTCCTTCTATAGCCGAGTTTAACGTAAATGTGAATGGTGAATTGTATGTAGTAAAAGCTACCGCATATCACACTCCTCCTTGATAAACCATTTCTGCCAACGTTTTGTTTCGTAAATCAAATCCACCGCTTATCCGATATGCTGTATGTGTGTTATTCTGTTTTACTTCTTTGAGACTCCCTTACAACAAAGTAATAACGTATTCTTATATGCTTTGTTCTAGGATCTACTATTCCCGATGCTGATTGTCGCTTGAACTTACTTCGATAAATTCTGAACCAAAAAATTATCCACTACCCAGGCCTTTAGAATCTTTCTCAAAAGAGCCATGTATTTTGCTTCGCTTCGAGGTAGGAATCGACAGTGGTTCGCTTCTTGACATTTCATCGTTGAACGCGTCTCGGTTCAGTATGAGCTTTGGTTCTATAGTATCATTTAGCCTTCTTATCTTGTTCTATGCTTGGTTGATTGTGTTGCAAAATACTGGAAATCTAGGAAATCAACGTGACGAGTTGGAAACAGGTGCTGCACACATTTTGTTCTCACATTCGGTGGCGCATGTGACGATTACATTAACCGTTGGATATATCCTATATTTTAACTATTGAACGCATTTATGACTTTTCGAGTGGAAGTGTAGCTTTTTTAACCTAAAACAGGAAAAAAGAACGATAGTAAGCAGTTATTATTAAATCCTTAACAAATGCTTGTATTTTGAATAATAATTCTTACCATGCTTTTTCACCCAAACAAACCACAGCGAATCTATCATGTTGCCTGTTAAAACCCGTAACATCTTTAAGGACGTCGTGAATGGCTCGCGAGTGCAACCGTTACGTCAGCAGATGGAGAAAAACTTGAAAGATGCGTGTATTGGCCGACTTAAGCCATGGAAAAGTTGCCAAATCGATACCGATGATACCAGTTCGCTAACATGGAGCCCTAATGGGCAGTTTCTCCTAAGCGCATCAAATGATCGTAAGATTAGTCTATGCAATCCTTTCAATGAATCTCTAAAACGTATTAAAACTCCGCATGCATCGCAAGTTACGTGTGCGCGATTTATGTCTCACTCGGACAATCTAGTCGTGTCGGGTTCGCGAAGGGATGGACTAATGTGTTACGATTTTAGCGTAGCACAGGGAAAAACCATCATTATTCCAATCTTCCGTAACTGCACCACACACCGAACAAATCAAATCATACCCATACCATCGGAAGCCAAGAGTTTTATCAGCTGCCACTCGGATCGCACGGTGCGATTCTTCGATATCCGGTGTCACTATAACGAACAAATGAATGAATGCAAAGACAACATACTGCTACGTATGAAGTGCATACCAACAGCAATGTCGTTATCACCAATATCAGAGCGATACATTGCTGTTGGTGATTCTAATGGCTATGTTTGTATCTATGACCGCCGTAATCCCGGAAGCAACTTTGCTGCACCTCCAATGAAAATATTTTCTTATCCAATGATGACCACTGAACATCCTGCCGTAACATCAGTAGCCTATGATGATTCAGAGCAGAACATTTTATGTAATTTCTACGTGGATTCCCTATACCTGTTCGATGTAGCAAATCACTCTGGGCTAAGTGACGAATCGGTGCTGGGTCGAGAGCCATGGATACCGATTAATGACCGGGGTATACACAACAGTCCGTTTTTGGACGAATCAGATTGGATACGAATTACACGTCAGGTTGTTAATTTCGCACATAACTTTCAAGAGCTGAGCTTGGAAGGATTCGATAACGCGTCGGATGTTGTGGAGGGATGGTTTGCGGAGGTTCTAGAGAATGATGTGGAAATCCCGAACGACAGCGACAATGATGAAGCCATGGACGAAACGGACAACCATGCGGAGGTTATAGAGAATGATGTAGATATCCTGAGCGACAGCGACAATGCTGAAGCTATGGACGAAACGAACAACCAGCACGAAAGCCAAGCTGCTGGACGAAGCGGTATCCCGACAAATACAAACGAATTCTTGTATGTTAAAAAATCGTACAAAACTCGTCACAAATTTAAGTAAGTGTTTTTTAATAGTCTTTCTACTACTTTTTCCTTATTTTCTGTAATGATAGTTATCGTATCGCATTCGTGCTGTGCCATCCGGACCCGATCAAACAATTAATCGCCATTTTTCGACTTATATCATTCATCAACAGTACGGGCTTGACGGACGTTGGATTTTGGGGCAACAATTATGTCTTAGCCGGGTCTGATTCTGGGAACGTGTTCTTTTGGGATAAACGCAAAACTGACTGCATCATGACTTTGATTGGCAACCGCGAATCGGTGACCACCGTTCAACCGCACCCATCGCTAGCGATTTTTGCTACAGGCGGTGCGGATGGGTTAATACGAGTTTTTATGCCGCTGGGTGAATACAGCCTGTTGGACGACGAAACTATACCAAAAGTAAGTGCCAAAGTTGAAATATTATGCTTCATACAGAATTGTTTTATCAACTCTATTATTATCTCTTTGTTCTATTAAGGTACAAAAGGAAAAGGAAGAGCAGTTGGCCAACCGACCACGCCTATCAGGGGTTGTGTTAAATTACATGAATAGTTATTAAACCGTGGAACCGTGGGTAAACTTTTCCCTAAATTGTTTTTTTTTCTAATTGGGGGGGGGGGGGGGGGGGAGCTGGTGGAGATGGGATTTGAATCCCAGTCCTGCCGTTTGAAGACCGGCGCCGCTGTCGCCTACACCACCGGGCGGCCGTTATCCTTAGTAGGTTATTCTATATGTACAAAGAATTAAAAACACTGTGAAAAGGCTTTACCTTACTTAACGAAGCTGCCTTACGCGTACGTCTAGTTCCTTTCTATACGATTTTTCACAATAGTTTATAATTCCAGAATAAACGATATGGTGCGCATAGCTGCATATTTTACAAACGAATGCATTGCTCCGTTTTCTTCGTACCTTAAAGTTAATGTAAAATATGAGAAAGCTGTTAAAGCAAAGTATCAACTTACGCATAATTCAGTCACACAATTTCGTCGTGGTTCCGAATGGCAGAATTCTTAACAGTAATTATCGCTGCCGGCTGCCATAGCAAAGCACACAAACACACGGACGCACGTACCTAAACGCGTTAACGAAAATCGCCACAATTAATGACAAGATTTTAATTCAAAACACTACAATATTCTAGATTAGGATTAGCGAGGAAATCACTTTTTGGGAAGTGATGAGTAAAATTATATTACAGCTGTGCTCATTCTCCACAACCGCCTGAAGGCCAAATGTTCAGACAGATGTCTGCTATTAGGTTTATGCTCTGCTCGCGACGTGTTGGGTTGGAATTGAAATCGTTTTACGACATTTGCTAATTTGTATTTTGATCATGTTAGCTATAATTGAGTTTTATTTGATTTTTTACAAGTAAAATATCAAAAATACACACACACACACACACACACACATACACAGAATAATTAGCCAAATTTTATAAAGGATTGCAAGAGTGGTTCTTGATCAACCACCATATAGTGGTGTTGTGTACATACGCCCGCTCGTATTGCATTGCGTATGAATGTGTGTGTGTGTGTGTGTGTGTTTGTGACTCTTGCAAAGTTTGTACAACGCAAGCGAAGGAACAGGTGCATTACCGCGTAAAATAACTACAATACACTATTACCTACAGTCAACCTGTCTCCAGCACTGGGAGAAACATCAATCAGCCGCTGTCCACTATTGGATGCTTGTGTGATAAGCGTGTGGGAGAGAAAATCATGCCAGGACGCCCTCCACGATAGTTAATAAAGGGATATCATTCGTCGTTTGGACCAGGTCGTGCATAACGGGACGGCCATTGGTGGTGCTAAGGTTGTGCAGTGTGGTAACGAGAAAGGAATAGAGGGGGAAGTGCTAAATACGGGGGTGGGGGGTGGTTCATCGTGGTGTCCCGCAGCAAATTAGTGCTAGCATTCCCCATTGGCCACCAAAGGTTACGCAAGCAAGGAAGGTTTCGCGAGCTGCTCGGATGGTTGTTTTGTTTTGGTAATCAGCATACCCGTGAAAGACAGGGGGAGCGTACAAAGGAACGTCAACACGGTACGCAACGAAACCACAAATCATCATGACCAGTACGGTGGTGATTCTGGAAGTGGTACGATTGCTACTGTTGCTGGTCTTACCTGGGAAGGCCAGTACGGACGGTACCGAGGGTTCGCTCAGTGGTACCCGACCGGTTGCCGCCGCGCCCGTGCTGATCGTGGTGTCGTATGATGGCTTCCGGACGGAATACCTACAGCGCAACAGTTCCGCTTACATTAACGAGCTGCGGCGAAACGGTACTTCCAGTGCGTACCTGCGGAACGTTTTCCCAACGAAAACCTTCCCGAACCACCACAGCATCGCCACCGGCGTCTACCCGAACATGCACGGTGTGCTGGCGAACGGTGTGTACGATTCGATCCAGGGTCCGCTAAACTATTCGTACGAGCTATTTCACTTCAATCCGGAACTGCTGCCGATTTGGGTAAGATTCTTTCTTTATTTTCAAATTCCCGTTCTAAGTAAAAAGTAATAGTGTTCTCTAGTGTTGTGCTTAATGAATCTTTTAGGGATAGTCATTCATATGAATCGTAACTGAAGAGCCATTCAAATAAAAAATTGAAAGTCGTCCCAAAAGATTCGTGATTCTTTAAAGATTAGTGAGTTTTTTAAGATTCGTGAGTCTATTGTGAATTTGAGAATTGAGAGTTTTTTTTAGATTCGTGAGCCTTTTGTAAATTTAGAAAATATTATAAATCTTTTAAAGGACGCGGGCCACGAGAAATTTCATAATAAAAAAACAGGTGCTTTTGAGTATGTTTGAAATTTTCTCGGATTGAAGTCTCGCTTTGAGCACCTGGCGCGCGCACAATCTTTTTACACGAGGCAACGGAGAAATGGCTGAAATTGCAAAATAGAGATTTTTTTACTGTTCTAGATCGATTTCAACAGCTTCAAATTTCCCGTGGTCCGGGGCCTTAAGATTCGCAATTCACGAAAGGTTCATGGTTTATTATTCGTTTCTGAAATTATCACTTATCAATTATTTGTTTGGTGGAATCACAAGTAAAGAGAAAAAAATCTGATAATGTATCTATTGTCTTAACCAGTGTTCGATTCACTTTCAGAAATGAATACTAAAATTTGGTAAAACGGTTAAAGAAGGCAGCAAGAACTGGGCGACAAGGAGTACAATGAATCTTTGGAGATTAGTAAATCTTTAATTATTCGTAAATATTTAAATATTCATAACTTTTTCGAGATTAACGAATCTTTGGAGTAGAGATTCAGATTAATTCATTCAGCTGATAGATTGTACGTCCTAAGTAAGTGTGAGTGAGTGATTTAAATTTTTCTAATCAATGATTTAAATAAATTCCTCACAAAGAGTTTTTTCAACTCTTCTGGGCTTCGAAGAACAAAGAGTGTTCCCAAGGAGTTAATATTTTATTTTTTATTTACATTTTATTATAACGGTCCAGTGCCGTATTGTCCCAAGGAGTTAATAGTTTCCAGAAAAATTCGAATCGCTAGGAGCTTTTATTTTTTTAGGGTTCAAATTAAGATAGAATTTTGAAATCTCTTTGGAGTTCGTGGCGCAGCGAGTTGTCATAGATGTTATGAGAGGGGTGACGTCGTTATTAAAGGTAATCGTGCCACAAACCCTCTGGCCATTAAAAGTTCAGTTAAAAGTAGCTCCCGGCTCCTAAAGAAAATTGACCTTCAAAAGAGTTGTTAAAAGTATTAAGTCGCAGTATGGAGTAGGTAAAAGTGAATTAATTCATTGAAAAGAGTTGTTATTCTCATTACTAATTAGTAATTACAAAAAAAAAAAAACATTCCCATTTTCTCACTCATGCAGTCTTTGAATCAATATGCTGGCGGACACAGTGGATGCATGATGTGGCCCGGAACGGACTATGGCTACGGTACGCGTAATCTGACGTGCAGTCACACACAAAGATTCAACCTATCGATACCGTGGACGGAACGTCTCGATACCGTCTTCCAATGGATACGGGACGCTGAACGACCCGCCAATCTGGTGCTGCTCTATATCGAGGAGCCTGACTTCGATGGTCACATTTACGGGCCCGAATCAGAGCGTATGGAACAGCTGGTCGTGAAATTGAACGAGCTCACCCGCCAGTTACATTTAAAGATTGCCGAACAACGTTTGCAGGAGCGCGTAAACGTCGTACATCTGAGCGACCACGGGATGGAGGTGTTGATGCCGAAAAATTTCATCAATCTATCCGCACTGGTATCGGGCGACCTGCGGTACGATACGTACGGCACCACACCGGTGCTACAGATCGTGCCGAAGGTCGAGCAGGACCGGTCGGAGCTCTTTCGGCAGCTAAAGCGGGCGGCCGACGCGGACGGCCGGTTTGATGTGTACATGCAGGAAAATTTGCCGGCCCGTTGGCGGTACAATAACACGCGACGAACCGGTCCCATCACGGCGGTGGCGCAGCTTGGCTACGGGTTCGATGATATGTGGGGGACTGTTGAGTACTATCGAAAGAAGTACCGTATCGATGGTAAGTAATGAATTTGGATTTTTTTCTTTTGTTTTGTTTGTTAAACTTAATTAAGTGACGTAATTAGAACCGGCCCGGTGGTGATGTGGCAGGATCGGGGTTCAAATCTACATCCGGACCGTTCCCCCATAGTGGGGACTGACTATCCAACTACGTGGTATAAGCAAGTCAATGCGCCATTAAATGGTCAGCGTGACCTAGTAGGGCATTAACACTAAAACGAGCTACCAGTCATTTTGAATGGTTTTGAATTTTTAAAGTGTAATAATTTTCTCAAGCAAAATAATAAGAACATTGCTTAGATCTATCAAAACGTGTATTTTGAATCACTTACATGTTGTTTTTCGTTCTTGGTATAGTAAAAACATATGTTTGAGCCACTTCGACAGGGTCAGTCAAAATGACTGATCATTCTTGAGGGCAGATATCTCGAGTTGTGTGTAACAGATTTTTTTTATATTTTCAACACTTATCATGTACTTTGTTTTCAACATAAAACAGTTTTAATCATTATTGTAGTGTGTAGAACAGTTGCAGGAAAACTATTTATTCTAAAAACAATCCTATACACTGATAGAAAAGTGTGTAAAAGTATAATTAAAAATCATTTATGGAATGCTCCAAGAAGAAGAACTAGAAGAGGATAGAACTAGATAGAAAAACGGTGCTTGTTGTTTTTGGGCAGGGATAGCATAGCTTACTGTCTGGGGTCAAAGGACTAACTCACCTCACCCGGCGCGTTTCGTATTACACCGTCCCGGGGTAAATGTCGCCTCATGGACGAAACCTTACAAAATGTGCTTGCGCAGTACACATTCTGTGCTATTATTTTACGTCGGTGCGTACTATCGGATTTGACAGCAGATAGTGAAAATTCGCGCCAACATTATTGCGCCATCTTGAATCTGATTGGGCCAGTAGTAAAGAGCTTGTCACGTTTGCATGAGTGTTGGCACATTCGGAATTCGTAAGATTCGATAGTTCAATCCCTAGGAAGATTCGATTCGGATTGGACTCTAATTGAAGGATTCGATCCATTTTGTATTAAATTGGGATTAGAATCTTTTCGATCCGATTCGGATTTGATTGCGATTTGATCCGACGGTATTATATTCGATCTAATGGGATTCCATTGCGATTGGAACGATTGTACGTCCGGAAAGTACTGTTGACCGCTGTTGACCGGAAAATAGGTCTTATGAAATTTGATTTGCAGAATAGATGGTAAATATAATCAAATTATTTAAGATAGCTGATTTCGACCATTCTAGGAATATGATTGAAATGGAAAGTAGTATGAGTATATAGTATGATTGAAAATAATTTCTATAGAAAATTCGTTCACTCACCCGCTCAACGCCAAGCGGATGACGAAACACCGAACGAAATGCTTGCAAGGATTGGAATTCGAGTATTCGATTCCTAATTGAAATTCGCCTACTTTAGTTACTAGCTTCAACGTGTCTATGACGGTATGTTTGTCAATGAAACAGGCAGGTTTAATGTGCTCTTGTTTCTTTTGTTATGCTTGCCCCAGTTACACCGGACACACCGTACGGTATGCATGGGTACGACAATACGCAGCCCTCGATGAACTCCTTCTTCTTCGCGTACGGTCCAGCCATACGGGAGCAGCTAACCGTCGAACCGTTCGATACGGTCGATCTGTATTATATGTTTTGTGAAATACTTAACCTCGCACCACCGGCGTATCTGGCAGGCAACGTAAGCCACATCCAGCACATACTGCGCAATAGTTCGCGAAATGATGACGGCGATGATGATAACGATCCGAATGGAGGCAGCTCCTCGAATGTGACACGCGTAGAAACAATCGCAAGTAAGTGTAAATGCTTGTTGCCCGATCAGCCTTACCAACGCTCCTTTGCACATCTATAATAGCTTAAACCGTTTCTTCTTTTCTAATTACAGTGATTTTCGCCGGCAGCCTTTTTGTGTCCTTTGGCATAATGAGCCTGTTTGCGCTCGCCGTGATTTATCAGCGGCGAAGGCGCGAACACATGGTACCACCGTACCTGTACGAGGAAACGGAAACGTTCATCGACGAAGGCAACAAGATGCTGCACACCAGCACCACCAACTCCTCGATAAATGGTGATGTTGTGTCGGTTGACGTTTGAAGCATAAAAAGGGAAGCAAACAAGGGGTTTTTTTTAGTTTCGTTTTAATTGACCCCGATGGATTGAAAGGCTGCCGGTTTTGCGATCGACGAACGAATGCTTTTTGTATTTTAAATTGAAAATTATTACGCATGCAAATTGGTTACACAACTTGAACATTCCGTTGCGGGAATCGAACAGAAGACACACAGTGGCAGAAGGGTAGCGAACAAATTTTGGCAATTTTATATCTATTTTTATCTCGTTTTTTTCTGTAAGTGCAATTGGCGGTGTACGCACACTGTCATCAGTTGATCTTAAATTGTTTAATTACTTTGTAGCGCGTATAATGAGGAAGGAGAAACAGAGACATTACACTGAACGATGAACACGAAACAAGCCTAAACAGAACGTTTTCCCAAATTATTGTAGGCTAATGGGGCAGACGGGGGCCTTAATGCCGCTTAAGAGGATCTATCTATCTACACCAATTTATTGTACATACTACCTACAATCTAATATATCTATATACAAGCAAAGGAAAGCAAACCGATTAAAGCAGGACAAATTCCCAAATCGGATTTTTAGATACTTGAGATACGTCGTGACACAGTTACGGTTTTTTCGTAAATTTTCGTAGATGTGGGAGATGCTGTGTTTATAAGAAGGGGCTAACCAAATCGATGTCGCGCGTATAATGCAGTCACGGTAAAGCTTTACATACTGGCGCATCTCCACATCCTACTCTTGTTCATCACAGAATCGAGATTTTATTTTGTTTTTATACATACCCCAAAGATAACTATTACCGCTAATGCGCTGGGTGTAATGGAATTAGGAGCTAGCAAGGATGAGAAGGGTAGTGAATAAACATAGGTAATCATAGGTAATCATAATAGGTTCTAGTTCGTTGTATGCAGCAACAGCAGCAGTGTTAACGTACCACGTTGCAGAACGTTTATGTCGTCCATCTCCCTTTTCCTCCCTTTTCCATACTTTTATACAGTGACCGGCACTAAAATAAGACAACTAGCTATTGCACATCTGGTAAAAATGATATTGCCAATCCAATTTTCAACGGCATATTTATTTATTTATTTATTTTTTTTTGAAATTTTAGTTGAACATTTTAGTAATACGTTCCCGTCATTGGATGAATCATGAAATCAATTGTTAGTCGCTTTTTCGATTCTGATGTAAATATAGCCGAAACACATAAGACCATAAAACAAGACTATCCATGAATTTAAAAACTCAGAGAGATTTTTTAATAGTTTTCGGCATCCCTTTTTTACAATTTTCTACTCTACGAATGGTTAGGCCTGCAAATACAAAATGTTAGATTTTTTTGTAGAATTTTTTTCTTAGCTTTTTCATTATTACATAATCATTGATGAACTTTAGGAAAAAAGAAGATGATATAGATAGTTTAGCTGCTGATGATCATCCTAACAAAATTTGGTTGTACCTAGTAGAAGTATCATAAAAAGTGGACATAACAGCAGTCTTATATTATTGGCGGTTACTGTACATATTTCGTCACCAGACAACGAAACGTAAACGGAATCGCGTGAACAAGTATGCGTCAAAATAGCATTAAACAACTGGATACCTATCGTTTAAAAAAAAAGGTTAAAGCTATCTATTGTGATATTTTCTACGCGCGAATGACTAGAAGAGAAGGGAATACGAGAGCAAGAGATCTAGCAATAGTGACGGAAACGGATTAAGATTTAAGGTCACCAGTAACGAGAGAAACGTTTTAGTGTGTAAAACAAACGAAAAGAAAAACCCGGCAGCGCAGCTGAACCTTTGCCCGGGAAATGTTTTGGAACGGAAACCTTCGCAATTGCCAAATCAGTTACTAATCAGCAGCGGGACAGAGGCTTTAAAAGTTGAGAGAGCAGGAGGACGAAAAGAGAATGGATGATAAGCGACTTAATCGCGGTCGTTTGGTGCGATAAAGGAACAACCTGACATACATGTACATCATAATACCACACAGCAAGTGAATACTAACGCCATATCTAGTAGGGAAGTTATGTCTGGGGATGAAGCTGCGGGCTGGAGGAAAAATCGTTCCCACTTGCAAGCCAGCAGAACTTTTATTCTTTGCCTTTCTACTTTCAATTCTGATGAACATTTTTATGAAAAATAAAAGTTTTAGGAGAAAAATAATATTAGTTGCGCCCTGCGTGTTTAGCTGTAGAAAATTTAATTTTCTCGATGTTCCGTTCCCACCCGTGATTGATGCTTCAAATACGTTGTGAATTTATTTCATTTTTATTGCTTCAACTGCAACAGATGGTACTTCAAATGCATGCACACACACATTCATACGCAATGCAATACGAGCGGGCGTATGTACACAACACCACTATATGGTGGTTGATCAAGAACCACTCTTGCAATCCTTTATAAAATTTGGCTAATTATTCGGTGTGTATGTGTGTGTGTGTATGTGTGTGTGTGTGTGTGTGTGTGTGTGTGTGTGTGTGTGTGTGTGTATTTTTGATATTTTACTTGTAAAAAATCAAATAATACTCAATTATAGCTAACATGATCAAAATACAAATTAGCAAATGTCGTAAAACGATTTCAATTCCAACCCAACACGTCGCGAGCAGAGCATAAACCTAATAGCAGACATCTGTCTGAACATTTGGCCTTCAGGCGGTTGTGGAGAATGAGCACAGCTGTAATATAATTTTACTCATCACTTCCCAAAAAGTGATTTCCTCGCTAATCCTAATCTAGAATATTGTAGTGTTTTGAATTAAAATCTTGTCATTAATTGTGGCGATTTTCGTTAACGCGTTTAGGTACGTGCGTCCGTGTGTTTGTGTGCTTTGCTATGGCAGCCGGCAGCGATAATTACTGTTAAGAATTCTGCCATTCGGAACCACGACGAAATTGTGTGACTGAATTATGCGTAAGTTGATACTTTGCTTTAACAGCTTTCTCATATTTTACATTAACTTTAAGGTACGAAGAAAACGGAGCAATGCATTCGTTTGTAAAACATGCAGCTATGCGCACCATATCGTTTATTCTGGAATTATAAACTATTGTGAAAAATCGTATAGAAAGGAACTAGACGTACTAGGCGTAAGGCAGCTTCGTTAAGTAAGGTAAAGCCTTTTCACAGTTTTTTTTAATTCTTTGTACATATATAGAATAACCTATTTTATAACATCATCTTGTGACGATGGCTCGAAACTAATCTTTACAATCTAATAACAATCCTAGCTTCCTGTTGTTTATTTTTTAGAATTGCTGAGGTTGGGGTTTCATTCTATTTCAAAAGTATCCAATTACTCATGTAATTTAACGCAAACTTCTCATGAAATTTAGCACAAAATCTGATAGGCGTTTTCGGTTGTTTAACTGCTCTTTCTTTTTCTTTTGTACCTTAATAGAACAAAGAGATAATAATAGAGTTGATAAAACAATTCTGTATGAAGCATAACATTTCATAACTTTGGCACTTACTTCTGGTATAGTTTCGTCGTCAAACAGGCTGTATTCACCCAGCGGCATAAAAACTTGTATTATACCATCTCTACCGCCTGTAGCCAAAATCGCTAGCGATGGGTGCGGTTGAACGGTGGTCACAAATTCGGTGTAGCTAGCCAAAGTCATGATGCACTCAGTTTTGCGTTTATCCCAAAGGAACACGTTCCCAGTATCAGACCCGGCTAAGACATAATTGTTGCCCCAAAATCCAACTTCCGTCAAGAGCGTACTGTTGATGAATGATATAAGTCGAACAATGGCGATTAGTTGTTTGATCGGGTGCGGATGGCACAGCACGAATGCGATACGATAACTATCATTACAGAAAATAAGGAAAAAGTAGTAGAAAAAGACTATTAAAAAACACTTACTCAAACTTGTGACGAGTTTTGTACGATTTTTTAACATACAAGAATTCGTTTGTATTTGTCGGGATACCGCTTCGTCCAGCAGCTTGGCTTTCGTGCTGGTTGTTCGTTTCGTCCATAGCTTCAGCATTGTCGCTGTCGCTCAGGATATCTACATCATTCTCTATAACCTCCGCATGGTTGTCCGTTTCGTCCATGGCTTCATCATTGTCGCTGTCGTTCGGGATATCCACATCATTCTCTATAACCTCCGCATGGTTGTCCGTTTCGTCTATGGCTTCATCATTGTCATTGTCGTTCGGGATTTCCACATCATTCTCTAGAACCTCCACCAACCCCACAACATCCGGCGCGTTATCGGATGCTTCCAAGCTCAGCTCTTGGAAGTTATTTACGGAATCAAGAATCTGACGTCTCATTCGTATTAAATCTGATTCGTCCACAAGCGGACTGTTGTGTATACCCCGGTCATTAATCGGTATCCATGGCTCTCGACCCAGCACCGATTCGTCACTTAGCCCAGAGTGATTTGCTACATCGAACAGGTATAGGGAATCCACGTAGAAATTACATAAAATGTTCTGCTCTGAATCATCATAGGCTACTGATGTTACGGCAGGATGTTCAGTGGTCATCGTTGGATAAGAAAATATTTTCATTGGAAGTGCAGCAAAGTTGCTTCCGGGATTACGGCGGTCATAGATACAAACATAGCCATTAGAATCACCAACAGCAATGTATCGCTCTGATATTGGTGACAACGACATTGCTGTTGGTATGCACTTCATACGTAGCAGTATGCTGTCTTTGCATTCATTCATTTGTTCGTTATAGTGACACCGGATATCGAAGAATCGCACCGTGCGATCCGAGTGGCAGCTGATAAAACTCTTGGCTTCCGATGGTATGGGTATGATTTGATTTGTTCGGTGTGTGGTGCAGTAACGGAAGATTGGAACAGCGATGGTTTTTCCCTGTGCTACGCTCCAATCGTAACACAGTAGTCCATCCCTTCGCGAACCCGACACGACTAGATTGTCCGAGTGAGATATAAATCGCGCACACGTTACTTTCGATTCATGAGCAGTTGTTATGCTGTTCAGGGATTCATTGAAAGTATTGAATAATCTAATCTTACGATCATTTGATGCGCTTAGGAGAAACTGTCCATTAGGGCTCCATGTTAACGAATTGATCATATCGGTATCGATTTGGCAACTTTTCCATGGCATAAGTCGGCCAATACACGCATCTTTCAAGTTTTTCTCCATCTGCTGACGTAACGGTTGCACTCGCGAGCCATTCACGACGTCCTTAAAGATGTTACGGGTTTTAACAGGCAACATGATAGATTCGCTGTGGTTTGTTTGGGTGAAAAAGCATGGTAAGAATTATTATTCAAAATACAAGCATTTGTTAAGGATTTAATAATAACTGCTTACTATCGTTCTTTTTTTCTGTTTTAGGTTAAAAAAGCTACACTTCCGCTCGAAAAGTCATAAATGCGTTCAATAGTTAAAATATAGGATATATCCAACGGTTAATGTAATCGTCACATGCGCCACCGAATGTGAGAACAAAATGTGTGCAGCACCTGTTTCCAACTCGTCACGTTGATTTCCTAGATTTCCAGTATTTTGCAACACAATCAACCAAGCATAGAACAAGATAAGAAGGCTAAATGATACTATAGAACCAAAGCTCATACTGAACCGAGACGCGTTCAACGATGAAATGTCAAGAAGCGAACCACTGTCGATTCCTACATCGAAGCGAAGCAAAATACATGGCTCTTTTGAGAAAGATTCTAAAGGCCTGGGTAGTGGATAATTTTTTGGTTCAGAATTTATCGAAGTAAGTTCAAGCGACAATCAGCATCGGGAATAGTAGATCCTAGAACAAAGCATATAAGAATACGTTATTACTTTGTTGTAAGAGAGTCTCAAAGAAGTAAAACAGAATAACACACATACAGCATATCGGATAAGCGGTGGATTTGATTTACGAAACAAAACGTTGGCAGAAATGGTTTATCAAGGAGGAGTGTGATATGCGGTAGCTTTTACTACATACAATTCACCATTCACATTTACGTTAAACTCGGCTATAGAAGGAAGCGCAAATTTGACTTTCTTTTAAAATGTCGATTTTTGATACATTTCCATACCATACCAAACCGCATTTTTATCGCAAAATCAAGTTTCGTGTGGAGCGGTTTAAAAAATAAACTTTCGTTTGTGTATCAACAACAATGCTAAGATAATGCACCCGATCACACTCGGAACTAGGAACTAGGAGCTAGCAAGGAAGGATTTTGCTGAAACTGAAAGGATAAGCAAAAACTGGAACGATCTGAACCCACAGTCAAATTCAATCAAGGATGCCATGAACAAACGCTAGACCCAAAGCGACACAATTTTGAAGCTGATGTATGGTAGAGATTTGCACTTTTTCTGATGTCTTCAATTGAGTCTCAGAAAATGGAGGCCGTATGCAAACGCTAGCAAAATCGCCCTGTAATACAAGTACTGTAATCGCCCTGCGAAGTACACACTAGAGAGACCGAACAATGATGATTAACATGTTCGAACGTAATGTGCAACATGTTCGAGGAGGCCCTGAACCTATTGCTCCATCAACACTTTCACGACACGACGGTGCGAAGCTACTTCATCAGTATCCAGCAGTCGTTCTCACGTTACAGGAAATAACTATCATGGATGAGAAGTCCAACACACGGAGAAACATAAAACGCTGACTGGATACAAATTCCTTTACTGCGTATGGGGGCGTGCGTTATAGATCATTCTTTTAACCGAGCAGATCTATACTAGCAACTATTTGTGGTTAGCGAGCGTCTAATCGAATGGTAGCGAAGAAAAAACACTTACTGGAGAATTGCGTGAAAAGTAAAGCAAGCAAAACTCCAAGATTCAACAAATTTCACACTACTATTCCTGAGACCACTTGGTTCAGTTCGTCGACGACTGTTTCCGGTATTCTGTGCTTGTAGAATTACAGTCTGAGAGGCTTCTGGCAATGCAATTTTCACAAAATGCCACACTATACTCGATCACGGCACGGCGTTTCAGCGAAGGTTCCCGGTAAACTGTGCCGGTTGAAATACAGATAGAACCGAATCGAGCGATGTAAACCTCCAGGATGGTACATTCCATAACGATTGTGCGTGGTTGGGCCATCCCATTGACGTTTAGACGTTTAAAATAACCCATGCAGATATTAACTGGAAATTGGTCCTTTGTTTTCTTTTGCTTTTGACAGATCGCGATGGAACGCATCCAGGCCAATTTCGAATGTTTAGAGCAAGTTGTGTTATGTTTATGTTTATGGTCTTCTTCCCCGTCTATGAGACTGTAGCAAGTATCTTTGGTTTCAAAATGTTCGTTAATTTGACAAAATTTTAACTCGTCCATTCTGAGCATGTTGAGATATTGTTGGGGGATGTACAAAAATTTCGCTGCGTTCAATTTAGGGTTGCAATTGTTGGATATATAAATTATATAAAAATATGAAAAGATAGAAAATTTATATTTTAATAATATTTATTAATATCATTTATTTATAATTAATTATGGCGGTACAATGCCGTATTGTCAACACCGCTTGTGACGACGATGTTAAACAAACATAATGATAAGGCATTTCTTACTTATTCTTTGCCTTATCCCGGGAATATTTTTTTATAATTAATAATGACGGTCCAGTGCCGTATTGTCATATCCCGGGAATATGCTCGGTTATATTTTAATAACACATACTTTATTTTCTCTTCCTTTCCAGTACGGCTGTGCGTCAAATCGTAACATTGTTGAAGACGAGCAGTCGATCGCATTACAGATTGCTTTATGTTCACCAGCTCGGCTTATCGAAACATGTTGCGTAGTGTCCTATCCCGCTTTCCATCGAGAAACTCGCTTTCCACCCTGCAAGCTTCACCACAATCACCCAAGGAAGCCCGAAAGTGGGTTAGCCGTAATTGGCCAGGGAAACCTTTACAGCATCCAACTAAAGTCCCCCAGCAACCGCACCGACTCGTATTGCTGGCAGACCCATCATCCATTACAATCAACCAACAAACGGTGCAACTGCTTGAAAGGTTGTCACTTGTAAATCTGGATAGCAAGTAAGTACGGCAGAAGGCAAAGGTGTGTAGTTCCGTTCAATAATAGCTCACTGTTTCAGACAAGCATTGGAAACGTTACAGGACTCAATCGAGTTCGCGTCGCGTATCATTCCCATCGATACAGACGACGTGGAACCGTTGTACAGTGTGCTGGAGCGGGAAAAGCTTGCACTGCGTACCGACACCGTCGATGACGGGGACCGGCAGACCGAGGTACTGCAAAACGCGGCCCTGGTGGAGGAGGAATACTTCGTAGCACCGCCTGGAAACATTCCGCTCGAACAGGCAGGACAATCGTATCTTTAGTCACGCACGATGGCACGAGCTGCTAAAACTATGATCGATTTGTTAGAAGCTTGCCGGCGCAGTAAATTTCTTCACTTTACGCTGAATCAGACAGCTGTGTGTGGTCTGTATCTAACCCCGACTGGTCAGATGTTGGCTAACAATTTGCACGCCGAATGGAATCAGTTCGGCAGCAGCAGTAGCGATACGGTGCCGGTTTTTTTGGGTAAAAGTAATCTCAACCTGCAGGAAAACTTTGCCAACGTACAAAAGCAGAACAAAGCATTGAAGCTCCCATTTGGCGTAATGATGGAGGAAACGGGGAAAAACCTACTGGTACCGATCGGTGATACCTTCATCCTGCACCTGCCAGAAACGGTACAACTTTGCACGACCTATCTCTTACCATCGTCGAGCGCAAACCAGTTTCTCTACCAACTGCAGCGACAGCGCAAGATCTGGTGGATGCGTTGGTCGGTCGATCCGGGCCGTTACTTCATCTCTGATGTGCGCCACGACGAGGAAAGCATCAGTAATACCACATCCGTATCGATCTGTGCCCAGTTCGTGGACAGGACAGAGTTGGAGTTAGACCATCTGGAGCTATCGTTGATGCCGGATGATGGTGAAAGGATCGTTAGCGAACCGCTCAACGCGATCGTACGCGTTACGAACAATTTGCACCGAACCACTCTTGCCATCCTGATGGACGCATTGGAGGGTAATGCAGCGTCGGAAGCGTGTGTTAAAATTCATCGCAAAATAGCTCCTTACAAGTGTGCCATTATCTATCAGCTGGAAAACCAGTGTGGCCAAGGTATGAAAGCATTCTCCGCCTTTATTTTCATTCTCTCTCTTTCTCTCTCGCTCGAATAATAATTTATTCTTCTAATGTTACCGTCGGACAATATGGCGTAAATATTGTCATACAAAAATAAATAAATAAAAATTATTTCACCGTCGCTTCCAGATGAAATTACGATGGAGCAGAATTTGAACGATCTTTCGAAACATCTGGAGTACGTACTGCGGGCCGCAAAACTTACCGTCCACGACGATGATGGTGTTTTCGGTCGAATGCCACACGACCATCAAATAGCTGAGCTCGATCAGATCGGAGTGCCGTACGTTCTGCTGCTAAACGCCAAAACGCTTTACACCGGTCTGCTACGGCTTCGATCTCGCGATACTACCCTCGCTGAAACGATACACATATCCGACCTGCCTAGCTATTTAGTGAAACTAATACACGCCTAGAGAGTGCCTGTGTTTTTGTAAGATTTATTCGAAATGTTTGTTAGTAGACAACTAGCAGTAGTTAGTAAAGATTCGAGTATTCCAGGATTAGTAACGTCCTAACTTTCTGTGTTTAACTCTGAAAATTTTGCCTTTGTGCTGACACAGTTCATAATACCTGTTATTCCCCTTTACTTTGTTCAGGACCATCTGTTAGGGCATCTTTGAGAAGTATATTGTTATTTCTTATGTTGCTGCAGTTAGTGCCCTCTTTGACAAGGCTGTCCGTTATTTCATTTCTCTCAATGCCAACATGGCTGGGGTTAAATTATACACTGGAAATCCACTGTCCATTATTCAGTATTTCTAACACTATGGGGTCAGTGTACACTTCCACCCAGGCGCCTACATGATGAAACATGCCGCTGGGCTGTTAAGATATTTTGGTGGGGCTCGTTCCCGAACCACATAGTCAAGAGCTAGTTTAATGGCATATAGTTCCGTTGAGCATATGGACACTGGATATCTTAATTTGTAGCTCTTTCTGAATAGTTCTTGATAGCCCCTTGATTACCATTAACTCGAATTTATTATTAGGAAAAGCCATTACTTTGTATTTGGCTCTTTTAATTTCTAGATCTAGGAGTCTTAGTCGACCTTTAACCACGTTACGAAACTTTGTAGCTATCTTTCGAAGGCTTTTGGAGTGAGTCCGCTCTGCAATATTTTTTACATTATGATCGTTCAATACATGGCAGGTTCTGGTGTTCGTGTTAAAGAGTGTTGGCGAAAGCACATCTCCTTGTGGGAGTCCGTTACTAATAATACACTTAATTGTTTTCTTCCCTACTGTTATTTCTATGCTTCTGTTGTGTAAGAAGCTTGCTATCAATGCGATATTTTCTTTAGATATCATACAGCAATTGAGGGTTTCCAAAAGCTCTATGGTAATTACGCTGTTGTGGGCATTTTTGACATCTATAAAAACTTCCCTTTTGTACTTTTTTTAGTTGTGTTTTCGGAAATCAAACCTAATTTCTGCAAGGAGATTTCATTTCTCCACGTGTTCCGTAATTTTGTGCAGTACCGCCGTATTGGTAATTTTGAGCAGTGTTTCGTTTTTGCCTATTTTAGAAATGGTCACTATTTTGATTTGTTTTATCCTTTTGGGTACCCTTCCTTCTCGATACACCTTGTTTAGCTCTTTCATCAAAGCTAGACACACCTCATCATCCAGCAGTTTAAAGGCTTTGTAGGATATACAATCAATACCAGGTGAAGTATTTTTCTTACTGCTTAATATATTTTTTTATTTTTCCTTATTCAAGATTTCGATTTCTAAGATGATTTGTAGAGTGTACTGGCACCTTCAGCTCTTCGGGCTGCTGTAGTTAAGTCTCAGTGTTATCGGCTATAATATTGACACTGCTATGGGAGTTCGGTTTTCCATGGCACTATTTACAGGGTCCCACAGCTCTTTACTTGTACTCGTACTGATCTTTTCTAGCCAGGTTTCAAAGAACTTGTTTTTCTATTTTTATTTAGAAACCTAAATTTTGCAAGATATTATTTGATATGGACGGAGTTTTCTATGCTAAGATTTCGGTTAAAATTCCTCCGGGATACGTTCTTTATCTTCCAGGCATTTTGCTACTTTTCATTCCACCGACTTTTCGGTGTGCGAGCGAGCGTTGTGATATTTTGTTTTACTATGTGTTGCAGGGTGCTCTTAATGGAATGTGTCCTGCTATTGTATACTGGAAGAGTGTATTTTTGGTGATTGAAACGAAGGTTAACAAAACTTTTGATGTTGGCATGGAGTTGATTTTAATGGAAAATAGTTATTTTATAAAACAAATTTATATACAAATACAAATTTATATACAATACAAACAAATTATTGTATGAGCAATGATTTATTTGATTTCGAAAAATTTAAAAAAAGAAAGAAAACACTTGCTATAGAAGAATTTGGCAAGCAAAACGTTCACCGACGTGTATTGACAGTTCGCCGTGCTAGCAGGTGACAGATTCGTTTATTTTGGGTTGTGCTTGCAGTTGTTCGCAATATTTATCGACCGTTTCCGTATCGTGTGTGATTCATAGAGATGGATTATAAAGGCTCTCTGTAGTGTTGTTTTTTTTATCAATTCCACCCACTAAAGCAGAGCAGAGTATAGCTGCAATTAAAGACTCCTAGCAAACAAGCAAGTGTGTTTGGCGTTTGGTAATTGAGAAGAAAACCCGCAGCTCCAGAGCGATGGCTTCCATGTTCGATCAGTACTCGAGCGACCTGATAAGGGAAAGCTCCACCGATTCGAATGTGGGAGTTGGACCGCAAACGTCCGGTTATGTGAGCGTCCGGACACGGAAGGAGGTACCCATATTTACGAAGCAAAAGATGAACCTGAACCTACCGTCCGGCATCCTGTTTCTGTCCGTGCAGAACGATTGGCTGATGATGCTGATGACCAACTTGACCGTGCTGCGCATGAACCTAAAGCAGCCGGACAAGTTTACCGAGGTTCCGATCGACAAAACCATTGGTGGGTTGCGGCCTTCCAGCATATATCTCGATCCGCTCGGTACGCATCTGTTTCTGACCTTTTTGCCGAAGTCGCCCGGCTTTACGCCGGAACTACTGTACCTGCAGCGTACCAGCTTCAAGCCGAAATTTGTCACCAAGCTTAAGGATCAGGAAATTACCGCGATTGGGTTCAACCACGTAAACGCGTCGGAAACGAGTACCGGTCCGATACTGCTCGGTACCGCGCACGGCGTCATTTGGGAGGCAGAGCTAGGGATGGAGAGTGGCGATAAGCTGGTGCAGAACAACGTCCGGCATGCGTTCGACATTGGCAAGGGTGAGCCGCGCCCAATAACCGGGCTCGAGTTTTATCTCAAAACAGAGCAAAAGCAACTGCACTGCATCGTGCTCGTCCTGACGGTGGACCGGTTGTACAAGTTCCATCACACGATACGATCCATGGGCAATGGTTCGTTGGCCGGTTCAGTACTGACCGCCGCCCAGGAGCTGAAGCTTGGTGGCTACCTTCAGAAGGTGTTCAGCCCGTACCAAAACGTGGACGACCAGCTGCGCGATTTTGAGGAGTTGTCGGCGAGTGGTGGCAAGAGCACAGTGACTTCCGGCAACTGGCCGAAGCTGGTGTTTAACTACGAGGAAGATTTTCCGAAAAGCTTCGGCTGTCTGACCGAGCACGGTATCAACTATCAGGAGATCGATCCGGCCATCAATCAGCCACAGTTTGTGGTACAGAAGGAGCTGATCACGTACCCGGAACCGCGCTTCGTACCACCGGCAACCAACTCGCACAAGGTGGCACCGAAGACAAATACGCCACTGTCGTTCATACTGACGGATTTCCATGCGTTGCTGCTATATCCGGACCACGTTAGCGCAATCTCGCTGCTAGACTACCAGGTCGTGTACGAGGAGTACTTTGTGGAACAGTACGGTCGATTGCTAAACATCGTCAAGGACGTACGTTCGAACGTAACGTTCGTGTACAGTAACAAGCTTATTTTTCGATACAAGGTATGGTACACTCTTCTTTACCATTTATCAATGTATTTTTTTAAACTTAAATAATATTAATATTTATTTATTTACTAAAACCATATGTCTTAACCCTGTCCCGGGTAACCAGCCAAAACTTCATATTCCAGATATCCGGGCAACCCCGGTTAGTCAGCAACTTTAGATGCTTTTAACTTTTTTTTATACGTAATTTGATGATGGATTGGATAATGATGCAATAATCTGGTGAAAGTTTGCTGCCTCATTTCGAAGTAATTTCCAAGTTATGGATCTTCCTAGTTGACATGTTTTAACGAAAAAAAGAAAAAAAAAAACATTTAAAAAAATAAATTTCAATATTTTAACAAAATTTTACAAAACGCAATTAACGCTGAAGTCTCATCATCATCGGATGTTATTCAAACGAAAACACTTGAAACTTCTTAATTAGTGGTAGTAAAATTCTGATCATAGTATTGAGGACTTACTATCCAATCATCGCAAGTCTAGTAAGCCATCGTTGAAAGGATCGTTAAGCCAACAAGAAGAGAACATTCTGAGCATTGCTTCAGACTTGCGGTATAATCGTCTTATAGTCATACACCAAAATGATTATTTTTCAATTTTAAGAACATTGAATGTTCACAACTGGAAGAAAAGTTAATTAAATTTTCATTGGAATATAGCACCACACATGTATAACCTACATTTCGGCCTTCATTATATCTTGGGAAACACTGTATTACAATAAACAGTGCGCAACAACAACAGAGGAAAGCAATTAAGCCAATTATAAAACATGCTTGAGTCACATGACGCCTTTGACTTAATGAGTCTAGACCAAGCAGAATTCGTCTTGAGTCATACGGCGGCATAGGTGTCAAGCGAATGATGCGTTTAAGACGCGTGACTTGTGTGAAATATTTTAGAATATTCTCAATTATAGTTGTATTATGACTAGTGGACCGACACCAAACAGCACATGTGTACTCCAGGATGTAGCGCACAAGACAACAATACAATGCCCACAGACAAGTAGGATCCCGAATATCAAAAGTTACAGAATGATGAATCCAAGAGTCCTGTTGGCTTGGCCAACATGTTCTTTGAAGTTCAACTTTTCATCAAGTATCACACCACGGTCACGAATAGAAGTAACACGGACAAGAGAAGTTTGGGATAATGGATAGTCAAATAAAATAGGATTATGAGATTGAGAGAAGGAATTGACAGAACACTTAGACGGAAGAGAGAGAGAGACATTTTTGAAGAAGCTTGAGAAATAGAAAGGGAATCCAAACAATTTTGAAGCAAAGAACAATCAATCAGGGAGGAAATAGTTAAGATTGTAATGTCATCAACATGCATCAGATAAATCCGGAAATAGAAAATTTCAAACCTCATTCACAAATAAGGCAAACAAGAGTGGACATAGAACACTACCTTGGGAAACATTAGAAGTACAAGAAAAACTCTTCTCGAAACTTGTTGACCAAGCTTTAGTTGGCTGGAGCGATCCTCTAAATAATTGACTAACCATTTAACAATTAGATTACCGAATCTCAGTTTTGATAGTTTAGCAAGCAGTAGAGTATAAGAGATACTATCAAATGCTGCACGGAAGTCAGTATATACTGCATCTAATTGTAAATCAGCCTCAATGGTACGAAACATTTCAGCTGCGAAATATATAGGGCTAGCAGATGTATAACGTACAGTAAATAAAATTAAAATAATTCTAAAGTTTTAGCTGCGGCACAAGTTTAGGTTATACCTCGAAAATTAGTTACAAATGATGAAAGTCTTTTTTTTAGATTATGAAAAGACAACAGGATTCCCATAATGCGGGAAAACATGCCAAATGAGGGTGATAAATTATATAATTTAACCGAGAACCGATAAAAGCTAAAGTTTTACTGCAGTTTTTCAATGTTGTGAAGCAGGTATGGCATCTGGACCATTCGAGAAAGAGGGTTTCAACTTGGGAAAGGCACGTTCAACCATTTCAAGAGTAACTTCAATTTTAGTTAGATTGAGGACATTTGCAGGAGTAAAGGGCAAATCGCGACTGTAACATTTCACAAATCGGATCTTGAAACCAGTAATATACAATCATTTCTTTCTGTTTCTAATGTAGATTGTAAACGAGCAGCGAAACGCGTGGAAATTGTACGCGGACCGACAGAAGTTTGATCTTGCCCTGCAGTACTGCAACAAAAATCCCGCCCACCGCGACATCGTGCTCGTGAAGCAAGCACAATCGTACTTTTACGCCAGCGACTATTTGCAAGCGGCCGCCATCTTTTCCGAAACGCAACTCAGCTTCGAGGAGGTGTGCCTCAAGTTTCTGCAGAAGAACTGTAACCGGGCGCTGCTGCTTTACCTGCGTAATCGGCTGGCGCAGCTGAAACCGCACGAGAAAACGCAAATTACGATGCTGATCGTGTGGATCGTGCAGCTATTTCTGGTGGAACTGTCGCACCAGCGGACCGGTGGTGGTGATAAAGCGAACCGCGAACTGCAGAAACAGTTCGAAGCGTTCATGGCCAGCCGGCCGGTGATGGCGTGCGTGCGGCGCAATCGTACCGCCATCTACGATCTGATGGCATCGTACGGCGATACGCACAATCTGACGGCGCTGACCACGATCAATCAGGACTACGAGTCGGTCATCCAGCAGTACGTTAATCAGGGCCGGTACGAGGATGCGCTCGCGGTGCTGAGTGCACAGAATCGTCCCGAGCTCGTCTACCAATACGCACCGATTGCGATGGAACTGTTACCATCCGCAACGGTTAGCATGCTGATCGGGCAGGGCCATCGGCTCGATCCGGTACGGCTGATGCCGGCCCTGCTCTGTATCGATACGGTGCAGCATGCGCACGAAACGGCACGCTACCTGGAGTACTGTATCCATTCGCGGGGTTGCGTCGAACCGGCCCTGCACAACTATCTCATCCAGCTGTACGGCGTTTACTTTCCGGACGAGTTGCTAACGTTCCTGGAGTCGCAGGGTCGCGATACAACCATGGTACACTACGATCCACATTACGCCTTGCGTACCACCCTGCGGCACGATATCCGGCCGGCGAGTGTGTTTCTGCACTGTTTGTTAGAAATGTGGGTGCCGGCAGTACGGCTGGCCCTTACGTTGCACGATCCGGAGGAGGCTCGACAACTGGCCCGTCAAACGGCCGCCCAACCGACCGACAGGGTGCTACGCAAACGACTCTGGCTGTTGATCGCAGAGCACGAGATACGGGGCACTCGTGATGAGGAGGTGCAGCGAGCCCTCGGCATACTGCAGGAGTGTGATCAGCTGCGCATCGAGGATCTGTTGCCGTACTTTTCCGATTTTCAGCGCATCGACCACTTTAAAGAAGCGATCTGCCGATCTTTGAAGGAGTACAACGTGAAGATACAAGAGCAACGTCGTGATATGGAGGAGTCGGCCAAATCGGCCAACCGTGTGCGTCAAGAGCTGCAAACGTTCCGCAGCCGTTCGGTGACGGTTAGCGCCCAGGAACAGTGTGCCGTATGCAGCGTCTATCTGATGTTGAAACCCTTCTTCGTATTTCACTGTGGGCACAAATTTCATGCCGACTGTCTCGAACGTCAGGTGTTGCCGTATTTAAGTGAGTGCCCGTAAGCACTCCGTATGAAGCTTAATATCTTAAACCTTTTTTTTTTCTTCATCTGCTTCTCCCTAGGCCCTACAATGTCGGCACGGTTAACAATGCTGAAGCAAACACTTGCAGCCACCCAGCAAGTGGTAGACAGTGGAACGTCAGGAGTAGTCGGCGGCCCAGCAGCTGCATCCTCTGCCGCACCGGACACTGTCGTACAGACCGTTTCGCATAAGGAAAAGCTCAAGAGCGAAATCGAAGCCATCATCTCGTCAGAGTGTCTATACTGTGGACATCTGATGATAAATACGCTTGACAAACCGTTCGTCGAAAACTGGCAGCAAGCTGATAGTGAATGGGATTAGATCCGATCCATACTCATTTTTTTCTTCTTTGAGGAACGGCCCGGCCGTATTGGTAGATTTATTAATACTACGTAGTAAGGATAGTCAATCCCCACTACTGCGGGACGGTCCGGATGGGATTTGATCGATCCTGTCGTGTGAAGACTGGCGCCACTGTCGCCTGAACAACAGGGCCCAACATACCCGCACATCACAGTTCCAAATGAGTTGCAGTATCTAAAATTCTAAGATTGCGACAACGGCGCCGGTCTTCACGCGGCAGGGTCTCCCGGGGTTTTAATCCCAGGACCGTTCTCCCGTAATTGAGAACTAACTATCTAATTACGTGGTGTATCCGCATGTCTAGTAAGCCATTAAAATGACTGCGTGACCTTAGAAGGTCGTTTGACCAAGAAGAAGAACCTAAGATTCTCCAACATCACGGCTCACACATACTCTTACCTTACATCGTTCATATAGAATTTGGCATTTCGACGCCGACATGGAATGTGCGCCATCGGACATCGGACTTTCTCTCCTATTTGCGCTCCGTCGGTCGAAATATAGAAAAAAAGGTATTAAACTGTGCTGTGAGCTCGAATACTCGTCAGAGCACGTTGTACCAGAGAAAGAGAAGGATCGAGATTTTTTTGTTTTCTAGCTCCGACAACGAACAATGTGGCGAATAGGCGGGTTGAACTAGTGTGAACCGATTGTTAGATGTTCAAACTTCCGTTTTTACATAGTTCAAGAATGAAAATTCGAAATGCTTGCGTGGCTGTGGAATGTGTTCCAAGTGATGTGTGGTATTCTGAGCTGTCTTTTCAATGGAGCGCCACTAGCGTATGGATGTATGTAACTGCAAAATGTATTAAAATTTATGCGCATAATAATTTAGTCTATTTTCTTTGTTACTACACTACACAAAATATGTTATTATTATTGTAATCGATTATTCCTGAAGCATGAATAACTTGTTAGATTCGTTTTTAGGAAGCTATCAGGTAAAGAAAAAAAATCCGAACCACGGTAGAGCTGGTAGAGGTAGCGGTAGAGCATCAGGACGATACTAGAGGATCGAGGGACTTGATGGAACATTGAAGCACACTAGAGGGCACATGATTCTCAATAAATGCAGACAGAACGTGGTAGAACTTCATCGGTATTTAAGGATGAAATACAGCTTCTGGGATCTATTAAACCAGATTGAAGAAAAATAGGGAAGAGCCCATGTAGTTTTCAGTGACGGATTTAACCTTTCGGAGGCCTTAAGCGAAGAGGGAATTGGGGTCGTAACCGCACTATCACATTGAATCTAAATTCGGTAAGAGTCCGATTGCAATGCAATCGACTTTATCACTAACATTCTCTACACTTACTTGTTTATTGATCGTTGATTATTGATCTAAATAAGACAAAAAACTTTTCCGAAATAGGGGTTAGATGGATCGGAGTGGGATGTTAAAAATGTTAAGCAAGCGCCGATTTTCCAAGGGCCAAGCGTTTTCCCAAAAGCTTCCCGGTAAATTCCGCCAGCAGCATCACCGTGGAACGTTGTCACAAGAAATCCCAGTTTACTTTACTTATCAAACGCTACAACCGCTTTGCGGTCTTGGCCTGAAGCAGAGTCCGGAACCGCTCACGGTCCCGCGCCGTCGTCCACCAATCCGTTATACCGGCCTTGATGGCGGATGATTCTACGCCATCCTCCCACCTCAATCTGGCCCTACCACGCCTCCTCTGTCCGTGTGGACGGCCTAAAAGGCCTTTCTGACCTGGGTCGTCCGGTGCCATGCGTATAACGTGGCCAGCCCATCGGAGCCTGGCGAGCCTAATTCGCTGCACGACGGTGAGGTCGCCATACAGTTCGTACAGCACGTCGTTGTAGCGGCTCCTCCGTTATCCTTCCACACATACGGGGCCAACGATCCTTCTGAGCATCTTCCTCTCGAACGCGGCTAAGAGGGCATCGTCTGTTTTGGACAGGGTTTATGTCCCAGAGGCGTATGTGAGTACTAGCACTATAAAGGTACGATACAGTCCCAGCTTCGACCGTCGTGACAGGTTTTTTTAAGGTGAGATGTTTCCTCAGGCTGAGTTCCGGATTTCTTAGTAGGGCCGTTGATGGTGCCACCATCAATTTGGTCTTTGACTTGTTAATCTGCAACCCAAGGTTTTCTGCCGCGTGCTCTATCCTTTGGTAGGGCTCTGCTACCTGGGAGAGCCGCAGGCTTCACCTCCGAATCACGGATGGCCCTCTCTAGCGTCAAGTTGAATAGGAGGCAGGCGAGCCCATCTCCCTGGCGTAGGCCTTTGGTGGTAGCAAAGGACCCTGAGAGTTTTCCATCCACCTTCACCTGGCAAGCGATGTTGGTCATGGTCATTCTAACAAGCCTGATCAGTTTGACCGGAATTCCAAAAAAGCTCATGGCCTCGTAGAGTTTTACTCTGGCTATGCTTTCATATGCGGCCTTGAAATCTATGAAGAGATGATACGTGAACTGCTGTTCAGCCATCTTCTCCAAGATTTACCGCATGCTGAAGATCTGGTCAGTGCTAGATTTTCCGTTTCGGAATCCTCTTCTACTATTTGTTGAACTATTTGTTCAACAAATGGGACAAGCTTATCCTGAAGGATTAGGGAGCATATTTTGTAGTATTTGTATTCAACACCGTAACACCCCTGTAGTTGTTGCAGTCCAACATTTCTCCCTTCTTGTATATGGTATAGATGATGCCGAGATTCCAATCACAAGGCATCGATTCGCTATCCCACACCTCAGTAACAAGTTGATGAACCTCCTTTTCTAGTAAGCCACCCCCATTTTTGACCAGTTCGGCTACGATTCCGACGGTTCCGGGAGCCTTGTTGTTCTTTAACCGACGGATAGCTTTGCGTGTGTCCTCGATGTCAGGTGGCGACGGTACATCGGGACCATCCTCTCGCGATGGGCTTAGCTCAACGAACAGCTAGAGCCTCCACTAGCAGAGCCTCTAGCTGTTCGTTGAACTGAGCCCATCGCGAGAGGATCTCTGGCTGGTTACTGACCAGATCACCATCTTTGCTGTGCAGTTTGTTTCGGCGGCCTGCTATCGCTTGGTAAAACTTTCGAGTGGGACCGTACGCCTCTCTGATCTGTTCGAGTTCCCGCATTCGTCGAATCTGCTCTTCGCAGGCGTGTCTTTTGGTGCGGGTAATTCTTTTTTCTACCCGTCTGAGCCGTTTGTATTCCTCTGAACATGCCCGCGTTCAGTGCCGTTCCTGCATGCCTCGGTATCCAGTATTTCTACGTTCCGTCACTTGTCTACATTCGTCGTCAAACCAGCCAGATCTGGTGTTGCCACGGCGTGGTGGGAGTGTGGTGCTTGCACAGTTTAGTATTTTCGTTTTTAGAGTGTCCCACCTTTCGCTCGTAGTTTCGTACATCGTTTGTGGTAGTAGAGACTTATCTAAAGCGGCTTTGAATGCCTGTTGGGCATTGCTGTCCTTTAGAGAATCCGTGTTGATTCGAGGCTGCCCCCCATTGGCGCGGGGGTGGGATATTCTACACCGGATCACCAGACCAATCAAGTGGTGATCGGAGTCGATGTTGGCTCCTCGATATGTTCTGACGTTTAAAAGGCTCGACTGTCTTCGGCGGCTTACCAACACGTGATCGATCTGGTTGGAAGTGGCTCCATTCGGGGACACGCACGCTTGTGCTGAGCTGAGCTTGTGGATGTCCCTGCGCGCAAACTTGGTACTTCCTACAATCAGATTGTTCGCCACCGCGAACTGGACCAATCTACTACCATTGTCGTTACTGTGCTCATGTAGACTGTGACAACCAATGTATCGGCGGTCCATTGGCTCCCTACCGACTTTTGCATTGAAGTCCCCCAGGAAGAATTTGAGGTCATGCCTGGGGCAACTAACCATGATTTTGGTGAGGCGGCCGTAGAAAAGGTCCTTCTTCTCTTCGTCTTTGTGTTCGGTAGGGGCGTGAACGTTTATGAGGCTAATGTTGAAAAACTTGCCTCGCATGCGCAGGATGAAGCCTGCGCCTGAAGCCGGTGATAACGGATTTCAGCCGGGGACCTACAGCGAAACCCGTTCCGAGCTCGTGTTTCCGATCGTGGCAGCTATAATAGATGTCGTAGCGTTGACTGTCACGTCCTCTTTGCAAACCGCTCCCAAGCCAACGCATTTCGTGTAGTGCTACAAGGTTTCTTCAGGGCTCCGGCTCTGTTTGGAGCGCCTACGTTCCATGAGCCCATTTTCAGAGTAATCCGGGGGCATAGCGATGTGTCGTTTCCGTAAAGGCCTTTTCGAATAATTCTGCTTTGGCTTTCCTTAGTCATTTTGGGTGTGATGGGACGGGATGACTGGTCCCGCTCCTTCGTGGCAGTTTTGTTTACTATCGAGACTCAAACACCCCAGTTTCCAGTGATGCCTATACCCTTCTCAATTTAGCCTTGCCTCCCATCGTCCCCCGGGGTTGATTTTACCCGAGCTCAGATATTCGAAAGACAAGTTTACCAGCCTGTACGTCGTGGACGTATTGAGAAAGAGTCGAGAATGGAGAGCCTGTGTTGGCCTTCTAGAGGCTTCGGATCCACTCTCGTGTCTGACAAGAAATCCTAGTTTAGTGTGTAAAATACACGCTGTAGAGATCATTGCTAAATACATTTAAAAAAAGAGCAAAAAATGAACACAATTATAATGAAATTTAAAAACACGCGCAATTGGATCGTAAAAATCTTTCTTCATGACGGAGAGAAATTTATTTTACGTTCCCTTATTAAACTTAGATTTACAGCTTCGTCGCTTGTAACCTGAGATCAAATTTTGCTGGATGGAAATTTACTCATTTTGCGCTGATTTCCTATTGCGGACGGCTGATATAGTACTGGTGGTGGTAACTGATAACTACGCCTATTAAATGCTACCTCCTGCACTAGTACAGTGTGGAACAAAACAAGTGCAACTCAAAAAGGATCAGTAAATTTCAATTTTTTGAAATGGAAAACGGGACACTTACTGCAGTTGACGGTTCAGGTGTTTAGATGTTCGCTAACTGCTTATCAGCTGTTTGAAAGTTACAGATCACAGCGAGTGTTTTATGGACAAGAACCATTTTGTGCTGACCAAAACAACTGCAACTTCTCGCTTCTTTGAACTATTATCTTTACCAGCATCGTTTAAGAACTTTGTTTTACGTTGGAAAAATATTCGTTTGCTGGAAAAAGTGTTCTTTTTGAATTATTGTAACATTTCAAGGTAAATGCACGTTGCCAATTATTTAGCATGGTCAGTACTGACGCTTTCTTCACATTTTTATTTCTACACACCAAAATGACACATGACAGCCTTGGAGGGAAACTAAGAAAGAAAGTAATCGATGATTTCAAGTGTGGAATATCACAAAAAACAATTTGTGACAAGTATGAGGTGAAAAAATGGACCTCGAAATTTCGTGCAACCGGAAAGATTTATGTGGACAATAGAGGTGGAAGGCCACGGTCCACACCACGCCAAGAGAGGACACTATGGTCGTACGAAGCATGAAAAAGGATCCTTTCAAATCTTCGTTCAAGGTGCGAATGGATATGCAGTAATCTGTTTCGGATCGGACAATCAGCACGTCGTCGTCGTAGAAGGCGGATTGTTCTCGTGCTGCAACGTGCTGCGAAGAAACCGAAATAAAATACTTCTGTTTGCTCGATCTCATATTGTCTGAGGTGTGCAGAAATGGCGGTTTCGTTCAGTTATGAATCGAAGCTCAACATATTTGGAAGCGACGGGGAATTTGCCGTGTACGTCGATCAACAGGAAAACGCTTATATTCGCTTAGACGTTACTATCAGAAGACGGTGAAGCATGGCGGAGGCAATATCTTGGTCCAATTCATCAAATCGATGGAATAATGAACCGTTTCATGTCTAATGACACCCTGAAAAATGTTATGTTGCCTAATGCTGAATGCAAATATCCCAAGCACACCCCCAAAGTGGTCAAACAGATAATGAAATCATGGCAATGAACTGGCCGCCCCAATCTCCGGATCTGAGCCCTATAGAGGACTTGTGAGAGATCGTGCATCAGCAAATTGATATTGAAAGGTGTTCGACGCAAGGATCAGTTGTTTGCACAAATAAAGCAAGCACGTGGGGAGCAATTCCACAAAATTTCCTTGATCACCTGATCGAGTCTATGCATCGCAGACGCAATGCTGTAATTGAAAACAAAGGATTTGCAACGAAAAGCCAATTTATATTTGGCAAACAACACGCGAAGTTGCATTTGTTTTGTCCAGGAGGAAAACGTTGATTTTTTATATTTATTTATTTTTTTCATGAATTGTTATGTATGTATATAATGAAGTTTTTGTTACAATAAACAAGAAAAGTGCTGTTTCAATCAACATAAAAATATCTTACAACAGATTTACGAGTATTATGCACCTTCAATGTAGGGTTTCATGATCGGGATTGATTGGTTGCGCTTGTTTTGTTCAATACTGTATGTTCTCCTTTTACTTTATCTAATTTTGCTACACTTTCCGCTACGAGCGACATCGGGATGTTTTGTCTTATCGGATGAAGAAAATTATTTTGCTTCAATGCAACTTTCTTTTTTCATTTTTGATGATGAATGCAATTTGGAATTAAAATTTTCTCTCTTTCTTTATATTATTAATTTTTTGTTTGAATTCCGACAGATCCTGGCCCGGCCGCATTGCTTTTCTTTTCTTGTTTTGTTTATAGTAATAATTTGATGGAATTTGATAAATCATTTTATCGTTGATTGATTTGCTCATTTTTATTGTTTGACTTATTTTTTAACAACTAAAGTTTTATTTCGTATTTTTTGTTTATTAAAGCATTACGACTCATGTCTTCTTGTGCTGATTTTGTACATATTGTAGGACCGAGTTATGGCTACTAATGGCCATATTTGGGATATATGGCCATTAGTAGCGAAGGGCCCAGAAAGATGTACTCAGCTACTGCACCGGGATCATCCTCACAAAGATAAGAAGAAGAAGAAGAAGCAGAAAAAGAAGGCAAAGCCCGGGCTTCCCGCTTAACTCAGAATCGCATCATCAACGCCTAGCGCCCAAACTACTCAACGGCATCGAGATTTTTTAAATCAACCTTCGAGAAGAAAGTGGCACCCATTTACCACAAAGTCATCGGCTATGCCACTAGTGCATTTATCACCAGCCCGATTAATTCCTTTCTCTGCGAAAGCGAACTCCTTCCCATGCAACATGTCATCACCAACCGACACGTAGCAGCTGCAGCTCGGGTTGTTGAGAAAGGAATCGACACAACTGCGCTCATCACCAAAGCTACTCCTCACCAACCACTGAACTTCCACCGATCATTCAATCCACCCGTCGAGGAATTCGTCCCTGGTACCACCGTACTCCTCCAATAGACTGGGAGCTTAAACGCTCTCTCCGGGAAACCGGAAAAAAGCAGCCTCATTGCCAATAGTACTTTTTACGGCTCCGTTCATCAGGACTTCGCCGGCTGTGGGATGCATTCAAGCCTCGACAACTGTGGCATAAAGCTTCCTAATCACACCATTTCATCTTCTCTACCGAAGCGATAGCCATTCCAACCAGCCGCCGACGAAGGACACCGCAACGACAAACCAAGGTGCACGAACGCGGCACCTGCAAAGACCCTCCCACATTCAGCTCCTAGATTCCATAACTGACAATCGTTTTCTGCTGGATTCCGGCTCATTCCGGAATCTACGGAAACGAGAGAGCTGACGGTCTGACCAACAGCCGAGATGTCATCCGCTTTATCAACACCATAATCTCCCAACACTGGAACTGCACCTGGCACACCCTAGACCTCAGCAACAATCTACGCCCCATCAAGTACAACATCGCTTCATTAGAATATTTCGATTCCTGCTACCACCAACGAATCCCATCCTGACCCCGAATAAGCCTGGCGGCCTATGGCAGAATGGATATCAAGGCCCATTATTATCAAAATCAAATGTATTGGGAAGTTGGGGGAAGGGTGTGGGGGGGGGGGGGGGGTAGGGAAGGTTGGTCTCTAGGTGGCAAGGCTCTGGATCGCCGTCCATAGGTTAATCCGCCACTGGCAGATGTGGGTGGTTGTTATTCGTGCCAGGCTTGTTAGCTCACAAGTCAGTATTTCCTGGCACGAGTAAGGATTCCGAAAGAACTTATTAGTGCCGCATAGTTTTTCCCCTGTTTATGCTTTCAAATGAAGCGTCCAGATCGGTATTAGAGTAAAAGGCAACAGTGTATCTGCTGCTGCGCTACAAAGCTGCTTAAAGGCTGGTTAGGAGTTCAAAAAAAAATATTTTTTTTATCTTTTGTAAATGGTCATTTGATGTAACGATCTGATAGGTTAAGCTAATTTGGCTGTTTAGGCATAAGAAATTTGATTAATTGAACCGGTTTCGTACATTTTTTTCTCTTGTAGGCCAACCATTCTGCATACTTAACATATGAATTGGCTAGGTGTTCTTATATACAAGCTGCTTAAGAGAAATTTAACCAGCCATTAGTACCTTCTACAGTCAAATATAGGGCGCCTCCAGTGAATCACATTTAAAAATAGGCTCCCTTAATCTCCTTACAAATTTTAACTCGTTATACACCTGAAAGCATTTTAAAACGATCGAAAAAAGATTCCCGCCAAGTTTCCTCTCTTTTCACTCATTCAACTCTATTCAATAGACAAGCAGCCGAATGTGCTCTCACGCTCACCCCATCCCATCGAGGAGCTGCACAACCAATCACAGCATCCCAGCATCACGCATACTCTCCCCGTGTACATCTCATGTGCGCAGCATCCACACGTTGATTTCAACGAACGAGAACCGTCCAATCACAGAAGATGTCATCTAGGGGCGTGGTTTGTGGGCTGCTGTGTTCACGAGCACTCACAGGCTCTCACAGGATCACACTCACAATATATCCAGAGAGAGAGAGAGAGGGGAGATCAAGGATGCTCTGTGCCATATACGCAGGAATTTCACCAAGTCTCAGCGTTAGTTTTTGTGAGCATTTAACAAACTCACGATCAGAGCGGTTAAGTAGGAAGCGAAGTCAGTCTGCGCGGTTCCAACAGCTCATTAGTATTGTGTTTCACGTACGGCACACAATCTCCATGGCGTAGCGCGTTTAATGACTTTATTTATTATTTCCCCTGATTGACTCTTTCTCTCCCTGAAAAAAAAAACATTGTCTTCCATGCTTTCCACAGGCAAAGGTTCGAAAGAAAAAAGACACCATAACGAAGCACATAAACTTCGCCCATTAGACGCTGTCTATTCCACTGGAATTCGATTTGAGGTACGCACCATCGACCAAGACACTGCCACCGCTAGCAAAGATTTCCTTTCCCGGGGAAATGAGGCCGCAGCTTGGACGTGGATCTGCGACGCGTTTTAGGTACACGGTAGAGTTAGGTGATGCGGGTGAACACTGGGGTAGTGCGGGGTAAATTGGGGACACTTATGAGTGAATCTTTACCCTTCACCCGCAACGCACGCTTTTGTCGCAAACGGCCAGGGTGTTCGCACGTTCAGTCGCTCAGATCAGAGACAGAGGGAGCAGTAGGGTTCTCTCGGTCTGCCCTTTCCGATTGTTCGGACGCGTGCTTTCGGTTCCCCAACGACGTCAACGTACACGCGGGAGAGTATTGAAACCTTCGTTCGATTGATGCACACCCGGTAGAAGAAAATGAGGTTGAAGCTGGGGTGGAGAGTTAAGCTGTTGGGCAGTTTGTGGAATGATCATCCCATTTGTTGATGATCGAGGAAGAAAATGCACATGACAGCCGTTAAGTGTAGAAGAATCTATGCGAAGACTTACCAAAGCAAGAGTAAGACGCAACTTTTACACCCAGGGAGAGCTATCATTTAATTGCAGGTTCTACCGTTTCCAAGAGTCTTACTGAACGCTTCATTTTGCCTGAGACGCTTTGAAGATGTCTTTATGAAAGAGAAGTTTAAGTAAGGCGTCCAATGATTACAAAATGTCGTTTGATACTATTGGCACTGGAATTGAAATAAATGCACAAGTGTAGATCGAGATCTTGCAGAAATCGCTCGTCTCCTGAATGAAGGCCAACTGCTCTGAAGATCGAGACATAGTACACACATGAGGATAAAAGGGAAATATAAATCGGTAAACCTGTGTAAAGACATTGAAGTCTGTTCTAGGTCACGATCACGGTCACGTTCTAGGATCCGGCCATTGGTTGGCTTACCAGACTTGCTGATACCACGGAGTTGGATAGTTAGTCCTCACACTACGAAGGAACGGTCCCCGATCTTGACTCCACTTGATCCAGCCAACGAGCTCGCCGTGCTACAGCTACGCGTCATGCTGAACGAGTCGCTGATGAGCACCTTCCTGGTGGGGCATGAGTCCGGCATCCTCATCACCGTGTCCCAACCATCGTATCCTTGGAGCTTTGACTCCGGCCGTTCGAAAATGGCGAGTATATTGGTGTCCTCCGAGAGCATAGTCCAGTACTTCGTTGCATTTGTATTGTGGGTGGCTTGCGAGGCCTCTCTATTAATCTCCTGTCTTGTCAGAAGGACAAACAAGCCGCCACTAACATGGAGAACAGACGCTAGTTATCCACCCTCGTTCAATTCATTCTTAATTCAATATCTTCCCATCTTCCCGCGGGGTTGGATTGCCCCTAAAGTACCCTAAAGAGCCTTTAAAGACCCTAAATACAACACCATAACTTCAAGAACCGTTCATATGTCAGGCAGCGTACGTTTACCTTGTGTTTGTACGAATGTAAAGAATGAATGTTTCTGGCAGGAAAAGTAAGAACAAACAGCCGTCCCAACACAGATCAGTGACACCGTTATCCTTAGCATTTCCCACTTGTTCGCCAGGACATTCATCGCCGAAATTGAACGTTCTTTTCGATGTCCGTGTCCTACGATCCGCCTGTATGAAGGAGCGTATAACCGTCGTCCCTGCCTGTCTTAGCTACAAGCTGTCGTTGGCGAGGCGAGGTCGGCCAAAACAAAAACAAAAAACAAAAAAAAAACCAATAAAACTATAACCCCGATGCCGGATGATACGATACAACGTATCGTTTTATGTACGTCGCTCCGTGAACGGTTAGCGAGATAGAGAGGGAGAGTACGCAAAAGCATCAGCAGATGAACCCCTGATGTTGCGCACGTGCTCGATTTCTTTGTTTTGCGTCGTCTACCGGCAGTATCTCCGGTTCTTCATCTTCTCACAAATGCTGCGCGCCACGGTGGCTTTTGCACCTGCTTTGCAGGAGTCTCTGTGGCAGGCCTTTGCCCTCCAGTTCGGTCGGCTGGGCAGGGGTATCCAAGTACGCAGCTGAGCGCGCGCACTGTGCTCGAGAATCACCCTTTTGCGCGAGTTTTTCAGCATGAAGCCGCGGCAAGATCTCGCTCATCTTTCTCTCTTTCTGTCTCTCGATGAGCGTCAGTGTTTACGGTCAGCTGATTGTTTGAGCGCGCAGTGCGATGTCGGTGTTGCCGTGCGGAAGCTGTCATCCGGGAAGGGTAGGATGGCATGTGGCGACAACAATCCACGCAGCTAATGGTGGCATCAGGTGTGCGGCACCGTGCCCAGGAGCCGGGAGCCTGGTGTTGGACGAGATGAGCCAATTGATGGAGGGCGCCGAGCGAAAATTCATTAGCTTCACACAGAACGAACGAACGAACGAGAGGAGAAGGTGATCTCATATCCCATCACAATGGGCGCTTTGGGCAAATGCGGGACACCCCAGACGCACCGAAACGTTGGGCATTCGCTTCATTCTACCTGCATTGCGTTCTGGTTCTCGTTCGTCGGCTGGTCATTACTCGGTCCCGTCGCCGACCACCTCATGCGTCGCCAAAGCGCTGAGCCTTGGAGGAGTTGGCAGACGGTGGTGGTCGTTGTGGTGGAACTTCCGCCGCTTAATAGTGTGCTCGCTCGCCTTAATGATGATCAGCTGGTGGCGCGGGTACAGGTGTTTATTGAATTATAAATGAATTGTCATGATCTACTCGCACTGGCTTGGCGAAGGATGCCGGTTGGACAGATGAGTGTGTGCGATAGAGAAAGAGAGAGAGAGAGAGAGAGTGAGAGAGAGAGAGAGTGAGAGAGAGAGAGAGTGAGAGAGAGAGAGTGCGCGCGCTAAGCAATCCTCTGCGCGTTTTTGGGAGTCTGACTTGACTCGCCGTTTTCGGAAGGTGGAAAGTGTTGATGCTGTTGGTCGTGCGTTATTTATGGGTTTTTGGCAGAGGCAGGGTAGAACTGTACCTCAACAGGTGATTGCCGCCGTAACACAGCTCGTTAATGTCACAGATACACTGCCGGAACTGCTCAGTATTTGTGGTGGGATATTTTAGAGGACGTTAGTGTCATACTATTGAGCGGGTTTTAAGACATTCGAAACACTCTTAGGAGATATGTAGAACTCGACATCCAAGACCAAGACCCATTACCTGTGAACTACACTAAGTCCTACCACCAGTCTTTTGTCGGGTTTGATTAAAGTAGCCAACGACCAACGAACAGATCGCTCTCGGCTGAGCACGTGCGCGATCATATCAGCTACCACGCATCCCCCTACTCAACACTTCTTTCCTGGACGTTCATCAAATCCCGCAAATGAACCTCCGAAACACACATGCTGCAAGGCTAGAAGCTGTGTGTAAAATGTAACCTTAAAAAAAAAACGGTCGAAAGGGTCCTACATCCAAGAGCAAGCGAGACTCTAGAGAGAAAGCGAGAAAAAAGTCAGGACAAAGCAAAGAAAACCCTTCAAAAAAACCCATCAAAACATCTCGCTCATTGATCTCGATCCCCGGTCCCTGTGTGCATGGGGTAGCGACGCGTGCGCGTGGTTTTTGATAGCTCACCAGGCGGGCAGGTGACGGAGCGAGAGCGAACCCTCACAACATCCAGGACGCAGACGCAGAAGACGCAGAAGAGCATTATTGTGCCAGTTGCTTTATCCCCCATTTCTTCTGCCAGGCCGGTTCAGTGCGTTCGCTTCTGGCTGCCAAACGCCACACAAAACTGCAGCAGGTGTTAGGAATAGTGTGCGGAGCTGGCGGGAACGGCAATGTAATCTTCCGCAGAGTGGTAAGAACGAAGCAAACAAAAAAAAAAAAGGAAGTACGCTCCTCCGCTCTCACTTCTGACACTCCCCCCCCCCCACCACATCATTATTCCACCTTCCTTCTGGCGTTTGTGTTGATGAAGCGTTGCCAAAGGGACGAGATCGTAGCAACAAACAAATGCACGGCACAGGTTCAAAACCGTTCAACTTATATGCCTTGATCCACACGCATCCATCGATCAGCTGTTTGGGGGAAGCTGTTTGATCTTCGATTTTCTTTTTATTGGGCAAACTCGGGGATATCAAGGAAACATTTTGTCCGCATTTTGTACAATGTGTGGACGTTTAAGCGATCACTTTCCATAGCAATTAGCCAACAGAGCTAGCCAAGAGCAGGATGAAGTACTAGGATTGGAATGAGGATCAATGCAACGAAGAGAAGGTGCCTGTTACATGGGGGCTCTAACTCGGAAGCAGAGTAACAGTTGACTATCTCGGTCCGATCGGCAACTTCGGACGACAACGTAAGCAGCTCTATCCGACAGCGCACATTAATCCAGTAGTCCAGTAGTTTTGTACGGCGGGCATGAGCAACCTGTGGCCCCATAAAAGGTGTTTTATGCGGCCCCCGATTAATCAAGAATCATTCATTGCATTTTTTATCAAAATAACTTAGGTTTAAAAGTGCTCAATTTGGATCATATTTTAAAAGCTGTTGTTGAATTTGAATATCAAATTGGCCAACACAGGCTCTCCATTCTCGGCTCTTACTCAATACGTCCACGACGTACAGGCTGGTAGGCTTGTCTTTCGAATATCTGAGCTCGGGTAAAATCAACTCTGGGGGACGATGGGAGGCAAGGCTAAATTGAGAAGGGTATAGGCATCACTGGAAACTGGGGTGTCTGAGTCTCGACATTAAACAAAACTGCCAGGAAGGCGCGGGACCAGTCATCCCGTCCCATCACACCCAAAATGGCTAAGGAAAGCCAAAGCAGAATTATTCGAAACGGACTTTACGGAAACGACACATCGCTATGCCCCCTAAATCTAGCACTGACCAGATCTTCAGCATGCGGTAAATCTTGGAGCAGATGGCTGAACAGCAGTTCACGTATCATCTCTTCATAGATTTCAAGGCCGCATATGAAAGCATAGCCAGAGTAAAACTCTACGAGGCCATGAGCTCTTTTGGAATTCTGGCCAAACTGATCAGGCTTGTTAGAATGACCATGACCAACATCGCTTGCCAGGTGAAGGTGGATGGAAAACTCTCAGGGTCATTTGCTACCACCAAAGGCCTACGCCAGGGAGATGGGCTCGCCTGCCTCCTATTCAACTTGACGCTAGAGAGGGCCATCCGTGATTCGGAGGTGAAGCCTGCGGCTCTCCCAGGCAGCAGAGCCCTACCAAAGGATAGAGCACGCGGCAGAAAACCTTGGGTTGCAGATTAACGAGTCAAAGACCAAATTGATGGTGGCACCATCAACGGCCCTACTAAGAAATCCGGAACTCAGCCTGAGGAAACATCTCACCTCAAAAAACCTGTCTCGGCGGTCGAAGCTGGGATTGTATCGTGCCTTTATAGTCCCAGTACTCACATACGCCTCTGAGACATGAACCTTGTCCAAAACAGACGATGCCCTCTTAGCCGCGTTCGAGAGGAAGATGCTCAGAAGTATCGTTGGCCCCGTTTGTGTGGAAGGACAATGGAGGAGTCGCTACAACGACGTGCTGTACGAACTGTATGGCGACGTCACCGTCGTGCAGCGATTTAGACTCGCCAGGTTCCGATGGGCTGACCACGTTATACGCATGACACCGGACGGCCCAGGGCAGACAGGCCTTTTAGGCCGTCCACACGGACAGAGGAGGCGTGGTAGGGCCAGATTGAGGTGGGAGAATGGCGTGGAATCATCCGTCATCAAGGCCGGGATAACGGATTGGCGCACGACGACGCGGGACCTTGAGCGGTTCCGGACTCTGCTGCGGCAGGCCAATACCGCAAAGCGGTTGTAGCGTCTGATAAGTAAGTAAAGTATACCCGGGATAAGACAAAAAAACAAAGATAACATGCCCTCCTTCTTCATCTTATTCTTCTTCTTGGCTCAACGACCTTCTAGGTCATGCCGGCCATCACATGGCTTACTAGACTTGCCGATACCACGTAGTTGTACTACGGGGAGACATTCCGAATGGGGTTTGAACTCCGGGGTCCTGCCGTTTGAAGACCGGCGCCGGTGTCGCCTACACCACCGGGTTGCCTCCAAATATAACCATTAGTTTTTTTTTAACATAACCAAATTTTGAATCGATCTCATGAAATGAAATAATACTCCTCATTGGTTTTATTAAACATTAGTAAGCTCTTCTAGCATTAAAGAAATTGATGGCATGGACCCGAATCAAATCAAAATGTTGCAGTAACATTGATTGGCAAATCGTAAGCACCAGCTGTCATTGTTTGAGACAAGAGTAAACAAAATGCTTTGCATTTCCAAAAAAAAAAAAAATGTGTTTAGATATTGTTGTAAAACTATGTTAAAATTCGACAAACCGCCATACTCCCGACCGTCATCCAGAAAACCTGTTTAAACACAATACAGTTGATATGTATCGCAATAAACGAAAATAAAAAAAAAATGCAGCTACGTTTGAAAAGGTTGGCGCTACGTTTGGATGCTTTTCTGCCTCAACCGTATCCAAACCCCATACCAATGTGATTACAAAGCATCCAAACGAAACTGCAAACGATTTTAAAGTTAGTGCAGAAGAATCATTCTTAAGAATTTGGATCCCAAATTCCCAAAATATTTGGAGCAACTGGATTGTGATTCACGGGTAACGGAAAACAAGAGCCTTATTTATCTGAACTCTATGTCTAATATCAGGTTGGATCTTGCATTCAAAAGTTTTAGCATTCAAGCTTCAGCAAGTGCCTTTTTTCTGTTTATTTTTAAAGGCCAAGATCATAAGCGGCCTGCCAGCTTCTTTTAATTTTGAAGGATTTTTTATCCCTGGCGGTAGTCAAAACCGGAAGGATGCGATTATTACGGCACGTGATGAGGATGCCTCGCCAAAGTGCTCGTGAGCTGCCCGTTCGACTCGAGGCGTTGAGGACCAGGACACAGAGGAGCTCGTTGTCTGGATCTAGGTGAAGATCTTGATCTAGGATGAGTGGCTGGATCTAGTCATGTCAGCACGACGTGCTCAACCCTGAGCAGGCCAACAAGACGAAGAGGGTGAATCATAATAAAAATTGAGGATCTCCCGATGTGAGACTCACTTAAATCTGAAGATAGGACTCTATAAAACATGTTCCAAAAAAGAAACCTACTTCAGTAGCTTGACGACTGACGTAACTCGCACTACATTTAAATAATCAATAATTAAACCGTTACTGTAGAATCACGGAACACATCTCTCTTTCTTTCTCATTCTCTCGAAAGCTAAAACGAACGCAACGACACGACTAGACGTGCAATAAATTCTATTCCAGAGGCTGAAAACAAATTGTTCATTCCAATCATCCACGTCAGTGGCGGAAATGATCACGATGCTTTGCATATGAGAATGTTTCGAGTGTACCGGTGTGCAGGAGGAAGTAGCGGGATCCAATTTCGTGCGCATAGGAGCACGGTGGCCGGAGAAAGCAGGAACGAAATTGCAACGCATTTCATTGCCGACGGTGTAAGTCCATTGATGAAAACGGATGGAATGACAATTAAACAATGGAGCGTAGTGACTTTACGAGTCTCCAAAGCTCCAAAGAAGCAAAACAGCTACAGAAAAGGGGGAAGCTGCAGGATGTGGAAGTAATCGAGAAAATCCAAAATTGTGTAAACTACCCGCACGTTTTTCCTCCCCACCACAGATGTCTGAGCACTGGACAGCGGTTAATCTTAAAGGTCTGCCCAATATTAACAATAGCGACGGCTCCACTCTTACGTGCGGATGAATGAAAGGTAGGCGAACAACCAACAGCAACAACAACCAAAACGCATTTGCGCTAATCGCATTCATAAAATATGGGAACGTGCCTGGCATGCTGACCGCGGTGCACACCGGGTTTGCGCAAATTCCTTCGCGACGAGAAGGCACTGTATGGGGACACTTGGCCCATCGGAGGGACAATTTTGGCTGACCAGATTCGTGTCGCAGCGCCAAAAAGTGACATTTTATTCTTCCTTTTCCAGCCGCTGATATGGCCCCATTTACCCCAGTTAGCCGCGAATCTCGCGATTGTCATTCCGTTAAGTGGCCAGCTAGCGTATCTGTCATATCGCTTATTTGTTGATTTGTTGGGCACGCATCTGTCACATCTGACAGATGCATGATTACTAAGAGAGTGTGGGTTTGTGTGCGCGGTAGTATACCGGTACCGGTTGTATCTAGTGTTGTGATCTCGCTCTTGTTCACATTGTACGTTATTGCTGAAAGTGTTGATGCTCAAACGATCAAGAGAGCAAGTGGTAAGAGAAGTGCAATTAGGAACTGCGTACGGTACGCATGCTCGATTCGATCTGGTGAGGGCACATCCACACGCACGGCACTCCGTCGCTCGATTGTCGCACCGCTGGGGGGTGGACCATGCTATAAATAAGCTTTACAGACGGGCGGACATTTGCATTCGGCAGACGAAATATCGGGAGCAGCTCGGTAACTGCTCCGGTTCCGCGCACGGTGTGATGCAACGCGCGATGCGTCGTGGATCATAGAAATTGCACGATTGTCTCCGTTCATCTCGCAGTGGTCCCCACGACACGCAACGATTGTCGTCTTTTTATAGCATTTTCATTGCGGTGTGTTTTGGTTTTGCGGTTTTGCTTTACCTCATCGCAGCAGTCGCGATGACCCAGACCCGATCGGTGAAGTCCCCGCACGGGCCGGGAAGCAGGGAAGGGCGTGAGGTGAAGACAGAATGCGTGAATCGAATGGCAAAGTAGTATGCTGCAAGGCAGACGGCACTGTTGATCAAAACTTTGCATAACCGTGCACCGGTATTCCAGCCGGTAGGCATCCCATCCTCCAAGGCCTTTCCTTCCAATTTGTAATTGGAAATGATGGAATGACGTCTGTCAAATGTTTCACCTCATATTTAGAAAGTTCATGTCCTCGTGCAGAATCATCGAGAAATCAAGCGAAGGATAAGGATGGTATGCGACGTCCGTGGTACACATTAAAACGGCATGTCCTTAGGCCCAATTCCGAGTACAGGTACGTTACTGCGAGAGTAACTACAACGCATGTCGCCCCCTTCAAGCGTACTAGTCCTAAAAGGTCCCTAGCAGCACATGTGCGTGAATATAAAGCTTTCACCTTGCACACAGCACCGGTTTAAAAAAAAAATCAACCCCATTACACAGGAGACAGGAAGTCCTGCTGACCCTGCTGTCTGTCGCCCTGCTGTTACGAGGCAGTTCAAGCTAGCTGTTTGGTAAAATCCTTCAACCCCCGATCAAGAACCTCGATCGAGGTGCTGCACACACTGGAACCAAAAGGGGGAACAAGTTCAATGTCCTTTTTGCTCCGTTACGTTCCCTAGTAACGTGCCTTGTGTAGGTCTCAAAAAAAAAAGAGAAAATCAACACGCAACCACACCCGCTACCAGCTCTGCTCCCGCATGCACAGGAGCAAAAGCGGAACAGGAATCAAAAGAAGGAAACCAGACAACGGACCATTAACGCATGCAGAGAAAATTGGGAAACGTTGACGTTGAGGTGCCGCGTCACCTTGGCGACCGGTGTCAGGCAATATCAACAGTACTTGTTTTGATGTTGGACCTCTGGACGACCAATCTGGATGCAATATGTCGTGAGTCCACCGAATATCTTCTCGCTAGTTTATTGCTGATGTCTGATGTCCTATGATTGTTGTTTTTTTTTATGAAGATAATATGCTCTACGTTACGATAGAAATACTACTGCGGATAGTTGATGTTGTTGCCAGTGGACCGGGTTGCTATAGCAATACTGAATATACATCACGAGCGAGCTATTCTTTGAAGAATTAAATCGTAAAATCTAAACGCAGTACAATATCCTTATACAGTATCCATATCCAGAAGTATACAACTAGAATCCACGTCATGACTAGCAAAATAAAATAGGCAGTCCCCAGGCCCTACGTCCTTTTCGCCCAATATTTCATCGTGGGCCTGAATTAAATCAATATCTTTCCCTATTTTTACAATCTACTTCCTGTACAGGATATCCCACAAACATCCATGCGACTCTCGTCCATACAATTTGCTCAATCTATCTGGGTGAGAAAACTGGGTGCGGTTTCTTCGAGATCAATTGTGGATAAACTTCGAGAGCGCGCGCGAGACAGAGAGAGAGAGAGAGAGAGAGACATCGCAAAGCATAAGAGAGCCTACCAACTCTTCCCAGATAACAGTTTGCGTGTGTTTGATCTAGATGACAAACAGCAATCCCTACTCGGCCACCATACCTGGCATCCATTCCTCGCGCAACCAGAAGCCCGATATTATCCTGTTCCTCCTGCACGGTGCACACCGATCGAATCGAAGCTGACGAGCCGTCGGTGGAGTCGTTCTCACATTTCTCGTCCCGTTCCCGGCCCGGTGATTCCGGGCTGCGTGTCTGGTCTGACATTCAAGGTGTGGCCTCAGCTCGTGGCACACGCTACACTGACTTCGTTTCGGAGCGATTGCTCTCGGCAAATGATGATAATGGGGTTGGGTTGTAGCTTCCCTGTTTGGGTTAACCTTCCAGAGGGTTTTCTCTCTGGAGAATACTATTTCTTCCTTTTTTTTCTCGAAACTAGCCGTGTGGGGGTGAGCTAAGGAGAACGCTATTCAAGCTAGATGGAGCAAACTCCAGGTGCAGGCTGATTTGGTGGAAAAATTCGATTCCACGTGAGGGAAACCTTTCCAAAGCAACCGTGTACATTGCGAAGGGGGACACACACACATCTAGTGGCACAGGAACACAAAAACGTACTAGATCAATAGTACTGGAACGAGGACGAAAGAGAGACAGAGCGAGATGATGCATGCCGTACTATGGAATGGAATGAAAATCGCGTCATTTAGCTCCATCATGGTCGCGTCATCATCTTCATTTGAAGCAACAAAGAAAAAAAAACCCCTGAGGATTGAACGTGTACATCCGCTCCAACGTTCTTTATTTGTCCTGAAGCACATACGTTCGGGCTGCGAGCAGAGGGAACGGGGCTGAGGTGAAAGATTGGGGACGCAACGCGACCGAAGGGAGCAAGCGCAGGAGTGTGTGGCAGCTGGGGTTTTAGATAAGAAATAACAAACGCGAAATGGGAGCGTTACAGATCGATCGACTGTCGACTGCCATCAGGGCGTTTGGCTCAGCCGTGCACAATCTTTATAAAACCTCTTTTTCTTGACATCTTTTCGTGTACACTCTCTTCTTCGATGCTTCGTTGTACTCTTCTTTTTTTTTTGCTTATATGTATCGCTTATCTTTACGTTTTACCTCCGAAGACATTTCTTTGATTTACCCATTCGGTACCAGTAACGTCATCTCGTTTAGTACTATCTTTGGTGTTTGCTTGTTTGTTGTTTGATCAGTCGATAATGCTGCCCCGGGAAGGTGGTTTGTTTGCCCCGGTTCCGCATCATCCAAAAAGCGCTCCCAGTTTCTGGACGATTAGAATATCTCCGTCAAGAATATTCCGAATGTCTAGGAATTCTCGAGAGTACGAAAGTCCGAAATGTTCCGCAAGTCTTTTAGCCAGGAGCTTACAATGTCTCCGCCAAGAGTAGTCGTAATGTCTTCGTAGATTTTCTGAAGTTGAAGTAAGTCTGACTTTGTGAGTACAAATCAGTCCGAATAGTCATCGTACAGATTAACGCGAGCATTGTTCATCTCTCACTGTTTGCGATCTCGCACTCGTCTTCAAGAGCGTGCAGCTCTTATCATATCGTACCTAGACTTCAGATGACACAGAATAACGCTTCGACTAAGCCCAAAAATTTGTTCCGCTTTATGGCAGGATTTATTGTGGATCGATTGGGGAGGAGGGGAGGAGGGGCGAGGGGGGAGGGGGGGGGGGGTACATCCGAATCAGTCCGGCTACACAATTCCTCCGCGCAAAGCAAACAATCTCCTAATCACACTATCGTGTGCACACAATGTACGTGTAAAGATAAAATCGATCCCGGTGCGTCAACGGTGTTCCGGACTCGGAAGCATCTTCCTCATCGAACCCGCCCCGGTAAACCCAACCGACACTCAATCCTTCTCTCGAAACACACTCTCTCTCTCTCTCACTCTCTCTCTCTCTCTCTCTCTCTCTCTCTCTCTCTTACATGTTATGAACATAAAATAAAGATCTCTAAGAAGTGTCTTTGCTGTTTGCATGAGTCCTCCCCATCTTCCCTTCACCGTTGCTCCAAAGCTGCCAGATAGGGTTCTGTCTCTCGCCTGTTCTTCCCCCATCGTTATCTTCGCGCACAACTCTTCAGCTAAAGGCGATAAAGCGGCGCATTCTTCTCACCTAGCGGGTTAAGTCATCCCAACGCCCATCCAGTGGCGTCGAGTGGCGTCGAATATTTGTTCGTCAATCATCCGACCACACCATCGAGCACCATTTTTTTTTTCGCCAGAGACCGGATCTAGGTGTGGACGGAGAAAACATCCTCAGCCTCAACCTCCTCGGTGCTGATTCACTTCCGGATTCTGCTTACCGATGTCAAAGGTATTGGATGACTACGGTTGGAGCATTCGCTTCGATTGAGCCGCTGTAAACTATACTATAGAATAGCTGATTTCTAGGAGCAAATTTGTACTGATGCAAAATTGCGTAGGTTGTCTTAACATAAAAACATCTTTACCAATTTTCTGTTTTAAAAAAATTACTTCCCTTAAAGCTATTCTTTGGCTCTTTCGCTCTGGGAGCCAGCTCTCTATCTCTATATCTCTATTTTGCTTACTTCCATCAGTGAAATGACCACACAAACGGGAAGCCCCGGGATGACTAATCACATCCGAAAGCTTTCGGAGTCTCCCCCTTAAACGAATGTTTGAGGCAGCAAAGCGAACAACAAACCAAAACCATCAACATGAAACACTTCCTTTACATCTTCCTTCCTGCTAAAAAAAGAAGAGCAGTTTGCATTCAATATTTGGTGTATCTGTCTCGGGCACGGGCCCTCAGACCCATCAGGCACACCTTTCCGGTAGTTTGACGTGTGTTTTCATACTCTCTCTCTCTCTCTCGCACTGTCTCCCTCCCTCCCTTTATCCACCTCGAATATCCGGAGATAAAAACCGTACCGAAACTGTGGTGATGATTGCGACCTTCTAAAGTTAATCAGTGAATCAGTCCACCAGAACACCCTCCTAACACGCGTTAGGAACATCGCACCGAACCGAAAAAGCTAAACTGTCTAAAAAAGGGAAAAGTGTGTACATCAAGGCGAAAAACATGGGTGCGGTTTCGTATGCGGGGAAAATTGGAAACTGTTTTCCAGGCAGTCCTGATGTGCGGGACACACGAGACGAAGGCGTTGAAAGTTAACCTTTAGGATTTTGCTCTTGCATTATTTACGCGCATAAGGACACACCCGCATCGGTCCGAGACAACAACCAAAAAAAAAACACACACGAAGCAATCCAGTGCGCATCCTCCTCACGCGTGATGACTTGGGAAGGTTCATCCCACCGGGAAGACTTGGTAGGGTGATCAGCAAAAAAAAAAAAAAAAGGTTAGTTTTATTAAGATGACGCATCAGCTCGTATCAGCTTGAGTAAATAACACTACTCGGCTCGGAACAGCCTCTCCTCAACTAATGCCACACGATTAATTGGTGAACTACGTGCACAAATTACCGGAACAAACCATCGCGTGGTAAACGGGATGAATGCCAAACGGTGCCGATGAAAATACTCTCGCTAATGCGTCTAGAGCACTGTAAACGGTTTGTCAATTTGATGCGGTTAGTTGAGTCAAGAGGGGTGCGTACACTGTTTACCTTTCCTATCGTTGCGCGTGCATGTGCGGCAGATGAAGGAGGATGATATTATCGCACCCTTCAAAACTCAAAAAGTCAATCCCGGACCCGGCACTAAAGCACACCCGTGGGAATAGAGCAAAAGGTTATCTGGTGAAAGATGAGCTATTGAGTTGGCGTAGTTACAGTCTGTTTAATGTGCTGACGGATAGCGTTTCGCGCGGCGAACCTACTTCCTGTCCAGCGTTGCAGTTTGTTGATCATTTATGATTGAAGGAGCGAATTTTTGCAGCTTGCAACAGTGCATTAGACTGGGACTGGCGGAGCAAACGCGGTTCGATCAGGCAGTCCCTAGGAGACACGTTTATAAAGTCTTCATGGTGGAGCAATTGCGCGCGCGTCTCCGGTTGTCATTAAAAAAGAGCCTCCAACAGCTAACCCCGAAAGGTGAGAGCACGACGCATGCATATGTGCGCGCCGAGTGTCAAATGTCAAACGTTTGGCTTCCAAAGAGTCGTATTAGCGAACGTTTGCCTGCGCTTATAAGACGAGACGCGTGTGCGAGAGCCTACCTTTCCTCTCCCCCCCCCCCCCCCCTCTTTCTTTCTCCTTCTTCCACCCGCTCCCCTTTCCCACGGCAGGGTCCCGGGGTAGGGTGCAAGAGACTCAGCACATTCGGTTACAGTCTCCCCGGCGGGCACACCGTGTCTCTTTTGCGCGCGTCACATTTGCAACATCCTTCATGCATATGCAAACAAGTAACCGGATGGGAAATTAAAGAGCAAACGCTGACGGTAAAAAAAAAAAGAGCGCACACAAACCAAAGGCAAAAAGGACCAGAAGAAGAATAGGGCGGTAAAGGTCTTTGAATCATGAGGCAACAAGGGTGGGTGAGAAGGAACAAGGGTGCGGAAGATAGAGCCCGGTAGAAACCTCATCAGAATTATAACACCAGCAACTGGAGGGATTGGGTACGTTGGGTACGACTCGACGAACGGGGTGGGGTACCACGATGACTTCGGTGCTGTGTGCCCGAGAACCATCTGACAGAGTCCGGCTGGTAAGGTGATTGGTTTCGATCCAGTGCCCGTACTGCACAGTGCTGTTGGGTGTATCGATCGAGGCACGGCTGCAAGTGTCAAAGTTCGTACGATTCGACGGAAAACGGACAAGACGTGCATTCGATTTAAATGAGAAATGAGATCAAGCTGCGGGAAGCGATGGCGGAAATGAGACAGGAACGAACGCAGAACGAAAGCGCAATAATACTGAAAGCGATCGGGTGATAACGCACCTTCAGCAACTTAGGGGAGTCGGAAACAGAGCACACGGCACTGATGTGTACTGTTTCTTTTTTTTTTTTTTGGAGTTAATTCTGAAGATACTTAGACAGAGGTGTATTTAACCATTCTGAGGACCTAAGCGGAAATAGTGTTGCGGCTTTTTTTCCATGAAGGACCTTGTAATTTAACATCCTGTGGTCGGGTGCGAATTAAAAGCCTTGCGAATCGGAGATTGTCATATTCGAAATCCCAAGTATTGTGCGGGGGCGTAGGGGGCGCGGGGGGGGGGGGGGGGGTGTAGGGGGTAGTCCTCTCGAGCTAGCAATCGGAGAATCCAAACATTAGAGAGTTTTTTTATTAAATTTTTTGAGTCGGGGGGCCCCACACGGCCACTCAGTCCGCTTATAGGCAGATCTGCCTCTTTACTTAGTCCAGTTTTTTGCATCTTTGACTCAATTTTACTCGTAAAACGTGAGAATCGTTTTGCCTGGAGAATAGTCCTGAGGGTTCTTAAATTTCTCTGATCGCAATCTACTCTCAGCCCTTAACGAATAGAAACTTTTTGAGTTTTCGCTCGGAGATCACGGTTCATGACTTTGATCCTCCTCATCAGCTTGTCGTAACGCCCAACTAGATCACGCCGACCATCCCTAATGGCTTACTGGACTTACTGATGCCACGTAGTTCGATAGCCAGTCTTCACTATGGAACCTTTCCGATCCCTCTTGCAACTTGCTAACAGCATCCTTCCGATCGGAAACAGTGACACCCTCAATTGGCAGCATTTGGCAGCATTCGCGAAGCCGCAATTAAAACGATGTACGTGGATAAAACATTGTACACTGCAACGGCATCCGACAGCAGCGTCAGGCGCAACGGAACGCGATCGCGCACCATCTGTGACCGACGCTGGGTGTAGCTTCACAAAAAAAAGGAAGGAAATGCGCTCGCTCGTCTTGCACGGTGCCACGGTGGGCACGCGTCTTCTGAGGTCCTTTCGCCAACTGGTCGGACCAAAGACGAACAACAAACCGAAAGCGATACGTTGAGTCCTTGAGCTCTTGAGGATGGGTGCCACAATTACGTCCGTACCGCCTACAAACCATCACACCAGCGCAACGAGTATTTTAAGGTTCTATTCGCGCGCAGTCAAGCGGTCATCTTGGGTATGCAACAGCAACAAACAGAATTCAAAAAAAAAAGGGCGCGAAAGGGGAAAACAGACCCAAGAAAGTGGACAGAAGATAAAGGTAACTCTGGAAAGAAACATCGACCCGTACGTTTTGGTTGTTGTTGCTGCTGCGCCCCAGCCTGAACCACGCTAATTTTACATCTCATCTTCTGCGCGCGGCAACAGCAGCAGCAGTGCGAGAACGCACCGATCGGGTGAACGATACTTCCACAGCGGTCTCCGCATCGCCACATCTTGTCTACTGCGAGTCCCGACCAAAGGGTCTACCTTTCTTCTGTTCGTTTGTTTTTTTTCTTTATTTCCCCCTAGCTCTTTTTTTTACTGTCCGTTGTTGACTGCTACTCTCCTTGTGTGGACATGTGTGGACGATGCGCGTCGTTAGGCAACGGTCCTTTTTGGCGGATGATAGGGAAAAAGAGAGGAAGCTTGATGAAAGGTACAGTACACGTGTGTGTTTGTGCGGAGAGCTGGAAGAAAAGGGGTGCTTTACACGGTTGCGAGTGTTTCCCCAGACCTCCGCGCGCGCATCACTGAGTCGATTGTACACAAACACAACAGGAACAGGACGTCGACGAATCGTAAATGTTGTGCGGTAAACGGTTTAGAAAACATATGGCTTAAGCAGGCTGACTTTTTGCTGGTAATTGGGGAAAACTGGCAGAAATAAAAGAAAGTTGCAAAACTTTGCGTAACGCATCTCACATCGTCTGCTTAAATAGTGCTAGTAGTCTAACTTTTAAGGAGCGACCCGGTGGTGTAGGCGACAGCGGTGCCGGTCTTCAAACGGCAGGACCGAGGTTCGAATCCCATCCGCGGACCGTCCCCCAGTAGTTGAGGCCTGGCTAACCAATTACGTGGTATCGGCAGTTTAGAAAGCCAATTTCTCGATGGCCGGCATGACATTAGAAGTCGTTAAAGCCAATAAAAAGAAGAAGTCGAACTTTTCCAACCAATTTCTTCCAACTAGACATCTTGACAAAGCTGGCTGAGCCGAATGATTCTGATCTTTATCTAAAAAAAAAAAAAAGGCGTTCGGCAATTTCGCATCTCGACGCTAACAGCTGACAAGCACGTGTATATCTTCAAACGAAAGCAAAAGTCACAGAAATTGGACATCTTGCGCCTCCTCTCGAAGCTGTCTCCAGCGTGTGTTTGCTTAGGGTTGGGAACTTTATCGACTTGATAATTGTAAATTGCGTTGACGGTTGTTGGTAAAAGGTTATGTTATCGTTCACACGGACATAATCATCGGTACAATAAATACACACACACACACGCTTACTAGATCTAGATAAACCCAATCGAGAGATGAGAATGCTGAAATTGGAAGCACAGTTGTTGGATTGGAGTTGTCCAACGCAAATATCCCATCACACGAAACAAACTGTACGGGCCCAAATGATGGTTGCCTCGCTCCGGAGCTGAATGAGATAAAATAGCTGGCCACTACGTGTGATGGACAAATATTTACACCGACCTGGGCTAGGCATCCATCATGGGCTCGTTGTTGATAATGCGAGTGGTTTTATATGGTGCGTTGCTTCCATGTCGAAGAACGATGATGAGGCTGTTGGAAGATTTCGATCTCTAAGCAAACAGTGACATAAAAAAAACATCTCTGATGAGAAGGGGTCTCGTCTGAAAAGATGCTATGGTCGGCTGAAGCTAATGGTCTAGGTCTTGTCTTGGAAGAAGACGAAAAGAAAACTCCCAAGAAACTCTCCCAAACTTAACCGAACTGATAAGCTTCACTGATGCAACAACCAAAGGGCATTAGACATTCTTTGCAGTTTCGAACATTGCGTCTTCCGTTTTATTGCTCCAGGTGAGTCTGATGTCGATTGTGGCTGGGGTGTGACTAATCGGTTTCGAGCTCTCGATGTTTGCTCTGCTGTTGCGTCAACGCAAATATAGCAGTCACCTAAAAGGAGAACACGCTCACACACAGACACACAGACACACTTTCCTCAATTAGTCTGTATGGCTAGCGAGGCTGAGATCCCATGCTTGGGATGTGTTGCGTTTTGCGGAAGAGGAAGTACGGTCCGGATGAGCAACACCGCGTACCCCGAATATCGATGACTTTTGGTGACAATCGACGGGAACTAGCTTGCCGTACGAATCTAGTGTAAAGATACCGGTATTCATCCGCCCTGCCGGGCCTTTTCCGGTTTTCAATCGTACGAGCTCGGGGCGTCTTATCGGAGGATGCCATGTTTGCTAAATAGCCGTCGTCGTCGTCGTAGGCCACATTCCCGGCCGTTAAAAAACGTAATGCTTCTTTGGGTGCTGTTTTTTTGTTGTTGTTGTTGTTGGTCCGGAGGAATGCACAAGATATGACCTTCGGTACGGAAACCGGAACATTCTGTCGATGATTGCGTTATGCCTTTGGCAGGTAGAGCAGGATGTCTGACAACGACATTTAAAAGAGAAAAACACACACACACACATGCATAGGGAGAAGAAAGGTTAAGAGCTGTAATTTTTAAGTCGTCTCTGTGATGGAGTAAAAGGTGGATAAGTTTGATAAGCAGCCGTTCTGCTGCTGTAAACCTTGAAACTGTTTCCGTTGAAAACTGATGACTACAGTGGAACCTCCGAAACCCCTCAGTGACGTTTAGGATCGACAAAACATGTTAGACTCGGCAGAACATCTGGCAGGTTCAGGTTCTAAAACAACAGCAGTAGTAGCTCGTAGTGTATGCCAGACAAAATACTACGCTATCACACGGCAGAGAAGGTCATGTTAACTGCTAGTTGGAGCATAGTTACTCGAGCTAAACGCAGGTTCAGGGACACATTGGTAGCTGCCACCAAACATAGCCTAGCTCCGTGCCATCATAGCAGTAAACGGTCGTTTGTTGTGATAATATAGCGAAAGCAGGACAGCCATTCTGACAGCTCCAACCATCGTGGCTTACAGTAGCGACCTTACTACCTTCTGTTAGTTTGTGAAAAGAAAATTACGCCAACCAGCAAGAGATGGGTTTCAGATGTGGGGAGTCCACCCAGAGACACAAAAAACAACAAGACAACGAGGTTCTTGCCGTCCAACGTCCCGGATGGGAGCACTTTCCGGTCGGCAACAAATGGGACGTGCCAAACAGAAGACGGACATTCTCCATGTAATACATGTCTACAGCTCCTACGCGGGCCGCTTCCTTCAACCTCGTTCAACGTCGTCTTTCCCTAGAGTTCTTATTCTGGTGCGTTGTGCATCAGAAACACAGCTCAAAAAAAAAGGGCCTACGTAACAACAAACTGCCACGGCATGTTATGGCAACAAAGTGTAAACGGGGCTGTGCTCCGGGATGGGAGATGGCTTTGGATGGATTGTTTAGCATAACGTGCCTGACCGTACCGTACAGCTTAGCGGAGGACTTTAGCATCATTAGAAGGTCTTTGCACGCAGTTGAGTTGCTGCGTCTCCTTTCCTTAGGCTATCTCCGGTGCGCCATCACCTATTAGTGTATGAAGGAAGCAAGAAACCACCTGCAGTGATGTTGGCAGTGTTGCCAACAATATACGCGCTTTCCTCTCGGGAATGTGCGATCGTGTGTGTGTGTTTGTGTGTGTTTTCTCTTCCTCGCACTCTCACGCACAACAAACGCGCGACTCTACTCCATCCTACACCTGCACGGGTGTTGAAGCGTCGCGTTACATCAGCCAGTAACGTGACATTGCGACGTGTAGTTCTTGGGAGAAATGGTGATGATGATGATGACATCCGCCCGTTCAATCCGGCGATCCGATTCTTTAGGTGCCGAGTCTTACGCACCCGCCGTACGGTAGGTATGATTTCTCTCGCCCAATAGCCAGCAGTGGGTGGGTGGTGTGGTGTTCATTTTATGCAGCAGGCATCACATCAAACGGTCGTTTTCGATCGTGCCATATCGTAAAAGCTCACACGCCCGTATCCAGCGCCTCGTGTCCCGTCCCGTGATATCCGATGAAACGTGGTCCATGGCCCGACGATCGACGACGTCCATTTTCGGAGACTGCTTACGGTGTTTTCTTCACCACCCGGGTGCCAGAAGCCCTCGCCCCCCCCTCAACAACAGGAAGGGAGCACGATCCGGGTGGTGAAAGAAGCTGGGGAAGAAGACATCACACACCGCTACGGCACCTGCGGTGTGTCTCCCGCTACGAGGCGGAATCTCGTCGCCAGTCAGGCACGGATCATCATCATCCGCCTCAGATGGTGCCTGCCAGACCTGCACGGCGCGGGAAAGTGAGACAGAGAAAGAGCAGAAGCCAACAACTCTACCCCCGGCTTACAGGCGGTTCATTGTGTAGGCGGCTCACGTGTCCCTAGCCTTTTCTGGGCTTCTGGGCCGCCATCATCGCCATCATCCACCAGCGACTTGTTTGGCGGGGTTGGGACACCCCGGCCGTTTTTTTTTTTATGTCTTTAGTGCAGCCGATTTCCCTTCGATCGAACAACGAAGTCAACAATGAAATTGGGAGGGCAAAACAGAGGACACGTGAAGGATGTAACTGGAGGTGTGGATGAAAAGGGTATGGACTTTGGAGTTGAAGTTTTTGTGTCTTTTACACCGCGATTAGCCAAAATCATTGCCCTACTAAAGAGGGGAACCGTTTATGGATAAACTTATGGGATAGTGCGGTAGGGAAAGATCTCTATCGATCTTGACTTCTATAGTGGAAAACAGTACTACAAAGAGTAGAGAGCAATTTAGAGTCGATTGGTAAGCCACTCGTTTTAACTTGACTTATACTTCACATCACCAAAGTTGGTACGGCCTAGAATAAATGAAGACGACGTATGTAATACAATACCGAGAGATGTGTCCAACTTGAGACTTCAGGACTTCCCTGGCAGCGTGTGCAGGTGAGGTTCCAACTTAAAATCTTCCTCACGATAATCCAATAAGTTCACTACCTTCACCTATTCCCATTTTCCTTCCTAGCATCAAGAATTCTAAGCATCACCAGCGAAGTCCATTTTTCCTACACATGCAGGATTATTAAAATACAAAACAATAAGGGGGAGAAAGCACACACACACACACATACATACAGTATATGAGGTAATCGAAGGGAAGCGGCCTGCCTCGGGGGAGTGCAATATATTCCTGTCAATGACCTGATCAAAGGCAAGATTGTCTCAGGACGCTCTGGTCGCAGACGTCTGGGATGTCAGTCCTCTCGCGTGCATCCCAGACCCGTGCATGTGTACGTACCTGGGTAGGGTGTTTCCGTGCAGGGAATAAAATACGTACCAGCCAGCAAATGAGCCTCAGTGCGACCGTGCCGCATTAAATGCCATATCCTTCCGCTCGTCTGGCTTGTGACCGATGTGGTGCTTGACAGTCTTCCCCCGGAGTCTTCGAAGATGTCCCGCTTTTTTCTTTTTTTTTGTTATTACCGTTGTTGCCTCAATCGTTCCAGTGGCTTCCTATTAGCTTACCTGGTCGGACTGGTCGTCGCATTGCACATATATATGCATACAAGTCCCGATGTCCCGACCGGGCGACCGGGCGGCACAAAGGGAAATGGACGATAAATGAAAAGGCATAGGAAGCGGATGGTTAGAGAAAGTTTGGAAACCATTGGAAATGAGATGCCTGGTCCCCTCAGGATGGGGAATCGGGATATCGGGGGAGTCACGAAACCCGTATAGGCACGGTCATCACCCCTTCGCCGATGGAGACGATGTTGCAGTTTCCGGTGGTAGAGCAACCGGAAGCAATGAAGCAACACCAACACACGACAACACCCGACGGAGGCACTAGCGTTGGCGTGTGTGTCTCTCGGTAATAAATTCTAGAAAACCCACTTTTGTACGGCTTCGGGTATCTGTTTGTGGTCGTCTTGCGCACTTAATGTCTCCAGCGCACAGGAAAACGGAAGCTAGAAGGCGATCACATCCACGTCCATCCATTCTACCTACCCGACGCGACCGTCCGCCGGCTGTCCGCTCCCCTCCACCGAAGGATGGTGTCATCCATGGCGAAGTCATTCTCAATTGCGTCAGGAATTTGGAACCATCGGCAATATTGCACCACATACCGATTTCCCTTTTTTTTATTTTTCGCTTGGTGTGTGCAGATATCTTCACCCGAGACAAACTCGTAACGAAAGCAGAAGTTTATTGACTTTCTTCATGGAACGATTGATTTGGTTGTGTTTTGCCATTTTTTTTTTTTGTTTTTGCGCTCGACTCGTCCGCAACGCTTCACACTGCAGTTGGGGATTGTTGTGTCGAGGGACGAGGGACTGTTGGTGCGTTGGTGGTTACTGCCAACACAGCGTGCACATCCCTTTCTCTATCACTCACATCTTTCCTAGTGGTTTACCATCGCCCCCTCCTAACAACTTCTACAACCATGCAACGGTTGCTAAAGTTATGCTCGGCTTCTCAATATGCTCCGATCGATGATTAGCTCGAGTTAAATGTACTTTTAACGCGCCCAAATGTGCATCAGACGACGGGGTCGGGGCAGAAACAAAGCAGAAGAAGAAGAAGAAGAAGAAGCCACAAACAGTTCATCGTCCGGCAATGGGGGTGGACAGGTAGGGTGATGGGACTCTCTGCACCGAAGCCATCCTTCTTCACCGCGCATTTCTGCACGTGACGATCACGCCAAAAACGCTTTGGTGGGCTTGGTGTATGTGTGTGTGTGTGTTTTTTTTCCATGACTTGGTGTGAGTAAGGGACTGAAGGGGGGCCTCAGATTTGCGAAAGAGGCGAGTTATGCATGCATGCATGCCTGCATGCACACCTTGAAGGATTCGTGAAGGGACGCGTGAAGCTACAACCGAAGGGTGGGAGTTAACTAATTGTCGAGTGGACGTAAAACGAGAGCACAGTTGCAGGTCCTCCACCATGTCTAAGGAAACTGCAGAGGTGGGGGGAGGGGAGGGGGAGGGGTAAGAAGGGCCAGAGAGGGAGCGGGCAAAGCCAACTAGGAAGGGTTTTGATTGAAGGTGTTGCGAGTGGGCACGAGAGCGACAGCGAGCGCGAGAAGAGGAGACAGAAAGAGACCGGAGGCAACAACAACCGAATGCCGTTGGTGTTGGGCGGATTTTAGTTCGAATGATGCCTAACGCCTGACTTAGCGATTGCACTACCAAGTCAAGGCGGGTTGGATGCACTAGAAGCGTTACCGTGCATTCGTGCATCGTTGCACGAGTCCATCAGCTTCCCGGTGCTGCAGTACGGCGTAGCATTAGCTGCGTCCGCTCTTCCCTTTCGCTGCGCGTTGCGCGTGGACGGCTTTTGCGTGATGCGAGGCAGGCAGAAAAAGTGCCCGAAGATGGCTTGCTAGCCATCGCTCGCCACATCAGTAAAAGGAACCCGCCAGCAGCAGCAGCGAGGACGAACGAGACCGCTAGATGACACGAAAAGGAAATGTGTGCAGTCGAACACAGGTTTCGCGTATCGTTTGCGGGCTTGGGAAGATTTAAGGCAACTGGCGTACGGCGCAGGAGCGGTGCCCGGCCACAGCAAGAGCAACAAGAAGCAGCCCGGGCCAGCTCGAACAACTCGAGCGTGCAATATGCGCCCGAAAGCGAAATTCGAATTCACTTTCACTTCGTACAAGACGAACCCAAACGCGCCACAGCCGGGCAGCGGTGAACGGAGCCGCAGCATGCTGCCACAACCTTCCCCACCCCCGCTGGACGATGTTGCACACGCATCAGCCACGTTCGAACCATCTTAGCGTATTGCAATAGTGCATCATCCGATCCGATTCACCGATCGACGGATCGATCACCCTGGCACCTGGGGTGGGGTGCGGATGGGTGTTTTGCACACAAACTTGGCACACAAAGTAAAAGGAAAAGCGAACGCGAACCATCGCTCATCGAACATCGAACTACTGTTAAGGTGCTCTGTACACACACACACACACATACCTGAAGTTGTATGAAGAAAACTTAACAGAGTAACCGAAAAAAAATGGCGATTTATCAGAATTATTGGAGGACTCGCATCAAGGAAATCTCACCTTGCTGTTGACGAGATATCGAGGACACACCCGGCAGGTGTCGTATGCTCTCAATTCAACGAATTAACCTCAACATCTAGTTGACAGTTCGCTAGGTAATTCGCTAGGGTTAATTCTTCAAACATTTGAGGGATCTTAGATTATTATTTACAAATCTCCCTTAGTTGACTATTGGTGTAATCATTCAAGATAATTTACCACATTCAGCAATACGCATACGGGAGCTGAGTGTCACACCTCTGTGTACCAACACGCACACGCACAGTCAACTGTATCTGGACAGTCTTGTATATCAGCTAGCGTCCTCCGACCCAAACCCACCCCTATGACCAGTATCAACTAAACTGCTGACGCTAAGTAGGCAGTTTCTCCCTCAGCAAGTTGCAGTGGACAGTACGGCGTGCACACACGTACTAGCAATGGGGCGGTAACTTAACGCGCTTATGCCCTGACCTGCCCGCGTGTTGTTTCCGGTGCAATGTTGGTGACGGTTTGACGGCAGCAGATCTCGAATTAAATCACTTCATCCAGTTTTTAGAGCATTGGTAGCCGGCGTGACTATTGGATCTGGATCGTTGGGCAAGCTGGAGTCCTGACGTGTGTTGGCGTCCTATAGGTTTCTCGGTGGCAGAGGAAGACACAAGACCTCCAGCCAAGTTCACTTGTTTAGAAATTTTCTTGTTGTTCTGCAACCGGCTCTCGGCAACATGTGCGAATAAAATACGTCTTCGCCTAATTCCAGTATGATTAGATGGTGAATACGCACAGCTCCTCACACGACAGATCGATACGATAGCCAATACTCACTCGGCGGACCTTGCCCCTGTAGTGTTGGTTATTAAGCGCGCGCGCGCCAATGTGTATTGAAGTGCGGCTTTCTGACGCTGATGACTCTTCAACTTCTTGCGTTTCGAATTCCCTCGAAGCATCTACATGATGGCTGAACCGTGACCATCGCGACGGTAATCTATAGAAGCGTTCGGATGTCCGTTCACCTGCCGCCCATGACCATCTGCCTATCTGTGAGCTCGCGTAACCTCGAGACAGACTCCAATCACATTCTTTTTCGGAGGAGGAAACTGTAAAGCCAAAAAAAAAAAACACAAACTACACACAGACCAAACGGGTACGGCTAGATAGGCAAGAAGACAAACGTTACACGGGCACCATGCGATCCCGCACGGGTCGGTAAAGACCAGTAGCGCGGCTTTCCTGTTGACCATACACAGACGACGAGAGGCTCAACACCGGGAGCCGATTATTGTGCAGGAATTGGGCAGCGGACGATAAACGGCCAACGGTCTCTACGTGACACTGATCCGGCATTGATGCTCGAGCGCAAATCATGCCGAAATGAATTCTTAAATTCCATTCACTACCGCTACGCTAGGTTCGACGGGGCTTGGGGACGTGCCCCGGTCGGAGAAAGGCCCACGGACGAGGGCAGAATGATGGTGGCCGGGCCGGTAGATTTAATGGGCAGCGGAAAGGGAGGCAAAACCATCCCGAGCTAATGTGAGATGTGAACCCCGTCCACCCGTATGCGTACGCGGGTCCAAAATAAAGCATGAAAAGCAACACAACAACAACAACAAACTGTCCCCTGTGACTCTTCGGACGCTGATTTGTGCATGCCGGTCACGGCTGCCGCCACTGAGCTGGCTGCTTTCCATGCCATACTCAACCCCCCCCCCCCCCCCCCTGGTCTGGTGACTGGTCCGGTGTGGTCGAAAGACCATACGGCCGGACGAGAAAGTACACCCGCGCGAGGCCAGGAAACGGGGCCCGGCATTAAGCTAACCTCAAAATGCGCACCAACGAGCGAGACATCAAGTTGGGGACAAACATAAAATGAGGTAAGCTCGAAGAAAGCATCGAGCGCACCGTTTTTGGGAGTGGAGTGGCTGGAAGATCACGATCCGCGCATCCATGGGAAGCGACATGATCTGGCTGGCTTTGGTTAGTTGTTAGTGGTAAGACGGGGGAGGGGTGGATCGCCACCAGGGACGCTTGTCGGTTCTTCGAAATGCAAGCCCAATCGCATCCGGAGCGGAATGTTTTATTTTCCAATTCCAATTCCCTGAACAAACCGTTGGCAGAAGACACCGAAGAACGCATCACGGTTACGATCTGAAGGGATCTCGCAAACGGTCGTCCAACTGGGAGGGTAGCCATTTTGTGTCGCCTTGCAATGGTACGGTTTCACAACTAGTGACCAGTGTCCAGACTTGGGATGAGTTTAGCATCTGCAGCCTGCGGCAGGCGGAATCGGCATCAGCATAATCATATAAAATAGGGCAAAGACACAGACTCGACGCATTGTTCGTGCTGAGCTGTTCCGAACCCTTGCCGGTAACGGGTTGCTCTAGCACACCATCTTGCGCACAGCGGACCGCGAAACTAGTTGGATGGCGCGTCTTCCTGCAGGAGGATGTCTCCTGGAAAGTGAGAGACAAAAAAAAAGGGATCGCTCAGCAAAAAAGGTCGTTCGCTGATGTCGTTCCTTAGCCCGTAAAATTCTCCGCGATGATTTGTACGTACACCTAACCTTGGTACTTCTGACCATGTGAGAGAAGAAAAAAAAACTATAAGAATTGGGCCAAAGATCCTGCGCAGGTAGCGAACGAGAGCCAGAGGTACGCAACCTTTGCCGCCGTCTTAAGGGGTTGGCCGCAGTGTCCCCTTTACAGCCTTCTAATTCTAATTGCGATATAAATAATTGCCGTGTCCCGGGAACCGTACGCACCGTTTCCGACTGACCCCTGGTCAAGCAATTCGGGGCCTGACCCTTACCGACTTCCTTCCGCCTAATCCGCTGTTTTTGGTGCACACGCTTCCACGCTCTTTTAGTCCTAGTTCCGCGAACTATCCCGGATCCCTTGCAGCGTTAAAGTACCGAATGGGACGAACTTTAAAAAAAGGTACACGTGATTAGATTAGACCATGGCGCGAGGGGAACAAGGGTGCGGTGGTTGTATGCGGACCTTAACGGATCTAGTCCCCTTGGGGTCAGTCCCGGAGGTCACGCATGTCCGAATGTCCCGGAGTTCCCAGTCCGGGGCTGACCGGGTGATTGAGTGCTGTAAACGACCAAGTTTAAGTACGTGCGTAGCAGACACTCGGGACACGGGGGAAAATCTGGGAAAAAAACTGGAGCAGTTGTTTGACGGTCGTCGGGTTAACTGTGCACCCGAGTGGACAGTGTCCGGTGTGTATTTTGTATTGTGTGTGTGTGTGTGTTTGTTATACATACCTATACATAGAGATGCGTCCGAAATCTGAAAGGTCCACAAGGTCCGTTCGGACAATCCCATGTTTTAGCGACCCCTTCTTTTTCGATGGTTCCCGTTCCATCATTTCTGCCCAGTAACTCAGGGGCGCGCATGTGAAAGTATTTTGTTACGGATGGCTCGAGAAGTTCAAATTAATTTAAATTTTGATTGAATGATCTGTTGCTTGTTCGTCCCTACTTTTTTTTTTTTTTGTTAGGGAACCTTCACCCCGTTTCCTTTCCATCTCAGGACCACATCCACATCCATGGAATAGGCACGGTGGACGAACTCATCGGTACGCGTGATTTAGCAAATAATTTCTTTGCGTAATCTGGATGCTTACCCAAAGAAAATCTAAGCTTTTGATGAACGTAGCGAACCTCTTTTAGAGTAGATAAACAATATACAGCTTTGCCTACTTCCACCAAATATCTCTCGTCCAGAGTCCTTGTCAGCTCAGCATTGCATCAGCGATGCATTACATTAAGACGAATGTCTTCGCATCAAGGTCCCGGAGAATCAAGGTTTAACTAGATCGAAGGGTTTTCTTTTCTACTACCTGCCCGCTAACCTCATCGTCACTACCTGGCCCGGGACGGTATGCAAATATGCATTTCTTCGCACCGGCATATATTACGAGGGCATTCATCGTCGATCCCTCTCGGTTATCTGCAAAACATTGCGCAGGGAGCAGCGTCTTTCGGGCGAAGATTAGTTTACTCACGCTGTATAGGCCTAAAAAAAGGCATAGGTAAAACGTCCGACCGTACCGAAGTCGTTGGTCCGCTGGTCAGTTTTCGCTGGACCTTCCAACGGCTGACCAAATGGGACCGGCGGCGGCGGCGACGGCGCAACATTTGGCGGACGGCAGTATAACCAGCTAACGTCTTGGACCGTACCCATGCTGATGGATGAGTATGTGGAAGCGGGACATCGGAAAAGTTGGGATTCTGCTACCTGGTGTCCAGGCAATATGCCGCGCAAGTTTTTCCAATGTACCAAGGAGCGCGCAAAAAAATAAACCTCGCAAGAAGGAGAAAAAGAAAAGGTTACGCAATTTGGGAGAGCATCAGGAGTAAGGGAGACACCGACAGGAGTCGAACTTCAGCTGGGTCAGCTAGCGCGGGAAACCCTGGGAAAACGGACAGATAGGCACCCGATACTGGCCACAGCAATCAGCTGATTTTGGGTTGGCGCGGCAAGAAACAGGGCAAGCGCGTTGAAGAAGGTTGAAGAGACTCAACGGTGCACAACACATTAACTGGACCAACTCTGGCGACGTTGCAATGACCAGTGACCGCTGGTCAGCAATGGATGTACAGTTGGTGGCTGGTGTGACAGGCAGGTAAGAACATCTTTTAGCCGTTACAGTTTTTGGCCGTTATTTTGTGGGCTACATTAAATCTAGAACAGGAGCAGTTCTTCACCTCGTGTACCCGTCTCCCACCCCCCCGGTCAGTTTGGTCCGCTTGTTCGCTTACGTTTCAGTGGACAGCCGTGCGCAAGCTTCTTGCGTATCAATCAGAGCGGTAGTTTGAGTTTTAAAGGTCTCCCGGGCCAGGGAAAAAAGATGTCTACGCAACAGCTGGAGTTGTTGGGTGCTCGCGCGCAATTCCTGTCGTCACTTTTACTTTAAACCAACCACCAAACTGAACTGGAACAATCGTTTTTTTTTATTGTTGTTGTTTGAAGTCGCGTTCACATAACAGGTAAGAACTCTTTATATGTCGCTTGACAGTAGTGTCCGTGTGTTGCTGATTGAAACCAGAGTAAGGTGACGCTGGTTTATTGGACGCACTTTTTGGCGGGTAACTTGCGATGTGCAAATGAACAGTCATTTCAGCATTCCCATCAACGGTTTTCTGCGACATTTGATACACTCTTTTGCTATGATAGCCCCTTCGGGGAAATTCTTGGAAATCTATCGCTTACTGGATGACTTCATCTCGATCGGACATTGAGCCGTGCCAGTAGCACCACATGATGGGATACAAATCACGATGTGCTTAGATCTGCAAACAGTGTACATCCGAGAACTTCATTGCTCCATTGCTCCAAGTCATCCAGAATACTGATACTGAGTCATTCGGGCACGTTTTGTCGCGTTTGTACCACGACTGGTGCTTCAACGGCGTGGCCGAAATTTACCCATTCGTTGGGTGAATCATGTCACGCGCCCTCAAATGACGCATTAACTTCTTTCGCCCAATCTAGAACGGAAACCTGCAATACTCGTGGCGCAAAATAGATCACATTTTGTCGTGCAGCTGATGAGTTACGGAGGTGTTTGGAACTGCACCGTAATGTAGACCAGCGAATAGCTGATACTGGCAGGGGAGTACAGTGTTCGCATTTCGCCTGCTTTTAATCGCCAGCGCTGCTTCAACTGGGTCCTCTGTTTCCACGAGACAAGGCACTAAAGGAAATACTCCTCCACTTCTTGTTTTCTAGGTGCGTTTGACTCTTCCCATCCCATGGGAAGGGGATGGACACAGGACTGGAGCAGCGTTTAGCCAGCCAGCCACCGGAACAGAAAGATATCAGCGCGTCACCTGAGGTAGAACCCTGTACGAGAACGGAGCGCTCAAACGTTATCAGCGATTCTCCCACGGGAAGAGTATACTGGTTCGCCGCCCACCCTGTAGGCGGTAGACTAGTCGTCGGGTCGGGTGGAACGAAAACAGGAAGAATGTATTGATAGGCAGACGAAAGAAAAAACAAAACCCCCAAAGATACATACAACCAATGCGTCTTGGTCCAATTCGTTTGGATGGCCTAAAAAGAGCGCTGGAATTCTGCCAGATCGGTGGATATCAGGCTGAAGGCGGACGCGGTAAGTAGTAGCCTAGGAAGGGGTTAGTAGAGTGGGCTTATCAAAGCAAATGTTTGCATATAATAAGACATACACCTTCACCTGAATATGGCCAACAGTGGAAAGCGACAAGAACCGACCCAACCGGGGGAAACTCGTACTCGATGAAACGCAGTTGAGCGAAGAAAGAAAAAATAAAATAAACGGAAGAGTTGCGCCCGACTTATCTGCGCGTAATGTGCGCGTGTGTGAGCCCCAAGGTGTACGGGACGTCTTCTCTTCGTTCTCGCTCGGTGCTGGGTGCGGTGACATATTGTGGGTCACATCGTTACGACGTTCGCGGCTGCGGCTCTTTATCAATTCTAATTCTGTGCCGAACGACGAACATTACGAGGACATCCCGCGCGAACGGTGGAAAGAGCTGAAGTGTTTGCGCGCAGGTGAGCAAAGATGGCAGCAGTACCGGGGCCAGCACCAATCAGGTACATTAAATGCATCTAATTAAAGTCTACCACCAGCAGCAGCAGCAGCAGCAGCACGGGGTCTGCACTGCTGTATCGAAGAATTTGCCGAGTGCCCTGCCGTATCGCACCGAAGCGTCTTGGTGAACGCGGTGCGGATGTGTAACGTATATGCTCCGTCTAATCAAAAACTGGCCTGCAAGAAGCTTTGCCCCATGCGCAAATGCGCCAAACAGTCTTGCATTCGCTGGCACTTATCAATTTCGCTTCTTGCACTTGGAGGGCAAATGTCCGGAGGCGGGTCGTCCCTCAATTTGGGGGAGGGGGTAGGAAACTGTGGGAAAGCAAAATGGCTCCTTCGCTCTGCATTTTCCAATTAACACGCCTGGTACGAGCGTTTATCGCAAAGAAAACAGGTTACTACTAGTGACACACAGCACGCATGACAATTCGGAATGACAGTAGCCACTATCAAAACGGTTGTTGACCGCCTACTGTGTGTACCTTGTGCTACAATAGACATTAGCTTTGTTCAACAATATTGCTGGCGGTTTTTATTTATTTTTTTTTTTCTTCGTTGGGCTTGTGAGAGTTGCTATAATCTTATTTGCCAAATAGATTATGGAATCCCTGGTTAACCGACTTTTTTGCATGTTGCACGGATCGCAGGAAGAGAGGTCGGTGCCCTAAAGACTACCATGCACCAATTGTTGGTGTGTGTGTGTGTGTGTGTACAGTAGCTAGTGTAATGTATGCCGTTGATTGCCACGCTTTACCGTCCCTCTGCCCAGAGCCCTTTGGTGCCATGGTTTGACGGCAGCTTTCAGTTTCAACACCACCAACTCGCGTACCGTTGACCATTGGCAAGCTGTAATTCCAGTGCCGCCCAACGCCACCCTCCCCCGTGTCCCTCACTGTTGATCGGTTTCGGAAAACTGCGTGCTAAGATTTGCCTTCCATATGTATCATCCATATTTTCCAACCCCCCCGCCGTATCGTTGCTTCGGTCGAGCGGGGTCCCTTCGCGAATCGTGCTGGAAGTTTTTACTTTCGTTTTCTAAAACCCACTCAACATTCAACGGCCTCCCCCTTACTACCTACTGTTACCACCCTTCTAGGCTAGGACCGAGCCAACACAACACAACCAAGAAGACTGTTTGCTTACCGTTTGATTGTTTGCGCATGGTAATTAAATTTATTACTTCGCTTGAGCCATCTTTCTCACCATGATCACTAGGAGCGATTTACGGGTGGGTGATATGGAGCAGTGGAAGAAGAAGGGGGGGGGGGGGGGGAGAGAGAGAAGGAGAGGATGAGTGAAAAAAATGCCCCAAACAGGTACAGAAACATTACGCTTTAAGTGTAATCATGGCGGCATCCTGTTAAGCGGGGAGTCCACACCACAGTCACACAAGATGGCGGCGGTGTAGGTTGGAAGGCTAGCCACCTCCAGCAGCCAGTAGCAAACGGTATGCCTCGCCAACACCTAAATGGGGGGTCACCTTAACATGAGCAGAACTGCATGCCATGCACCTAGGTGAAGAGGAAGGACTCAACAACTCCTTCTCTCTCTCTCTCTCCGTCTCTGTCTACCCACCCTCTCACTTGATGCCCACAGGTGATCGGCTTTCGAGAAGTTCGGTGCTCTTCTCCACCTTTGAACAGCTTTGGAAAGCCTCCACAACCACGGATCTCGCCATGTTGCTCCCAGTCACGGCACCGATTATGATAGATGGTGAGCGTATGTGGCCTAGCCATTTGCAAGCGAATCGGTACGATTTACCACGAACGCAATATGCCTCGCAGACTGCTTCTACCAGCGAAGAAAACAAAAAAATAAACTGCTTAATAATAAGGGCAAGATAGCAGGGCTGGACAGGCCGAAATGGTCGGGCGGGCCCGTGCACGAGCAGGCTGCGGCAGGAGGCAGATTGAGAAATACGAATCGGTACTGGTAGAGGATATCGTGCACAAAGGGGTAAGGAAAAACAGCTTACCCTACCGCCAGAGTCACGGCTGCAGGGTATCGGGTGTTTGAGGTGCAAAAAATCGCGCAAATCAACGCAAAAATTGAAATGTCGATCGCCGATCGTGATTCGGAGGACCGAATGGAGATGAGGTGTATGAAGTGGCGAAACAAACACCCCTCCCTGGCCAACAAGGGCCGGCCGCAAGCGCTGCAGTGACTGACCGCCAGGAAATGCCACAGTCAGCACGATGCGAAACGAAATCGAGAGCGTACTGGGTATATGTGAGGGGTTCCCGCCTACTTCATCACACCCTGTGCACCTCGATCACGGTGTAGTGGGGAATGGTTCACCTGTCAGCCTCTGGCATGAGCGTCGGATGGATTTGACGAATTTTTGCAGGCACCCCCGTATGCCAACAGCTTGTTCGGCAGCTTCAACAACTTCGAGACCTGTCGCAGGTTTGTCACAAACAAGAGCGCGCCCGCGCGTTCCGTACCCCGTCCGCTCTCTATCACTGACGGGTGATAAAATGATCCCGAAACTCCTATGACAGTTGACAGATTGCGGAAGATGGAGCTGTGTTAAGTTCTGTCACTAGAGGAGGAGAAGATAGCGGGAGAGTAGAAAAGTGAGGAAGGGGTTGGGGGGGTGATTGGGGGGATGTGTTAGACGAGAGGAGGTAGTGACAAGACGTATGAGAAGTTCTCACCTCTCGCGTCGTTATCGCTCAACCGGGATCGATAGCAGTGATGAGTTCATGTGTGATGTGCCAATACCATTCTCCGGCAGAAGGCATATTTCACGGGGTTTTTTTTATCAAATGATTTCATCATGTTTGACGTTCGCCGAAGCCGGGCCCCCGGGGGTCCTTCCTTTACCCTCTCGACCTACCTACCTACCGTAGAGAGAGAGAAAAAAAAAGAAGGGTAGTGACATATTCACTCTGCCGCATCTAGAGAGGGTTGGTGATTAGAAGATAATGGCATCGATTGGGAGCAAACGTCGAACCCGCTTGCGGCCCATTACCTTTATCCTACCTCTGAGAGCGTGAGCGTGTGTAGTGTGGGGTGTTCAGGGTCTACGTGTTGTATTTGCTCTTCCCTTTCGGGCTCCATCTTTGTGCAAGCATCTTTGGCGGCTTGAACCTTATCAACAATTGACGCTACGTGATGGAACGCAAGGGAGAGAGAGCGAGAGAGAGAGAGAGAGAGAGAGAGAGAGCAGCAACTCCTGCCCCGTGCTGACAAGAAAGAATATCGAACCCAAATCATTACACCACCTCCTACTCCTCCTTCTCCTCCCTCCCATCACAGGCTCAATCGTGCTCCAGGCTCATGCGCGGGGAAACGCTCCATCCATCTTTCTCATCATTTGATACGTTACCACCAGATAAGAAGCTGATGGTGGTCACCGCGCTTACTAGCAGCTCGCAAAGGGTTACAAACAAGCTTGCCGATATCGCAACGAGATCGATGGGATGTCCATCATATGTTTGAAGCCAACTCCCTGCTGTTTCTCTTAGACTCTTCTCCTCCCCCAATTCCCTCTCTTTATCTCTCTCTCTCTCTCTCTCTCTCTCTCTCTCTCTCTCTCTCTCGAACATCTCATCATTAGCGTGATAGTGACAACACCGAAGGCTGTAGGGCCGGGGTCTACACACACATTACACGACGATTTTGCCTAGATCCACCACTTCCGGTTGCGTGGCAAAAGGTGTCGGCGGCACGAAATCTGTGCGATAACGTCGATAAGGTGTGACACCGATGACAGCCTGCTGATGGCGGTGACGGGTGAGTGATCAGCTCGAGATGGTTTGCGACTAGGAATGGGATGAAGACTTTCCGCTAGGTACTGACGGGGATAATTTGAAGTAAAACTGTACTTAATGATTGTTGGCTAGAAGAGTTCATCAAAGCTATTACAAGGAGATCCTCAATGGGTTCTCTAGATATTGGAGATAGTTCTAGAGATAGTTCCTATAGTTCTGTTGTCAGTGTGTGTAGCAATACGGGCACTGATATGGGTATGGTTTGACACCTTTTGAAGGTTAATTTAGGATCTCCATACCCTACTCCGGCTCAATAAGTCCACGGCGTACATATTGGTAACATTACTCTCCAAACATCTAAGCTTGGCTGTACGGGGAAATCCAACCCCTTAGAAAGATGTGTTATATGGCTAAATAAAGCGGGGGGGGGGGGGGGGAGGGGGGATAACTAGCGTCTGTTCTCCATGTTAGGGGCGGCTGGTTGTCGTTCTGTTCTAGCATGCGTAGGCCCTCCGACGAAACAGGAGGTTGGGGGAGAGGCCTTGCAAGCCACCCCCAATACCATTACAACGAAAGGGAACCTCCTTGCTACAGATTTCGTCGGAAGCTACCAAGCTGGATTGTTAAGCTCCAATTCCTTGGCTTCGCGGATGACATCGACATCATCGGACGGACAACTGCGGTGGTGTGCGTGGCGTACACCCGACTGAACCGCGAGGCCAATAGTATTGGATTGAGCATCAATGCGACGACAACAAAATACCTGCTTCCTGGAGGCTCTTGCCTTGCTTGCCGTGATAGAGCACGACTCGGAAGCAGAGTATCAGTTAACGTCGACGATCTCGAGGTGGTAGAGGAGTTCTGCTACCTTGATACGATCATAACTTCGGACAATAATGTAAGCAGCGAAATCCAAAGGCGAATTGTTCCGATGCGGGTACAAGTCTTGGACTATGCTGACGGAGGACGCCAATGCACTCGCCATTTTCGAACGGCGGGTGCTAAGGACTATCTTTGGCGGTGTGTGCGAGCAGGGCGTGTGGCGAAGAAGAATGAACTCATATCCTGACGGTAGCCAAACCGGAAGTATACGCTGGCTGAGGCAAGTGATGAGGATGCCGACTCATGGCCCCACCAAGAAGGTGCTCGTCAGCGACCCATTCGGCACGTGGCGTAGAGGAGCACAGCGAGCTCGTTGGCTGGATCAAGTGGAGTCTAACCTGTCGAAGATTGGATGCAGCTGTGGATGGAGGACCGAGTTGTGTGGAAACGGATTGGCGACCTGGCCAAGTCGACACGACGTGCTCAATCCTGAGCAGGTCAAGAAGAAGAAGAAGAAGAAGACTGTCCTAGACTTAGCTTTGCTTCTCTCGCCCATTTGTATTCACCTCAGGAGGTCCCAACAGCAGCTCCAAGGAGCTGTTGTTGATCCTCCTGTAACGCCCATACCGAGCCTGATGGTATAATTCGTCTATAAATTATTCAGATGTCAGATGTTTTAGATCAACCTGCACCAACGGCTTTGTGCATCGACTCGGCGTACCGATGTGTAGTGATCCGGAACAAGATGCTGCACGAGCTCTACCATCAAGAATACGAGCATCCCATTCTTCGCCTCTCTCTCTCTCTCTCTCTCGCTCTCTGTAGATGCATCCCATTCTGGATGATGTTACGAGCAAAGCAGCAAAAAGACAAACAGACGGCAAGTCAAGTAAATGCTGGGGTTTCCTGGGGCTTAGCAAAGGCTTCCTCTCCGGTGACGTGCGAAGGTGGATAGAAATTAAAGTTTGAGAAAACCGAATCAAAAAGGATACGCTAGCAGTTGTTTGTACGTGTGAACGTTCCAGACGAACAGACGGACAGACAGACAGTCCGGCAGGCAGGTTCAAAGGTCTTCCTTTTGCCTTTCCTTTTGTGTCCGTACAGTGCGGGATGCATCCGTTCTCCGTTCGTCCCATTTCTTCACCCTATCTGCTTCCTATCTTCGCTCACAGTCATCAGGTTGTCCGATCGATTTCCGCTCAACGACTTGCCCGAAAGCATCGAGCCGACCTTGCTTCCCGTTGATCTGTACCGTGGTGTGTGTGTGTGTGTTTGATTTTACGTTGGTTAGAAATTCTTCTTCGACGTCGCTTTCGTTGGGAAACGGATATTAAGGATATCAGTTACGGTGTCAGTTTCCAGCCGTATCCCCCGGGTGGATGTACGGAAAGTGGAACCGAACCACACACTACACTTGCTGTGCTCCAGAGCTGTCTGTTGGGATGTTCCGTCTTCTAAGGCTACACCAGCTACGCAACGGTATAGAATCTCCTACTGCTTCAGTTCGCACCACATTCCGCAGGTTCCAGCCCTTTTTTTTACCCATTATCTCCCATTAGACGTGCGACTGGTACGGACGACTTCCTCATCAGCATGCGCTAATGACAACATCACCGTCGGTGACTTGGCCGGTACGGTATCTCGTCCCAGGTACTGCGGTACCAATTAGTCGCCCAAATGGTGTCGCGCCAGCGCCCCGGATGCTTATATGGCCAATATGGCGGGTGATTGGCTCGAAACGAAACCCCATCCTCCGTTCGTTCGCTGTCGGGCACATTCACTCGGGGTAAGGAACGGCCAACTGACCTGACGCCGGAGGTCGCGCATGAAACGGCGACTCGGTCATTGTGGCAAAACTTGACCGGTTCTCACGAAGCGTTATGACCGGCTGGCAAAGCGTATTACGCAAACGCACCGCTACCAACCTCCAAGCGGGATGTGCAAGCGGTGTGTGACTGTTACGGACCGTTCCTGGAAGTGGCGGCTCGGTACGTCTATGAATGATCTCTCTTGCGAAGGTGCATGTCAGACAAGAGCAGCTATTATTATGGTGAGGAACAGAGCGGGGAAATGGGGGGGGGGGGGGGGAACAGTAGGATGACACTCAAGAATGCGAGAGGATAGCTAGCATCACGATGTCCAGAGTGAAGCAGTGATCCTAGACCTGCCAAAAAAAAAAAAAAGTAATAAAACTTCCAAACGCAAAGAAAGCCCGTTAACAAGATGTGTTCGGCGAAAAAAGGCATCCATTCGCCAAGCAGTGCGCGCGTAAGCCCTACCGCCTTTGTGCCGTTCGCATGGCTGATGTGCCGCATTGTGAAAGGTGAAACGGAACCAGCTTCCTTCATTGGAGCCCACAGAAGAAGCAGAAGAACCGCATGTGAACTTGCCCGAATGCGTCTGTAATATACGCAAGATTAGCTCGCTTGGTTGACATCGGAGATTCAAGAATGAACTCCAGCAGCAACTGCGATCTGCGAGGCTGCTGCGACCCCCCCCCCCCCCCTTGAAGGGGGAGAGGGAGCTATCAAACGTGTCCAGTGTGTCGTGGAGGTAATCGCCGTCAGCGTCTTTGCGAAGGTAAACGATGTAGCCGCCGTCCACGAGGCGCAGATAGTGTGAACGATAGAGAGATGAAAGGCAGATGATCGAGTGTCAAAGTGATACATTTACGCAGACATTACCAAAGCGAATGCCCGAGAGCACGTCGGCGATAAAGATCAGGGAAGGGGGCGGTAAGGGAACCGAGATGTCATAAAAAGAAGGCAAATATAAAACACAATCCCGGTACGCTGGAGGGAAAACTTAAGATGAACCTTCTTGCCGTTGCGTTGTGCCTTATGAACTTGCAGTCACGTGTGTGAAGGAAGGGGAGCATCAGTCTGTAGAAAGAAAAAAACAAAAGCTCCAAAACAAACATACAATAACAACAATTAAAGTAGCAACAACCAAGCAAAACGCATGTCTCGTCCACTGCCCACCATGGTACATGATAGCTGCAGGAGAAGATGGGGTTTTCTGAGCATCAAGTCCCGAGAACGTATGTGGAGCGAGATACGAAACGGTAGTTAGTTAGCGTGTGTGTGTGTTGTTTGGTGTCAGATTACATTTTCCCATAAACCGGCCTCAAGCAAACTGGTCGTCTGGTATCTCTTGCATATATGACCTGGGCCACACATACTGGAGATATACAAGGAGATGTGGAATGCGAAAACTCTGGAATCGGATGCACCCATCTACCGTGCCCTGCTGGGGCACCCGAAATTAGCGGAGGTAGCAACAAAACGGAACCTGCTGTCTCAGTCACGGAGACAGGTGATACGGTCCGGTCAAGATAGTTGCTTGTAATCATTTGCTTCAGACACGCGGAAGAACGCTGGGAAAGGTTTCGATTGGTGTGGAGGACGTGTTTGTTCGCTTAAGAATCGCTGTCACTTTTTTTTTTTTTGAGGGTTCTAGTTTTATAGCACCCTGTCGATTGCTCGTACCTTCCACAGAGAGCCCTGTACCACAACGTACCGGGATGAAGATCTTATCTTACACCATCATCGCGCAGGTTGTACCATCCTATCTCGCTAGATCCTTTGTCTGACGATCAACCAACACTTGTGCTGCTACTTGGAAGGATTCCGTCGTCGGCGCATCTGTATCCGATAGAAAGGATTGAAATTGAATATTTAATTCCGCCTCAACGGCAACCCACCGTGAGATAGATACACGATTCAAGCACAACCCAAAATGGTATAATGCGCCGGAAGTGAGGTTATGTCATCACGTACCCAATATCTTTTACCGCTGGGGCCACGAGCACAAGAGCAGAAAGTGTTAAGGTATGGTACGGATGCGTATAGAATTGATGATGCTTCCATTCCCCTATTCTTACCGTGTGTCGCCTACCTTACCAGGTACCATAGCCAAGAGTGTGTGTGTGTGTCCCCAGGGTAAGACAAAATAGTTGCAACTTCTTCGCGTAAATTGTTTGTACCGTCTCGGGACAGGTCCTGAACTGCTGAAGCACCGCCGCCGCCAGGGTCGTCGCCCGCGTGGACGATGATGTAATTATTATCCGTCCCGACAGCGTTTTTTTCTTTTTGTTGTTGCCTTGTTTAGGTCTAAAGGTGCCTGCGAACGAAATGAAGGCTTCCCATACTGCAGTCACACATCCATTCGCAATTCATTCGGGTGCAGGGAGATAAGCCGCAAATGGACCTGGAAATGAACGCTACGTTCATTCCGATCTGGCATCCTGCGGGCGTGCATACTGTGCGTATTTCTGTGGGAAAATTATTTTTGATTAGCGATAATTAATGTTACCGTTGGTTCCGTTCAGGTGTAAGTTATAGAATCCGTCAGGGTTTTCTGCTCACAAAGTTCATCTTGATCGAACGATGCGTCTTGCGATGTCTAGTCGAACTTCATACTTTACCAAAACAAAAAGAGAGAGGGAGAGAGAGAGGAGAGATTAGAGTTATGGCCATCGAACCCTTTTTTTGCAGATTTACAGCAACGCTCACTAGCTGCCAATGGTCATCGCCTTTGAAGCTGTCAAAGTTTTGTGAAAGTCAAGTAAATATAGACACTTATAGCTCTTGTCGATGCAAATTCATCACAATGAATGCCCTCTCCCGTCTCCCCTCAACCTTTCCCCAAACCCTCTTTGAACCTGTAAAAAAAAAACTCCGATAGATAGATACAACGTAATCATCCGAGGAGTTCCAAAAAAAAAAGCAAACCCGTAAATTCTTAGGACCCACAAATCTAAAGACATCAAAAAAGCTAATGCTAGCTACCGCTGCTGCTGCTGCTATATCCTAGCGAGTGCCATTCGCTCACCGATCGAATGAGTGAACTTCGCAATCGGCAGACCGAATGAACTACCGAGCCGTAAACCGAAGCCGCACCGCTCTCGCAAGCGCTCGGCATCACCGCGCACACGCGAGAGCGGGATGGACGCAAGCGAGACAGTCGCTCACGGCACACACACTCTCACGAAAGTTGGCGAGCGTGCCCTTAGCGCGTGGTGCGAGAATCGTGCGGACCGTGCGCGGCACATTCGTTGAAGCAGCACACTGGCGGGCACATCATAACTGCGGTGTCAGTCGTCGAGGCTACAGCACGAGTGATCGAGGTTGCAGGACGTGCGCGTTTCGCCGATATTACATTCTGGGTCGAATCGGTAGTTGATCGTTCGTGTTCTCTCAGGCGAAAGTACACCGAAAATGTAAGCGCAAGTGTGTGTGTGTGTTTGTATAGTTCAATTATATTTAAAAAAAAACATATTTCAATGCGAACATTCGAGTTTGTCAGATAAATTTCCTGAAAAAGGGTTAGTGTCGCGTAGGAAAACAATCGGCGTCAGATGTGTTTTTGTGCGTCGTGCGCCCGGACCGAGATAGCGCCGGAACGCGACAACTGGTGTCCCAGCACTCCACCAAACCTCCGTCATCAGCCACAATCATCCGCTATACAAATCACCGAAGTCACAGTCAAACTATAGCTGCCATCAACCTGGTGTGTTGGTGTTGTGTTTTTGACGAATTTTCTTTGATACAAATGCGTTGCCAGCACCACGCGCCAGACCTACCAAACAATGTGCAAGAATTTGCAGAATTGCTTTGAAAGCTAGCGCGCGCATGTGTTCGCTACGCTCAGAGACGAGTGCTGTTTTGCGAATGACATGTCGGTGTGTGTGTGTGTGTGTGTGTTTATTCCTCGGAAATATAGCATTGATCCTCACCGAGCCTGGTACTATCGGAGCTGGAAGGGGTATCCCTCTCAACAATCAACCGCCTCCACATCCCGCCCCTCCCCTCGCTTCACCGCTCCGATGTTCTTTTCTTTGGTCCTTTCAATTTTCTTCGCCAGCTTCGCGAGTAATTGGCGAAACAAAAGGAGCGGCGTGGAAGACAACCAGCGAAAAACGTTCACGCATCTGTTGTGCTAAAGATCGCAAGTGTTGATGTCGTCTTCACTGTGTGCTACTTTGGCGCTGTTTACCTTACGCGCTTGACATTTCGTGTGCTTAGAAGACTTTAGTGTGCTTACAGTCGTGAAGTTGCAGCCGTAGATTGTGGACGTGCTTCTCGTGATGCGTTAAGGACGAATCTGGTCTTCATCTGCTTCGTAGAAGTGTTTGGCGATTGTGTGCGAAAACGTGTGCGAATTTGCGTAAAGGTGAAGCTCAGGTCCTTTTTATCTGCTGACTTTAATGCAGTGCGTGCAAAGAAAATCCGAATCTGACAAAACAAAAATCCAAATCTAGCGAGCATGCGTGTGTGTGTGTGTGCGCACAGAGATCCTCACCGAAGCTCGAATCGTCTGACAGCAATTTTTCAATTCTTCGATTTCTTTTCCATTCGATTTTAGGTTCAACGAATTTTGTGAAGCTATAAAACTTCGAAATAGATAGAGATGATCGATTAAAACGCTAGAGTGTGTGTGTATGTGTGTGTGTTTACATCTATAGATCTCTTGGTGTTTTGTGCTTATGTAAATGAGTGTGAAAAAATTAGTAAACATTTGCAAAAGAAAAGAAAAAATCTTCGATTTTTGATCGATTTCTATGATTCATCATCATCGCTCTCTCGCTCTCTTTAGCTCTCTATCTCGCTTTGTGCCGTTCGGAAGCGAAGCGTTTAAGCAAGTGCGCGCTTTTACCAAGGAAAATCCACCATCTGCCCAAGATATTTCCCAGTCACCTCTCCAACGCGCAGTGTGTGTGTGTGTGCGTGCAAGTGTTTGTGCCGCGTAAAAGAGGAGTCGAACCCTTGCTTGGAGGTAAAGAGAAAAGCGGAGTTAAGTGAGCTCGTCGAATCATCAATCAAACATACAACAACAACAAAAAACATATAAAACTCCGAAAAGATCCAATTTAAAGACTTCGAAGGATAATTCTAGCGTGTAATACATTAGAAGTTGTATTAGTGGGGTTTTTTTTTTAAAGTGTGTGTTTGTGTGAAGAAGAAGGATTTGTGTGTGGTAATGCACGCGCGACGATTTTCTGGATAGCAGAGCTGTACGAGGTAGGTGAATTTTTGTTTTTTAGATGACTTACGTTAAATAAATGGATTTTATCAGCAAATTGGGAATAAATCTTTATTGTTGCAATTATGTAAAAAGTCCTCCGCGGAGTCGCAGGTATGCAAGATTTTACAGGCGACGCGAGTTCTGAGAATAGATCTGCAAGGTCCGCATCAGATTCGACGCCGCTATTCAGGGGCTATTTTTGAGTTGGTCTTTTTTTCACGTGAATTGCTCTATCCACACACACCGGACGCAGGAGTCATTTTCGTGTCGCATCTCAAACGCCACATCCTACACCATTCGAGGTGTCGTGTTAGGATTGCTAATGCCTCGATGTCACCAAAGGGACATGGCGTCCTTCAGACCATGTACGAAACAGATTCAATCCCTGTTCGGAGGGGAGCCGGGGGGGGGGGGGGATGTGTGTTCCTCCATTGGTGGAATATGCGCACAAATGTCACTGGATGGTATCCCCTGTTAGCTTGCCTGCTTTGGTACTCCGAACGAACAGGGATGGACGATAGACCTCGTTACAATCGTCACTGTGGAGATTGTACATCACTAGATTCTTGCCTACATGGTATCTACCAGGTGCTTTGTGCGTGTGCTGCTATTTTTCCCCGTATAGAACTCCGGTACGATCGGCTCTCGGCACGTCTTCTCTCGTTACACCTTTCGCTCGTTAGCGCGCGTCGTTTTGCCCTTTTTGCTGCCACTTGCGTTTTTTTTTTTTGGTGTCGTGCGACCCTCTCGACCCTCGTGTATGAAGTTTGGTGTGGCTTTTGACTGTTTAGCGTATGCCCCTGGTTTGTTTCCTTGTTGTGAAGTTGTTTTTGTGACACACAAAACAGGATAATATGGACACCGGGATGGGCGAATTGGGATTGTTGTAATCCAGCTTTACATCAAATTTTGTTTTCCGAATACTTCAGATAGTGATGGGAGTTGTGCCGAGCGTGCGCAGGGCACGAATGAGTTGCTTGGTGGATGTCGTTGGTGTTGCTGGAGATAGAGATTCATCAGAGAGTGTAGTTTGTTAGGAACCTCTAGACGTTTGACGCACCCTAGTAGTTCGACACACAGTCAGATCATGTGCTAAAAAAAAGGGAAGAGGTATCCAAACAATTCTCTAGCGATTTCGCTTTTACCACGAGGACCACTGTGTTGGACGATTCTCTTGGAATGGCGCTGGGAAGTGGCTATTTTCGTATAGCATAGCTGGTTGGTACCGCGAACGGGAATCGATATTTAAATGGCGACCCACAAATCTCCTCTTGTTACGACGCTACCAGGAAATTTCGGTTGACGGTTTTATGTTTCTTTCCGGTGGCGTCTAGATTTCTCCTCGTTGCCCAGTCCGTACACATCTTGCACATTTTCATTGATCGTTCAGCGTTTCCAGTACGTCACGACACACAGCCAAATAATTGAAGCGCTGGGCACTGCAAATGGCATAATCAAGGTGTCATCTCTCCCACCCATCCGTCAATGCCGCGTAATAGCATTGCCGCTACCCACCCTCGACCGCGAGTGTGTGTGGTGTGTAGTAAGCGAAATAAAAATAAACGAAGGATTATCGGAAAAGGGGTTTCACTCGTCGATTCGAGGATGGTGGGCACGGTGGTAGAAGACATTCCACGCACTCCAAATGAGAGGGAGAGATAGAGAGAGAGAGAGAGAGCGTGTAAAAGCAGCGCTTGATCTTACCAGGAACCACCAAGCTTAATAAGCGCTTAAGTGGGGTAGAAGCGCTACTGTGCGGCTGCTGCGTGCAGTGAAAGGGATGGGAGCCTCTTACTCTTCTGCCCGGCCGGCCGTTTGCATTGGAAATCGATGATGGGAAGGGAGTTACCGATGCCATGTACACCCGGTGGTTTGATTGCTCAGGTTTTTTGTATGTGTGTGTGTATGTATGTGTGCTCTTGCCTTGATTTTTGTTGTTGTCTTCTTTGTCGCTGGGCAATAGTGCACACTCGGTAGCCAGATGAAAGCGGGTGACAACAGGGAAGAAGCCAGCAATTCATGTACGCCGGCCCTGGTCACGTTCTTCACGATTGACAACTTTGCGTGACATTTATTTTCCTCTCACATCTCGCACACAATAGTCAGCCCTGCCCCTCATCTTCTCCCCGCAACTCCAACACTTTTTCACCACCTTCGAAGCCGAAGTACAGACCAGATGGTGGTGGGGACGCAGATGGGCGCTTCTCGCTTGCATGCGAAAAAGGAAGATGAACGCAATTACTGACTGACCGTGTCTCGTATGTAATCAATTGGATTGGTGGGAGATCATGATGATGATGATGATGATGGCAGAAATTGACAGAAGCGTCCCAATCGATCGTGTATCGAAACGGGTAAAAGTAAAGCTTTGCAATTGGACTTTGTAGCGTAACTTCGTACGAGGAGACAGAGAGAGATAGCCTAACGACAGTGTACGAACACGAATGAATTCCATTACATATGACACCGTCACAGTACAGAAAGTGCTATGATGATGCGATCCATGTCTACCTGTTAATCATGTCATGTAGCAAAATACAGCGCATCTTGACAACTGATGCAAGTTCAGCATCCTAACCGGTATTTGCTATGTCTTCATGCAGAAACTGTTAGTTTAGCAGAGAGAACCTGTAACTACTGTTGAAGTTGACATCAGAAGACTTGAACAACGCAGCCAATAGAAACGATCGAGTGTAGCTACGGAGTCCTAAGCAATTCTTTCTCGCAGTTTTCTTGAAGTCACCGTATCTACAGAACTGATCCGATCGGATAAAAAGCCTTTTGGAGGGGTTTTGTTCTGAGCGCTCTTTGTTCTGGTCTTTCGCTCGTTCTCGTCGATCGATGTCTTTCAAACGGACGGGAATTAAACGGTAATGGCCGATGATGGCCCGCACGTAAACAAATTCGCGTTGATCGTGTGCCTTTTACCTCGTCTACATGTTTTTCTGACAATGATTTTTCGGTGGATCCGTTTGAAATATAGCAGTAGCAGTCTTGGATTTATGGGTCCTAACATCTGGTATGTGAATTTTGTCCAGCAATGGGGGAAAACGTTCTGCTGTTGTCCTGTATCTGTCCCGGATTTGACTCCGCACGGCAAACAGCGCAGAGGCGATGCGAAGTTATGATAGGCGCATTATCTTCAGGACTAGGAGGACTTCTGTAACTTCTAGACACCATCATTATGAGATCCATATCAAGATAACATCAGGAAGGAAGATCCAACTTTCAACAAAGATATTAAATTCTCTGTAGTCTTGATGAAGTCTTCAATACAGCGATATTTATTGATATAAGTGAAGTCTTAGTCAATGAAGTGTAGGGTCTAGAAGACGATTTTCATCTAGAAAACAAACCCACGATGTGTAATGACTACGAATCGAGTTGATACTGCGTCCCGTCCCAAGTACATCGTCCCTTCAAGAGCACTCAATAAAATAACGTACGCAAAACGTACATCCTCGGTATGACTTCAGCTTAGACGAGATCCAAACCATAAAGTAAGGATAACTTCTGGTTTAAAAACGTAACCTTTCTTTCTTTGTTTTTGCGCAAATCGTTGGGGAGGACTCTCCGAACCACTCGCCGACAAACTTGCTTTGCCGTGTGTGCGACCAACATCTGGTCTTCTTGGCGTCTCCTTTATCTTGGCCATTTGCTAAAGGTCCCTCCTCTGATCGATAAAAAGATGTACGCCTTGTTCGCTCGCCTTGAGAAGATGTATCTCTTATTTTTCCGTTGGTCACACACAGCCGTTAAACGGAAACGCGCTAGCGAAAAGCTTAACCGACAAAGAAACTACCCGCGTGTGTGTGTGTGTGTGTGTTGTCTTCTACTCCGTTCAGCTCAACGGCTGCTCCCGCGATGCGTAAAGCGGGTGATTAATAATAATGATGGAAATTTATTTTATTCCTCTTCTTCGCGGGATCTGCACACCGGTCGTCCGCCAGACCCCAGAGACCGATCTCTTGTGCTGTCGTTTGGATCAACTTCTTAATGCTGGTTGTGTGTGTGTGTGTGCTTTTTATTTTCATTGCTATGTAATGTGTCTGCGTTTTCTGTTTTTTTTTTCTCTATGTAAGCCATTTTTCTCATCTTCGCAATGAGTGGTTGCAAAAAAAGGGAAAACGTTGGCGTGATGCTCGCGTGTGCGAGTTCTTGAGGCTACCCTCAGTCGGATATTGTATATTGCACCTACAAATTGCGCCGTTGCAAGACGATTTCTGTCTGTCTTCATTTTGTGACAGTTTTCTAAACACGCCTTGAGGGGCCGTACACGAACGGCAAGTTTGAGAATATCGCAAAAGGTTCCCCGTGTTCTAGACCATTGTTGCTCCCGGCTCGGCCAGCAGCAGTTTATCGTATCTGTTCGATCAACGGCAGGAGATGATACAAAGGAAGTCCATCCCCATCTACATCTTCCGCAAGCGAAGAAGAAATAGTGGAGAGGGAGGGGGGGGGGGGTTTCACGGTCCAGTAGTTCCTCGTGCCAGCCCGCAGAAACTCCTTGTCCCGTGTGTGTATGTGTGTAGAGTTTGGGCATGGAAAAGGGCGCGCTCTCTCTGGAGCCTTCTTGAGCTTTTTGAAGACCTCATGCTAGGGGTGTGAAACAGTGGGATGAGGAAGAGGGCAGGAGGGAGGGAGGGGGGGGGGCTGAAAATAAGAGGCGACGAAAGGCAGGGATGCTCTCTTGAGCTCTCACATCTGCCCGGTGCTGGTGCTAGTGGTATCGAAAAAACCTGAAGGTGAGTTGTGACCAGGCGACGAACGTAATTGAGTGAAAATTCCGGGACTGCTCGCGGGATGGTGGAGGTGTTTTAATGCTGCCCTCCTGCCTGCGTCTCGCCTGCGCTTCGTCTTGCGGCGTTCTGTTGATTTGTGTCTTCTTCTTCTTGTGCTTCTTCTAGCTTTTCGCACACAATTGCACGCGCGCTCGCCCACGCGGGTTTTGTTTTTCAAACGCTTGCAAAAATGGGCATTCAGCTGGAAAAGCCATCCCCTGCATTGGGGGACTGGCGTAAGGGTGGGGGAAAATATGATGCATATTTTCCACGGTGGGATGGGGGGGGGGGGAGAGAGGTGAGTGACGAAGAAGGGAGAATGAAACTGAAACTGAAAATACCTCCGCGCGGGGGTGGCTGGCTTTGAAAATGAAAACGGAAAACTGCACAAATGAAAATGAAAATGTAGGAAAAAGAAGGGTAAAGAAAGGCAAAAAAAAAAGAAAAATGAAAATGAAACTGCAAAAGAGTGTGTGGGTGGATGAAAAATTGTAAGGAAAAGTGAAAATTTAACATAACAAATTAGCAGCAAGGATTAGCGAGGGCCGAGTGCAGTTTTCTGATGCAGGAAAGGGACAAGAACGGGTAGCGAAGCCAGTAAACAACAGGCTTTTTATTTTCGATTTTGTTTTTGTGTTTGCAAATCGCTTTGAAACCGAGCTTTAATGTGCCAAGATTCGCAATGCTTCGCACGTACCAGACGCAAACGTCTTACGCGCTCTCGCCAGCTTCTGCTCTGGTTGGCGGGTAATGTTGGATGATTTTCGGTTCGATTTTGGTGCTTGGCTGGTGCTCCCTTAGAATCTTCCACGTTTTGGACATGGTACCACCTCCCTTCTTCCTCACACCACCCCTCGCTACCCTGCTCTTCTTCTGGCGGAGCCAGCAGTGTGTGTGTGTGTGTTTTTTTTTTCGGTAGGCTTTTCTTCTCCTTTTCCTGCAGGAAGATGGCGGCAGCAGCTCAGTTGGCTTCGGTTGACTGAGTTTTCCGTTCGCGTCTTCTTCTCCCGCATGCCCTGTGTGTGTATGTGTGTGTGTGTGTGTGTGTGCTGTGTGTGTGTGCTCTCCCCCAGTCTAAACCCAGTGTGTCCCGTCTCGGTAGATGCTTCTCCCGTAAGGGAAGTCTCTTTGGCCAACTGTGCTGTTGCTTCATCTCCAAAGCGAAGGCACATCACCGCACGGCACTGATCATCAACATCATCATCGGTCCCGGACAATGATCAGGATCCCCGGCCAGAAACGAAACGCGCGGAAAGCACACGGAGCGCACCGCAAGCAAAAACGCAAACGAACAAAAAAAAACCAAGAAGTTGGTTTGTGGTTCTTCTTGGCTGGAGAGAATGGACGATGTTGGGTTGATTGAAGGAATGGAAAGAAGCTATTAGGGAAGATAAAGAGGAAGTTGTGTGTGTGTGTGTGTGTGTGTGTGTGTTTGATTGTCTCGAGAGAGCAGATGGAGAAGAAGACACGAGCACGATAATCATGCTGCTGAAGATCAGACAATAATCTTGTCTCTGATTGCTCCGTGTGTGTCTGCTGCAACATGCTTGAGTCTTAAGACTTTTCTTCAGCTTCGCGCTTTAGTAGGAGGAGGGAACCACACACACACACACACACGCGCGCGGGCACGCAAACCGACCTTTTTAGAGTGGATCTTCTGATCACACACCGATGTGGTTGCTCCGGAAGAGGAGTCCGTAAAGCAACGGGCCAAGAAGAGCGATGAAGAGAAGGCGACACGGTTGGCTGCTGACTCTGACGCTGTAAAATTAACGCATTCAAGAGGTATGGTGAATCTTCAAACAGAAAAAGCTCAAACGAGAAGGACAGGAGTGAATGTTGAGGCTTACACAGGGGTGCGGGAGGCGGATATCAAGGCGGAGGGACGAAAGCGAATTGATCTGCTGCTCTGGATGGGTTCGCTCGAGCCTACATCAATTTTGTCTGTTGCTGGAGGGATGAGGCCTGATGCTCGTTTTTTTTTGTTGTTGTTGTTGCTGTACTCTATTATCATCTCCTTTGTTCGTTAAAACTTTTATGCTTCTTCTCCGTGTTTTTTTTTCGCGCGTTCTTGCGAGAGGAGGGCTCCGTTCAGGTTCAGCTGCTGCTGCTGCCGTTGGGGATGACTGTTCGCTTGCAGTGTTTCACTGCTCATGGGAGCAAAGATATTGCGATCTTTCTTTTTTTAATTCTGGAGGACCATCTTTGTTGGAACCGGAGAAAGTCCATCTATTTCATACTTGGTCAAAGAAAGGACATCAGTACGCAGAATCGTTGGTTTTTTTTTACTGCCATCTCGAGTATTGCTGCTTGCACGCGAAATTCCGGTTCGTTCATCTGTCAACGCTCGCTGTGTGTTGCTTTACGATTGCGCATTGCGATTAACTAGAGAACAATAGTCTTTACCACCGTGAGATGTCAAGCATCGTCAGGCACGGAGCAACAAAGGGGGGTGGATAGCCGAGAGATCCCAAGATCTCTGCTGTTTACAGAATCGATGGATGATAGAATCCTCAAACATAGCGACTTTAGAATTCTTGATGAACTCTTCTGGCAATATCCAACGAACGCCAAGCTCTTTGATGTCTCCAAAGTTTGTGGATGGATAATTGGTGGATAATTGCCAGAATTCTCATCCTCAGGAGATTCAAACAAGTGAGATTTTCAAAGTTCTTATTTGCCCAATTCTTCCCGATTTGTATTTCCCGTCGTATTGGTACCAGGGCAGGTACGTTTTTTTTCCATGCGTACGGAGACAAAAACTTGAAGATATTCAACATCATCCTACTGACACGACTGATTACTGCTCGCGTCAAACATAATAAACAAAAGAAGCAGAAGGAAAAAAAAAACACCTTGCGGGGATAACCCCGCAAGGCTAAACCCATGTTATGCTCCTACCAACGCTCGGGGGGGGATCATTTTGCGCATCGTTACCTTTGCCAGTGTACTTGCTAGCCCTTGCTATACAGAAACCCCGGCCCCAAACGCTGTTGATGTGATAATGTTTTGACGCGTGTTTTTTTGTTTTTGTTTTGTTATTCGGTGGGTGATTTCCATACACATTTTCATAGGAAGATGGGAAGGTGTTAAACCCCCACATTCCCCTCCCCTCCTTCTTCTTCCTCCTCTCTATCCACACCCATTTAATGGCTGCTGGATGCGCTAATGTGTTGGCCTGGCGACAAAATCGTCGAAAAGTTACCGAGTCGAAGTGTGCGGTGCAATTGACAGCTGCCACACAGTCAGACTACGGAGGGAAACGCTTCTTCGCCTCTATGTGCGAGATGATGTGCGTCAGATTCGTTACAGACAAAGCCGTTTTTACGTTTCAAACGCCATCCGCCATTTTTAGCTCATGTTCCTTTCCCCCCCGATTTGGGTGCTCGTTCAACAGCAGCGCCCTTGCGGCCTCTCGCGGCACAGTGTCAAATCAGGACGTTATTTTCTATGGTTTCTGCTTCTGGCGAACGTCTCTCCGTCTCTCTCTGTCCTGTGTAGGTGGTTAGGGTGGAGCATTGGGAAAGCCATACAAAAGAGGCTGCCGCGTGCCGCACGAGAAAGAGAGAAAGTCCACACCAAACGGTGGCCCGCAAGCAAAACCTGTTTCTTCGTCCGATCGATTTTGGCTTCCTCCATCTCTTTGCCGAATGTGGGTTGTAGTGCTGCACATGAGACGACCAGCGAAGCCCGCGTGCAGATGAAATGTCCTCCTTCTTCGCAATCAAACAAAAACAGGAGTGGGAGAACCCAGTGGGTTCTCCCGGTGCCTTGATGTACGTTAATCGATAAAGGCGTGTGTATGTGTGTGGTTTTATGGGCGAGCAGGGTTGCACGATGAACCAATCTCAGCCAGACGAGAAAAGGCAGGACTCATCTAGTGAGCGCGGACGACGGTGTGAGATATAAAGATGGCCGCCGCAAGAGATGATGGCGGACGCTGCGCTGAGAGCAACGCCCTCCGGGTATAGAATGCTACCAGAGAATGGTTGATGTGCCTTGAAAAACCTTTTTCTGCTGATGTGCTTGCAAGATTAATCATCAGTTCATTTCCATCCCCCATGCTTCACATACGCGGATCTTCTACCAACGAAGTTTTGGCTTCTAGCGACGAGAGCGCCCTGGTCAATTTGCTTTAACTGCTCCACAAATTTCTTCTTTTGTTGTTGTTGTTGTTGCTGTTGTCGTTGAACGATACCACTGTTTCAGCTTCTGCTGCTGCCGGTGGGGTGTTGTTATCGATCCGATGCTTATGTGATGCTTTGTGTGAGCTCTTTTCAGCAGCTCTCTGGCACCGGTCTGCTCTGCTGAGAGGCAGTTGCGAAAAGCCGTTTTTCTCGTGTTCCTATTTTGGTGCTTGTGGTGGAGACCCGGAGCCGAACCAGCACGACGACGACGACCAGAGCTCGTCCCGGGTTCCCAGTTGAGGGTGAGGAGAGGAGGGGGGGGAGGAGAGGGGGTGTAGAAGAAGCGGAGGCGAATGATGATGATGCGCTCTTTTTTAATGACCTGCGCACACCGAGCCTTTTCCGGAGCCCTGCTTTTTTTTTTTTTTGTTGGTCCGAACACTGTTGGAGGTTGTGCAGAAGAAGATGGAAAGATAGCAGCTGCGGAAAGCAGGAAAGGAAAAAGAAGCTAGCAAAGCAAAGGCCAACCCAATCTCTTTGCCCGCTGGTATGTGGATGTTGTGGAGGAGCAATATCTTCCTTTTACCTTGCCGTGTGGACCTTATGTTTTTTCGTTCACCTTCTATTGATTGTATAGAAGACACACGCGTGGAAAATGGGCACGCATTTCAAATCAATTTCGTGATTTCATTAGCTAAAAGGCAGCTTATCAGGTTGAGGTAGAGTAGACCGCCCCACCATCAGAAACGCCCTAGGAAAGGTAGACATAATGGGCAGAGGCTCTTACATATGAAGTAGAGTCAATGCTAGAATTCGCTCATAATACGTGCTGAAGATTTCGACTATTGCTTTACCTTTTATTTATTCCTTTCATTTGACAGCTGTCATAATGCTGTACGCGGAGTCGCCGCTGTATGTTGAATGTATGTATATTGAAGGCATTCTATAGCCGCGTGGATGCTACAATGCTGAACGGTGTTAGCCAACACCAAACCATTCCTGGGGGACCACCACCTCACCCCAACATCAACACAGCGCATCACCAAGGATTCCAGCGCTGGTTGGGATCGGTGGCGGTGTGCAGTGCTGGGGAAAGGCCTCGAGAATTTGTGGCGATATGGACGGACGGTACCGTTCGGTCGTTGAAGGGATGGAGGTGGTAGCACATTATTGGATGCAAAATGGGCCTGGAGATAGAATGAGACAGAGCACAGGCGGGCAGTGATATAAATCCTCGGCTCCGGAGGAAATTCCTCGCATTTCTTAGGCTCTCCAAACGGAGCTGTTTTTTTTTTGTTGGTGTGTTGTTGCTGCCAGTAGGGAAGACTGTCAGCCATAAGAAGAGTTATGGTCAAGGTGGAAGAAGAGGAGAAAGAGGAAGCGCAGACAGGGTAGAGGAGTTGCGTTTGTGGTCTCTTTTTCGCACTCGCAGATACACACAAGGGTGTATGTCGTGTTTCGCTTTGGTCCCTGCTTTTGTATGGTTCCTTCATCCTGCGGCAGCCATTATTTGTGAACGCTGATGTCGCTGCCTGGCAACGTCCGGAGGTTGAGTAGGTGTCCCCTTCCGCTCTCACTCGCCTTCACGTCGCCTTTCGTTTCACACACACACACACACAATCCACGCTTTCGGGGGGTTGGGTCAAGTTCGTTAGCGACGGGGGAAGGGTAGCTGGGGTAGGTAGAGGAGTGTTACGGGAGGTGGAATCGATTTCTCTCGGGGTCTCTTCGGTTTGCCGTTTCATCTGAGCTTTCCATCCTACACACTACTGGTGCTGCTGTAGCCTGCAGTGCATAGTATCCTCTCAGGGGGAAAGGGAAACTATCTGAATAGTGGCGGGAGCCACGGAAGGGACAAGTGCGAGCAGCAGCGTGTTCAGGGTTTCCGGTGGTGGTAGCTCGGGCTTTGTACTGCACAAGGAAACACAAAAACCCCCGATTCGTTGTTGGAAGATTTGAAAGAAGGAATAAACAAAAAAAGAAAATGGTGCCGTGTAGTCCAAGGGGGATAACTCATGACTCACTCAAACATAGACTAACCTGACATAGTTTGTGTGTGTGTGTGGGATGGGATGAATTATAGATGAAGCGGAAGCCGGAAGAGCAGCAACGTACCAGGATACAGATCCATGATAATGGTAGTGCGGTACAGCACAGAGCCTCTGGTTGTAAAAACGCAAAAGGGAGATCTTTTTTGCTTTTTCATCGAGGGGTCGAGAATTAGTCCCCCGCCATGTTTGCGCTGTTAGTGTTGTGTGTTTGTGTGTGCGTGTGTGTACTGAAGGGATGCAATATCATCCCCACCTTTCTGCATAACAGCTTTAAAGGGGCACCTTGGAGATTTTCGAGGGTGGCGCCGTTACAAACATCACTGCCCCTCTAATGCTCTGGTGTGCGTTATGAGCGAGGATTGTCGTTTGTGACGCCATCTTGTTTGCTGTTCACCTTCCTGTCGCCGCACCTGCCGTTGGTGGTGTGTGTTGGTACACTGCTGCTGCTGCTGCTGCTGCTACCCGCCAGCAAGCTCTCTTCTGCATCTCCCAAACTTCAAGATAATGTACGGCGAGTTAGGCGGAGGGCTGCCCTGCCACATGCCATACAACGACCGGAAATGGCTGTCCCTATCTCACTCTTTCCGTAATTCGTACGTGCGTTCTGAGCTTGCTAAATGTGTGTAATTTACCTACCTCGATTAGAGTTACAGGATCTACAGCAAACAATTGAGAGGTCCTTGCAGGTTTTTTTGTTATGTGTCTGGTTTCTGCGCCCTCAGAAATTTCACGCAAAACAGGGGAAAACACAAATTTCCATCACGTGCTTATTGATCCGACGCACGGAAAAAAGGATATCCCCTGGGACGAAATCAATTCGGACAGAAAAACTCCTTCCTCAATCTTGAAGTTTCAGCAAAAGCCTCGTTATCTGTTGAATTTATCTTCATATCTTATGGATCTAATAGCGCGAAGTCCTCATTTCCAAACAGCACAATGCTCTTGCAGAGGTTAGATTAAAGTAGATGCTAGCAGCGATAGATTTGATGATCTATCGATCGTACGCTGGTACCAAGTTTTTTATGTGAGTTCATGAGGAACGAGAATGAGTTGCGAAGTAGCTATAAAACTTAAATCCCCTCAGTGTTTTGGGAGACTCAGCGGTAAAAGAGAGATATGATTCCATCAAGCAACAAAGCTAACCTGGAAGTATACGGAAATCTTAAGGGTTTAGATGTTTGTGGAGATTAAGAGCACTAGAACTTGCGTCCCAGAGATAGTTGTTGCAGTGTAGGTCGTAAAGCCTCTCCATCCATGATATGTGACTGTTTTATCTATTTTAGGCTTCCCCATGTCGCTCCGCGTTGCGTTTGTTTGTGATACGGTGCGACTCCCGTTTTAGCATGCCGTTCATCCACCGCCGACAGCCGAGCCGGAGAGCCATCTGAAAATCAATATATCCCTTCCCCCTTCCAGACAGGCGGGGTATATATTCTGCACGAGGTTGCTTTTGTTGTTTGTTGCATCTCGCTCTCTCGTGCAGTTTGATCTTTCTCGTCTGAGAAGAGTTGTCGGACACGGTGGTGGGAAGCTCTCTAGGGGAGCCTGGTGCGGGTTCGTACAACCTAATCGCATAATTTGATTAGGGTGCAGAACCGTCCGGAGCAACGAAGGACGGTTATAGACTTCTCTCCAGGGACAGTTAGTGTGTCCCCCATAATCGAGTTTTAGCTGACGTTGGGGGCACAGTACTTGCAGGATAAGGAATGGTGCGCAGTGTTTTGCCATCTTGTGCTCGTTTCCCTGCTGCTTTTCGACAGCCTTCATGGTGCGGTGCGGCCGCTCTGACCGGCAGTATGCACCGATCGATACGGTGGAACAAATCTAGGCGCTTGTACATCTGGAAGAGAGAAGGACATACGCCCTTCGTATAGCGCTTTAATCTTCTTAATGCACACAAGTATCCACGCACCAGCAAGCGAGCGTGTCTATATATTGAACGTTTAACAGCAAAGACGTGCTTTTATTCTCTGCTCCGAAACCGCGCTGTGCCGTACATCAAGGTTGGTGGATGATTTAAAATTCCCCCATCCGCGCAAGACTTCAGCGACTTCACAACACGTGCACGTGTGTGTGTGTGTATGTAGGTGCGGTGTGGATGCTACGAGGGTCAGTCGATAATAATAAAAAAATAACTACCGATCTACTTCCACCTCGGACTTCCTTCCCTAATCACGCAACACAGTGGCACAATGGTGATGAAATCTTCTGTAGCAGTACAACAAAACGTAAAAAAAAAAACAGCCATTGAAACTATCTGCTAGACTCCAAATGTGTGTATGTATGTATGAAACACCAGAGAGGCAGATAGCCTGCTAAGGTAATGCCAAAACACATCCTTTCCGAGCGGAAAAAGGACAACAAATCTTGCCCGGGGGATGATGATGAGAGGAACATGGAATGGTTGAACTTGTGTGTGTGTGTGTGTGTGTGTGTGTTTTTATGGTGAAAGGCGATGGGGAAGGGGGGGGAGAGGGGAGTCGTTTGAGGTAAAATCCGCCATTTTAGGAGTGTGGGAGAAGAGTGCGAGAGATAGAGGGTTCGGTTTTGCGCAGGACTTTTTGAACCGTTGCGAAATGGGTGGCACACACAGAAAAAATCACACGAGAAAACACATCGAACAATCGGGGAAGAGCAACAACAACAGCAAAACTTAATGTTGATTTCCGAACACTAGGGGTGCGTGGGAGGGGGGGGGGGGGACGAGGAGTAAGAAAAGAAGGAGAAGATATTTGTCTTCGAGTGCCATTCTAAAAACGGCGCGCGGAGCAGCACTGGAGCAATCAAAATTTATGAGAAGACTCGCGTTGCTGAATTATTGCGCTTCGAAATGTCGATATATCCTACGAAGCGAGCCTGCATTCTCTCTCTGTTTGTGTGTGTGTGTGTGTGTGCTCCGAAAAGCAACTGAAATTGTGTCGATTTCCGGACATTAGCTTCCAGAGGCTCCCTTGAACATATTGGTAGTGTCTACTCACGTCCCAAAGTTCTGAAGCGAAAGAGAGGATCTAGATGCCGCTGTAGCGTCGAATACTCAACACCAATTCGCATTGGAGAGCACCCTGCAAGTAGCCTTGCGCGAGCTCCGACAATGTTTGTGACCTCGAGCAGCGACCTAGATGAAGACGTGCAGACATCTTACCTTGCAGAGCCTTTCCAATCCTCATGATCATGCTCGATCTTGGTAACCTCTCTATCATCTCTGCTCGCCGCCCTCTCCTCCAAACGACCTTCGGTTTCGGTACGAAAAATGGCGCGTTCCGCCTTTCGCAGGAAGCAATCATCAGTAGTGCGCGAAAGGAAGGAAGTGTGTGGAAGGCGCATAAAATTCAAGCAGCGGTGTCTCGATGTGTGACGAGCTCGATGGTAAAAAAAAAAAGAGGAGGCTATCAATATTCGATGCTGAACTCAACGCATCACCTCCAGCGCGCGCAATTCAACGCCTCTCTTCTCAATACGATCTGGCGAGCCCAGCCCGGATGACTCACTATCCGTATGTGCACCAAGCTTTTGGAGCTGTTCGAAGACACTGTGGGCAGTTACATGCTGTGAAGTTGAAGGACTACATTGAAGGGATGTATGGTGCCTCTTGCTCTTCCCGTTGTATATGTGATGGTGGGGTGATTTATATATGCAAATGAGGACGTTGTCTCTTCGAGGATACTGCCCGTCCTCGGGGGAGCTGCAAGATGAAGGAACAACTACACGCATATATCGATTCACTATGAGAGAGAGAGAGAGAGAGAGAGAGAGAGAGAAGGGAAAAGCAAGAGGTAAACATTACAATTGTGGGTGTCCGGAGGGAGAGTACACTGTTGGCGTCAGAATCTACGGGGCAAAACAGGGATTTCGGTTTTCTGTGGTGGTCCCGACCAGTTTCCATGGCAGCGAATCAATAAGATTTCGCCTCGGGTATTTTTTTTTTACCAGCGGCACAGAGTACGAGAGACAAAAGCACAGAGAACACCGATGGGGCATGGCAGGTGGATTGTCAAGGGTACAGAATAGCAGCAGAACCCGGAAAGTAGAAGGGAAGAGATGAGTTATTTTCAGGGCTGCTCCCTACCCTGTTTGGGGGTGTTTTTTGTTGTTGTTGTTGTTGTTCAATCGTATCCTGCTTCCTTTCAATCTGTTGTCATGCTCTCACACTTTGTCTTCCACTCCTCTTTCTTGCGCTTCTCTCGCTGGCTTCCTCTCGCGTTGTCTTTCGAACCCTTTCGAAAGCGATTGTTTAAAAATGGAAAATAACCGACAACCGACCGGCGTCCTTCCTTTCGTGATGTGTCGTGTTCTCGTTACGGTTGGCTGATTTTATTCCTCTTCCTTGTGCTCCAGCTCCATCACCAGCAGACCGCCACCAACATCACCCATATATCTCTCCGTAGTGTGTCTCACTCTCGCTTGGAGTTTCGCGCTCCTCGATTGACGGGGCCACCCTTCTTCTTATGTCCTCATCTTTTAGATCAGCTCACTGCGCGGGATCCAGTCCTATGGCGACTCCTGTGTTTGGGTGTGCGTTTTTGTGTGCTTTGTGGTGGTGTTGGTGGCAACGCGGACAGCAATACTATCCACCGTTACAGTCTCCTGTTGTGTTTTGTGTGTCCACCAACCTTCAACGTGCGAGTTAAGGAAAATGGTGGCTTTCGCTTTGGCTCTCTGCACGCGTTATAAGATGGAGCGTAGCAGATAACGGACGGACGGAGTTAATAAAAGCTGCGTGTCTTGTTGGAAGTAGGAGCACGTAGCAGCTCTACATCCCTACCATCCTCGCTTTGTTTAGCTTTGGCAAAAACGGGAAATCTTCTGTACATACGCTTGCGCAAGACCACGCGAGAAAAAAGGGGATGCTTGGATGAGAGGGAGGGTAGTGTTTTTGGAAGAAGAAAGGACAAAAACCCCGCGATTACCCCTGTATGGCCCTGTTAGCTTGAACCCCAACTAGCGCCGCAGCTGCTAGCATATGTACATATTGCTAAGGAATAATCCCTGTGGAAGCTCTCCTCCATCTTGTCGCGCCATATTTGTAACCGCTTGATGTTTGATGATGTTGTGAGCGTCTTTAGCATTGTTGGGTTGCAAAAAACAATTGTAGATACACTGCGAATTATGCCCTCGGATGTGAATCCGTAATATTTAGGAGGTGCGACTACTCGCATTCACCCTTACGCAACTTCATCTCGCCGCGAATAAACGAATCCGGCACGTCGCCTTTGTTTTGGTAGCGTAGAGTGGCGCAAGCAGCACCAGCAGCCAATCATGTGTGACCGGGTGGGGTGAGCTGACCCTGCCCGGGGCGAGAGCGAAGACACCGAAAAACGAGAACAGGGACGCTGGGAAAGATTTCTAGCATTAGAAAACACTGGACGAGAACCTTATTGGTTGAGAGTGTGGAGCTGTGAGGACATCTTTGTCTGTCCGTGTATGGGTGCGTGTATATGTGTGTTCAGGGGTTGTTAAAGAGATAGATTGAGAAGTGATTCTGCTCTCGCTCGTACCGCGAACGCCTAACAGGAAAAAGCGGATCTGCGTTGGGGTGGCCTACGACACATCGTCATGGCCCAGAGTGGGAGAGTACGCGTACTCTGCTCCCTACTGTAAGCACCGCATCCCCTTTTGAATCATTTTCAAGCACAAAAACTAAAGCCCTTTAAGTTAGGGGTAGAAATGCACACACACACACACACGCCCGGAGGGGAAGAAGAAGCGTATGCTGCGAAGGTGCGCAGTTGTGTGTTCTCTCTCTCTCGCTTGCTCTCTCGTTCGATGTTGCTGCTGCGCTCAGGATATACGCGGTGAACGAGATCGATCTCTCGCTTGCGCTGGGTCACCCGCTCTCTCACTCTCTCTCGCACTCGCTCTGTCGTGCGCTCTTTTCAGACACGGCTGCTGGGGAAAAGGTGTACGCAGGCACATCCGACAGGCGGTCTCAGCAGCTCCGGTCGCCTTCGACCTCGGTTTAGTCTGGGATTCGAGCTTCAAACGATAGAACGTGTGTGCGTGCGGTCGTGCAAGGGTGAGCGATGCACGGCAGCTCTTAAGCAGCTACCAAGTCGCCTGATGGGATCCTTGCTTCATAAACAAACGTTTTTTCGGGTTCGTGTCAGTGAAGTTCTGTGATATTTTGTACTACGGCGGTGGTTAATAGACCGCTCCGGCAGCCTTGCAGTGTTGTTGATAGCGGGACCCCAGTGTTGTGATTTATAACTTACCGTGCCTGGTGTTGTACAATAGGAAAGCTCTTGTGTTGTTTGCAGTCGAGATAGTCTCGTTCAATGTATGTAATTTCTGAATGAATTCAATATTCTGTAGATTGAAGATCCGTATTAGTAGTATATGAGTTTATCGCGTGTTGCATGCTTATAGTGGAATAATCAGTATCCTCTCAGCTTTCTCAACACGGAAAGAGGAAGCCACACAACAGCGTCATCTAGCAACATTAGTACACCTGTCACTCTTATTGCTTCTTACGCACCAGTGATCCCTGGGCCTAACATTCACATCCAGAAAGTGTAGTTAAGGTCCCATTTGTTCACCACCTGCTTTCTCTCTACAATCAATATACACTATATCGACTATATCCACACCGGCAGTTCTGAGCCCATCCCTCAATCCGCAGTACTGCATTATCTACCAAGCAGAAGGACTCGTGACAACCAGGGGTCGGGCCGACTACTATCAAACGCATGGGAAAATCCAAGCGGAGACAAAAACTTGCAACTGTGTAATGTGCCTTGGGTGAGCAACGCAACGGACAGCGGGGGAAGTTCTCCAAACGTACGGGCGACAGAGCTAGAGCCACATCCTGAAAGGCTTCCCCCTTCTTTGCAACGAAGACAGATTCCAGCGAATTGGGGTTTGACGAAGAGAAAGGCGTTCAGTGGGGTAAAAAACAGATCCGTCACCGCGCCCCGATGCCTATAACTATATGGGTGGGTGGTAGTTTCCAGTGGCACCCTGTTTTCCCCACACCTTGGAGTTTCGATGTGCATGTGCAGAGAGAACGCGCAAAGTCCCTTGGAGAGACCGACCGGACCAGCAGCAGCAGCAGCAGCAGAGCAAACCCAATATGCCTGAAATCCTGCCACACATGTATACGGTGCAAGTGAATGTATTCTGAGTCTGAAAGCGACATATGGGACGGGCGGACCCATGGAAGAGACAGAGTATGGCCGCGGCCGGAAGTCTTTGCGCACATACATACACAAGCCACTGCGTGCGTGAACGGGAAATGGATGAGGCAACCGGAGGGGGGGGGGGGGGGATCATTGCGTGACGATGATTCATTTTCGGTTCTCTATCGCTGCTGCTGCTACTATCCTGCTTCTCAGAATTTCTATCTTGAAAAATGTGTGTATGTGTGAGAGAGTTTTGTTTTTCTTCTCTTCTTCCACTTGTATGTTATCTGTGTGTGCAGGAGACAAGTCTCTCCCCATGGACACCCTGAACCCCTGTGGTTTAAATGTGGTCTACCAGTGTAGAGAATCAGTAAGGAGACGTGGAAGGTTACACTACGATACACCTGGCGAACGGATTTTTCGTCCAATCGACCAATCTTTTTCTGACTGGTCGACTTTTTCCGAACAATATATGTTCCCCTCGGGAGTTCCGGAGTTCTGGTGGCGGTTTTATGTATATTGGCGTGCATTTCTTTTAATTCTCATCCCTGCTCCGTGTTGGGACATCAGGGGCACAGTTAATGCGAGAGAAAGAGGAGGACAAGGACCTTAATGGAATTAATTTTGTTTGCTTTATGTTTGCCTGCTAATGTTTTTTTTTTTGCGACGTCTGCGTTATTATGGGGCTTCTTGGGAGGAATTCTGAGGACAAATCTTAAATTTGGAGCACTTTCGCACTCTTGGTTCGAAATCTCTCTTGAACTCGGGGGCGAATTCTGGGACCACTTTCAAAGGGTTTATATCGCATTCTTACCTGAAATCTAATCTGAAGTTCAGTATTCTTTATCAAGAGAAGTTTATCGGGTGGTATCGCACACCAAACAGAGGCCCAATATTCATGTCCAAGAGTATGGGGTATATCAGAACCGATGCGATGGAAGGAAAGCTGAAAAGTGTGGAGCTGCTGTGTGCTGTGTACGCCTCCTTCCCGACTGTCATCAACATCCATTTGGTGTTGCTGATTCTCATCAATTTACCATCCAACCCCTGCCTTCTCCAATTTTGTTGTCCACCCTCATGGCAATGAGCGATTACCATCTAAATGAACTTCAAATTTGTATGCGCTTATCGTTATCGGGCGTCGTCGTCTAGGTGTGCTCTGCTTGCTTTGGTGGTGGGTTCGTGTTTAGAGGGATCGGTTTTTCTTCACCTCTCATCTCGAAACACCGGCCCCGGGCCTACCGTACTACCGTGCTACCGGTGGCCAATTGATAAGAGCAAGAGAGGATGCCCATCCTCATCGGTGGCCACTGTGCTGCGTGTGTGTGTATGTGTATGTGGTGGTCTAACGTCATCAATCGTCCATCATCATCATGTAAAAATACTTCAGTTGTAAAGCCCGGTAGCTTGGTTTGGGTTTGAGGTTAGGGATGGGGGTTAGTGGCGGGTCGGTAGTTGGGTATGATTGTCATTGCGGTAGCTGTTGTACCCTGTCGCGGCATCACGCTCTATCAATACCTGTGTGTGTGTATGCGCCATCCATAGATCCATCTGTAGAGCAGTAGTTTGATGTCTGCGGGCGCGAAGATGGCGGCTGGGGGATGGATTTTTTTTGTTACTCTCCTTCGTGCTTTATTATTTTATTTTGCTGGTGTGCTCATGTGCAACTTCATCATCATCATCATCATCATCATGATTCGACGGTCGTCAGTCGGGCGTTGCGCGCACACTACCGCACCGCTGGTTTGGGGTGGCCACCGTTAATCTCCAGTGATTTTTCCTCTCTTAGACGGTACTGATTTCGGTTTTTGGATGTTGTTGTCGTTGTTGTTTTCTTTCCTCAATCGCAATTTAGCATTGAGCGCGCGCCAAACTGGATAGATTGAGGCGGCACGAATCGATTATTGGATGGACACAACATACACACACACGCACGCACGCACGCACATATATTTAGGCACGCACATCCGCTAAGAGGCAAACACACATCACACCTTTACAGCATGCGATAAGACATCCGATGGGATGGGTCGACGGGGAGGCTTGAGCGGGTGTGTGACCTCGGGGTCGAATGAATGGAGAATGTGGCGGATTTGGAAAGATCGAAGTCGAGTGTCCGATCCGAGGACAAAGCCTATCGAGCATGGCGTAATAGACAGTTGACTCTGTATGTGTGTGCGCGCGGTTTAACTAGGCATAGCTTGTACTTAGTACATGATGGTTCAAGTTCTTCAGACGCTTACTTTCGGTTTGTTTTTTTTTTCTTGTATCATTTTATCCTAGGAATATAACAGGAGCTTGTTTTCGCTGAGCACGTTGGCAAGCATAGTCTCTCCCTAGTTGAGAGTGATGGTTTCTTCCGCTTCACGACAACTGGACGCACGAAACATGGACGCCGGAAGTAATAGTGTCGGAGTTGCCAATAATGCTGCTACAGCACCGTCGTCCGCTGGCACTGGCAGCGACGAGACATCTGATGGGTATATGCGGGCAGCAGCGATAAAAGTCGAGACGCCCGATGCAACAGAATCGTCTCCAAGTCAAGCAGAGCACACAGCCGAAGGTGACCGGGAAGTGAACGTGGAGGCTGCAGAAGAGATGGAGGAGGAAGAAGCGATACCGTCACCACCGGCAGCAGACACGATGCTGGAGGTCGGTAAGAGTGTTTCGGGGGAGGAGGATAACGGTGGCTGCAACACTGCTGCGATGCAATCGGCAAACCACAACCATCGTCAGCAACGGCGTAGCAGCAGCAGCAGCGGCAGCAACCAAAGCCATCATCAGCAGTCGGCCAACAGACAGCGGAGCGAGCATCTGCACCAACTAACGGACGACATGCTGCGGCGGAAAACGATGAACAACAACAACAGCAACACGGTGCCCAACAACAACAGCAGCGGCACACGTGGCGGGAAACGATCGCTAGAATCGACGGCAGAAATGCTACTACAGCAGCAGCGTCGCCAAGCGGCGGCAACGGCCGCCACATCCTCCACCAACAAGCGACGGGGATCATCCGGTCCACCACAGCGCCGGACGGAGGACGAGGAGGAGGAGGAGGTGCATCCAGCGTCGGCTGGTACGGAGACCTGTAAGCGATACATCTGCCCGATCTGTGACTGCGTATCACCGACCCAGCGTGCCTTCACCGATCACATCCGGCTGCACAATGCCGAGTCTGAGTCGGCGGCGACGGCCGTGGCGTCGGCCAGCTTCTGCTGCAAAATCTGCTCCAAGGTGCTGTCGTCCGCGTCGTCTCTCGATCGACACGTGCTGGTACATACGGGTGAGCGGCCGTTCAACTGCAAGTACTGCAGCCTCACGTTCACCACCAACGGGAATATGCATCGGCACATGCGCACCCACAAGTATCCGTCCGGCCGGGACAGCTTTGAGAGCGATGCCGGTGGCGGTGGAGGTACCGGCGGCATCGGTGGCTCATCGTCCGATGGTAGCGGGGCTGGTGGAAACAAGACTGTCCGCAATAGTAGTGGGCGATCCGGAGTTCACGGTGGTGCGGCAACAACAGCGAATCGTCACTATCGCAAGAAGAAGGAAGAGGACCCGGAAGAGGAGGAAGAAGACGCCGATGAGGAGGATGATTATCGGCAGCCAAAGAGGAAGAAGAAGCGTGCTCTCTTTACTAGCGGTGGTGGGGAGCAGGAGGAGGACGAGCTGGCGAGCAGCACAAGGCGCCGGAAGCAACATGATCTGATGCTGCTGGACACTGAGATGGAGCAGCAACATGCGCAGGCAGAAGCAGATGAGGAAGATTGCGATTTTGAGGAGGAAGAGGAGCTGCTCGGTGTTGGTGGCAAGCGCAAGGTAACGTTGGGTGGTGGAGGCGAACGAGCACAACAGTATCGGAAGGTGCGCACCATCAACAATAATCTGCTCGAAGGTTCGGTGGTTGAAAGTGGGCAACGGTACTGCTGTCCGGTGTGCGTGCGGAACGATTTTGCCAGCATGCTCAGCCTGGAACAGCATCTCGACCGGGAACATCCGAACATACCGGCCAAGTGCCGCCACTGCGAGATAATGTTCCGCAGCCACAAGGCGCTAAATGCGCACCGTTGCAGCAACAACAACTATCAAAACATAACGCCCGGCTTCAAGGATCTCACTTTTGTCGATTTTTCCAGCGAGAAGTTTCCGCTGATCGCGAAGAATCTGTGCGAACAGAGCATCCGGACGCCGGTTACGAGCCAAAAGTACGAGTGTGCCCGGTGCTATCGGGCGTTCCCGTGCTCGAAAACGCTCTCGATGCATTCGGCTGACTGTTGCAGTGGTGGTGGAGCTAGTGGCGAACGCCCGGCTGGCCAGAGACGCAAGCGTGCGCCGAGCGAGTCGGACTCGTCGGATGTGTCCGGTTCGGACATTGGTTCATACTACGAGGATCGCCGGACGTACAATGACGAGCAGCACGGTGACCAGCGTCACCAGCAGCATCAACAGCAGCAACAGCATGTACAGCAGCAGGGTCATCTGCGCAGGGAGGATTTCTTTGCCAACTTGGATCTCCAGAATCGTTCGGTGGGAACATTTTCGGAAGCACCAACGACGCCCTCCTCGCTGGACAAATCTTTCTCCTCGCCTGTACCGGTGCTGAAGCAGGAACCACTCGCATCACCGACTGAATCGTCTGCCAACGCCCTGCCAACGTACTACTCCTCCAACATGGCGCTCTACCATGCCCACCAGCAGCAACAGCAGCAGCATCAGCAAATGGTCGACAGCGGCAAGGATCTGGCCGACATACAGTCCATCATCAATGTGGCCTCCTCTGGAGGGCTCTTCGGTCGTCAGCTAGATGGTGATACCCACACACCACTGTCCGGTTTGCTGGACGCTTCCCTCGGTAAGGATGGTGCAGGCAGCGACAATGGGATGTACGCTCACTCCACCGGATCACGAGATGAACCCGAGGAAGCGCAGGACGCATTCACCGCCGAGTTTCGCCGCATGAAGCTCCGGGGCCAGTTCCCGTGCCGTATCTGCACCGCGGTGTTTCCTAACCTGCGCGCCCTCAAGGGCCACAACCGAACGCACGTGACGGCAGCAGGGCCAGGCCCGTACCAGTGCAACATGTGCCGTTACGTGGTCAGCGACAAAGCGACGCTGATCCGGCATATGCGCACCCACAACGGGGATCGCCCGTACGAGTGTGCGCTCTGCAACTATGCCTTCACGACGAAGGCGAACTGTGAACGGCATCTGCGCAACCGACACGGACGTACCACGCGCGAAGATGTGAAGCGCGCCATCATATACCATCCAGCGGAGGACTCGTCCTGTGACGATCCGCTGAAGAAGTTGCAACTGTTCAACACGCCACCGGCCGACGGTTCCTATACTCCGACGATGCTGGCTAGCGCTAGCTATCAGGATGATCAAAGCCTGCCGGAGGTACGCAGCAGTACGCCGCTACAATCCCAAGAGCTCAAGGATATGCTAATGCCACCCTTGCCGCTGAGCTATGTGGCGGCAGCAGCAGCGGCCGGTAGCACTAACCACAACCCATTGCTTGATACCAGCCTGCTCCTGCAGACGCCACTCGGCGGCGGAGGTGTTGTGGGCAATGGGGCGTTTGGTAGTGCGGTGGCGGCGGCCAAGATTCAGGTGAAAAGTTTGGAAAAGTTGAACCAACTGACACCTCCGAAAGAGGACGCCGATGCGCTCGATGAGGAAAATGAGCCGGAAGATCAGGTTGCAACAATCGCAGGCAAGAAGGCAACTTCGGAAGGTGGTGCAGCTCAGGCGCAAAAGACGAGCAGCAAACACTTGGCAGGCGGTGCAGAGCCGAACAACAGCAATCCGCTACCAATCGATCTGAGCATGGATGCATTGGATCTTAGTAAAAAATCGACCGTCTTTAGTCGTAAGCCAGCGGCGCCACGCACACCCACAGCTCCGATGCTCTCGACAGACGGTGAGGAGGAGGACGACGACGTGGAAGGTGTTGCATCGATGCTCCGCCATCATCGTGCTGAGATGTTGCTTCCCGTCAATGGTGTGGACGGTGAGCCACGGTCGATGGCGTCGAAGAAGCATGCTGCTGGTAGTGGTAGCAGCAGCGCTCCCAAACAGCAGCCGCACATTACGCCTTCACCCGCCAAGGAAGCTGACGTCGATGAGGACGAAGCGCTACACCGTGCACCGATACCGAAGCTTTCCAAGGTGAATTTGGCCCAGCAGCAGCAACAGTTCCAGCTGTTCAACGATACCCTAGCCAAACTCGATCCAATGAACTTCTTCCAGCTGTACCAGCTGTACAACTCGCTGCAGTTACCATCGTTCTCGCCACTGCACGCTAGTCCGTTTCTCCAAAACCCCATGCTAACCGGTTCTGCGGCCGCCCTTGGTGAGCTGTTGGGTAAGGACTTCGGGCTGGGAGCACTGCCAAATCTGGCAGCAGCGGCAGCCGTAACTGCGGCAGCAACGTCGGGTAGTGGTCGAAACCATCGCCACCCATTGCTGGTAAACCCGTTCTATCCACCGCCGGCCACCGACACACCGCCAAACAGCGTTTCCAAGTCGGGCGATTGTCTGTCCGGTGACATCGGAACGGCGGCGACCGTAGCAACGCCGAAGCAGCTGCTAACACCCTCCTCACCTTCGCCCATGTCGACACCGACTGGTGGTGTGAGTGGAACCGGAGGTTCCAGTGGAGCCAGCAACACGCAACTGTCGGCGTCCTTGCAGCAGCAGCAGCATCCGGGAAGTGGTGGCCCTGGCAGTGGTTCACCAGTCGCATCGGCAGCTGCATTAGCTGCGGCAGCGGCAGCAGCAGCGGCCGCCGGTTTCGGTGTTTCACCACTATCGACGGCGGGTGGTGGTGGCGGCAGTTCGTCCGGCGTCGGTCCGGTCAAAATGGTGATCAAAAATGGAGTCCTTATGCCAAAGCAGAAGCAGCGTCGTTACCGTACAGAGCGTCCATTCGCTTGTGAGCATTGTTCTGCTAGATTTACGCTTCGCTCCAACATGGAACGACACATTAAGCAGCAGCATCCACAGTTTTGGTCCCAGCGGCAACGGGGTGGCCACCATTTGATGCGTCGCGGTGGTGGTGGTGGCGGAGGAACGAGCAACAGCAGTAGTAGTGCGAACCTGAGCTCTACAAATAGTTCCGTTGGTTCGCTGGTTAGCGCACTGCAGGGTGCGTTCGGTGGTGGTAGTAGTGGCAATGGCGGTGGTGCCATTTCCGATCAGGTAAAGTACGCCATCTTGGCACAGCAATCGGGCAAAGGCAGCAGTGGGCAGGATGGTGCCGCCAGCCACTTGAACCCTTTGCTGCACAACATGATCGTGCAGGGTGCGGCAGGACAATGGAACCAGCAACAGCAACACCACCAGCGTCTCAACCATCATTACGGTCAACAGCAGCAACAGTCTCCCGTAATGCCATCCGGGCTTGGTGCGGGGCGGCGTATGGGTGGATTGATGCGGGGCGAGACTGAGGAGGACGAAGAGGATGACGACTACCGGACGGAAGACAGACCGTACGAAGGTGCCACACCGATACTGAGCCAACGTTATCGGCGCCGCCGCCGTCGTTTGCAGTCCCATCTCGAACATGACGGTGAGCTTCTGCGCCGTGGGTATGACGAAGCTAGCCTCCAAAGGATGGCGATGGACGAGGAGGAACATCTCCGCCAGCTAACAACATCCTCAGAGCACAACCAACGGACCGTAGAGCATGAAGACGAGGAGGAGGACGAGGAGGGAACTCAGGACGAAGGGCATGCGAAAGGAGAGGATGAAGAAGAAGAGGACGATGCACAGCTCGTTATCGACGAGGAGGAAGACGAAGAGGAGGAAGAGAGTGGAGGGAAAATGGAAGTACAGACATCTAAGCATACGACCAAGAATGTCGCAGTCTTCGCCGAACCCAAGGACGATCAAAGAGCAAATGCTAAGGATACGCATCCCGAGCACAACGCTGGTAGCTTGAACCGCATACTGAAACAGAAGCTGGAAGAGAATCGTTCAAAGTTGGAGATTGTTAGTGGCGTTGGGGAAAAGGTGCCAGCAGCTCAGGAACTGCTAACGATGAACAATTCCACTGCTGTGCAGCAACAATCCACCTGTAAGCAGCCGAAGCAACATAACCCACCAGCAACCGTCACACGCAAGGCGTCCTCTGGTAGCGGTAGTAGCCACATCAGTCTGAACAATCACGACGAAAGCGGTAGCAACAGTGATCTCGTACCAGTGTCAAAGCTGCTTGATAACGCAGCCAATCCGCAAGCATTGGAAAGCTACTTTAGGTAAGATAAGCCCACAAACACACAACACCCTGACTACATTTACGTGACAGAATCCATGAACAAATTTTTATATTTGCAGCCGACCAGATGTACAGGTACCGTTGTCTCAGGATCACAGCGACGAGGAGGGTCTGGTAGCGTCCGGTTCGGCTTCCGAGAGCAACAACTCCGGCACGGATGATCCGAACCCTTCGGCCGTGGCACTCGCCCATCAGCAGCAGAAAAAGAAGTCCGCGTATAGTTTGGCCCCGAACCGTGTTAGCTGTCCGTACTGCCAGCGCATGTTCCCGTGGTCGAGCTCGTTGCGCCGTCACATCCTCACGCACACCGGTCAGAAACCGTTCAAGTGTTCGCAGTGCACGCTGCTCTTCACCACCAAGTCTAACTGTGATCGGCATCTGCTGCGCAAGCATGGTGATGTAGAGTCGGCCGTATCCATACCGGTACCGATCGACGATCTGCTGGATCCGAAACCGGAACCGATACCGGTGGCGGTCGCTGAAGCGATGTGCAAGAAGATTTCGGGCAAGGGTACACGGTCGTCTGTTGCCACGCTAAAGGGACCTGAACAGCTGCCACAGCAACAGCAGCAACCGCAACAACAACAGGTGGGCGCTGAAGAGGAGGACGACCATTCCACCACACAGGTTGCTAAGGAAGTGTCAAAAAACGAATCATTTGACGGCACAACGGTGGGCAATCGTAGCGCGTCCGGTGACGAGGAGGAGTGCAAGCTGAATCCAGTGTTTGAAAAGAAGAAGAATGGTAATGATGTGGGTGGTCCAGATGACGAGGAGGGTGAAGTAGAGGAGGAGGAGGAGGAGGAAACGAAGGAGACTCGTTATCGGCGATCCTCTCGTCGCCAGCATCTACGTGAGCATGGATTGGCGGAGAACGGCGAGGACGAGGAACGCCGGCATCAGGAAGCGGCGGCCCAAGACACTGCTCAGGAGGAAGACGACGATGGGGAGGGCAAGGAAGGATTGTTTTCTGCCGGTGGTTTGTCGGATCTTCCGTACAAGTGTCACCTGTGCGATGTTTCAACTGCCGACCGTGTGTCCTGTCTGGAGCACATCAAGCAGGCACACCAGCAGGAGTTCACAACACTTATGGCGAAGGTGTCGCTCGAGGCTGCAGCATCGGCGACCGAGAGTGAAGCTCATACGGGCTCGCCGGACGATGAAGAGAGTGGCACCAACAACAATAACAACAACAACAATAATAACAACAACAACGGTGGCAAGTATCTCGACTATGCCAATCGGAAGGTAGGTCTAAGGTCAGTCCTTAACTCTAACGTTCGTGCAGTGCAGGTTGACGGTAGAATTCTCGCTTCCTGGCTCACGATCCAACGTGCTGTAATCGGGTAGGCACATTAAGCTATATTAACGTTATGTTTATTCTTTTCCTTCCTCTGCATTCATGTTCACACAAACACACATGCACAAACACACGCACACACACACACGCATACAGGTTATCTGCGCATTCTGTTTGCGTCGCTTCTGGTCGACGGAAGACCTGAGACGGCACATGCGGACGCACTCCGGTGAGCGACCGTTCCAGTGTGACGTTTGCGATCGCCGATTCACCCTCAAGCACAGTATGCTGCGCCACCGGAAGAAACATACCACGGACGGTGGCGAAGGTAACACTTCGCCCGCCTCGTCCTCTTCTTCCACCGGGCGCCGGCACACGATGCGTCGTAACGTCACCAACGGTCAGTCAGATGGAAGAAAAGGTAAGAGCTTCAACAACAATGGACACGCTGATGGTGACCACCACAGCGGGTCCGATCTTACCGATGACGATGAGTATGAGGACGCGGAGTGCTCCAGCCCACCATTACAACACCACCAAAGTTCAGCCGATGGTGAATCCGCAGCCACCAACACCACTGCGGAGATCCCAGCGGTGTCATCAGCGACGGCCATCGTCGGCGAAAGGAAGCGCTATCACCATCTCTTCCAGCAACAACAGCACTCGGAGCTGATCGGTAATCTGCTCGGCATCAGCGACCAGGGTATCCTGAGCCGGGTCCTACTATCGTCCGCATCCGAAGCGGCCAAGCTGCTCGGCGTGGACAAGTGACGTGACCGGTCGTGGCCAAAACCCACCCCAAAGCCAATACCTACCGGCAACAAGTGACATTCACTTGCTGAGGGTTCGATTGTTTTTTGTGCACTAAGAAAACACAACTCAACTCAAGTCAACTTCAAGTCTCCACAAGAGCAAAGATTTGGAAGTGTTTCCAAGTTCCCGAACAGATATTTCGAGCGTTAAAGGATAAGGCGATGGCACGTTTCCGTGTTTTAGTTTAAGATTTTACTACTTATTGAGGGGAGGCAAAAAAAAAAAATGATAGGAAATGGACTCAAACGTGCGCGGATCGATGTCGCACATGCCTATAATACTGTTATAGTAAGTATTTATGTAAATATTTTATTTGCAACCAAAAGCACCAATCAAGCTATAGTTAGGCTACCGAGAGATAGGCCATGAAGCGAGAAAGAGCAAAGATTGTTGGTTGCTGGATCTCTTGTTTTTATTTAAGTTAGAAACAGTGGGAAAGACAGTTTTCCAACAAAAAAAAGCATAATCAAAACTATACCTATATATTACTTATATTTATCACATAATACTTAAAAATAATCCTTATGAAACTAATCGTGCGAGTTCTTTGACATTAGATAATCATAATCCTATAAGGCGCGGTGCACAAATTACGTAACGCTTAAAAAGGAAACTGATCCTTCAATATTACGTAATGCATCCCTCCCCTCGTTGCGTAATTTATGGAACGCCCCCATAACACCGTGGAAAACGAAAAACATAAAAGGCCAACTAGAAGCAGTCAAGTGACGTTAAGATGGAAGAAGTCTACAATTTTTTAAAAACATTTTTAAAGATTTTTTTTGTTGTTGCTTTATTTTAGCGATTGTGTTAGTGAAAACAGACATACCGATCGAAGCGAGAAACGCAGTTACGTCGTGCGTGTGTCCTTATTTGAAATTATATTATTATGCCAGGCTTTGTTAACGCATAGAGCAAGCCAACATTAGTTGGATTTAACTGAATATGTAGCAATCGTGTAGGGTGCAAGCACATTGGATCCAGCCATAACAGAAAGGGCCTGTGTGCGCTCACTATAATTAGTAACAGCTTTTAAAAGAGTTTTTGTTTTGTCGAATCGGCGTCCAATATCGTTAACTATTTATTTTGTTCAGTTCAATTTTAGTAGAGAGGAAGCATCCTATGCTTCTATTGTGTGCGAGTTTTATTTATACGATTACAAATGTGTCTAGTTTTTTTTTTTTTTCATTTAAATTTGATGTTACTCCGCGAATTTATTACGAATATTCAATATATTGTGTACTGAGGGGAAGACAAAAAAGCAAAACGGATCATCATATGTAGTGTAATGAGTTCGGAACAAGTTGAGCTGGTTTATTGTGACAATTTTACTTATTGAAAGACTTATTATTATTTTTTTTTGTTATTGAAACTGCATGCGCATGTGAGACTTCAGAAGTAGGAATCGAATTAAACTAAGTATGTATTTTACTGCTATCATCGCTATCAAAAGTGCCTATATATACATACATTTTTGTACATAACGTACCAGAGCTGCCTAATATGTTGCGTTACGTTTTCTTTTTCAATTGAACAAAAATAAGATAATTGCATTCTATTTTCTGCCGCATATCTTGCCGCCATTTTTGAATCGTAATTTGAATTTGAATTTTGGCGGCAACGGACATTAGAAAAGAGTTTTTTTGGCTTTTGCATGTGTTTGTCTGTACTTATTTATCTCTCGCTTGTGGAAAGCACGATTTCAGTATGAGAACCGTAGGAAGCAATACATAATCATTATTTTAATGAGAGTTATAGTACTAGCAGTAGTAACAGTGGTAGTAGTGAGAGAAATAGAAAAATAACGAATTATTTAAGGCTGTAGGGTAGAGGACAAACGAACGAACATCGAAGTAGAGTCAAAGGTGTCTCACGATCGTGATTTGGGTTTTATTTGAACTTTTTAATTAAGAAAATTATTTAAATGCGTTTTGAACATAGAAATCACAGCATATTTACTACACAGAGCACACAGTACTCTCATGCACCCCTAATGCACGCGCCTCCTCACTACGAAGAGAGGCCATTCTGTTTGAAGAGACGGAAAGAGGAGGCGAATGCCACAAATGAATAACGTATAACAGCAAACAGGAAATCGTGTAACTTTATATTCATCAATAAACCGCGCTTTCAAAGGAAGATAAGCGACAAAGTGGTAGACCAGGTAGAGGTGGTAAAAAGGCGTGAGCGCGCGTATCCTTTATATGCCAATACGAGCCAATAACGAGTAACGTATATAAATAAGAGAGCGAGAGAGAGAAAGAGAGAAAGAGTGAGGTACGCAAAATGTGCGAAAAATACAGCAATACGACCAAAGGAAGTAACTGAAAAGAAAACTGATGTTAGGCGAAGCAAGGCGACTGTTCGAAGCTTTTCGGTTGGGGGAAGCTAGGCGAGTTGGGGCATGGACAAGGAGATGAATGGCAAAAAAAAGCTAAAAGTAATCTCCCTTCCACCCTTCCCCACCCCATCCGGCCCATCGCTCTAGTTCTCTCTCTCCTATAAGAGATACCGTAGATGGGTTTTGCAAACGAATGCAATATCTCTATAAAATATATTCAATTTGATGTGGAAATTACAAAACTGTTAGTGGAAACAAATACTAAACGAACCATTATGTGTGTGTATATGAATGCGCGTGTACTGAAGCTTAGTGATCGATCTAAAAAGGCGGCAGGAGATAGTAAATTCTTCTAGTAACGTGATGTGTATAGCAAGACAAAGAGAGAGAGAGAGAGAGAGAGAGAGAGAGAGAGAGAGAGCGCAGAAATCGAGAGAGCTTTGATAGCAGGAAGCTTTATAGCTGTACTCTACAGTTTTTAATCTATTACTTTCATTTTTGCTATAAATTATTCATTATAGCAATTGCCCAAAGATGATGAATTCTTGAGTGAGCTTTGCTTAGAGCGGAAGAGAATTAACACGGAAAACAAAAGAAAAACAATAACGAGAAACCACATGGGATAAAGAATTCACTGCAAGTGCCATTAAAACTTACCTACAACAACACAAAATTTAAAAACAAAACGAAACAACAGCTAAAAAACGCAACGAAAGATGATAAAACAGGAGAAAAGTTAAAATTAATCCCGTACCTATAACAACGATCGATCACAAAATGGAACGGCACTGTGTTCGCCGTGCTCTCCCATCTGAAATTGTGTTTAGCCTTTCGTTTTGCTCATTTCGGGAACAACGATCGCGGGGATCTGCTTGTTCTAGGCCTTGTACAATTTGTATCTTCTACTATAGTCAACAGTGAGTTTACAAAGAACTTCTAGCTTGTAACAATTCACTTATAAGACTCGTTTATTAGTTTGCAAATGGAAAAAAATGGCGCGACACACACACACACATACCCAAGGCTCCAAAAAGTGTGTGGGCCGACGCTGTGTTTTTTGTACTTTAATTTAAAAACAAAAACATTGTGTTCAAAGTGAGAATCAAGGAAGACAAAACTGGAACAATTTGCTGGTGAAAAGCATGGAGTATAGTGCAGGTGGCAAATATAGTGAAAGTAAAAGGGTCCGCACAGTGAGTGGAGCTGCATCTCATTGTACATTGAGGACTTTAGGATCTAGTAGTTGAGTAAGAAGCCGTTGCCGTAGTACGTAGTTTGACAGTAACCATATAAGAAAAAACGGCAAAAGCAGTGTGCTGAGGAATAAATAAAACTAAAAATAAAATAAAAAAAATGAACGAAAAAACAATAGAAGAACAGAAGAAGTTTGCAGCGACACTTACGTACATACCACAATACTATTATCATATTCACGAAGCTATTTATGATCCCCCCCCCCCCCCCCCCGAACTCCAAAAACCGAATTAATAAAAATAATCTAAAAAGCTGATGAGAACCTATCTTGAAAATTTTGTTCGTGTGTGAGACAGTTTGGTGGTGTTTTCTTTGCATTCCTAATAGGGGGCGAGAATGATTTGGAGAATGTCCGAAGTGTAATGATGTGTTAACTATCCCAATGAACTTGATGAAGTTAGCTGAGATCTCTCCTCCCTTAATAGCGTATTCATCAGGTGTTAGAACAGATTCGGCTTTTGAAGAAGTCCTCGATGCCGCTCACGATCTCCTCCATTGTTCTTCCACCGATATCCGTCTACTGCATTAAAGGTACGCGTACTTGTATCCATACATTCTTCTTCTTCTTCTTTTCCACGGCCCCTCCAGTCCTCCATCCACGGTTGCATCCGATCTTCGACAGGTTTGACTCCACTTGATCTAGCTAACTGGATCGCTGAGCTCCTCCACGCCTCGTCTGGGGCATGAATCCGGCATCCTCATCACCGTACCCCAACCATCATCAAGCCGGTAGGATGGCTTTGAATACCGTCAAGGTTCAGTGGTTCATTCTACTTAGCTACACCTTCAAAGATAGTCCTTAGCACCCGCCGTTCGAAAATGGCGAGTGCATCGGCGTCCTCCGAGAGCATAATCCAGGACTCGCACTCGTAAAGGACTACCGGACATATCAAGGTGCGATATATCGTGCATTTCGTGTGTTGTTGGAGTCTTCTGGGTCGCAGGAGTTTGTGGAGTCCGCAGTAAGCACGATTCCCCTGAACCATGCGCCTTCGGATTTCGCTGCTTACCCATACATTATCCCTGTGTAAAATAAAATATCTACTTAATCGCTTCTGTTATCCAGGAGAGACTCAAACCAATTTTATTCCTCACTTGGACCCCCCTCCCTATCTTTCGCAATTTCTTTTTTTTTTTGCTATTTTATAGAGACTTTCAGTCTCTAAGACTGCATTCATCTCTCTACAATATACAAAAAGTGGTTTATAATAATACAAAACTATTGCGATTGTGACTTTAATTGAAACTGTTACTACTATTAAAAAATAAAAACTTTTGCTTAAAATTCTCTGTATAAATTGCTGATGTGTAAAAATCCAATACGGCGGATCTGATGCAGTTTGTCGGGTTATAGGATTGTCGTAATCGGTGTCTAGTTATCAGGTGACTCGGTGTGTCGTGGTATCCATGGCAATCGGTGAGGATGGGGCGGACAGTGATGTCAACGTCAGAGAAGCTGCAGAGTAGAGGACTAGATATGTTGAGGCTGTAGGAATGTATCAGGCATGTATGACCTATTCGAAGTCGGGATAGGACTCGTTGGTGGTGGCTGGATTCGATATCTTCCCATGAAGCGGTGTTGTACTTGATGGGGCATAGATTGTTGGTGGGGTCTAGAGTGTGCTAGGTGGTGTTCCAGTGTAGGGATCCTTTTAATTTAATTTAATTTAATAATAGGGTAATTTCCTTTTAATTCGTTAAAGTATTAAAGCACATCGAAAATTTCTTAATTTTTTACCGTTAATTTTTAAAATTAAGGATTTGATGAAATTCAATTCTGTAGAACAATGCGAGTATGCCAGTAGAACAGCTGGCCACTCTACATTTTACATTATTTGCTCTCATTTCAAGCATGCGCATTTCTACGGTTAACTGTTGAACTTTCAATTAAATCCAAATCAACGTAGTATATGTGCAACTGTAATTCACAGTTCACACAAAAAAATATAATTTCATATGCAACGAATTAACTTGTGCGGTTACATAGCCGATATAACCGATTATTTACTTGAACCAAACGAACCCTGCAAATGCGATAGACGCTGTCAAAATAATTGACAACACGCGCATTTGAACGGACTGTCATTAATTCCGACAAGGTTTGTACATGTCGAACTGCAATTGAAGCAACAAAATGTGTAATGTATGTCCGTAAAAAATCTCGTCGCAGTTAAAATATAATAAAATAACTTTCTTAATCATTTTTACAAATAAAAACCCGTAATAATATATGCATCGCATCAAGGAAAAGAAAAAAGGAATTGCTTGTCCATCAGCTGTCATCGGTTTGACAGCCAAGGTGGCCATCACATCAGCGATGGGCGTATATGTGCTATCTCTTTCGTTTTGTCTGGGTGGATTTTGTTGCTCGGTGGCTCCCTGCCGAGCAGAAAACGAAAGAAAGAGAGAGTGCGCAAGATATGAGCAAAAAAAAAAACTAATGATATTTATCAACGCTATTACTCACTCACAAATCCGTGCCTGAAGCTGACTAAGCGTAAAGGAAACACCTTAGTCTGTAAATGTTTTCGTGTAAATCGTGCGCCTAGAGCCCTACGGTTTTTGTAACAAATCGTCACCCGTCCGCGTGTCCCGGTAGCAGGTTAGCAGGCCAGAATCCGCACAATCCATCCCGGGAAACACAAACACAATGGATAGCAGAGGGCGGCACGTTATTGTTTGCGACAACGGAACGGGCGTAAGTGTCCCTATGGCGCCACCACCTGCTTGCCTGTCCAGTTTGTTATCAGAACTAGTGCTGCATCGGGGCGTTTTTTTTTCGGCTGGGCGGATCCCATCGCTTTGTCCCGCATTAACGATTTTCACTCACACACCTTTAAATTTTTCAGTTCGTGAAATGTGGTTACGCCGGCAGCAATTTTCCGGCTCATATCTTCCCGTCGATGGTCGGCAGGCCCATCATCCGGGCGGTGAACAAAATCGGAGACATCGAGGTGAAGGTAATTATTGCCATGTTTGTGTGCGTGCGTAAACGTCCGGTATATGCGTATGTGCACACGGGGAGTTGGAAGAGGGAGGGGGGGGGGGGGGGGTAATGCAGCCACCTGATTGTTTCCCTCTTTAGGAGGGTCAACTGCCCTTACGGTGGTTCCTGCGACCACTCGCACCTCGCAAGGTTGGCATTCTTTTCGGTGTGAAATGGCTTTCGATTGCAAATATTGACCGCAGTTCGGCCAACGGCCGCATCCTTTGTGGGCGTAGTATACGTTTGGGGGTGATTGTTTAATTATTAACTTTTATTTCAATGACCACCAATGTGTATGTTTTGCACTTTTATTTTTTGATAACATTTCATATAATACCAATGCGGCCAGGGCGTCGTTCAGGAAATTAAGAAAAAATAATAATATAATGCAGCTATCAGATTGAACTGAACTTCTCACACAGCTTTTACCAGTTAGACAACCAATAGCCTCATCTTTTTGAAATTTTCATGCAAATATAACGAGCCGATCATAAGTTATTAGCTTTCTTATCCGGGAAAATGCAAACTCCCATACATAATATAATGTACGACCTACCCGGGGGTTGGCGGTTATAGAAGTAAGCGTTTATTTTTGGTCATTGAAACGAAGGTTAACATTTTCTATTCTAATCCTTTTTGCAGGATTTACACGTTGATGTAAGTCATGTTGATGTGTAGCGTAATAAGTTGGTCACGCTCCTCGGACAAACATATGCCTGGAACCGAGCAGTCAGTATGGTTTGTTCCGTGTGGCGGATGTTTTTTTGTTATAATTTTTGTTGTTTTTCTTTTTGTCAATGTTTCTTTAATTGTTTTACCAATGTTTACGTTTGTAAAAGCCCGTTTGTATTTCTATTACTAACACACACACACACACACACTCTCCCACGATGTTCCTCTCTTAGCACTTCTTTTAGCAATATCGCTCAATGGCATACAATTTAACTCTTTTTAACTAAACGTTTTTAAATTTTGGTTCATCATCTCACCTTTTTTTGCAACTAACACACATCATCTCAATTTTGTTTGTGCTGGTGCGTATGAAATTGAAGACAAAACATGCGTTTTAGCTTTTGATTTCATCTATGATGGCTCTTATTAAATGATCAATGATGGCTTAATTTCCCGATTGAGTTTCCATTTGGTTCAGAGAGACGGTTGAAAGAAAATCGATGTAAGCTTGTTTTCAAACGGAAAGTGAAAAATATTCATCACCTTAGACAAACATTTCCGTCAGTTTGATTATTACGGAAATTTTTACTACGCGTAGAAAATCGAAAAAATAGTATAGTACAAAACAAATTACTGCAAACGGGTTGCTTTTTAATAAATATTTAATTTTCAAATTTAAGGAAAAATCCTGGTGTGATAAAAGATGAAAGATATGATGGAAACCAGAGCATTATTTTATAGGCGATCCAATTTCCAATTCCAAACGATTAGGGACCAATTTGGCACTGCAAAGGCACTAAATGGTCCGCCACATTGGAACGAGGATTCGACTACCAGTGCGCGGTGTAGCTTCCATCTTAAACCCATAAGAGAGCCTTAAACAAATGATGTCTTTGTTATCACCGTATGGCAGGATCTGGATTGACTTGTAGATGATGGTCGCCGAAATTTCTATCTCCGAGTCACTAGGATGGCTCTCTCTAGCGCTAGGTTGAAAAGTAGACAGGCTAACCCATCCTTTTGGCACGAACCGTTGGTGGTACGAAAGGGTCGCGGGATTTTTCCATCCACCATCACCTTGGCATGTGACGTTGCTCATTGTTATTCGTACTAGTCTGGTAAGTTTGGCTGGGATTTCAAATGAGCTCATTCAACATCTGCTTAGAAATGCAGAAATATGCCGTAAACCCTTGGTTCCGGAGTTCCCAGGGATTGGTTATACTGATTGTTATGCATTGAAATAATGTAATTTGATCAAATCTCATTTGAGCTGAAGACTACGCGATCACAAATTTGAATGTTTGTACTAATATGTTACTTTACCGGTGTGCAGCTCATATGCCGAAATGAAACGTATAAAACATTCGTCGATTGAAACAAGCAACCATAATACAAATTTGGTCTCCCTTTGATTTGTAACTTTTTGTTTGCATTTAAAAATATTTATCTATTTTTTAAATAATTTTGTTTTTTTTTTTTTTAAGAATTCGATCGAATGTTTAACCTGAACTTCCAGCATCAGAAGAATTATCTGTCGTGTGTGTACAAGATGATCAATCCTCAGTTTCACTTCTATGAGACACATAATATGTACGATCCGATAGCCGAATGGAAACGATACCACTACAAGCATAACGAATTAAGTTTCACTTCAAAGATTCATTTTTGTGGATGGGTGCAGCAAGTGCATCACACAGAAAAGAAGCGAACGGATGTGCTCGTATTACCGAGACACATCCGGAGCCCCTTAACGCCTAGCGTTCTTTTTTGCCTATTCATGCACAGCGGCGACCGCCAGCACAGTACTGATTCATTCCATATCGTTCACGAATGCGACTGTACCATTGTACAATGTTCCTTTCACCCCTAATATTGTGGTCGCCAAAAACGCATCCGGACATTAAAAGTACAATCTCAGCTAACCATTCGGAACCATACTCAAGCTCGCCATAACGCCATCCTGCCGAGTCAAGAGTAAGCTAGGGTTTAATTTGTGACACATGTTTGGCCTTTTTGTTCTATTCTTAAACCTGCAACTACTAACCTCGTTGCTCGAATGGTTAGCTGAGATGTATTTCACTTTCAAATCGTTTTTGTTTTTCTTCAATCTTTAGCTCATTACTAAATACAACATTACTCACTCTTTCTGTCTCTCACCACCGCATACTAATCCGTTTGCTCTTGCGAAAATTAAACATAACAAACGAACAAACCTCATCACGTTAACACTGCAAAAACAAAATCAAATATCATCTCAAAAATACACACAATATTCCTCTCCAAAAATTACTTTGAAAAAGGAGGTCGAAGCTACCAGCACGTTACCAGTAAGTATTGTGACGTTTTTGCCTCATTCCTCGAATCTAGTGCAAACAAAAAGCAAACATAAAAAATAATACGCTCAAACAAATCATTATTGTCATTTTAACATATTTTTTTCCACTAATTTTTAACCACTTCTGCATCATTCCGATTAACCTCTGGATGCTGTCCATATTCGATTTTTAACTAGTGAGATGATAGTTTGCAAGCGTTAATCGAACGTGTTTTTGTTATTTGGTTTACCTTTTCGATTTTTGTTTTTTCGTTGGATAGAAAATTGTTTCCCTGGCCTTTGTTCCGAGGTATCTCAGCCGTCGATAGCTCCTGAACGATCGCTGTGTTTATCCATCGTGATAATTTGAGTATGACAAATGTTGGCGATCGAATTCGCGTAACAAGTTTTTATTGCTTAGCTATCGACGACTAAAATACCCAGGGATTATGTTGGTAGTGTTGTGTCAATGAGAGTGCGCGATTTTTTTTTTCATGGAGATGAGCTAGCTCAAAGGTGCTTTGATTTGGCTCACTCTTTCTAAAAATATTTTGACTTTTCTTGCTAGGTAGTTTGTCGGTCACTAGATAGGATCTACACGTGTAGTTATTGTTGGATTCCAGGATGATTAGATAGAGATTTGTCCCTAAAAACCCGATTGATTGTTGCTGAGCTCCATTGGGAAGCGTCTATCAGAAAGAAATGTTTCCCAGGCGCCATCAAGTCACTTATTTCCAAGTGATAGTTAGTTGAACGACATCGTCTCAGACGCGGACAGTTAGTTTTGGATGTCTTGTTCAGCATGCTCTTCGTCGTTTGGATGGATGCTCTAAAACCTCATGAATGCAAGTCTTATAACGATAAAGTCTAGGATTTTCTCGTCAGAAGTGATTAGAATTTTGTTCCGATCCTTCAAAGGAACGAGCGAACATAGGTTCAAATAAACTCACAAAGTAGGTCCGGGACATTCCCCCGTAGTAGGGACTGACTATCCAACTACGTGGTATGAGCAAGTCTTGCAAGCCAGTTGATGACCGGCGTGACCTAGTATGTCGTTAAGCCAAGAAGAAGTACTGCATTGAGAAGAAGAATGTATTTCTCACTGGAGCAAAAATCCAATTCTAATAACAAAATTTATTCCAATTAAATAATGTCTAAAATGCTCTACGGCTGGTCGCCACAGCCCGCATTTCTAATTCATAACCATGATTATTTGTGTTGAAGATAATTTTGTGCCGAATCTATTATGTTCGTTCCGTTCCTTCAATCGAACGATCGAACCATGGTTCAGATAAAATCACAAAGTAGAGTTTATTTGCACCTACATTTTCCGTCAATGATAATGTTAAAACATGCACTTTCTCTTCTTAGCTTAACGACCTTCTAGGTCGTTCTAGGTCACTTTTTCTTGACCGCCATGCATTAATTTTCCTAGGAATGAATGAATTCTTGATCCACAATATTGTAGGGTAGACGAGAGCACTACACTGACAACTCTTGCACGGACAGATACTGTGACGGTTTTATTTTATTTATTTTTTGTTGAAGTAGGCTCAAATAACCAACCAGGTTCGTTCCTTTCCTTTCTGAAATTAACTAATTCCGTTCCATTTCGAAAAAAAAAGAAACTTTCTCCTCACTACTTGTCAGTTTCTGCCAGAAATCAGAGGATGAGGCAAAATTCGAAACACTCATCAGGACTAGCCTTCTTGGTACCACGCATTAATTGTGGTACCTTCGTCTGTATGGCATCACCTCACATGAGCTTGAGATCGTGAGCCAGCTCATTCTAAGTTTACCTTGCACTCACAAGCGCTAACTTCGAGAGGAGTAGAGCTACTCGTGCTAGCTCAGTAGCGCTGGACACAGCACTACATGCTTGTGTGTGTTGAATTTTGAGGAAAAATATGTTATGATTTGTTTATAATCCAGTTGTGTTTCCGCTCGCAAGTTCCGTTAGCTGTCCCTCTCCTTCTAAAATAGCCGCTAAAATAAATTTGTTTCTTTAATTTTTAGTCTTCACTCTCTAAAATATGTGTGCGTGTGTTATTGTTCTGTTTATTCCTTTGCCTAATAGTTGTACTACAGTACCTGTTTTGCTATACTTATCGGAATGTACCTATCTGTCTGGCTGTCGTTAGGACGTGCTGCCAGATGGTACTCTAAACCGTACCGATTGCTGCAAGACCACTTTGCTTACATTTGTTTATTTTCGCTTTCTTTCATCTCTCAACAAAACAACGACACAAAAAAAGGACTTGATGGTGGGCGATGAGGCGTCCCAATTACGGTCCCTGCTGGAGGTGTCCTACCCGATGGAGAACGGTGTGGTGCGCAACTGGGAAGACATGTGCCACGTCTGGGACTACACGTTCGGCCCGAAAAAGATGAACATCGAGCCGTCCAACACGAAAATTTTGCTTACCGAGCCACCAATGAACCCGACCAAAAATCGCGAAAAGATGATCGAGGTTATGTTCGAAAAGTATGGCTTCGATTCGGCGTACATTGCGATCCAGGCGGTGCTGACGCTGTACGCGCAGGGGCTGATCAGTGGGGTGGTCATTGATTCGGGCGACGGTGTAACGCACATCTGTCCGGTGTATGAGGAGTTCGCTTTGCCGCACCTTACGCGCCGGCTAGACATTGCGGGACGGGACATTACCCGCTACCTGATCAAGTTGCTGTTGCTGCGTGGGTACGCGTTTAACCATTCGGCCGACTTTGAGACGGTGCGCATGATGAAGGAGAAGCTGTGCTACATTGGGTACGACATTGAGATGGAGCAACGGCTTGCGCTGGAAACGACGGTGCTGGTTGAATCGTACACGGTAAGCACGCTCGTGCATATGGCTATCGCACCAATACTAGCGAGATGTGCACAAGAGTAAGAGTACGTGAGTGAGTTAAATCCGTCATGCGAAACTATGGATTCAAATCAGCTAAAAGATTTTTTTTCCACTTTTTTTTCCAAGAGATCCACTTTTCAATTATTATAATTCACCCATTTCTAATTATTTTCACTTGGGCCGACTAATAACTCACTCTCTTACTTTTTTCGGTTAATACTCATACACTCATTAATCCACTTTGTATACCAGGAAAGACCTTGGAGGGTGCATACGGTCCGAGGAGAGGTTTTAACCTCAGCGTGCGCTTATATTGTTAGCGATTTTTTCGCCGCGAAAGTAGCACAGTTCACGCACTTTTTTTTTTAATTCATATATGACGGTTAGCTTGCAGACCGAATATTGCAGAATATTGTTGAAACTGTTGTAATGCCGCCGTTACGAGTGTTTACATGTTGGTAGTCGTTACAAAAAATATTATTTGTAGCTTATCCGATGCAAACAACGACAGAGTGAAAAGAGGACTTTTTTATATATATTTTAATAAATTTGAATGTAAATAATCCACATAAATGTAAGAACTACTCGAAAAGCATTAACAGGATTAGAGTTTAGGATTTATAGGCGGGAAAATCGTGCCAAATAGTAATCCTTGAATTGGTGGTAGATGTTACTGAAGTTTTTCGTTGTAAATTGCACTTCTCACCCACTTGCGCTGTACGCACCGAACCAAACATTTGGGAGTTGATGGCAGGTGGTGGTGAAAAAATAATCAAGCCTACTTTGATGGTATGGTGTAACGACAAACCAACACACTCGTTTGTTACAGCCGTGTCGCTACGCAAAAGTCAATGCACACCCTTACAAGAAAGTAGCTTTCGAGTACTTTTTGAGCAAAATTAATCCACAAATGAATGCTTTGTCAAGGGGGTAAAATAGCTTTTTCAATTAATGGCCAACGGCATCAAATTATTGGATGGCGATTTTGCTATTTTAACATGGGAGCTCAAAAACTTGCCACTGTTGAGTTGCAAAATTCCCCTAACTAAATGCAATGTTTGACAACACGGCTTAGAGCCGTCATACTAAATTAAATAAATAAATAAATGCAATGTTTCACAACATGATTGCAAAGTTCCAAAAGAAGCCTGCAATAATTCATACTAATCATATGAAAAATTCTACAAAGTGATCTTAAAGTTTCATTATACGGATCGACACCCTGCAATACTTCGTACACAGATTGAGTGAGTGAGTGAGTAAGTGTAAAGCGAAAAGAGTGAGTCATTAATCGGTACAGAGTGTGAGTGAGTATAAATCGAAAAAAAAAGTTATTGTAGTGCATTACTTTTTTATCAATCTTTAAAGAGTAAGTAAATGATTTAAATCTCTCTACCCATTCTTTCTTTTGTGATTAAAATCAATAAAAAGAGGTAGTTTACTCATCTCTGCAACACACTGCTCGTCTAACGCATATCAACATCGAGGGTTTTTTTTTTCTCTGTGACAGCTTCCTGACGGGCGTATGATAAAAGTGGGTGGCGAACGGTTCGAAGCACCGGAAGCACTCTTCCAGCCGCATCTGATCAACGTGGAGGGGCAAGGTATTGCGGAGCTGGTTTTCTCCACCATTCAGGCGGCCGACATCGATATGCGCTCGGAGCTGTACAAGCATATCGTGCTGTCCGGTGGGTCCACCATGTATCCGGGGCTACCGTCTCGGCTCGAGCGCGAAATCAAGCAACTGTATCTGGAACGTGTGCTCAAGAATGACATCGACAAGTTGTCCAAGTTTAAGATACGCATCGAAGATCCGCCCCGGCGAAAGGATATGGTTTTTATCGGTAAGTAGCAGTAGCAGGTCATAATGATACATAATGAACGGTTATTTTAAAATGTCTCCCTGCTTCTCGCCTGTCAGGTGGTGCCGTGCTAGCGGAAGTAACGAAGGACCGGGACGCATTTTGGATGTCCAAAGCGGAATACCAAGAACAGGGGCTAAACGTGCTGAAAAAGCTAAGCACCAGAACGAGTAACTAGAGCGCCCTCTATAGAGCATCCGGCAACTGGCGAATGTTTGACCAAAGCTCAAATGTTCACATTGCTGTACACCCCAGAGGTTAGGTATTCCAAGTTAGTTTAATCGTTTACTGCCGGCTGCTGCCGTTCTAGCGGCGTTCCAGCGTATCAGGTTTTTTTTCGAAGGGTTACGCTGAGTGAGGAAATATTTTGCATACCGTTTTGTAACGTTTTTTTTTTATTTTGTGTAAAATTGTGTTGTGTTTTTCCTTTGTTTTTTGCCCTTACCACCCCATCATACAGCAACGCTGCAGTAGAATTTGCTGCAGTACGTGAAATTGTGAATTCCATCTAGGTTAATGGTATGGTATGCGCGCCAGCCACACCAGCATACACAGGTGCGCTAGGTATATATTTTTTTAAATGAATTTATTACATTTTTATAGCATTTTGTCTGTTCTTTGTTCATACATATTGCATACAATCTTATTTTCTTTCTCGAGCGAAAGGAGTAGGAGAAAATAGTCAGGCCACGTTAACATGTAAAATGCATGTGTGTATGTGTATATTCATTTTTTTTATTCAAACAAAAATTAATTGTTTCCTCAAAACGGTGTGTAATTTTGAAAGCGATTTGTATTGTTATAATTTTTATTTTTTGGATGCGCCAAAATTTTAATTTGCTGGAGAAGTTTCATTCCTGCAGAAAGGTGTTTAGTTTTTGTTCGTGGTCCTATGCCAACTTATTGGTAGGAAAATAGAGAAAAACAAAAAAAAAGAAATATAACCAAAAGCAGCAACACTTGCAATAGGTTCGTTCATGAGAAATGAAACCAAAATCGACAGTATCAAAATGAGCGAACCAAACCCATAACAGATACTAGTTTATGGATAGAGCAAACGAAACAAAACAAAAGGTAAAAATATTAAAAGCAAAACAATAGGTAAGACCTCTATATAAAGTAAGGTGCAATTACTACAACCCTGCCAAATGGAAATTTTAGCTAAAACAGGCAGAGCAAAAATGGAAACCGGTGTATAGAACAGTGTTGAGTAAAACAGAGAGCGCTGCTGGCAATGCAAAACAGATGCTAAAAAAAACAATCATAAATTCAAACGCACCGGAAAGCCTACGAGGAGTATAGTTTGCGACATCCAAAAAAACAAACAAAAAATCGAAAAACGTATTATTGAGTATAGAGAATAAAACGAGTTACAAGTGAAACGAGTAATGTAAGCGCAGATTGAACGCGCTGATCAACGATAACGAGAAAAAAAAAATAACAAAATAACGGAAGGAAGCCGGAATTTACTGGGCTGCCGTACGGGTACGGTGAGGAGATGTGTTCTGGTGTGGGGGAAATGTCTATTGGCGCGAGCCCCGCGCACACGCCCTCTAGTGACGGCAGGCATGCGGCACATCCTCCGGGTTTTCGCAGGTGAGCGACTCCTCGTTGAACACCTTACCCTCGCCGCACGTAATCAGACGCGGATGTCCGTCGACGCAGGTAATCAACCGGTGGCAGTCACCGGGCACCGGATAGCGCGGGTACGGCCAGAACCGTGCCGCCACCGTACCGGACGGTACCGACTGTGGGCACTTGAATCCGACGACCGCTTCTGGATTGCACGAGTCGAGCAGCTGGTCGGGCCAGTTGCAACCGTGGATGCGATGATCGTACACCAGGCCCGGTTCGCACAGCTCCTGATGGACCTCGCCGTACGCACACTTATGATAGCTGGTGGAACATTCTGCCGCGTCCGGGTACACGCCGAACAGATACTCGCAGCCGGGTGTTGAGAGTGGTGTCTGGTCGGTGGCAAACTTCCGGCTACCGCAGTCGACGGCCCAGTTGTAGTTGCAGTGATTGTGGACGGCACCCTTACCATCGAACAGCAGACCGTTTTCGCACGTTTCGAGCGTCAGCGTACCGTTGGTGCAGAGGAAGAACTGGTCGCAGTGGTCCGGGTGCAGGTATGCCTGCTCACCGTACGGTTCCGGGCAGCTGGGCGCTGCAGCCGCTGACGCTACGCCGATGAAGCAAATGAGAAGACGAAAAGGTTAGTTGAAATCTTCGTTCTCCGGTAGTTGCACGTTCTTCTGCTGTGTCTTTATATCGCTCGACTAACAATCGGTTCTTGGGGAGGCTTAGTAGCCAAGTTGGGTAATGGTGTGTCGGTCTTATACACAACAGGTATTGGAAACTAATTCCGCGCTAACTGTTTTCTACTGGAATTAAATTTTATGTAAGGTATATCTATAGAAACCCGATTATCCCGAGAGCTCTTTTATGTGTTTGTAGTTTGATATAACCAAAAGTGGAAGAAAAAGACAGTCATAAAAAGGCAACAACAAAAATCGCCAACACCTTCAAGACCTGTTCAAGCCTGTCTTATCTCGGGATATATGCGACAAGTTCCGAAGGTGAAAGGCCTTGGTTATGCCTGTTTGTCACTTAGCAACCGAGATACGCTTCTCTGTGATAGTAAATCCACCTCAAGTAAAAGGATTCGAATTTTTGACTACCTCACACGGAACACACCTTTTCCAAGTACGTTCCGAGCAGCAGAAATATAAAAAAAAAAATCCTCCAATTTTGTGTCCTTTCACGACTGTGCGAAATTGCTCCAAATCAGCAAAGAGGAGGTGGTCCAAGATTAATAGCTTCAAAAGCCGAATAAACTGGTTTCGTTTCGTTCGGAAACGAGATTGTTACCAGCAAGTAACAAGCAAGTGTAGCGCTACAGTTAAGAAAGATAATTATTTCAATCTTCTCTTTTTTTTGTTCTCTTTCTATCTTACTTCCCTTATTAGCTACTAGCTAAGAAAGGTTTTTTTTCGATGTGCTTTCAAGGACTTTTCGACTGTTTTTGGAAGTCGTAAAGGTACTTTCTAGCCTTTTTATGTTTTTTTAAATATTTTTTGGATATTTTTTTGGATCTGGTGAAAGGAGCTGAGATCGTCTAGGGGGGTAGGGAAAATATGGGAGCTGAGCTGTTCCTGGAAATTGCTTCCTGGTACACTGTTGCTAGGCTGTCCATTTCGTAACCTTGTCCATGTGGCTCTTTTATGTTTTTGTATACGTGCGTGTGTGTGTTTTTTTGCATCACCCAAAACAAGCTTTTGGCGCGCACACACACACACTCACAAAACCGGGAACGCGTGGGTGCAACAAAAAAGAGACCGAAAACGAGGAAACAGTTCGCCAACCGTTACGCCATCCGGTAAGCCGGTCTGCCGGAGGGGCCATTCGGCCACTTAATTGCACATGACGAGATCTTCGATCAACACACACACACACAAACACATACAAACAGAAAAACACACAGCTCTACCGAAAATCGAAAGTCAATCAATCCGAAGCACTTTGAAAAAGGTGAAATCTAAGCAACACGAACAACGGTTGATTTAAAAAGAAAAAAAAACGCTTCTAATGAATGACGTCTTGCTGAACCGGGCGGTGGGTGGTAACCACCACCACCAACAAACCTCAAACGGTCAACGATCGTGTGGCATCGGGGTTTGTTTTTTTTTTTTTTTTTGCAATTTCTGCACTGCTCTGGTGGTACAACAAAAACACACATTCAAAACCAAGCGACACATTGTATGACCGTCCCAACCCTTGTCACGGTAACGAATGCACACGTGGGGTTAGGAAAAAAAGGGAAAGTGGCGGGCAGGGGGTCAGGTTTCCCCGATTGCACAATTTTAATTGTAAAGCAATCATGCTAAAGTAACATGAGAGACCAATCCTCCGTCTCCCAACCCCTAACCCGCCAAACCTAACAGCGAGAAATAATCACATCATGTGTGTGTAGTAGTAGTACTAGCAGCAGTAGCCCTAAAATGGACCGCCAAAGGGACCGGTTACTAAAACGAACGGAAACTGTTCGAGGTCGGGTCGTCCCCTCGGTGTGTCGAAGCGAAAGTGCCGCACAAACAACAACAACACCAACAAACGGTGCGACCTATCAAACGATCGTTCGAAAGACGAAAGACTCAAACGACACCGTAAGCGATGAACCCACGATTTAATTTTTTTTTTTTGTTAATTTATGTGTTTAACATTTTTGATTTTTTTTTTTTTGTTTGCACACAAAATTACTGCAATAGGATGGGACACACTGTAATAGTATTTGCTTTGCTGGTAATACTTACCGTGCGCAACCAGCGCTAGGCCGACAATTGCTCCAAGTAGTGTACCGAACTGCTTCATGCTGCGGCTGGGGGTGATGTGTGGCTGACTGGTTCTAACACTGCACCGATCGGGACGTCGATCGGCAGTTGATTGGAGCTGGCGAGGAGCAATCCGCGAAGAAGGAAGCGAGAAAAGAGCAACAACAACAACCGGCCGTTTGATTGAGGAAGTGACCGATCTTTCGAAGCGCAGACTAAACGGCGCAAGCACAGTCCGCTCACTGCCATGCGCGTGTAGGTGAATGGTTCAACGGGAAGAAAATACAGGGGAAAGAAAAAGGGAGAAACAGGTGTCAGAAAAAAAAACCATTTACGCACTTTTGCAGAAAACAAACCGATTCTGTGAACACAAAACAAGCTAATGGGCTAATATTGGGGGTCCCCGGTGCCCAAAGGGGTCCAAGTTTTGTGACCAGATCAGTACCCGAAAAAATCGTACCGGTGTGGCTCGAATCCGCTTAACGAATGGTTAACGGTCGGTGCGCAGTATCGCGATCAAGCTGCTGGCCCAACCGATCGAGCCCCCGTTTTTTTTTTCGACGCCATCGCGCTCGTTGGCTACCCCAACACGGGTAGCACTGGCGGGTGCTACCAGCAGCAGCACCACTGCCCCTCTCCCGCCCCCTCCCACTTCTCCCCTGCCTCCTCCCTACTCCGCTGGCTACGTACGCAAACGAGAGAGGGCCAAACAGCCAACAACAGCCAACAACAAAAACAAAAAAAAGGAATGAAACAAGCTCAAAGCTCGGAGCAAACGCAATCCGAGGTCCCCCACGTGTTTGTGTGAGTGTGTGTGAAATAGCCGAGCTTGGCGCTTCGTTTGCAAAGCCCGGGCCCCTTGATCGGGAGTTGCGCTTGCGGCTGGGCTAATCAAGTGGCATCGGTTTCGTTTCATTAGCTTTCGGGCCACACAGTCGCCACCACCACCACCATTTAACACCAATCCTTACGCCACATTATGGTAGTGCGCGGTGGAGCATGGGGTCCCACTAGAAGGAATGTAGGCGAAGTGTGGTGCGAAGCTACGAGACGCAATCGATCGAAATCGCACACGAATCGAACGGAGACAAGAGATGGAGGAGGGTCCACAACAGATTGTCCCAACAGGTGGGGATAAACAATTCCGACATTCAGGCGCTTCTGACTATTGAACTAGCGTCACCTATCTCACTCTGTCTCACTTTCTCTCTTTCTCTCTCTCTCTCTCTCTCTCTCTCTCTCTCTCTCTCTCTCGACTACTGCAACTAACCTCGCACCAACACCTCCTATATCTGCCCCAAACATCATCTGATCTGTGGCCTGTGGGGCGTCCAGTTGCTCCATTAGCATTTTGAGCGCGTTTTTCCCAACCTCTTGAAACCTCACGCTTGTATACTACACCCTTCCCTGACGGCTGATGCTGGCGGCTGTTTGACATTCTCTCTGGAGATTTTATGGTATCCGAAAAAGCCTCTTTTTTCTGTGCATGTGCTACTATGCTCCAAATATCATCATTTCGGTTGCCGGTGATTATAAAGATGGACGCCAAAAACCAGGAATCCTTACCAGCATCTTTGGAGTCAGCTACTACTTTGAACAGGTAAGTCAAGAAAAAAAAAGTTATACATTCTACATATGTCCATTAAATCTGGGGGAAGAATATTAGAGTTCTGAAATACATACATTAATTCTGGAGGGGATTGGTAGACTTCTAAAATATCATTCATAAGCTAAACTGTATTGGATTGGCATTTTTGAAATGTCATCACGAAATGACTTGTAGCTACCTGAAGCCTTTGCGGGCTTCACTTGAAGCAGCTTGTCCCTCCAGAAGTCCACCGGTTGGTCGTTTAGTTGACAAAGTCCTTTGAGCGGCAGGGTCCTCTGGAAAGACCCTCCTTTTCGTAGCCGAAATTCCACTGTTTTGGTGGTTTCTTGAACGAAGAGTTCTCATGGCAGACAAGACTCTACAATATAGGTCACGCCCGTCATCGAATAGCTTATTAGACTTCTCAAGTCTAGCAAACTTGCTATTCGATGGCCGATGGCATGACCTCAGAGGTCCTGGGAGGTCAAACAAGAAGTAGTAGTCTTTCTGTATTTTCAGGATTGACTATTTAACTGTGTGGTACCGACAAGTCTAGTAAGCCATTCGATGTTCGGCGTGATCTAGTGAGTTGATACCACGTAGTTAGTAAGATAGCCTACCCCTACTATGGGAGGGGTAAGATCCGGATGGGTTTTGAACCCTGGTTCTGTCGTATGTCGTATCGCCCACATCGCCGCCCTCACCAGTACCTTAGATGGCGGAAACAAATTGGATGGCTAGCATCCTTGAAGGACTAGGACCCGTAGTCGTCTTTTTTCCCATTTTAACACCAAATTGTAAATTTGTCCTAAGGTCAAATTGTACCAGTCCTGTCTAACCTAGCAATGGATGAATCAACACTGTCAAAAACTACTTAACAAAGCTGCAGTACAGGCAGAAGTAGAATGTAGTCTTACCAATCAAATGTCGGATGACTCATAGCGAACCTGAAACAACGCCTTCAGCCCACAACTGCTTCACACTCGAAAGGAGTGGTGGTAGAACCTTTTTTCTCTCCGAGGCCCCCCCGCTCCCTCCCCAAACCTCCCCCCTTCTATTTTTCTCGACTTCCCCTTTCTCCTACCTTTTTCCCCTCAGGCATGACCCCTCTGACCGGGTACTGTGAAAGGTGAGCGAAACACGGCAGCGCAAATGTAACGGCGTAACCATTCACCCAACACAAAAACCCCCATCGGGGCCGGAGTGAACGGAAATCGAAAGTGAAATAATGTGTTCTGTGCGTCGACAGCCGCCCCACAAACGTCGTAATGTTGTGATCGTGTGTGTATGTGTGTGTGTGTGGGTATGTGTTTTTGGACGGTTGCGTGCAGGCTTGCGTGCGTACCTTGCGTTAGCTAATCAACCGTAGCACAGACGCAAATGCATACCCCGGTCGGGTCTTGCGCGTATGACAACTTCGAAAGGTCTGTTTGGGGTGCCCTTTCGTACGGCCGCAGACACTCGCGCACATCAGCGTCAGCATCGTCAAACGGTGACGTTATTAGCGCCACCGTTTGTTTGGAAGTAATGGGTCCCAGCACTCGTAATGGTGCACTCGTGGCTAGTTTGCTGGAAGTACCAATGCGTACTGACGGTTATGTGTACGCATATCAATGTCTCCCGGGCGAAGAAACGAGCAGTACAACAAAGGAAAACAAAAATGCTAGTAGGACTACTCCTTTCCACGAACGTAAGGAATGTTGGGTGTTGCATAAAGACTTCTTGTGAGCGTGCGGCAATTTTCGCTAACCAGACCCAGCTCTCGGATGATGGTCGAGATTAGAGGACTTAAGTGTCAATCAAAACGCATTATCATAACATAGTGCTCTCGGCAGTGCTTCGTATCTCCGCGAATTGCCATACCAATGCCACTGTTCTATATGAAAGTGATCTCAGACAACCAAACAGCACGCACGTCAGAACGCGCACCAAAACTCGTTATCAACACCATCCGCAGCACCATACGGTACCAACTCAAGGACAGCTTCTGATATTATCTCGTGCTAGATGCTGCGTAGCTCTAACCTAGAACTCGTTTACTCCGGGGAATTTCTGCTCGATCTTGATGTGAACGCCGGCAGACAAAACGCATCATACCATTGCTTAACAACGTACACAACACACAAATGGTTCAACTTTTATTGGTAAACATTCGAGTAGACCTAGAGCTATTAAAGATGCATACCATCGGTGGGACTCTGCAATCACGCTCCCTGATCCGTCTCAGGAGCATTGTACCAATCCTCACTGTAGGCGAGAGAGGATAAGAAAAGCCGTAAGGAAAAAGGAGAATTTCGCAGAGCTTCGGCAGGGCACACTTACCATCCTGGTACATTCTCCGGATCGTCACAACGCTGGAGATCCTCGTTGTAGACCATGCCTTCGTCGCACGTACCCTGGCGCGGTTCGATACCGTTCAGACAGATGTAGAACCGCTGACAGTCATCCGGATGGGGATAGTTCGGGTGTGTGATAACCTGCCCGTTCTTATCCATCTTCGTGGCATCCTTCGGACACTGGAACCCGTCGTTGAGTTTCTCTGTGAAAGGAAGTCAGAGCGTTTCGCTCAATCCTCCCGAACAACGCTGGTTGCGAGTCCTTTCTTTCGACCATTACTTACTGTTTGCGTTACTACCGCATCCCTGCCGGTTAGCCATATCGGGCCACACACAGGTACCGGTCGGTTGGTAAAAGTGTAACCCAGCCACACACGTCATCTCCAGCTCGCGTCCATTCACACAGTTGTAGAAGATGTTACAGATCGAAGGATCCGGATGTGGGAAGAAACCGTTCTGCCGCGGACATACGCCGACCGGCTTCGGGGGTTCTGCAAATGGTTTTGCGACACATCGTTAGAAACAAGTGTGCAGCAACGCGCCATCGTTGGGTGAGCGGCTAGCACTTACGAAGCTCCTTTCGGTCGTTACATTCCACGTTGAATATCTGGTCGCACTTGTTTACCAGCTTGCTGGCCGGGTTGAAGACGAGCCCGTCCGGGCACAGCTTCTCCGACACGCGGCCATCATCGCACTCGTAGTACTTATCGCACTGGTACGGATCTTCGAACTGACCGTCCGGTTTTGGGCAGGTGAACTCAAAATAATCCTCCGGTTCCTCAGCGGCAGCTGTGCGACGAGCAAATAAACGGCAAAAGGTGGTTTAGAAAGTGAAGATCAATTGCGGCGTTCATTTGTCGAACCGGAGTTCGGCATGTGGACCACTTACAGGCAACAAGTGCTGCGGCCAGCAGGAATGGTGCGATGAGATGGATACGCTTGCTCATGGTAGTTAGTGATAATGCAGAGGGGCTAAGACTACAGCTATTCCAACGATGTCTTTGTTGGATGGATAATGGTGATGATTCTTTGCTCTTCCAATAGCTGTCTCTTGAATTCTCTGTCTGTCGCTAACTCTCTCTCTCTCTCTCTCCCTTTCCTATCTTACTCGCTGTCCTTGCAGGCTTGATCCTCGACCTCAGCACAGTCCAGCTCCCGGAGCCCGGATCCCGATCCGTACGTTAGCAGTGCAAGTAGATAACTAGGCTGCGCCGATGATGAGACCCGTACTTTTTGTGCCTTTTGGCAGAGATTGTGCCACGGCTCTCGTGCTTGCGCACAGCGCTGTTCGCTCCCTTCCCATCACTCGGGGCTCGGGCTAAAGTTCCCCGTTCGCAAACATAAAGCGCCACGCTGCGCAATAAAGCGGATGAGCTTAGGCCACCGTGTGTGGCACGCTCTGGACGCTTCCATCTGCAAACGGTGGGTCCACCGGGCAGCCTCCACTTAAAACCTTATTCAACCAAGCAGCCAAACTTCCCCTTCTCCTGGGCGTTCGGGGCAAAAAGTGTAACAGCACTCTGTCCGGTGACTTCTTTCGGGCCGCTTTGCAGCATTGTGCAGGAACTCGCTTCCTATCATCACGCGACCGGATTGCGGTCGATCATTATGTAAACGGCCAGTGGTGGTGATGTTGTGTGTGTGTCTAGCCGAAACTGGTTTGTTTCCTCTTACTGTGTTTGCGTGCTCACACCCGGCTTGCCGGGCGATTGTTTGTCCTCGCTCCAGATGCCGCACCATAATGGGACCAGTGTTCCACGCGGGTGCCTCCCTTCTTCTACAGCCTCCCACACACACAGAGAAGCAGAGTGGCTATGACTTCAACGATGACTTTCGTTGAAGATGCTGAAATGCTGCACTTTCTCTCCTTTGAGCCGACCAGTTTCGAAGTTTATGCAACCACATACATCACCCGGTTGTGACGACATAATGTACACCGGCAGCTGTCATTGCCACCAGTGAGTACGGGCGTGGCTCACACCGCTGGACGCATAGTTCCTAAAGGGTACAACACTGTTGCCAAAGAGCTGCCACCAGCTAATGGCTAGGTTCTAGGGCCTGGCAGTCTGGCAGACTTTGTGGAGGTACCTCTCATTAACTTCAACCCATACTTTACCCTATAATCAATTGCTTTTCTTCGCAGTAGTTGTTTTCTCCAAACTTTATTTCGTTCTTCTTATTCCTTAATACACAACAGGCTTCAGGTTTTACTCATCCGAGTTGGAATGGATGGGCCGAAGGTCGACTTCTTTCCAGCTATATTTGCTAGCTCGATAAAATCCTACTGGGTGTGTTTTGTGTTACTTGTGACTACTTATTGATTCAATTATTTAGATTATGCAAATAGCAGCTCCTGACAGGAAGCTTGCGCAAGGCATGCACAACACGCACCGAACGTCTCCCACCAGCATCGAAGCGCGACTGCTTTATTGCTCCGCGCTGCACGTACTGTGTCACGTCCGCGAAGATGTAATGAGATGAGAGCCACCAAAACAACCCGAAACAGTGATGTGGAGGTAGCAGAAGATGTGGTTGGGATGGGCAAAAGCGTACCACTAAGGATGTCGGTGAATGCATACAAATGTGGCAAAGTGCCCAAAAGTGGAGTAGTTTGAAGAATGAAGCAAAGGTGGTTAAAAGAGACATACGTATGAAGGCGGAATGTTAATCCGAAGTGAAAGATTGATAGATGGAAATGGAAATGGGAAGAAGCAAATGACACCAAGAAATAGAGGCAGAACAGTGAAGAAGGAAGGCGCGATGAGCCGAAAGCGATTGACAGAGCGAGGTCAATAGACTCTCGCCTGCCGCAGGCCTACAGAAGGTACGTGTGATTGATTGATCGTGAGCGAGCGAGATTGATTGATTGATGGCGTACAAGCGGACGTGACCTGCGGACAGGCATGGCTTAACTTCCCGATAATCGTCACAGCCCGCGTGCTGCATAACGGTGCATGGGCGGTGTAGTCTACCAGGTTCAGGGCTTCTTGGTTGCGGAGGAGGTCAGGAGTTTGCAGTGAGTTACGGCTTAGCTAACGGGTTGGGCTCAACAGTGAGCAGCCCAGTGTGAGTGGAAAATAGGAGCATGTATCACAAAAAGCAGTAAGGTAGCGGCTTGGTACAGCAGCAGCTCACGGCACGCAGAATGATGGCGCAACAGTCGGCCAGGTTCATCAGTTCTTGGTAGCATCCTCTTCCTTGTACCAGTCTTTGCTGTTTTTTGGTGAGGAAGTAAGAGAAAAAATCGCACCAAGATGGATGGAGTTAGTTTGAGGTTTCTAGAGGTCCTACCGACGACTCCCACTTACCATTCCGGGACGTTCTCCGGATCGTCACAACGCTGCAGGTCCTCGTTGTACACCATCTTGGCGTCGCACTGACCAAGGCGCGGTTCGATACCGTTCAGACAGTAGTAGAACCGGGAACAGTCGGTCGGATGTGGATAGTTCGGGTGCGTAATGACCTGTCCGTTCTTGTCGTAGCGCGTCTCCTTGGGACACTGGAACCCGTCGTTAAGTTTCTCTGCGAAGAAGAGCATTCACCACTGGTTAGCAAATGAGCTGGAAGCTCGTGTACTGCGGTACTCACTGTTGGCATTGCTACCGCAGCCCTCGCGAGCAGCTACATCCGGCCATACGCATGTGCCAGACTTCTCGTCAAAGTGCAGTCCACCGGTACAGCTCATCTCTAGCTCTTCTCCATTGATGCAGCTGTAGAAGACGTTGCAGATCGATGGATCCGGATGGCTGAAGAATCCGTTCTTGCGCGGACAGTAGTCGGTAGTGCCCTGGGCTGGTTCTGTTGGAGGCAAAAAAAAAGGTTAGGTCGTCTGTGCATCACGCAACCGGGACGAGATATGGTAACTTACGCAGCTCGAACCGATCGCCACAGTCCACGTTGAACGGTTGGTCGCACTTGTTGATAAGCTTGATCGTCGGATCGAAGACGAGCCCGTCCGGGCAGAGCTTTTCCGTGGCTTCGCCCTCATCGCACACATAGTACTTGTCGCACTGGATCGGATCCTCAAACTGTCCACGGTTCTTGGGGCACTTGAACTGAGCATCTGTGGGGGGGGGGGGGGGGGGGGGGGCGTAAGAATAACAACGGTAAGGTAACAGCGCCAACGGTCTTAGACATCCGATGCTCACTACGGTTTGCTTCTTACCTACGAGTGCTGCTGGAATTGCTAGCAGTAGCATCGCTGCTAGCACACTTCTTAACGCTGCTGCCATCTTGAGACACAAACGCACACACGCACTCAGTCACACACACACACAATCGTGTGTATACAGGATCGTGCGGGTTAAGGGAAAGCAAACAGTGGACACCTCCGACGATGGTCCACTAGCGTTGACAGGATGATAGTAGCGGCTTGTCGACGACGACTGGTTGGCAGCGCTACCAAACGTTCCCGTAGTTACCGATAAACTACGCGACGACGATGATGCGACTCTCACTTTTGTTAGCACGCCACCGCCTCACGACCGAAACTTCGTCGGACTCGTCTCGTTTCGGGGGAGAGGGATGGCGGGGAAAGGGTGGGAGACACGCCGGCGGATCCGGTCCAGCTTAGAGCACTGAGGAGAAGGAGAAGGGGGGGGGGGGGATGGAGAGGAAGTTTCTCGTTGGGTGGGGTCCGGGCGATCGAGCAAAGCGTGTGAGTGAGTGCGTGACCAGCAGAGCGAAGGCGGAGGTATAGGTGCTGAGTTCCTGGGTCACAGCGACCAGCACCCTCAGCGTTGGTGGGTCTCTTTCCAACAGTTGTAACGTTTCCCACTCTTGACGTACTCCGTCCCAATTCCCGGGAACTTACTGCATCCTTCTCGTACTACACGGCCCTACTTCAGGCGCGACACTGTTGCCCCCATGTTTCACCTTCTCCAGTTGTCAAGCCCATGCGCCCATGTGGGGCAGCACAACGTGGTAGGGAGATCCCTATTGCAAAACGTACGATTCGAGGCTCTGCTCCCCTATAGTCACGCTGGAAGACGGTAATCGTGATCGGGTTCGGTTCGGTTCGGTGTAGTCAAACACGGCACCACTATAGCTTACTGTGCGCCTTACGTCCTACTTCGGGAAATTGACTAAAATCTGGGTGCGACCCAGGCGCACGTCAGAAGAATGTAACATTGTGGAGGTGCGAGATAGTGAAGGAAAATGGCGCAGGAAAACGAACGAGGGTGTGGACACTCTTGCAGAGTCAACTAAGGGAGGAAATAAGAAGCAGAAGCGAAATGAGACAGGAAATCGATTGAACCGGGAGTTTGGGCTGGGTTTTTTGGACGTAGGACAATTGTGAGCTGCCATCCAAAGACCCGAGGTAGGGTAGTAACCTGGGAGTTGAACGTTGTATAAGTAATTGTGATGATGTACCTGGCAGCTGCGTGGGCACTTCGACAAGACATTCAACTCATGACTAGCTGTCGGCTTCTCACTCTCTCTCTCTCTATCCCTCTATCGTTCAGTGCCAATGGTGAACCCGGTACAATGCCTGACACGACATGACAATTTCCCGTTCTCGTTTAACTCGCAGCTGGTAATGAGCATTGGCCAACCATCGCGCGCCGCTAGTCACACTAGTAGCCGCGGCAAATCGGCTCACTCAAGCTTCCTGCTTCTTTGGCTCTATTATGCCGTGCGCTGTGTGAGACACGGTGGAGAACGTCCTGGTAGAGTAGTAGCAGCACCGGCACGTAAGTAAGCCATGACGCCGTCACTGTCAGCCACCGTTACGCTGTTGTGTTTTCCTCCTTTCTTTTTTTTTGCGTTGTTGCGCTCGCGCTCACTTTTAGGACCCGCACAGTAACGATTAGACCGCGACTAAAGGCCATCACTTGTCAAGCGAGATACGGAGCAGTGTCGTTGCCAATAACAACTGCACCAAAAAACTGGCTTCCTGGTTACTTACCGAAAGGTGCCCGCAGGAGCTGACCAATGCAGTGAGAAAAAGCTCTCTACACTGTTAGCAGGGTACGTTGGTCTATTGCCTTGGTGTAATGGTACACAAAATTTGTAGACAGTTGTAGTTGTACGCTGTTAACCTTGGTAAAACTTCCGCATTTTCTTGGCGATAGACGTAAAGTAGCTGAAGACACTTGTACTTGTGACGTAGATGCTAGATAATCTGTACTTTTCAGATAGCTGGTTCCTGGCTAAAATGGAGCTAAACCAGTCCGCTAAAAGTACTTTGACAGTCTTCCAAATCGTGTGCATGTACTGGAAAACTTCCACAGATATACAGTTTCAAATTCTTTCGAGATGTTAACCTGAAACTATTTCTTAAGCCATCAAACCACCGAACGTTCAGGTGTAACTCTCGCTTTCCTTTCCGCCATTTTGTGCGGGGGCACGCGCGGGCATCAGGTTACCCATTTCATAATCACCTTCCCAGGCCAGTTTGTAGGTCAAATCTGCTCCCCGCAAATCATCCTCCCGGATGCCTGCCCACGTCTGCTGTTATTTAATATCTTCACGGACCAGTTCTACCGACACCATCTTTCGCTCGCGCACGCACACGTGCTCGCATTTCTGCGCACGGCAATGGCATCCTCATCTGACGCTACTGGCAAACCGGTACGGAAAGGAAGGTAAGGAAAAGGCAAAAAAAAACAACAAAATGATATTGGTACACTTTCGATTTCGCTAGCCTTCGCCCGGAGCCTGCGGGTGCAAAACGAAGATTCCATCGGGTCGGGCGTACGTGTCTATAACCGGTTTTGGGGCTGTTGCTTTTGCTACGCTATGTTTACTGTTTTAATGCATTGTTTTACCGTCGTCTGTCTCCCTTTCAAGGGTGACTGCATTATCAGTCCCATCATGTATGTACAATTATCGCTAATAATCATTTTACTTTATGGTGGGTAATCTTGGAAAGTCATGAATATTTCTTCAAGATTACTTTACTCTAGACTACGTTCATCATTCGAGAGTAAAGAATCATAACTTCATAATGCAAGAGCACAAGATCTTTATTTAATACAAGCACAACATCGGTAGCGTGTTCCGGTGGCGAAGGTGACAGCGGCGCAGATCTTCAAATGGCAAAGCTGGGGTTCAAATCTCTTCTGGATCGTTCCCATGTAGTGGGGATTGACTATCCAACTACGTGGTATATGACCTATGACCTATCATCAGCAGCAAGTCTAATAAGCCTTTATATTTGCCGGTATGGCCTCGAAGGTCGCTTAAGACAAGATAAAGAAAACATCAGTAAGATGATCTTCTGGATTTGGATTCTTGAATCCCGTCTGACGCCCTCCAAACTGGACTCAGCTTCCAAATCGGACTCAGCCAAGAACTCAGAATTTCGATCTCGATCTAGAACATCTCAACCAGCTCCATTTGCAAGTAGGCGTGCATATTTCGCCAGCGAGATGTTGTAACCTTTCGTTCTGCTCTTCGCATATAAAGAGAGCAGAATATACGATAATGACATTCAGCATACGGCAGATAACTCGTATAACAAAGTAGTTTACCGACATTGATAATTTTCGGTTGATTTGGCTCACAAACCACAAAAAAAAAGGATATCGCCGTGTGCCAGACATACAGCGAACCGGTGTCCGTGGAACCGGTTTGTGGCCTCTCACCATCGACAACGAACGACGTTCGACGCCGGCCGATGACAGTTGAAACAGTTTTCACGTAAATGTGATCCAGTTTCGCCATAGCCCGGGTTCGCCAATGTATTCAATCTACCACGACGGCAAACACGATTTCAAGGATGTGTGGCAGCCGCGCCTCATCGGCTGAAAAGTCATACCTTTGCCGTGCACACTTCGCTCCTCTTGATCACCGGCTCGACCGCCAGCTCGACAAATGTCACAAAAAAAAGCGAAGGGAACTCAACTCGGAGCACCAAAAGCTCTTGCGGTGCCCTTCCAAAAGCAGCATTGCAGCATGGAAAGGGAGCAGTTCTAGATGCCTTGGGCTATACCCATACATCCTCCTTTCACTTGCTCACTCAACGGGTAATTAGTATTCTCACGTTCCGCGTGGATGCACTGGAGACAGGTTGGGCGAACATGTCAACCGCTTCAAACCGCTTGCCATACGACGTGGCGGCCCTATTCGGCTAAATGCCAAACCTTTCGCGTACAGAAACCCCACTTATCTAGATGATATTTTCGAACATTTCATTAAATTTTTTGAGTCATGTATTGTTTATTTTGTTTACCTTTTATTGCTCAATAATAATTGAGAGAAAACGTACATAATCGTACGCACATAGTAAGAGGGTTTGTTAACATATTTTAAAACAAAAGTACAAATGTAATGAGTCTTTTCATTGGCGTGCGCTGCAAACCGAGCACATTCAGACAAACGGCATCGAACCGATCTGCGACCGGTCGCCATTTTTATGTTCCTTTTTTTCTGTTTTCGAACTTTTTTTGTTTGTTTGTTTGTTTGTTTACTAACATTTTTCTTTTCTGTGAGAATATGTATTTTTTTCCTTGAACTCCACCTGCAAGAGGCGTCCGTGGGATGGTTGTCTTCAGTCTGCAAATTCTTAGACTTTTGGAGAAGATCCGGCCTTATTTCTGCCGGGGTTTGGAAAATGGTTCGACGACGGTTTTGAAGAGAGAACGATGGGACTCCCGCTACGGGATGGGAATGTTGGAGATGGGTTTGTGAAGGACTTCACGTTGGCCAGCCTATTTAGTTCTTCTTCTCGTCACTCTCCTTGTACCAATCCTCACTAAAGTTAAGAAAAATGAAAAGCGTTGATGTTTAGTACACATGTCCACATGGTGCAGTGTCAAATGCTGTCCCTACCATCCGGGAACGTTTTCGGGCGCATCACACCGTTCCGTCTCCTCGTTGTACACCTCGCCGACCTGGCAGCCAAGATCGCGCGGTTCCACACCGTTCAGACAAACGTAAAACCGCTGACAGTCGGTCGGATGGGCATACTTCGGGTGGGCCACAACCTGTCCAGCTTCATCTGTTTTCTGTTCCTTCGGGCAGGTAAATCCATCCTTCAGTTTCTCTGGAGATGTGATGAGATATGTAGCTGAATCAGTTGGGAAAACAAAAAAGGCTAGAAGTATCGGGTTTGCTTACTGTTAGCGCCTGGGTTGCATCCCTGACGTCCGGCATCGTTCGGCCAGACGCATGTGCCGGTATATTCGTCGAAGTGTAGCCCGGCCGTGCAGGTAATTTCCGTCGCTTCACCTTCGATACAGTTGTAGAACACGTTGCATACGGCCGGATCCGGATGGGCGAAGAAACCATTACGGCGCGGGCAGAGGTTGTTTCCACGGGGCGGTTCTATAGTAGGTAGGGGAGGATAGGTGTGAATGATTATACTTCCAACAATCTGGATCCCCTCCAACGAGTACTTACGAAGCTCTACACGATCGCCACAGTCCACATTGAAGGGTTGGTCGCACTTGTTAATCTTGCGAATGGTAGGATCAAAGACGAGTCCATCCGGGCATAGCCGTTCGGTGGCACGGCCATCGTTACACTCGTAGTATTTGTCGCACTGCAGGGGATCCTCGTACTGGCCATCCTTGGGTGGACACTTGAAGCTTTGTGCGTCTGTTGATTGGAAGATGCGAAACCATGCATTAAATAAGCGTGTTGGAAGCACAATATCCCAAACCCAGAAACGAAATTTGGAAAGAAGTATACAGCAATCTGACATAATTGGCGCCAGTGAAAGTGTTGAGGCACTTTTAGTGGTGAAAGCGAGAGAGAGAGAGAGAGTATTAGGCCAACTCCATTATATTGACGGCATCACTACCCGGCAGTAGCTCCACCATTTGTCAATGTTTTGCAAACCGTGCGTAATGGAGCAACGAACCTAAGATGCAACGTTCCAACCATACCCCCCAGGCCCGTTCCAGCTCAATGGAATGACTGGTCCATAGGTGTTGTTGGTGCGTCGTTTCGCAACCATAGACCGTAGAGCGGTGCACTGCAGTGCATTAAATCATTATTGAGATATGGGTGGATATCATTGTGTCTGTGTTGGGCGAAATCATGCAGAAAGCCGAAATGGTCAGAACGCGCGTTGCGTCTTTCGTTGCGCTTCTTAACCACCTGACTGATGTGTGCGATGTATACAACCTACGGCAGCCATTGTGTTGAAATGACGATTGATTTACTTCTTCTCTTCGGTGTTCGGTTTCTTGATTGCAGACAGCATGACTCCGTTACCGTTACCTCACCTCAAACCGTATGCATCTTTCCATATGCATTCGCCCTACGCTCAGGGTCATGCTTTGTCTTGTGTTGGTGGTCTACGGCGTCCATTTTGAAAATTCTACTCGGACGAAGGATTCCAAGAACTGGAACAGTGGCCGTGATGCTAAAGCGAGAACAATCGATCGATCAATGGTCCACCGACCCATCATTCATTCAATCGAGATTGATGGGGATGGAGGATGACAGTAACTTGGAATTGCGCTTCCTCAAGGTCTCCTAAAGTAGCGTAGGTAGCTACTCATTAGCAACATATATCATACTGTGTTATCTGACTGAAGCACATGAATCAAGGTTTCCGGAAGTTCTTCCACGAAAAAAAGAAAGCAAACTTTTTTTAAAAGCTTTAATGATACTCCGCTGGCCCCTATTAGCTACGTACGCAGCCGAATCAGGCCGCCTCATAAGGCTGTGCCTACAACCGGCTTGCTTGCCTCGTAGTCCCCGCTAACCCACCTTCGCCGTGAAAGACAAACCGGATCTGTAAGAAATGAAATTGCTGCTAGCACCACCCGACAACAGCATCAAACAAACACCAAACACCATAAAGAAAGAAACAAAAAAAAACAGAGCAAAAATATAATAACGTTATATAATTCCCGCCCGTTCCGGACAACACCCGGGAGGCTAGGTTTTGGACGATGTAGAGCTGCCACACTACACCACGTTGCACATTTTGTCGGATGTTTTCATTTTGCAGTCATTCGGGTTTCTTTTCTCACAATCTTCCCGGTGTTCCAACGGTTATAGTCTGAAGGGGGAGGAGGGGGCAATGTACTGCAGATACTGTGCGGTAGGTATTCCCGGCATTACTGCTTTTCTGTTCATTTATCGCGACTCCCTTTTTGTAACGCTTTTTGCTGACCATCACCGCCAGCCAGTACATGAAACGCGAAAGTAAAAGTTCCGTTTCGGTTTCGCTTGATTGTCGCCCGGTCTATTATATACCGGGAGGTCAGTATAATAGCTTCCTGTACTGCAGGTTTGCCGATGACATAAGTTTTTTTTTTTCCTTCCAAAATATAAACACTTTGGTCACGCATGTCCAGTGCTGGTGCAATGGCAACTATTGACTCAAATGTGTTACATCATTGCCCACAAGGACCAATCGCAAGTCAGCTTGTGGTTTCATAATGCAAGTCCTTTTGATATCAGAATTTGAAGGAGCCTGCGGAGATGAACATTTTGAAGATGTTGATGATGGGAATGGGGAATCTACGAATACAAACTTCCCTACTTTTCACTAGCTTTACAGTGGCACAAACATGTCTAACTATAGCTCTTTTTCTATATCTAGAAATTCCAAATTAGACGAGGAAACTCCCCCATCCCCGCCCCAGGAAAAGCAAAATACTTACAAATGCACGCGACTGTCGCCGCAAACACGATCAAAATGTACCGCATGGTGTGTCACCGGAAGCCTGGTTGAACGTCGGGTTGATAGTTGATACGATGAACTTGCACGCCTCTGCTATATTCTCAGTCGTCCAGATCTAAACAGATCCTCTGGAATGTCTTTAATCTGACAACCAGAGCACACACGGCGGAAAATCGGTTCGGGCACGTACACGCACGAGCAACACACGCTTGGGACTGAAAGGTCTTCTCGCTGTGGCAGGCTGACTCGGTTTCTCCAGGTCAGGCACTTCCGAGCACTTCAGTAGATTTGAATGGACTATCCACCGCAGGTGATAATACTCGTATTTTTGATGAATCCCTCTACACCACCACCCAGGGTTTGGTAAGGCAGACTGTAGGAAGAGTAGTGGCAGGGAGGGGGGGAGGAAGGGGGCCGCTAGTTCGAACGATGGTAGGCAGGATGTGCTCGGGCCTGTTCACACCACAGTTTGCGGTTGGGTCTTTCATTGCTCGTTGGGGGTTTTTCTTTCTGTTTCTCCAGTGTTCGTAGCTCTCTCGCTCGTACCTCCAACGGAGCGGAGACTTTTTCTCGCTTTGGTGGTTACTGACGAGCCGCAACCGGGCTCGCTTCATGTCATATGCCGAGCATGTGCCCACTGCTAGGGTGGGAACAGTACAGGTTGGGGAGGGGGGAACCTACCATCACTAAGGGTGGCTAAGAGGGACTGAGCGGAGAGCGATGATATTGGGGGAGGGTGGGTTCTGTTCACGCACACCTTCCGGTTGCAAATGCAACCGACACGTCGACGAATTGTTGGAGTCTGCACACAACAACAATCTAGCAGCAGAAACATTGACATGCATGGCTCGTGGCTGTGGCGTGGCAAGTGCGTCGTCTAGGTGCGTAATCGCTCACCTGAAGGGCGGCATCATGCCATCATACGGACGAGACGGTACGACGAAAATGGCGCACCGTTACGATCCCTTCCCATTTCTAGGTTAGACCCCCGGCAAATCGATCGGCGAAAGGAAACGATGTGGCAAACGCGTCCCGTCACTTAATTGACACGGATCAGGACGGCGGTATGTGCTAGATCTTGCTAGAAAGTACAGTGTAAGGGCACCTGCTATGAAGCCTCCTAGACCTTCCTGGGTGTGGAATTCGTGCCTGAGCGTGCAGAACATGCTCCAGATTCGTGATCTGTAACCTTGTCGCAAGATGGTACCTTGCACTGCTAACTGCAAGATTATGGATTGTGGAGAACACGTTTTGACGGGTCGGCGGGACTCGTCCAACAACTGAGACCCTACGGCATAGGAAATTTGAGACAAACGAAACCTTTCCCATCTCGCCATACATCAAGTCAAGGCCATCTCAATGGCAGGAACCATACGTTGGTTAAACTCTTGCAGTACGGATATCTGATGATACAAAGTATGTGCAAGAAACACGACACCCGCTCATTTCCGACCAAAATGGATCAAGCGTAACAGTGCATTAAATGTTTCCCTTGCTTGGAAAGGTGTCCTTGCTGTGTCTCGAAGTTATCGCTCTAGTCTAAGCTAGCTTAGTCTCACTGTGGGAAGTCTGAGCTTGAAACTCATGCCGCCGTTAATTTGCTCATCAGAAATAGTACTTACCCTTGGTGGCCTATCACACGCACCTCTTCGTATGTGTAAATGTGCATATGGATGCTTTACAAACCAAGCTCGAAGCATGGAGTAATGGCACCGCAAAGAGAGACGCCATATTTCTTCATCCAACGTAATGGATCTTCAATTCTTCCCCAAAAACGCACGCACACACACACCTACATGAAAGTAGGAGACATAGCGCAGATACATTAAAATGTGCAAACAACACCTGATGTTGTAAGTGCACAATTTGTCAACAGCCAATATGGACAATTCACGATGAGCCGAAACAAACAAGCCAACAACGACAACAACAAAAAGTAGAAGCAATCAATCAATCGTACCAAGCTTGCTCAACTAATGAGAAATTGACGAGGTAGGATAAATCCCCCATTATTTGCATTGTGATGGCACCGGGGAGTTATGTTTTCTACTGCGGTGAGTAAATTTGGCATCTTACGATTGGTTGTTGTTTATCGTTGCAAGATATTAAGCTGTGCCTGGTTTGGGAGTTATCGTAATCCATCGCGAGTCTTGTTTGCATTCGGTGGAGGTAAAGAAACAACTTCTCATGTTTATTATTAGATTTCTTAAGCAGATAACTATTAGCGAATCATTCATCTTGCAAATGCTTCGCCATGTTGGATTTTGTCGGATTAAAATAACAATCGACCATCATCCCAGTATTGTTCTATCATTGGTTATTTAAACTATTAATCTAACTAGCCGACAATATGGCGGGGGCTGTCATTCTCTAATATAAATAAATAATGTAACTATCATCTATATATTGCTAAGCACATTCTTCGCAGGTGCGTGGCCTGACATGATTTCCCTCCTATCTATCCGCAACCCTCTACCCAGAATTTCGTCCCCATTTACCATCTTGGTCTCGATCCATCAAAGTCGTCCGGTTGCATCACACTGGATGTCGCGAAAAGTACCGCTACGCCTTTTAAAAAAAGAAAACAGTTCGAACTTCACTGCTCAGCTGTCATGTTAACTCCGCACCCAAAACCGATCGCAAGTAACGGGACTTGTGAGCACCGTCGTACGACAATGGCTCGGCGGTCCAGTGCCAGAAACCTGAACCTCTCCTGCAGCGAGTGGGAGGTCCGGTTACGAGGTACCGTTTTTTGACCGTTCTAGCCCTGCAGGTCGGGACTTGGTTTCGGCACGTCGTCAATAAACGTCACCGAGCGTGCCCGTTGCAATCCAACCGCACGTCGCCCCTCCGGACTCACGTTCGTACCGTTGCTGTCCGTCTCTTCGCCATTGGCTGGCCCATCCATGCCGTCTCCATCAGCAGCCGAACCACGGGCCGTCTGCTTTGCCAGGTACGTCTGCAGATGCTCCAAATTGCCGTGATCGTCCGACAGCACCAGCTCACGGCGGGCACGACCCTTAGCAATGATGCTCACCACACTGTCCAGCTCGAGCGGTAAGCGGAAGTTACGCAGGACCTCCTTCGCCTCCCAGCTGACGCGTGGATAGTCGCTCAACTCCTCCTGAAACCGGGCACGCACCGTTTCCCGCAGCCGGGTCGCTTCCTCGCGGACCGTTAGCGCCACCCTAGCCCGGGCCTCTTCCGGCTCTAGCGACGTTTGCACGCGCCGATAGTCGCCGGGGGCGGCCGCAACACTCTCACCGATTGTTGCCCGCTTCCGCACATCGTACCGGCGCCGTTCGCGCTCCGGATGCATTTGCTTGGCCAACAGCTCCGGGCTAAGATGGCGTCGGGCCATCATGGTCCGGATGAGTGCCCGGTAGTAGCGCGACCGCCACCGGCCCTCAAGCCGACGGCTAAGATCGACACGCTTTTCCGCATCGCGGAGCGCTTTCTTCTTCGCTTCCTCGATCGCCTGCCGGCGCAGGAAATCATCGTGCTCCTGCTTTTCCACCTCGAGCCGTTCGGCCAGTTCGCGTGCCTCACGTTCTGCGCGCAATTTTGCCTCGATCTGCTCACGGTTCTGCTCGTAGTACCGCTGGACCCAGGCGGACTGGTCGTGTTTGCGCGCCAACTCCGCACGTATCAGCTGCCGAAATCGCTTCCGTTCGCTGGGCCGTGGTTCGGCAAAGGCGGCCGGGATGCTCAGCAATCGGACGTTGCAGTTACCGTCGGCCACCGCCAGGTGGCGATGGGGAGTGCGGCGATGATGCTGCTGTGTGATGATGGACAGCACATTCGCACCGAGGTTTAGTGTAACGCAGGGCGTCGACGTGTGTACTGTCAGGGAAGAGGGAAGAAAGTTTAGAAGGAATATACGGGTTTGGAGACGCATTATGATGTTACAACATGTACACCAAAAACCTAATTCTAGCTGTTGAACATTGTATCTTGAATATCTGCTTATCCTCAGATAAACCCGCATTTCAGTAGTGTGAAAAGTGTCAGAATTCTATAAGTGATGTGCTAAATACTAGTAATAACAATAACTACTCCTTTCAAACTACTACTTCAAACAACTCCGGGGGCAGCCCGGTGGTGTAGGCGACATCGGCGCCAGTCTTCAAAACGACAGGACCGGAGTTCAAATCCCATCCGACCTAGTACGTCGTTAAGCTAAGATTTTTTTTTTGTTTTATTCATCAAAAAACGTTCTGGCCTTATTTCTTAGAATGGAAACGGTAAAAGAGTCAGAACACGAATTAGAATGATATAAGAATGATACATTCGAATAAGGAAGAATGAATTGAATGCTGAATCCATTATAAACTCCTAATAAATGCAAATTAACACTTTCAACGCTGTGTCAAAATACCCTAGGGTCACCGTGGGGCCACCATTTGTAATAGCGTAAGCTGTACCACCAGAATTCGTGAGATTTGTTTAGTCTTTCACGCTCTCACGCACCCCTGGCTTATTTACAGTGTATTGTAAACTAAACAAGTTATATTTACAGCTTTATAGAGTTTGTCAGAGTGCTCATAAACTTTTATATGAGAAATTCACTTTTCTAGTATGCCAAAACTAGTATCAAAAATACTTATTTAAGAACAAAAATTTATGGGAAATCGTAAAAAAAAACCTCGGAATACCCTGTAACAGACTCTCAAAGCAGTCCTCGAAGAGCAAAATGTTTTCGATTCGAATCCCAAAACAAAAGAGTAGAAAAAAAAACTCTTTGCGATTCGAATCCCAGGTGAGTTGTTAAAACTCTTTGTAAAGAGAGAGGCTACGAGGAATTTCAAACTCTTGAAGCCGCGAGACATGCAAGATCAAAAAATCAAAATTTTAGGTTCTCATGAGTATTAACTGAAATTTGCTCACTTCGAAATGGCTTTTTGATAACTTGGCGCATAGGCACGCCACCTACACATGGCAATGGAGAAAATGTTAAAATCACAATTTTGAAATTTTTTGAGAGATTTGAGAGAGTTTGGAATTTTCCGTGGCTCAGGGCTTCAATAGTTTTTAATTTCGCCTAACTTTAAATCTTAAAACACAATAACTACAGTGATCTTAGGTACTCTTGCGAGAATCTATCACAACCCGTGTGCCAGCAAACCAATCTAATATACTATTTGCCTACTTTGCAGATCCCATATCTCCAAGTCACCGTTCGCCAATCCGACATAAAACACCGATGGCCGATCGAGACTCCACACGCAGGCGGTCACGGCAGCAGGCTTCACACGCCAGAAGATGGGCGACTGGCGACAATCGACCGTCCAGAGAGCCAACACGGTGCCGCCCGCTGTCAGCAACACTTCCGGCACGAAGGTGTTTCGTGCGATCGCCACCAGTGGCCCGTTGTGTACCGCCGCAAAGGTGTCCCGGTCGCGCATCGGCTCCTCATTCACGACTGCACCCTGATCGAACTCGTACCCGTCCCATTTGCCCCAGAACAGCCCACCGAGCAGGGTGCCGGCAATGAATGCCTGGTGGCAGATGACCGGTGGCAGCTGGAACGCACCGGACGGTCCACCACCGCGTAACGCGATCGGCTGCTCGTCCAGTGCCAGCGTCACGATCGGCACTTCGCACCGTACCCGATACGTCGGATGGAACACATGGTTCAGTCGGGCCAGTCCACCACCGGTCGGTGTCGTTTCGCCGACCGTATCCAGCTCACCGGCGCCCTGCTGTTTGTCGTGGGCGGACAGTGCGGCCGGAACCGGCAGGTCGAGATTCCAGATGGAGACGGTTCCGTCCAGTGCGGCCGTCAGAAGGAATCGACCCGGTCCATCCTCGGCACTGTTGACGCGCAGCTGTCCGGTGGTAACGGCGTGATAGTTCTGTGGCAACCAGCGGATCACGGTGATCGGTTTGCGTGCCGATCGCTCTAGGGCGCTGATGACGGCCGGACGCACATGCCACGGCGTTTCCGGTGCGCCTGTACCGTCTTGCAGTGTGGTGTGCTCCTGCCCACCGGCACTGGCCGTACGGCCCCGGGCCAGACGATTTGTGGGCGTTGCATTGCCCAGCAGTAGCTTGATTTCGTTGCGATACGTGTCCGGGGCTGGATGGTGTCCCTGGTGTTTGTGCTCACGGCCACCCGTCCGTGGTCCAGTGTGCTCTAGTTGCGCATCCGTCAGCTCCCAGATGGCGATCTGTCCGCTGGAAAGACCGCCCACCAGCAGACGGCCATCGTACGGACAGAAGGAGAGTGCTGTCACCTCGCGGGGTGAGTCCAGCCAGAGCTTCGGCATGAGCGATTCCTCAAAGTTCCACGCCAGAACGGGACACTTTTCGAAAACAAGACGATTGATTGCGTCTTCCCTGCCACCGGCTGCTCCAACCGTTGCTCCCGAGGGTATCGTCCGCATGCCAGCGGCAGCCTCCTGTCCGTCAGACGCACTCCCGGTAATCGGTACCGTCATCAGCACGCTTGGAATGTGGTGAACGTAGGCGGCCACAAATGTGCCCGTCAGCTGAGGATGCCACTCGATGGCGGACACGTGTCTGTTGGCACAGGTGGACCGATCCATGAAGCACATCGTTTCCTCCACAATCGGTGTTTCGTACTTGGCGATTGACTTGTGACGCGAAATTATCGGATAATCGTTCCTGTACATATCGATCTGGTTGAACTCGAGCGTATGGAGCAGTTGCTCGACGTGATCGCTTGGGGACACTGGTTGACCGGTGGGACCGACACTACCGGCCGCTGCCGTAGTGGTGGTTGCCGTGGTCGTCGTCGTGCTCATCTTCGGTTCGCTACCAATCTCGTACAGGTACTGCGACCAAGCATTGGTCGGGAACGTTGGATCAGTCTGCTGGAACGTGTGCACCTTCTGTGGCCGCAGCTGAACGCCAAAGTCGATCGACTTACGGACAATGTTGCGGAACACGGTTTTTGGCACGAGCTCCACGTAACCGTCCCGTGCATCCCCAACCATCCGCAGCTGAAACCGGCGAAACGAACCTACGCGCTGTGCCGGGTAGATGCTTTGCGACTCCACGTTCACTACGTTCGTACGCTGCAAGGGGATAAAGTTTTCCACATCCTGCTCACTGCCACGTGACTGCCATCGGCGCGGCTTCTTCCTCATCGCTGCCGCCGCTGCTAACCGTTCCACCAACTCCAAGCGCCGTATCAGCTCGCGAGCTTCCCGCGTTTCCCGGTTGTCGGTAAACACGGCAAACAGGTCCTCCTCCTCGGTGCTCTGGTCCGGCAGATAGCCGACCAAGATCAGCTTGCCCGTTTCCATGTCCTTCAGTTTGTCCTTTAGCTGCCGCTGCACCTTCGTTTTGCCCGGCAAATGGTCCTCCAGCATCTCCTTCTTGATCTCCTTCCATGGGTGCTCCACACTGACGGCGGTGCCGATTTCCATACCGAGCTCGGCCTGCAGATCGGGACTGGGCGGAGGGTGGTAAGGATTTTCAAAGTGGTGTGACTAGTTTGGTTACGGGACACGTGCTCATTACGCAGCTCCCTACCTGATTACCAAACGCGAACATTTCGGGAAATTATGCAGCTTCTGGCGGGCATCATTTTCCTCGAACCCGAATATCATCGATACTTCCTCATCGTCCGGCTCAAAGTTGTGCTTGGAGTAGGTATCACTTTTTGCTTCGTTCGACGTAGATGACTTTAGCTGAGCCATGCTTTTATGCTAAAGGGATAAGGATAAAACAACTTCAATCACATTTACTTCATTTAACTAAAAGAGTACTTAATAGCTAACAGAGCTAATAACTACACGGAGTTCTGCAGGTGTAAAAAAAAACAATTCCCAAAACCTATTTAACACCGATAAACAGGTGTCCAAGGAGAAACGGCACGTAACGGTTGTTATGGCATTTTTCAAACAAAAATTTAAATATTTTATTACAACCGGTTTTTTTTTTTCAAGGGAAAAAATAACCGATACAGACAGAGTTACTTATAATAAACCTAGTAGAAAACGATCAATACATGGAAGATTTATATATATAAGAATAATTTTATTAATCTTCCCCGCGAGTTGATTTACAAAATCACAAGAAGAGCTATTTTTCCACACAAGCAGCGAGTGCATCCATATAAACGCACCGTCCACACGTCAACGCGGTTTGTATGTTTTCCGTGTCTTCCGATTAACCGTGCCTGTCTTCCAAGTTTGCACTGCATAAACTACGGGTGTGTGTTTGTGGGTGCAAAAGTCTTCTAGAGTGCGGACGTACGCATACGGCGAGAGAGAGAGAAAGAAAAGCGAAAATTTCCTTCACAGCTCGGGTATTGAAACACTTTTTCCTGCCCAAAACCCGCAAAGCACCAGGAACAGACTATTCGTTAATCGTAGTGAACTAACAATCAACAGCATCCGGTTGCTTTTGTTGCATCCAAACCAAACTTCATCAAGCCGTGTACCACACCATTGTACCGCATACGCCCCTATATACGCATCGAAATCGTTTTTGTGTTTCGTGTGTGTTTCCTCGAATCAATCAACGAATGCGTCACCTGGCTTCTATCACCTCAGTGGAATATTAATAACATCATCTTACGTATAGTGGACGAACTAAAGAAAAAGTTATAACAATCTCATCCTATGCTCATCCTCCACTGCACCACGTATTGAGGTGGCAGGTTTGCGTCCGCACTGTAAACGCACTGGTGGTGCGATAGCGAAAAAGAGAAACAAACATAACTGTATCTTCCCTTCTAACTGTACAACTGCGTACGAAGGCTTAACACTTCTCTAACCAACGCAATTACTTACCAAAAAATTCCCAAAAATCCATACTTATAACTTATCTACCCGTGATAGTACAGAAAATGTGAGTCACCTCAGCATCCAAGCATCTTCTATACTAACAGGCATTTTGGAAAACGAAAAAAAAAACTAACAGTCTGCTTTTATATCGCACGCTTTACCGTAGTACACACCTTATTCGCTAATGCTGCTTAACATCGAACAACAACCAAAAAAAGAAAAAAGAATGACACAACACGCAATCGAAAAAATGTTCACAACATGACGTCATTGTTTCGGAAGACACTTTTCTCTACTCTGTTGCAAGCTAAAACTTTGTTGCTGTCTTTGGTTTTATCTGGTGTTTTTTTTTATATATTTTAACTATCGGTTGGAAATAACATTTCCCCGTATTTTTTTCTTTCTACCGGAGCAGCTGTGAAAGCTGGAGCAATTAGAGCAACTCGCAAAACTTTCCAAGATGAACCGAAAGGCGGAACTCGAGCGGAAGAAAGCCAAACTGCAGGCACTCCGCGAAGAGAAGGACCGAAGGCGAAAGGAAAAGGAGCAGAAAGATCTGGAAGAGGCAGCCGGGAAGCTGGGCCATTCGGAAACTAGCACACGGAAGTACGCAATAATGAACACCGAACATGTGTGTGAGTTTTGCTAACTTTGCTGTTTTTCAGGGATCTGGATGAGATGCTTTCGTCGCTAGGTGTGGCGCCCGTATCCGAGGTACTGTCGTCCCTGTCGTCGGTAAATTCGGCCACATCCGATCAATCCACCACCCACACACCGGACGCCAGTCTGCAACCGAGCATCAATGGAACAAGGTATTCACCGTGGCAAGCTTTAGCTTCCTAAACTATCAAACACTCCAATTTATACTGATTTTGTTTTCCCCTCGATTTGCCATCGACAGTTATCGCAAAAAGCCGGTCAACCTGTGCCTGGTATCGGTACAGGCAACCAACATTCCTCCGAAGGAAACGGTCGTTTACTCGAAACAGACACAAACGAACAGTTCCGGTGGCCACGAACGCGACGGTAAGTGTATTGGAATCCTGCCTGCCTTCTGTCTCTCTTACCTGACTGGCTCAAAACTTGTACACAGAACATAAAATTTTGTAAAACAACACTTTTTCCCTCGTCATATTAACAATGCTGCTTCTAAGGGACGAAATTGAAACGATCTCGTACCAAACCCCCACCTTGCTCTTTTATATACGAGTGTTTCATTATGAAAATAGAATAGAAGACTGTTTTTGCCGGTTCAAAACGCCAAATTAACAATACTTAGCTTAATCTCTGTTCGGATCATCGAACGGTTTGAAGAAAACGGAAAAAGAAATCAAACTTAAACATGTTTACTTAGAAAACAAAAGCCCCCGTTTCCTACCCACCTGTCCACTCACCCCTCGACCTGCCCATTCTATTACACGTCTTTTACGTCCCACTATTTCCCCCTCTCTCGGATAAAAAGCGCTTTGCAAATGCTTTTCGATACTTAGCAGCCCACCAACCAAAACCTGCCACTTCCAGAGGAACATTTATTGAAATAAAATAACAAATACAGTTTTTTCTTGCCATTCCTCACCTCTATCAGGATATATGGAGGATTGGTGGAGACCGCGCAAAGGTAAAGCATGATCTCGATGTGTACCAAGAGCATCTATCGTACTCGTAAAAAAAAAGAAATACAAATTGTCGATAAATCCTCTAGCTTCATGCAAAAATATCACTTCTATGCAAACTGTTTGAAAAAACAGATTGAACAGATTTGTACCGGAAATTGTCATTTATAAAAAAAAAAAATCTAAACGCTTGTAAATCCTCATTTCTTTCTTGCGCTTACCTTTGGTTTGCTCATATTTTACCTTTTTTTTTTGTTTCGTTTTTGTACCGGTTGACTCTCTGTCTCTCTCTCTCTCTTTCCCTTCCTATCTGTGGGCATATGGCTTTAGCTAAAAAAATTAGTTTGATATTTATCAATAGAACTATTTAGCAATTTAGACAAAAAAAAAGACAAACTAAGTCAATCGTTCCATCCGCCCCTTTTTGTGTAGCCCTCCCACTCTCTTTTCTCTCTCTCTCTCTCTCTCTCTCTCTCTCTCTGGAACTTTTCCGCCTCTTTGTTACATTATTTGTTTGTTTCGGTTTTCGTTAGCTTGTATCCGTTCAATGTTTTTTATTTTTATTTTTCCGTACTGTTTATAGACGCTCCGAGCTCTCAGAAGCGATAGTAGAGCAAACGTGCCGTTGCAAATGGCATGAGTTAAACTAATGACTGTTTCTTTTATTTTCTCCCGTCCCATCTCCTCCCGTGTTTTGATATGGGTTTTGTTTTACGCTACGGAAAACTGTTCCTACCTCGGTGTGGTATATCGTGACTGACTGGATGGTGCACACGACCTGTTGAATGCAGCCCACGCAACCGACTATTACGGTGAGTAATTCGTTTCAAACTTTTACTTTCAGTAATCTGTTTTGTGTTTTTTTTATGTTGTTGTTAAATTTAATTTCAAACAATATAAGCTCATTCATTGGTTTGATGGCGATCATTACGAATCTGTACTTTCATCGCTGCCATCATTGTTCACTTTCCGCACAGAAATTGACATTTGCAAAGGTTATCTAATCGAATTTTAGCTTTAGCTGTGATAGTGAGGAATCTTCGAAAAAAGTATGTAATTTCCATCAAGGTAAATCTCTTAACCGTAGTGTCTACGACCAAAATAATACACCCCACCCGGGTAGGTCATACATTTTGTATGCGAGTAACCATTTTTCCCGATTGTAAAGCTAATTTTTTTCTTTATTTAATCGTCGTATTTGCATGAAATTTTCAACAAAGGTGAGGCTATTTGTTGTGTAACGAATTCATTTTTTTAATTCTTCTATTTATTTTTCGCTTCCAAAGCGGGTAACACTATACGACTGCAGTGGCGTATCAAGCGCCAAATATTTTGTTGTATAAGGAATTTGAATTTTCCGTTTTAAAGAACATCCTGTTAGGCTTATCTCGTGTGCGAGCGAGTAAATGTTTTCTCACATACTGCGCTGCTAAAACTCAGCAGCCTACTACCATGGCTGTAATGTTTATTCTCCTATAAAAGTTAGTTTTCTTCTTCTATATGCTGGAGATCTGCTAGCCATCCCAGTCTCTTATAATGGACAGGATCTATGAAGAAGATTTCGTAATTTGTTTAAAAATTGCATTCTTTTTCTTTTGATTGGAGTAAAAAATTCGTTAAAAAAAAACAAACCACCCCAAGTGAAGCTTCATGTAGACTGTTTAAGCTTTTAAAATGTATTGAAATCTCGATATTCCGTCACGAAAAGCTAAAAATCGAACAGTTTAATTCACCAAATGGCAAATTCTGTACGACCTCCATCTATAAAGTTGCCATGAGTAAAGAAACACTTCTACCGGGTCTCTGCTGCCGGATGAAATTGTTACCGGTTTTTAATATTAGCTCAAGACGTTTAAAAAGTGTCTCTTTACTCTAGCGCTTACAGACGATCCTAACTGCTCTCTTTCATCTAAATTCTTCATTTATTCATACTCTAAACAATGTTACACAAATGTTTCAATCGTACCTCTCACACTCCTGTTCTGATCCTTGAATTTCATGACACTGAGCCCCCCCCCCCCCTCCCTCCCCAACAAGCAACGCATACTTTATTTCCCGTTTCTTTTTCTCTTCTCCATTCATTTTTCTCCTCTGTTTTCTCAACTCTGTCCAATTGATTTTTAGTACATTTTAATTATTAAGTTATCGTTCTGTTTTGTTACGCTTCACCATTACTCCCTCGTCTCGCGTGAGGACGATTTTTTAAGGAAGAAACATTCTCCATCCCAAAAAAAAAAAGCAAAAGCAAACAAAATCAAACCTTTTCGATGCGCGTTTAGTACATCTTATTTTCTCCACCCATTTGTTCCTTTTGTTTCTCTCTCTCGCTCTCTCTCTTTTCTCTATTTTATATATTCCACTTACCTATTAAGTGTAATTGTTTGTTTGTTTCGGGTATTATTACTATTATTATTATTATTATTATTACTATTATTCGTTTAATATTTGTACCGTTTCTGTTCGTTTCTTTATACTCCTTTTTGTTTTATTTAAACTCATTTCGCCCACACACACACACACACACTTTACCATTTCCCCTTCAGAACGTATAATGTAATTTCACGTCTTCAGTTCTCGGTATTTGTTAATCTAAAAACAAAACAAACAAAAACAGACCTGGTAGTTTATATAACTTTTGTCATTGTTTTCTGTTTTTTTTTTCTCCCTTTCCTGTTTACTGTATTAAGTTTAGTATGTGCGGAAGAAAGTGAATGCATGCTCTCAAGTTTTTATCTTCCTTCTTCCTTTGGTTTAAGTGTACTGTTGAAGTAACGATTTCACTATTTTGTTTCAATAGTTTGACCTTTTGCAACATTTGTTCGGTTTTCTATTCGCCTTACCTAAACCATTCCATAAAAGCTTTCTACAGCCGTTAGGCTTTTAAGTTAACAGCTTTATGAAAAAAATGCCGTACCAAGTACAGAGAGCCTATCGTTTGTAGAAAGTTCAATTGCGATTAAACTTATTAACTTTTTTTTTACACATTACAAATGTTTACGAAGAACGCAGCCAGTCGTCGCATTGTTTCGGGGCTGGAGCTGAACGATAATCCCTTTGAGATTGCTCACGTAGCAATTCGTATCGATAGACCTCGAAAAGCAGCTCATAGATTCCAGATCAAAGCCTGGAAGCTTGCCTTATGTAGTTTTCATCCTCGGATCTATTCATCAAAGTCTCCATTCTAGTCATTCTTGTATGTAGGAATCTAGCATAAATGATCGCTTCCTTACGGATTGTCCCGAAAAATCATCCACTCATCCAAAAAGTAGATCAGAGCTCTAGATTGCTGTTGCGGGACATAAGATTAATCTCGGTGGAAGTATACATGGATAAGGAATAGCTTTATTTTTTTTACAGCTTTTGGTGTAAAACCGCCGGGTTTGCAACCGGTGTTAGGGTTCTATCTCTCGATACCCTTCAATCTCTTCCAAATATCTGAAACAATACGTTGGAACGACTTTCAAGAAATATGCAACTTCTCCTCTACTCCTGCTCGCACTTCTCCCCGGTAGTAGTTTCTCTTCCGTTTCTGCAACCGGAAGCCAGCCCACCGATGGGGGCCTGGAAAAAAAACCGCGGTCAGCAGGAGCTCCAATCGTTCTTCTCGAGAATATACCTACGAAGTACTGTGCACACCACACCAAATTTATTTTTCTCTAGCCTTACCCAACCTCGTCCCTCAACCCACCCCGAAACAAACGAGAAACAGACCGCGCGCGATGTTGTGGCTGCGTTCTTTCTTTTATAGTATTATGCTCGCCAAACACTTTCTATTCATCCAACTTTTTTTTTTTTTTTGGTTTTGTATGAAACATTTTGCCCGAACCTTGAATATCCATCGTGCTTCAACCCAACTCAAACAAGTCCGCTACGCTCAAGAATGGTGTGGCACGCGATTTGGGGCGCATGTGTTACGCGCGCCCGCGCCCGCGCGCGAGAGAGAGAGATTGATCACATGCAATGTATTATCCTTCTAACTACGCGCCAATTTATATTCAACCTGATTATCAACAAACACACACACACACACATGTTCCTATTCTTTTCTCTTTTCAAACTCCAATCTTCAAAAGCGAAAAATAATTATAAAATCTTTAACCCACAACAACTTCCAATTACACAAAAGTTTAAGTTAGACTTTTTTCCCATTTCAAGATGAGTACAATCTTAACCCCGGTTTAGAGTGGGAGGATGAGTTTACAGGTAGGTTTTTGCCATAACAAACAAATTAATCTCTGCTCTCTTTTGTTTTTTTTTGTGATTCTTTCTTTCTTTCGTTTTTTTTGTTTGGTTTACTATATCTCTCTATTTGCAATTTGTGCAAATTCTTTATTTGTTAGACTTTTTTTTTCTCTCTCTCTATATATACACACACGCCACATAGCCAGTTTTCTATGTTGTTCTCATGTTGTTAATAGCATTTTCCCTACCAATCAGAATTTTCCTTTTTTTTTTTATTTGCGAATTATACAGAAACACACAGACACACAGCAACAAGAAGCTTAGGAAGTGTCCTTAGTTTACTGTTGATTTTTACTTTGTTGTGTTGTTGATTTGTTTCCCTTCCTTGTTAGTGATGCGTGTTAGTTAAGTAGTTTTTCTGCTCATGTTACTGGATCATTTGTAATGTAGCCTTTGGTTGTTAAAAAGGTGTTTTGCTCTTTTCAATCGGCTGTTGACTGATCTGTACTTGATGTTTTTTTTTGTGTTGTGTAAAAGCATCTTTTGCATTTGTTATATTTTTTTATACACAGTACGCGTGTGTGTCACACCATAGACAACACCGTACTGTAAAAAAAGTATCATTTGGATGGGTAGCCTCATCGTGAACAGTTTTGTTTTTTTAATTCTTGATTTTTTGTTAATCCATTCTCTCAAACATATTCTCTCTCACTCTTTCTCTCCTTCTCTATTTCCTGTAAGCTTTTTTTTATCATCTACACTTGGGTGGTGCACTATCACCTTCTGTTTTTTTAAATCCTTTTTGTGTGCAATACTGTACGTTAAATTGCGTCCCCATCCACTTATAATCCCTCGGTGTAACGTTTCGTGTTGCTTCGCCTGAAAGTATGCATATGGCACTGTTTTTGTTTTTTTTTTTTTATAGCAAACAAAATTTGCTATTTCTTAGCTCCTGCGTGCGTGTATATCATGCAATTCTACTTATGTTAAAATCGCTTGTAAACGATAGCAAGTTTCACTCGTCTCAAACTTTCATTTCAGTTGACTGAAAGTTTGAGACGAACACACAAATTTCACTAGTTGTTAAGAGCTGTCAAATGTTGATTTGTATACGCATGAAAAAATCGCAAGAAAGAGTAATGAAATTGGAAAAATAAAACAAAAATAAATTAAAAAGAATTAAATCAAAATCCAGCGTCGTTTAGTGAAATTTAAGTTGCACTAATAAAAATGTCAATTAGCAATGCGTTTAGATGTGTTTAAGTTCCGTTGCACACAGCTGAAATGTGATTTGAAAGTTTTTTAGTTTTTTTATTCGTAATGACGGCCAGGCCAGATATTCCTTAAAATCTAATCTTATATCTAGCTTAAAAATTCATTAAGCTTATATCCTATTTGGAGGGCTGACATTTCCTGCTCCCTCAGTTCAAGTGCACCTTATCCCGGGTGAGCTCGGTTGTGGATGTTGTTTATGACAGGTATGGTTCTGATGTTATCCTCTCTGGTTCCAGGGGATAAGCGCCTCTTTGAAGCATTGTACCGTGGAGACTTGGAACTGGCCCCCAAGATAACCCCTTTTCTTGTGGATACTCCTTGGTGTTCACCACACCATATAGTTGCCAGCATTAGCATGTTATGGCTGGCGGCCCCACCATTTGGCAGAACGCACGCATTCCGCCAACAGTAAAGCCGCCAGTCACAACTACACGTTGTCCAAACCTAACTCAATAGGTTCAATGATCTAGTGTTGTCGCTGGCGACTCTGGCGACCACAAAAACCCCTGTACGGTTACTGCAGAATCGAACAGACATCCCTGCAGACAATCCGCCAACGACAGGGATGATTTGACAGTTAACATTGAGTGAAAGTTGCATTCGTTTATCAGTGGTATAACATCGTTTCTTTTCTGTAAAAATATTAGCTGACGTATAATGTACCAAAAATTATATTCCTATCGCACAGGCGTCTATCCCCCTGCCAAGCAATATCAAGCGACATTTGCAGAGCATTACTCACGACTTTCGGGGTAGATAAACCCCGATAAAAGTTGTAAGTTTGATAAAAAGTTTAAGCAAATGTCTATGGAAACGCACGATTGAAAACTATAAACTCTTAGGGAAAACTATCGAAATAAAGTTTAACACCCGAGTTACCGTTGGTCCCACTTTTATCTACGTCGCTCCAGTATGCCATTCTTGCGTTTTTTTTTTTTTTGGCAAATTGCAAACAGGTTGCGCACAACACACCGATCGTTGGTTGTGTGAAGTATGTCCAGCTGTCCTGCGTGTTTGGAAATGTCTGTCCTGGTGTGTTGTTTTCCTCGTCTACTGGCCCACTAACCAACCGCTATTACATACTTAGCCATATTAACACAATAAGACACAGAAACACTCACTCTTAACTGCATCTTTTCTTTCCGGATTTAAACCTCACAAGCTACTAATGACGTTAGTGTTGGCTCTTTGGTAACTTTGGTATCGTCTTGTAATTTTACTCCATTTTTGGCTAGCAACGCTCACCAGCAAATAACCACTCTCTTGGTGTTGTAGTCATCCTTCCCTTCACCTTTCCCGCCCATCCTTGCCATCCCATCCAAAATGGACGGAAAGTAGTAGTAATTAGTTCAGCTTACATATTCAAATGTTCATCGTGCATCTTCATAAAAACGGTCTAATCGATGGTTCAAACACAACAAAACACACACAAACACACACAACTCCAGGACGGGAAGGTTTGACATATCTACTACCATTCTAGCTTTTTAGGAGGGGTACTACAAATTGTGACGTTTTTGCTAACTGCACCAGCTCTGTGTGTTCTCCGTCTGTTTATAATCGGCTAAATAAGCAACTCTGCGTTGCGTACCCTCGCTGTCCGCATCTATCTGTATTCCTCTTACCCTTCTATCTTTTCTCTCTGTTCTGTACTTTTCCCTCTGTCTTTAATGTTCTGCAAAAAAAAAAAATGGGTGGAGAAATAGAAGAAAAAAGTATATTGTACCAATATACGTATATGTATTCCAAAAACCGATCAAAAACTCTCCCCAGCCTGAATCCAGCTCGTCCAGCCAAGGGAGTACATGTTGCTTTAAGCTATTCGATTTAATTACGAGTCTAATAGAACAAAATCCTTACTTATGACTGATGTGGTACTACCACCATAATGTTATTAGTATTTATACTGCTATTACTACTACTACTATTACTACTGCTACTCCTCCTACTGTTACTATCACCTCCAACACTAAACCCGTTATCACCAATGCTCCAACTTTCCCCCCAAAAAGTGTCAGCGTCATCCGATAAGGTTGTCAAAACTGGTTCCCTCTTTCATACTCCGTCAAGCCAGCCATTTTATCGGTTAGCATACATTGAATCTCTTTTCTATTTGCCCTACCTGTGATACTACTCCCCCCCTCCTCCTCATGGCGCAGTTCCTTCCAACTCGTTGCTGACTTCATCTGGTTTTATTTTGTTTGTTACGTTTTAATGATTGTGTTTAATCTCTCGCTCATATGTAAATAGCTCCATAGTCTATGGTCGCTTTCCTTCTGGCACAACATTATGTAAAGTAGTGTGACACCGTTGCGCAAAGGATTCGCGTTGGAAGCTCATTTGGTTTCTAGAATGAATTAAGTATACATTTGTTTTCCGTGGTGGCCTCGAACGCTATCGGATATCTTCGGAGTTTGTAATCGTTTGTTCCAATTCTACTCACTGTTCTATCTATCTATTTCCAATCCGTTTTCCTGTCGCTATCTCTACTTTATATTTCTCACATTCTCTTTATACACGAACTCCCTCTTTCTCTCTCTCTCTCTCTCTCTCTCGCTCTCTCTCTCTTTCTTTTTCTCTGTGTACTTAATACTGCTTTCCGGGATGCTGTTTTTTTTTCTCGAAATAGCATCGTCGTACCGTGTGTGTCCTTCCGGTAGCCATCGCATCGGGCCCGACAGTTGCCGATGGTCCAATCTATATCTTTAAATAAATTCTCACACCACTACCAACTTTTTTCTACATAAAATTGCTTTACCACTGGTAGTAATGCTATTAATTTGCTAGCAATATGACGATTTTGTGCAAGGAATGCGAGAACGTGAATGTCAAATTATTGCGTGAAAGGAGACGAGTATTTTCCAACACAGAGCCGGGTTTGGGAGTGGATGTAGAAGAGCAATGGGAAAAAGAGAATGAGAGAGAGAGAGAAAAAGAGAGGGTGGGTGGTTTGCATGTTTCCGTCTGCATATACCTTATTAAGCTAAGTTGTAAGCTAGGTACTAGTTAGTGGTTAAGTTTGCCCAACGCCTTGTGTGTCCTCAGACCGTACTAGATCAGAAACAGTTTTACTCATACAGTGCTTACTTTTGGGGACGGTCAAGGTGACGATGAGGAAAGCTCCCTCACCCATATCGACCATGGGTTCCACTCGAAGCTGCCGCCCGGTATCCTGCCCCACGGTTTGCCGACGGTTAAGGAGGTCGCACCGGCCATCACGCCACAGGAACAGAAGAAGGAAGACTTGAAGGAGGGTAAGTGGCGGCCAGAAGTAGCTGGGAGGTGATGCACTGCTTTAATGAGCTACCGCCTGATTCTGTTTGCAACCCCCTTAAACACAGTGAAAGAACTTTCCGCCGAGCAGAAACAGATGATCATACTGTCGGAAGACTTCCAACGATTCATCCTGCGGGCCGGTAAGGTAATGGAACGTGCCCTGTCCGAAACGGTGGACATCTACACAGACTACATTGGGGATGGTGAGGCAGACGATATGAAGTAAGTGTGGCTTATTACAGTACAGTCTCATGAGGCTTAGGGCCACTGTCAACTCTCAGCCTGATTCTCGTGAATTTTCTACGAGAATACTGCCCGATTAACTCTTGCTTCGTTTTTGTGATTTCTAGCGATGAAAAATCCCATGCACGGCTGTCACTGAACCGCACCTTCTACTGTGACCGTTGGTCGAAGAACCGATGCGTTACATCGTTCGACTGGTCCACACACTTCCCCGAGTTGATGGTTGCATCCTACCACAGCAACGAGGAAACACCGAACGAGCCGGACGGTGTGGTGGTGGTATGGAATACCAAGTTCAAGAAGCAAACACCGGAGGAAGTGTTCCACTGTCAGAGTGCGGTCATGTCGACGTGCTTTGCCAAGTTTCACCCGAACCTGATCCTCGGCGGTACCTACTCGGGCCAGATAGTGCTGTGGGATAATCGGGTACAGAAGCGCACACCAATCCATCGGACGCCGCTAAGCGCTAACGCTCATACGGTAGGTTTCATCATCAATGGCATTTTTGCTAGCTACCGCTACAAAACAAGCTACTAACAATACGCACAAATTCAATTATAGTTCGATTTGAGGCATTAAAATCGCACTTTATTTGAGGCATTAGAAAAATATTGAAAGTTGTGTGCCATGGTATTCATAGGTTAATTCGCAGCCCATCTTGAATTAGGTGAATTTGACGATCTAGCGCTTTAACGTAAGATATGAATATTACGTAAAAGGCGGAGGGCATCCACTTCACCTTCAAGGAGTTTAAACATACATGTTGCCCTAGCCTTATCGCGAAGCCTTTCAAGAGTCTCTAACCCTAACAGCATACATCTGATGTTGTACGGTAGTAAATTTCCGTTTTTCCATCTGAGGATACTTATTGCAATTCATTTTGTCATATGTCATTTTACAAACTAAGCCCTAAGGTCCTATTAGCTCTTTTAAGTATATCTACTATCGTTAATTTATGATCTAGTATTATACCGAGATCTCGGATCCAATCTGTGCGGTTAACCGCCTGCCCACCTATGCTAGAATTGTATCGTTTTGATGGTCTCTACCGCGAGTAAACGAGATTATTGCACATTTATCAACGCAGATTTTTAAAAAAGTTCCTTTTACACCAGTTTGAGAAAGTGTCAAGAATGGTTTGCAGGCATTCAGGACGAAAATTTTGCACATCATCCTCTAACTGAAAGCTAAATTCCACGGTATGATTGCAAAGCTCTAGAACGAACCTGCAATGTTCTACCCTCCATTTGAAATATTCTCGTAAATAATTCGATAATTTCATTGTACTGATCAACTTTATTACTTTCTGCTACGTAAGACAAAATGCACTTCCAACCCCCTCCCCCTCTTCGATCGCTACGTAATTTATGGACGCCCCCTGATCAACATCTTGCCACGTTTTCTTCCACAGCAACCAGTATATTGTCTATCGATGGTTGGCACCCAGAACGCGCACAACGTCATCTCGATCAGCTCGGACGGTAAGCTGTGCTCGTGGAGTTTGGACATGCTGTCCCAGCCGCAGGACGTGCTGGAGCTGCAACACCGCCAGTCGAAGGCCATCTCCGTCACCTGCATGGCGTTCCCGCACAACGAGGTCAACAATTTCATGCTCGGTGGCGAGGATGGGTACGTATACTCGGCCAGCCGGCACGGTAACCGGTCCGGCATTGGCGAAACGTACGAGAAGCATCTCGGTCCGGTGACGGGCATCTCGGCGCACCACAACCAATCGTCGCCCGACTTTGGCCATCTGTTCCTTACCTCCTCCATCGATTGGACGATCAAGCTGTGGAGCCTGAAAGACAACAAGCCGCTGTACTCGTTCGAGGACAACTCGGACTACGTGATGGATGTGGCCTGGTCCCCCATACATCCGGCACTGTTTGCCGGCGTGGACGGTAGCGGCCGGCTCGATCTGTGGAACCTCAACCAGGACACGGAGGTACCGACCGCTTCGATCACGGTTGACGGTCAGCCAGCGCTGAACCGCGTGTCCTGGACGCCGTCCGGACTGCATGTGACGGTGGGCGATGAGGCGGGCCGGATCTACGTGTACGACGTGGCGGACAATCTCGCCAATCCGCGCATGGACGAGTGGAACAAGCTGAATGCGGTGCTGTACGAGCTGAAGATGAATCAGACGGACGAGTTCGACGATAAGGACCAGAAGTCTCCGGTACCGCAGAACAACACGTCACTCACATCGCTCACCAGTACGTCGCTTATATGAAACTCAATGATGCGGCCGCATTGAGGCGGGCTGTAGGCGTGAAGGAATATCTAACATGCATCAATATATACACATCTTGTATCAACAAACTAACCTGCTAACTTATCTATGGTCTAAATTAATCAGGATAGTTCAATGTGTAAGGCGGGAGTAAAACGCCATGAAGTCATTGTGTTTCGCGCGAGCGCGTGGACAGAAAACCAGAAAACATACTCACATGTGCGCGTGGTTTAGAGTTGCATCAATCCTGTGCTTACTGCTGTAATGTATTTCAACATTGAAGCTGTAATAGTTCCGTTTCAATAAAAAGATATGCATTATATATACATACATTATTCCGTACATTCGTTACTTAATTATTCGGGCAAGGAAGCAAGTCTGCCGAACAAGAAATAAATAAATAAATTCCAGTCTGTCGCCCTTTTTGTAGATTGGGTGAATGACGCCCAGTTTCCACTCCTCCGGTAATTCTTCCTGTTCCCAGATTCTCGTGAACAGCTTGTGCATTTCGATAGTAAGCCTCTCCGGCCCCATCTTGAAGAACTCTGCCGTCAGTCCATCACTACCAGCAGCCTTGTTGCTTTTAAGCTGCTTGATGGCGCTGGCAACCTCATCCAGAGATGGCGGAGGCACTTCGTCTTCTGCACTATTACTGTCACTGATATTGTTGCTCCTGCTGTTCGCTTGTTCTGTTACTTGAACCAACCTCTCCTGTTTCTGCTCCGTTGAAATAGCACTTCCACCTTCTTTAAGAATCATAGTATAAGCAGCGTGATAGAGCTCGGCTCGGAAGCAGAATATCAGTTGACGGCGACGATCTCGAGGTGGTAGAGAAGTTCTGCTACCTTGGTACGATCGTAACTTCGGACAACAACGTAAGCAGCGAAATCCGAAGGCGCATTGTTAAGGGGAATCGTGCCTACTACGGACTCCACAAACTCCTGCGATCCAGAAGACTCCAACAACAAACGAAATGCACGATTTACCGCACCTTGATACGACCGGTAGTCCACTACTGGTACGAGTCTTGGACTATGCTGCCAGAGTCATATCTTTCTCTTGCAAATGTAGCGCCGAATATCATTCCAATCCAAACGGAGATCCAAACTGCAGATTAAATTCATGGATGTCGCGTGTCGCACGCAGTCCGAGCGGCCCTCGAGATATGAGTATCCATTTTGTTTTCCCACTAAACTCATGGTACTAGCTTTTTCTTTGCGTTGGAACAACAGTTTCGTTTTATTAGTGTTGTAACCATACATTTGTACCCGTCGCTTTACAATTCATCATTTACAGTCAACTACTGGCTGAAGTAAACGCAAACATCATTTTCGGTAAGAAAACGTTTCTAAAAACTAACAAAATAATGTTCCCGGAAGAAAACCCGCACGGTGTTTACAATAATGGAAAGGACAATGAATAATTCCTTCTCTCCCATTCCCTAAATTTGTTCGCCTAATTTTCACCGTGCAGCTTAGCCAGCACGGCATCTATGGCCGCTTCATCCTGCGTGCCGGCAGAGGGATTGTCCACAAATGAATCCGATATCATGGTGCAGCTCTTTGCCAGCTCCGGTGACAGAACATCCGCCTTGTTGTACGATTGTTCGATCCCCCGCTTCTTGTTCACAGTACAGGCACGTATCGGGCGGCGATTCGCCGGAGAAAGTGGTGTGGGTGGCGGTCCAGCTTCTTCGGTCGGTTGTTGGATTTGCTTTGCCAACTTAGCACCACCGGTACGCTGTTTCGTCACGTCAAGTGTTGGCACATTGGTGAGGTCCGAACTAATGGTTGGTGATTGTTTGGTACGCTTCGCTGTTGAACTTGAAGGTCTACGGTTGCGTAGGTTCCGCTTGGGGGTACTGTTTTGCGGCGTACGACCCGTGATGAGATTCAGGCGGCACACCGGCTCGGATGACGATGAGACGAGAACGCTGCTGTAACGAAAAATAGACCAAACAATAAATCTAGTTTTACCACAATTTTTACACATGAAGGATTGTAGTAGTGTTGCGCGTACTGAGTAAGAGTGGACTAAAATCTTGCTAGAGAATGATTTAAATAAACTCATCATAAAGAGTTTTGATAACTCTTTTGGGAAATGAGTTGTAACAGCTGTTATGAGGGGCGTAACGAAGTTATGAGAGATAATACCAATGAGACCACCCCTCCCTCAATTTCCGTATAAGTTAAGTCATTACAATCGAAGTTACAGGGTTTTGATCCATATAAGGGATCATTTGCAATTTTTCAAATGGATAGTGGAATATTAAAAACTTCTTGTGCAACTTTGCAATCATGTAGTGAAATGTTACATTAAATTAGGGAAAAATTGCGATTAAACAGTGGAATCTCTTCTGAGCGTTTCGTTCGATTTCTGTGCTTGATTATATCAGCATACGTTGTCAGCCATTTGTACCGAGGTAAAAAAAATAATAGCTAAAGTTATTCTTATTACTGCTTCATTTAACCATTTAATCATTTAACTGATTGCAAAGTTCCTGATTACATTTTTGCAAAGTTCCATAATGGGCTTGCAGTATTGAAATATTCCCCTAAGTGATAGAGTTTATGAAAAAAAATCAAATCCCTATAGGGAGTGAATAAGCGAATGAATTAACTCTTTGTGTTGCTATTCGCATCACTAGTTTGTAGTGAACGCTAAAACTTACCTTTGGCCAGGCGATTTTTCCTCGTTCTTTTGCCGCTTTCGGTACTGCTTCACGTTTTCGAGCATTTTGCGTACGTCCGCGTCCTCATTCGATGAGGAAACAAAGTCCGACGAATCACTGCCGTCCAGCGTGTTTTGCTCGCGCGTTACGGCACATTTGATTGATGGTAATTTGTCTGTCTTTTCGACCGTCTTATTTTTCCTCTTCTTGGTCCGACTCACCTTACGGGTGGTGGTTTTGGTTGGTGATTTGGCCGGCTTGACGACAGCCTTCTGTTTCTTTTGTTCAGCTATTTTGCGGCCCTTGAGCTCAGCTTGATAATTTAACTCCCGTATGTGGTTATCGAAATCAGCCATGCTAACTCCTCGCATGAGGTTCCATTTAGCCATCGCTTTAGCGTCATGTTTCTTTGTGCAGGTTGTTGCTGGAGACCGTTTCCCCGCTTCTTCGATGGACTTCGGTGGCGATTTGGTCTCTGGCTCCTCCGACGCTGTGATAATTTCTTCTGGTTCGGCTTGATTTTCCTTTGGCTCGGGTTGACTTTCTTCTGGCTCTGCCAGCAAAGGTTGCGGTGGGGTTAAACCGCTCTCCATTGAAGCATCCACTTCCAGCATCGGAAGGCTGGGCAGTATCGGAGCAGTGGGTTCTGGATTTAAGTTTGCCATCTCTGGCGCAGGATCATTCGCATCCGGCGGTTGATGGACGATTTCCTCTGGTTGAGTCAGATCCATCAGGTCGGATTGGATCGCATACTGTAGCCCGTTACCTTCCATCGTGATGAAAATGGTGTTAAGTTGCGGCTGTCCATCCCTTCCCAGGTACACCAGCGCTGGTGTTCCGGTGGTGTTTGGTTCGTTCGCGTTGTTGGTACATGGTTCCGGTGGCTGATGTTGTTGGACTTCCGGTTCCAGTGAGGGAGTATGCAGCACAACTGGCTGAATAATTTCACTGAGGTTAAAACTTTGCTCACTCGAATTAATGGCGTTCCCCGCTGAGGTTGGTTCCGTTGCTGGATTATCCACGAAATTGGCGTCCGTGCCCGTGGCTTGCTTAGCACCATCGCCAGCTTCGGTAGGTGGGGCCGTACTCTTCTGGTAAAAATAATCCAAGATAACCTTTATCTTTTCCCAGCTAGTTGCTCCGAAAGGTATCGGCACTTCCTTGTGGAACAACTGAATTGTTCGGCGCACTGTGGAAAAAACGGGAGACGGAATTGTAAAGACAAGGATGGTAGGAACATCTGGGAGGCCATAGCTAGAGGAACCATTTCACACTTACTTGCGTCGAGCAGCTCAATATGTTCCCACATCGCATCGTGCAGGCGACGGTAAGGAATGGTCGACAGCATGCCATGGTCTGGGGTTTGATACTCGTTAGCCAGCACGGGACAGGTTGCGGCAAACTGTACGGCCAGAGGCTTCATTCGCCATTCGAGCAGATAGTCTGCAAATGGGAGCAAAAACCTGAATTTTACATATTCTGGTCAGCCGGAGAAGCCAGCAAAAACCGAGGACGCTTCTCCTTACTGTACACCATAATCGCTAGATCTCGAGCGAATGCTTCCTGGGCCGAATCCATTGTTGCTTTTTCTCTTTCACACCCGGTGAACAATTATCCGTACATTCCAGTCACCGGTCTGTTGACGCGTGCAAGCGTCTAGAACCGCGTAAAATGCACACACACCGCTGTTTAGTTTCCTGTGGTTTGAAGAGCGGTGTTTCACAGATTTCTTAACACGATTGAAATGATTATTGGTTAGTGTATGATTACACTGCACCAAAACATAACCACCGTTGGACCGTCAATTTTGTTTTGAAGATACCCTGGCGACAATGAGGTTCATTTCATCATGTTCTCTCTTTCATGTTTTATGCTCTGTCTCCCTCTTCTCGGACTTAATGTTTGAAGCGAACTATTTTTGTGTCTCTTCTTTGCCTCTTTGTCGGCTTGTGTACGCGAAAAGACAGTCGCGTTCTGAAAGTGATATATTGTTCGTTAATGTGCTGTCTATTGAATATTGCAAGAAATATTTTAATTTATTTTTAGTGCATGTTTTTAGTTCATTTGTTTCGCTTCGCCTGGGCTTTAAACGCCTATTGCAAACAACACGAATGTATCAAGTGCTTGTAACGCTTATAACGGCAGGTTGGATTCTTACGTTACAATTGATTTGACTTTTTTATATAAAATCAACGGAATATTCTTCAAATAATAAAAATAAACTGAATCAAAATCGGATATACAAAATGCTCGTTTATAGGATTGTTCTTTTTTTTCAAATCCGACCGAAAATTAATTTTTAATTTGAACTTTGATTTGATTTGAGTAACTTAATTTGAAAGCTTACTTTCACTTTTATTTGTTGCGGTTATTATTGGTAGCAACTGGTACATTTTTTGCGAAAATCGGCCATAACGTTTGATTCTAGGGAAAAGAAGCGGGCAGTTCAAGGCAGAAGAAAATCGGGTTTTGATAATGCGGTTGTTATTAGTGATGCGTTCTCGGAACCACGGCCACGGCTCCGAACCGCTTCCGAGCATCGTAATTCCGGCTCCGATTCCTGCTCCGATTCCGGCTAAATAAAAACCACGGATGCGCCTGGAACCCGCCTAGTCCAGAGCGACTAGTCGGCATCCGAAGCCGTTGGAGCCGTCGGACCCTTCCGAAGCCATTTAGAGCCGTTTGAAGCTGTCCGTTCAGAAGTTCAGAAACCATCGGAAACGTTGGGGCTGAAATGAATTTAAATTCCGCAACGCTTCGGTTGTGTTGTCAGTGTATGTAGCAATACCGCACTGATACGGGTATGGTCCGACACCATAATTTAGGATTTAGGAGGATTTAGGTGAAGGTTAATTTAGGATCTCCATACCCTACTCCGACTCAATACGCCCACGGCGTACAGAATGGTAACATATCTCTCCAAACGTCTAAGCTTGGCTGTACGGGGAAACCCAACCCCTTGGAAAGATGGGTTATATAGCTAAATTGAGTGGGAGGGGATAACTAGCGTCTGTTCTCCATGTTAGGGGCGGCTGGTTGTCCTTCTGTTCTGGCATCCTACGGGTCTTTAATCAGCTAGGATGCGTAGACCCTCCGACGAGACAGAAGGTTGGGGGAGAGGCCTTGCAAGCCACCCCCAACACCATTGGAAACGCGGGACATGGAACTGCAAATTCCTCACATCACCTGGAAGTATCCGCCTTCTTTCGGACGAAGTGAGGACCTGCGGCTTCGAAGTAGTAGCACTGCATGAGGTGCGCTTGAAAGGAGTAACGGAGCGCCCCTACCGCAGTGATTGCATGATCTACCAAAGCGGTGAAGAAAAGCATGAACTCGGTACGGCATTCCTGGTCATAGGTGAGATGCGAAAGCGAGGGATCGGGTGGTGGCCGATCAATGAACGTATGTGCAGGTTGAGGATCCGCGGAAGGTTCTTCAATCTGAGCATTATCAATGGGCATAGTCCGCACATTGACCGATGACAATAAAGACCGTTTTTATACGCACATGACCATTCGCAGCACCTTCTTCCAGCACGCACCTCCCTTCAGTTACACCTGGAGATCACCCAGCAGACATATTCCCAGATTGACCACGTGCTTCTCGATGGAAGGCACTTCTCTTATATTATCGACGTAAGGACGTATAGAGGAGCAAACGTAGACTCAGATAATTTCCTGGTTATGGTTTAGTTGCGCCAAAAACTTTGCGTCGCCAAAAAGCTGCGCTTTCAGCCTACCCCAAGGCTCAACATAGATCGGCTGAGGCAAGCTGATGTGGCGACTTCGCAAATGCGCTTGGGGAAGCGCTGCCGGAGGACAGGAAGGAAGAACGCAGCGCGTACCCGAATTCTCCAGCGCGAGACCCGACAGAACGTTAAACACTACAGACGACTGAGAAGGCAGCAGATTCGGCTCTTACAGGATAAGAAGCGGAGTTTCGAAGAGTCGGACGCGCAACTGATGCAGCAATTATCCCAGTCGGGGGAAACTCGCAAGTTCTACAGGATGTTGAATGCGGCACGGGGCGGTTTTACTTCCATGATCGCTATGTGTCGCAGCGAGGAAGGAGATATCCTGTCGGACGAGCGAGAGGTGATCAACAGGTGGAAGTGCTACTTCGACCGACACCTTAACGGAGCAGCTGCAGAAGACACCGAACTAGGCGCAGGAAGCAGAGGAGTGCAGAACTACGACAGCCAGCATGACGATGACGAGGTATCCCCGCCATCCCTGGACGAAGTCATCAGTGCCATCAAACAGCTGAAATGCAACAAATCAGCTGGCAGGTGGCTTCGAACTGTTCAAGATGGGTTCGGAGAGGATTTCCGCCAACATGCATCGGCTGATTGTTAAAATTTGGGATCAAGAAGAACTACCGGACGAATGGAAACTGGGTGTTATACACTCGTTGTGCAAAAAGGGCGACAGGATGGTCTGTGCTAAGTTCCGGGCCATCACAGTCCTGAATGCTGCCTATAAGATCACAGACCCCTTGCTACAGATTTCGTCGGAAACTACCTATCTGGATTTGTTGGAGGCAAATCAACAACCGACCAAATTTTTACTCTACGACAGATCTTCCAAAAATGCCGTGATCACCAGATCCCTACGCACCATAGATCGGACCGAACTATGGAATACCATGCAGCAGTACGGATTCCTTGGGAAGCTCGTACGGCTGCTAAAGGCCACTATGGACGGGGTGCAGTGCAAGGTGAGAGTTTCGAGCATGCTATCGGAATCGTTCAAATCTCACCGGAGTCTGAGGCAAGGAGACGAACTTCCTGTTTGTTGTTTAACATCGCTCTGGAGGGTGTCATGCGAAGCGCGGGCTTCGACATCCGGGGCACGATTTTCACCCGATATCTCCAATTCCTTGGCTTCGCGGATGACATCGACATCATCGAACGGACGGAAGGCTAATAGAATTGGATTGAGCATCAATGCGACGAAGACAAAAGATCTGCTTGCCGGATGCTCTGACCGTGATAGAGCTCGACTCGGAAGCAGAGTATCAGTTGACGTCGACGATCTCGAGGTGGTAGAGGAGTTCTGCTACCTTGTTGCGATCGTAACTTCGGACAATAATGTAAGCAGCGAAATTCGAAGGCGTATTGTTCAGGGGAATCGTGCCTACTAGTCAAAGCCGGATGGATACGATGGTTGGAGTACGGTGATGAGGATGCCGGATTCATGCCACAGACGAGGCGTAAAGGAGCTCTGCAAGCCCCTTGGCTGGATCAAGTGGAGTCAAACCTGTCGGATATCAAATGCAGTCGTGGATGGAGGACTGCACCCCTAGACCGAATAGTTTACTGGAACCGAATTGGTGACCTGGCCATGTCTACGCAACGTGATCAACCCTGACCAGGCCAAGAAGAAGAAGAAGAACTTGCTCGTTTTTGGTCTGATCGAGGCGTGCAGCATACTGTTGGATGCGTCTTTGAACCGCGCATCTTTTTGTTGAACACCCCAACCCGATCCCTCCACCCCCGCCAATTTACTACAAGACAATTGTACACTTGATGTATGACATCCAGCTTCCACTCTTCCTGGTTCAGTGTTCCACAGTAGTTCGCATCCTGGAAGCAAATACTTACAATCCGCCGGTACATGATGGCGGCAAGTCTCTCCGGGCATATCTTGAACAGTTCTGCCACATCGTCTAGGAATGGTAGGGGCATGCAAACTATCGTATTATTGCTCTCCTCTGCTTTCTGAGCCTGGTTCAGTATCTGCTCCTGTTCAGTTGTCTGTCGAAGTAACACTTCCACCTGTGGATCAGCTCTCGCTCATCCTGTAGACCTTGCGAATTCTCCGCCGCCTGGGATGGTTTTTGCATCCGTTGGTCGTCAGAGTTTGCTGTCTTCAAAATTGTCTGTAGTTTTCCTGATGCTGATGACTTGTTTCACCAAATGCCAGTGGCCATTGAGGAATATAATCAAGTTGAAAAAATTGGCGCACACACACAGCACAGGCCTCAATTTCCACAGATCCTCCACAGATTAACAAATATTTGCATTGAATCTCAAGAGCATACTCAAACAACTAACGAGCTCGTAATGTGGTTAGGAATACGTGAATATGTCAGCCCAGTTTAATGTGTCTCATAAATTTATCTGCGCGCTAAATTGCTGCATGCAGAACCCAGACGAAAATGGATGGAAACTGCACTGGTGAAAGTGCAACCAACGCACGAAACAGCAGAGAACGGTTGAACAATGAGGTCAGTCGTCTGTCGTTCTGTTGCGATGGAGAAGATCTTTATGCACGATCGTCCACGGACCGTTGCGATTTAAAGTGACTCATACCCGGCGTCCGCTCGCTACCAATGCTTACCAACCGATCCCGATCCCATTCGGATATTGCTTCCGTCATCAAGTGCGAAAAATGACGTAATTCCCTGGTTTGATGCGCGCTGTCGAGTCCGAACCGATGACGCCATCTGCCACGGGTGAGACTCTGAAGGGCGATTGTGAGGCGAAAGGATGAAACCGTGAAGACATCATCGTGAGCCGATGCAAGAGATTGCTCATGCTGGTTGGCTTAGTGCGGAAGTACGGAAAGCCCGCATGTTTCAATGACGACGCGGGCCACGCTATTCTTTGCTTTTGCAAGAGGAGCGAAGCGTTTTAGAAGGTTTTGTACGGTTTCGCTCTAGCGACACATGATCATGACGAGTCCGTTCATCTGCTAGCGGGTTTGGCATTAGTGTATGTTTCATGTAGCTAGACACACATACACAAACAACGCACCTACAGCGTTACTCATCCCGCGAGACCGCAGATGAAGGGACGCGATCTGTTAAACCAGGGATGGTCAACTTCTCTAGAAGAGAGAAGAATTCAATTATCAATAAATTAAATTGCCCACAAAAAATGGGAAAGCTTTAAAGTTTGTTTTTGGTCTATATACATGCAAGATTACGTCCAAAATTCTGAAGAAGAAGCGTCGTGTTCTCTGATGAGACATTTTTCACTATTGATCCTGCGTCAAATTCACGCAGCAATAGGTTTATTTCGTCGAAGAAGCTAGAGGATGTTCCAGAGAAGGTAATGTTTAATTTCATCACTATACATCCAGTCGGAGTCATGGTTTTGGTTATGGAGCAGTTGCCTCTAATGGATTGAACATGCCTCCAGTTTTCATCATAGCTGCGTTGAAGGTGAATCTTCTCCTTCTAGACTTAACGACCTCTAAGGTTACGCCAGCCATATACAAAGGACTATACTACAACGGAAGCAGCAGCAGCAGCGACGAGTAACCAGAGCAGTAGCAGGAGCTTAGACCCAACCGGGAGTAACGGCTACGGACGGACGGGTCTGAGCAGCAGCAGCGGAAAGGAAGGCACGAAGCAGCAGCAGCAGCTGAGACAACAAGGACGAATGACACAGCAACCGCGCGTCAACGGGATGAGTGCATTGCACAAACGAACCTGCATGGAGTACTACGCACATCAGCGCATCGGCAGGTTTCGGATCAGGTCGAGGAGTGGTTTAGTTGGGTCGCATCGGCTGCCGGGTCCGCTTCACGGGCCCAGCGTCACGATGAATCCCACATACCCCATCTTGAGGGTTGGTCTGTAGCCGCAGACCACCTTCCGAGATGGGGACCTTTTGAAGGTTCCCTCCCCGTTAACAAAAAAAAAAAAAAAAAAAACGTTACGCCAGCCATCCGATGGCTTACTAGACTTGCCGATACCACCTAGTTCGATAGGCAGTCATCACTACGGGGGGACGGTCCTGATGGGATTCGAACCCCGGTCCTGCCATTTGAAGACCGGTTCCACTGTCGCTTTTACCACCGGGCCGGCCCAATGTGAAGTATGAAGGTAGAATAAACATATCCATAAACTACATTTATGATGCTCTTCATTAATCCAACTGATTTTACATTTACATAGATTTTACATAGATTTTTGCATTTTTTATGGGACATAGTGTATTATTACTGCAATTTATAAGCTTCATAAAACCAGTAAAAGATCGTATCTAAATGTAAGTTCTTCCTTTTCTTTTGTTTTGGCTCTACAACTTTGAGAACGTTATCAGTATCGACAGTGCAAAGAGTGTTCGTTCGACTCTTTTGTTTACTGTTCAATATTTCCCTCCGGTAGGTGTCATGCGAAGCGCAGACTTCGATATCCGAGGCACAATTTTCATTCGATCTCTCCAATTCACAGGGATATCCGACTGTTAAAGCGAGAATGAGGACCTTGAGGGTCTTAGGATTGAGGACCAATGTGACGGAGACAAAGACTGTGACTGGAAATCAGAGTTTCTGGATGACTATTACATTCATTGATTGATGTTTCATTGATGTTTGTAGAGATGTTTCAAAGATGTATTATTCTACTGTACTGTAAAAAACAACGGCAGCGTTCCAGCAATTCCAAACACCATTATCTCGGTCACCAATATCAGGGCGAGGGCCATGGAAGACTTTCAAAACCAAATTGCAGTTTCTTCCTAGGTCCTCGCGAAATTTCGAACTGTTGAAACATTATACATTGACATTATATGTTAGTTTTTTTTTTTTATTGCCCCGTGATGTTATTAAAAGTTTGAAAAAATCACAAATATTCATCAAAACATGATGTTTTACTCTCACGCATTTTGCCAGGAGCAAGGATCGATTATCGGTACAAGTGACGCAACCATCGCGGTTGCTCTTGTTAAAGTAAATATGACTTCTTCGTTGCTCTCATACATTTTACCAAACGCATGGACTAGTAACGGTATCGATATAAATATTGATAACTGGGCGACCCCCGTGAACCTTTTTTTTTTTATTTTAACTCTCAAATCTATTCTGGAATAGATTGAATAAATAAATATTCAAATTTGGATTTACCTATCAGTTGCCAAATATCAAAACTATTCGGTGCTTCTGGAGCCGATCTAAATTTGCACGTGATGAGCCCAGGTATTTTTAAATTTTGGACCATGGATTTTGGATTTTTTTTTGTCGGTTACTTTCCATTTGTGTAACTGTTCCGATCCACCAGGACCAGCGGTACTTTCTCTACACTAATCTAGGTGAAGTCAAACCTGTCGAAGGAGATCTGATGCATCGAATGGATGGTGGATAAATTTCTTATTACAAACAGCGCATCAACAAAATGGTTGCCAGCCCCTGCATGTTGGCCTCGGCGCGATACACCCCAGTGTTGGCGTAGGGTTTCTTCTGGTTGCGTGACAGAAACGGCAACATTGGCCCTACGCCATACGGCAGCGCGTAGAATAGAGTGAGAAACAGCGAACCAGCGACCCGAGAACCCAACCGATTGCCGTATCGTGCGACAGCCAAAACACAGCCGTTACGTGCGCCGTTGCTGTCAGTCTAGTGGTGCGTTCGTTGCAAGGCAAAACGTCGGCTGGTGTAGAGCCCGAGTTTGCGAAGTGTTTCAAGAAGACGAAAGAGAAAAAAAAAACGCCGGCCAGTTGTCACGCACTTAAGACGCGTCTCGTCCTAGGTTCCGAGTGTTGTTGTGTTATTAAGGCTTTGAATTGTGATTTTTGTGACTAGAAATTTTGTTTGTGAATTTGTGCAAACGCGTGAAGAAGTGTTGGCAGCGGCTCGTATGTGTAAGTGTCGAATTTTGGAAACGGCGGCTATCAGTTTTTGTTGTTGTTATTTGGTCGACTAAATTCTCGGGACGGTACAACGTTCCGCTTATCTAAAGCGAACAAACCCCGAAAAGCGATAGTGATATTGAATAAATCGTATAATCCTCAAGCACGCACTCACACACACCATGTCCAGCCGGTAGAAATCGGTCGGTAAGGGATGCGTCCTTTTTTTTGCTTTCATCCCCCTTTTTCGGATCTTCGAACAGCGTGCGTCTTCGCGTGCGTTGGTTTCCCTTGGTTTTGCCTCACTGTTCTTGCACGGATTTATTCCCGCGCTTCCAAACTAAATAAAAGAAGCGAGGGGACCCGGGATATGCAAGCGACGTGCGCATTACCAATGTGCTTGCTTGCCGAGGCTTGCCAGAGTTGAGGTTTGTGAGGGACACCGCGGACGATCGAATAGCCGACGATGTCCGAGGATTTGTAATTCTCCAATATCGGATGTCCAGATGGTATGGGGCGGTTTTTTGTTTCAAATTGAGTATTGCCCGACCGCAATAGTCGGTGAGACGCAGACACAACAACCCAAGGTGTGATTTATTTTTAGAGCACACTGCACTGCACTTTTCCCCTCGCGCGTGGCACAATCGAAGCTGGCGTTGGTTGCTCTGTTTCGCCGATTTGATGAGGGTCCATCAAATGTGTTGGTACTTTCTGGATTCTGGATTCCCATTACGAGAGCGTACTGAACGATCGTGCATGCGCGCGCAAAACTCTGAGCCATTTAATTATCGGCCCTTCCAGTTCCGGGAATGCACCGATTATACGTCCCAAACGAAAACGTGTATCCCGTATCGGCGTAGGTTTTTTTTTTGGGAGGTTTCACTGTTGCTTCATATATGTTGTCTGCCCCCCCCCCCTCCCCTCCCCTTTAGCAGTGTGTGGTGTTTGCGCGTTTTGATGATAAAGTCCTGCCAGTAAAAATGCACACGCCTGGTGGACAGAAATCGACGCAAGCGGGAAAGAAAGTGAGATAAAAGTCGACACACATGAGCGGAGGAAGCGTCGTTATCGCTGGTAACGCTCGCTGGTTGTTGCGATGGTGCGAGACGGTACTGCATATAGTGTGTATATGTGTGTATGTTTGTGTGACTACTGCTCAAGTTACCAGAGTGTGTCCCGAGTACCCAAGAACCAACCTTCGAGCATCATTCAACCAATCAACCGGGACTGGCCCCGACTAAGCGAAACCGAAATTCCGGTTGATGTGTGTCATTTGCTACGATCAATATCCAGACGTACGTCACATACCAACAGGTCAGGTCAGGTTGCTGTTGGACTTGACACGAATAAACGCGAGTAACTGTGTACCACGCTGTAAAATGCATTTCCTTATTGCCTGCCAGTTGCAAAGATAATGCTGGAACAACTGCTAGACTGCTGGGGAATGTGTGCAGGTCCTTGCTGAATTGCCAATATTTATATCAGGACTATAAATAAGCTTGTGCGGATTGTTTTCAAAATTAAAAGCTATGTTATGAAGAATGGATGACTCTTTCAATTTTCAAAGTATTTTCTATCGTTGATTATTACTTTTTACCATCTTTTTTGGCAAATTAAGGGTTGCATCGAGAAAAAAAGAAGAGTTCTTTGTACCCCAGAAAATTGGAGAAGTTCTCGTTTGCTAGGCTATGTTGCATTGATCGGAAAAGCTGATGATCAGAAGGCGGAACATCCCAATCGTTTTCAAACACCGACAAATGGCTGGCTGAGTTAGCTCAAACGCCTTTGCAAGTTGGTCTTGCGTTTGCAAAGGACCTTCAGCGAGCGTTGCCTTAAAGATCTCTATCTTCATATTTCCAAGAATATCCGAAGCTATTCTTTGTACTCCAAAAAAAGCCACTTTTAAACCGCGCAAACCACTGTTAACATGTTCTTTCTAATAGTGCATGGTCATCATAAACATCCACTAATATACGATGGCTTTCGGTTGCCGATTTGTTCATGTAATAACAAAGCAGAACTCCACGCAAAAACACCTTATTCGGTACAAATGGGGCCATTTTAGAAGTTCATGGATACTACCATTTTTTACACTTCAGGAAAATGGAGTTCCTGAAGGACCAACTGGAGGAAAAGAAAGTCTGAAGATGACACCAAAGTAAAATTGAATAATTTACGACGCTTATTTATAGTCCTAATAGTTTTGAGTTCTTCTTCTTGGCTTAACGATCCGCAGAGGTCACACACCGAGGCCATCGAATGGGTTACAAAATTTGTGAATACCACATAGCCCAGTTTGACTCCGAGAATCACTAATACCAGTCACGTTAAACAGGTTCGACCTCGTGGAGTACTCTGATTTGAATATGGAGTATCTTCTTGGAGCTTTAGGCAAACTTAAGATGGCCTAGTGCTTCTTCTTTATCACCTCAAACCTCAGAAAAAATTCTGGTCTGTGATTCCAGACTTCCTTGACACAATCAACCCGTAACCGAATAGCAAGTCAGGCGTACGGGACGAGAGCCGAGATGTGATTTTAATGAATCTCCACTACTGCACGAAGAAAATATTGAAGCTGATCTCTCTCCCCGATTGTATCCTAACTTTTCTGATCATTAGCGGGGGTCTGAACAAACAATCCATGTTCCGTAATCGAGCATCAAGCCATAGACTTGCCATCTGCATTCATCATCTAATTAGCTGAGCTAGCTATTGATTGTGGGGTTAAGCTTACCACACTCTGGGGAGGGGCGAGGAAGGCTCAGAGTTATGTCCAATATCAACTCTCACTTACGCGTCCACAATTCGCATCTCCCATCTGGAGCAGCCTCCCATCCCAACAAATTAACCGCCGAGCCGCAGTCGGTTTTCCGATTACGTAAACGATACAATGCGATACATTATGTGGGCCAGAAGGTCCAGAGGCCTGGGAAAATTATCTAAACACACTCGCCTTCAAACTAAGCCGAGTTCTGCACCGGGATCAATCATTACGCATATGAAAGCGGGAAGGGGTAATACTCTCGTTTGAAATTATTCGCTTCTATCAGGCGATTGCTGCAATTACAAAACTTCCCGCCAGTGCCCGGCTTCAAGGGGCTGCTATTGGTGGATGCAGGTTGGCATTGGGCTAGTGTTTACCTTCGCCAGCTCGCGCTATTAATCTTTAAACGCCAGCCAGAGGTGTGCAGCTCGGGTCACAAATAGGAGCGGCGGTAGAACCGTTCTCTAACCAGACAATCGGCGCAAGTACGTAAATTAATCGGAAGAGCAACCACCATCGCAGTAGCTTTAACTCCGACAGCAGCAACAACGCGCAAGGTCGTCCGGTATATGTCTCCTCCAACACAACACCGTGCACTCTAGCCGGTGGAAGGAAACATTTAAATTCAAATCACCCTCATTGTGAATGCCGCGATGCCACCCCACCCCTATTATTGGTGGTTCGTTCGGTGGTTTGAAATTGAATCTATAAACAAATTAGAATAAAAAAAGAAGCCCGCAACACGTAACCTCATATCGCAGGTTTGCCATTGGAGGTTTGCCTGTTGCCCGCGCTAAATGTGTCATTAGGTTAGAGTTGCTGTTGTTGACGCTGCTGTGTATCGACGCGATAGTGCAATTCGTGCTCTGGCGACTGGACGATGATGTCATCCCATCAGAAACGAACCACTCTTGCTGAATCATTTCCAAGCGGAGCAATAATCATACTGTACGAAACCTGTGTGTGCATGGAGCGTTACAGCGAGCGGACGATTCATTAATGTAATGACGTTGCACTGATTTTGCGTATTTGGCTGTGTGCTGCGTATGTTTTGGCAGTTTGGCAGCAGTTACGGTGGAGAAGGTCACGCTTGATAGCGTCAATATCTGCTGGACTTGATGTGCAGGACTTTAATCCGAGAGGATGGCCATTCATGTTGGGCTCAAGATCTTTAATTTCATACAAGAGTTTCCTTAGTTTATTGAGTTTCGATATCAGCTGTTTTTTTGTCCTGGAAGACCTGCTAGGGTCATGATGGGCATCTCATGTATTGCAAGATTTACTAATACCACCAAGTTGGAAAGTCAATACTGCGTACAGAAAGCCCACTACTGCTTGGCTCAACCTCCTGGGACCTCTAAGGTCACCTTAGAGGTGACCTGGCGTGACCTTAGAATTCGTTAAGACAAGAAGAAGAACAAGACTTGCTGATGCCACCTAGTTGGATAGTCAATCCTCACTACGGGGGGAACAATCGGGATGGGATTTGAACTCCGATAATGCCGTGTGGACACTAAATCCGTTGTACGATCCTACGCCATTTTTTAAAGCCAAGTTGACGTATCTGCACCATATCTTTGCAAAATAATTTCGAATGGAGCGCTCTGACACACTACCGAGGGGTACGATCGGGGTCACGCAGGTGTCCTCTGCCAAGCCGACCGATGACTAGCTTCGATGCAACTTCGGATGACGCACTCATGCACAACTTCTTTGTCCGTCTGCAAAGTGTGAGCGGTGATTAGATGAGGCTAGAGAGAAGGGAAGATACAAAAAAAAGGTGAAGGACGAAAGAGCACGTGCGATGTTGTTGTTGGGTTGTTGAGTTGCAAAACCCTCCCTCCCGGAAGCCAGATGGAACCCGATGTTCCTGCTAATGTGCAGCATCGTAAGCGTTGGGATGTTTATATTCTAGCTCCAGTGTTTATTGTGTGCCACTGTTGCATATGCATATGCTCACGGATTGCGTCGCACAGTTTTGGTAAACAACGCATTAAACCGAGTCCGTGAGGTACATAAATTATGTATACCAGGCACTGGGTGCCTTTCGAGCGCTGGCACTCGAAACGGGCAGATGGCTAATGGAAATGGTCGAAACACAAAATCAAAACAATGATTCCTATTGCACAATGCCGTTTTAATGTAGTGCTCTCTTTGTCTTCCGCAACTATGTAATTCATTTTCACAACACCATGAGGGCTTCAATGTGAATCGTCGAGCGCAACGTTTATTTGCAAACATAGGGGAAACCACCCCGCACTGGTGTTGTACAACAATGGTGGATTGTTAGAAAATTCATCCCCCAAAAAAAAAAAACAAAAAGGTCAGAGAAGCGTGACGCTTTTGCCACCAATGATTGTGGTGCGAAAATGTCGCCCAGTGATAAGCTTCTTCCTCTGGTTACAGCCGCAAGAAAAAAAAAAAAGCAAAAACCGCATGTAGATAGGCTTGAACTATGCTGCCAAATCGTGTCGGGTGAAAACTTGCGATGCATTACTTCCGTCGACCGGAAGTGAACGTTGTGGAAGCTCTCGGAGGATGACTCACGTGATACCCACATCATTCGTTCGGATTGTGAGTCATCAGAGCTTCCAACGAAATTCCCACGACACGATGGGCACGCGCGCGCGCCACGAAGCCTTCGCAAGGGCAGGATGACGATCAAAGCGAGCGGCACACTACTGCTGTCAATCAATAATCGATCTGTCAATTCGGGTTAGAGCGTCCAATTCAATTTCTCCACTGAATCGTTTCCACCATTTTCCTTACGTTGAGACGCTCATAAGGCGCGATAAGAGTGCCGTATCAAACCCGATTGCCGATGTGTCGGGGAAAATGTCCCGATAGCAAACAAACCCCCCTTCCCACCGAATTCTCGTCCATCTCTCAACTAAGTTTATTGATTTCATCACACACACGCACATAAACCTACTCTGCCACCGCGTTTGCGGTTTTTCTCGCTGTGCAGTTCCGTTGATTCGATCCCATTACCACACCCCAGACCATGCGTCGACATCATCAAACAGACGAAAATCAACAGCGCAATGTATCGTCTACTATACCCTGCGTTAAGGGTGCGTTGGCAGTAGCACCCACACGCACCTGGCTGGCGGGAAAATAGTTGTTTACCGGTGGGCGATGTGATGGAAATGGCTGCCAAACATCTGGTACTTTACTGGGACGAAATTTTACTGTCGGTTAGCTATTTTGGTTAGCACTTGCGGACTTCGACTGCAGTGCCAACGCTTTCCAAGAGCTCTCACTCTTTTGCTCAGTGGAACAAAATTATTGCATATTGGCCCGGCAGTGAGAATTCTTGATGTCGTATCGCAAGCTACCGTTCCAGGGTCACCGGAGTATTAAGACATAGTGCACGTGTCAAAGTTTGGATGATTTATTCCAGCTACTTCCTAAGTTGGCAACTATTTTTCCTCCGCTCTGTTTTACCACCACGCCACGTCAGGACACTCCCAAATCCGATAATGATCTGGATGTAGCGATAGTTCGAAGGCGATAGTCATGCGTCGTAAAATTGGAACCAGGATGGGGAATGTTTCGTGACACGGGCACATCAACCGGTAGTACCAGAGTTCCTGCGGCGAACGAATATTCGCGTGTCGCTGGTCGTAGCCTCGTGCCCTCCAGTTTTCGTTTACGAGCATTAAATATGCTCATTCCCAACTTTGGTTTTAGATTTACGATTTAGCAAGTTTTCTCCCCATCCAAGGGTACACACACATACACCAAGTTCGTGGATCAATGACGACGTTTTGTTTTCCTTTCGGCAGAATCTTTCCTTTTGGCGGTATCCCTTTGCAGTCTTCCCAGTGCCTTGGTCGTCAGACCCTCCCCCCCCCCCTCAATAGGGTGTTCGCTGTATAGACAAAACATTTAAGAAGGACCCGTAGCAGCGGCACACACACACACACACAATATGCTGTCCCCGACAGTGAAGCGGATGGAGCGTCCGCCACCGCCACCGACACCCCCGAAACCGGACCGTTCCCAGCAGCAGTCGGGCAATAAGGCACAGCCAAACAGTAACGAACCTGCCTTGGTACCAGTTCCTTCCCAAACGCCAGACGAGGAGCAGGTCGTGATGACACCGCTCGGCAAGACAAACACCTCCACCGTGCTGCTGATCGAGCGGAAGCTAATACAGTCGGTCGGCGAACGTACGCACGTCGCCGGTGGCGATCATCGGGGCATTATCATTAACAAAACTGCCGAAGGTACGGTCAGCAGTCCGTGTTCCTTGTACGTAAAAGATTTTATCCATTTATATATATATGAACTTCCTTCAAAATTCTAGAGCAATCCAATCGACAGCGCGAACCGGCCCAGCTGAGCCTCGAGTTTCGCGTATTTCTCGTCAGCGCCAACAGTGGTCAACATTCGCAGGAATCGCGCCGCATAAAGTTTTGGTTCCGACCGTGGCTCACGTCGGAGGACGTACAGGCACAGGTTGCGCAGGATTTTTTCCGCGAGCTGGTCAGCCCGAAAGAGTTCCCGCGCGGTAAGTACAAAATGGAGGCGCCCGCTTGCGGAGAGTAGTGGTAAACGTCACATTCGCTCACTATAATCCCCTCACAGATTACGTCGGGTTTATCAAGAAGATTATGAAGCTGCTGCAGAAAGGCTACAACGAAATACAGGCCATCGAGATCGAGCTACGGATACTGGAGCAAACGTCCGCACCTCCATCAAGACCTTGTAAGTATTGGGAGGATCATGCGTTGGGTGTTTATTACGGTGGTGAGTCCCGAACGATCGGTTTGTAAATCTATTAGTAGCGCCTAGTGCTCTCGCACACACACACACACAAACCCGACGTTGTCTAGTTGGGTGCGTCTCTATGCAATTCTATACATCTCTTCTTAATCCTTCTCCAAAACGAAACAACCCCAATATCTCCCCTTCTGGCATTCCTCAGCGCGTCCCGGGCACGTGATCATTTGTTACGGCAACTGTCACAAGCTGGACACAAATAATAACGATCGAGAGCGAAAACATTTCGCCGATGGTGGTGGTGGTGGTGGTGGTTTGGTTGGTAGCAGTAACGGCAGCATACACGTTACACCCGTCAGTCAGCGAAGACAGCAGCAGGACGGCAAACAGCGGACCGGCGACGAAGGTAGCGCGTTCGTTAGCGGCGAAACACTAATGAAGCGCCTCTGGGTCGACATGTACAACCGTGCGAACTAACGTTGTAGACCGTTGTTGTTCAAAAACTGTTCAGCTGTGTTCCGTTCCGTACTGTGGTTTGGTCAGTGTGTTGCTACTAACAATCACTCAATCAATCAGCCAATCAAACCGGAAGTGAAAGAATGCCGCCCGAATTAATGCTACTAACAAGTCAAATGGTAGCCTTCGACCATGAGAATGAATATTGTTTGCTGATGTGATTTGTTTCGGGGCTTTTGCTTCGTATCTTTTTTTTTCATTTACAGTGATGCTCAGGTTAAGGACTCTAACACGTGTCTCCATGTTTTGCGATTTTAGATTGAAAGAACGAAAAAGAAAAGCTCGTTCTTTCAAAATCGCCATTTGTTTTAAACATCGAGGCACTTGTTCTATGACCTGAGCTACACTATGTATGTATAATTTCAATGTCTTAAGTTTGTTGTTTTTTTTATTTATTTAATAATTGTTTATTTACTATGACTAACGGTATGATCCTTTTTAAATGTGATTTTTTTAAAGAAAATTGTATCATTAAAACATCTCCAGTGATTATAAAACAGATGAAAGCTCGCCTCACTAAGGACTCTTGATAATTCTATTGCCGAACTAAAGGGTGTTCAATAGGTTCGAATACAGTTTAAAATTTTGTTTAAAAAATGAAAATACCATATATTCTTTTTTAAGCCAATTTAAATTGAAGTAATATTTGATGAGAACTTTTAGAGCATATTCATTGGGAGACGCTTTTCAAAAAAAAAATCCGGAGCGAGCGTCCCACGTCTGGTTATGGGCCCCCAAACCATCACCGAGCGGGATCACTTTGGAGCCGCCCACAAAAGATCATTTTGTGGGCTGTGTGGGGCTATCAGCAGCGGTTAATTTTTTTTTGGTGAACTCACTCCCTCACCACACCTTGATGGCAGCTGGCGTCCTCGCCGAACGTAACCTTCTGATTCTCACACGGACCTTTACCGAGTCCGTCTCCCAATGGCGATGGATGGTGGTATAAATTAAATTGCGCTTCAATCGGTGGGGTTTCAACCGCCATTTTTTGTCACACGGTAGCTCAGTAAATTTTAATACGACGTCGCTTTACTCTTTCATCGTGTTTAGTAAACAAACTACCAAAAACAACTAGACTATAGTATGCGCGTCAATGTGGGCCTACATGTGGGTGCTAAAGCTGACATCAATACCAAAACACAGAATGCACCTGGTGAGCCCGTACACAACGATGAAAAGTTTTATTCGAACTTGTTGAACACCCTGTAAGGCACTGTTAATAGGCCTGCATTAGTTGTTTTTGTGTGTACAGATTATAAGCGAATAAAAATACATCTATACTATCTACTATCTGGTTGCCTCTATTCTGGTAGTGACTTTAGCGTCTTATGAAACTGATTACTGGATATCAGTAGCTACAAGATGCCCCAGATGCAATTACTAACCAATTCTATCTAACCGTACAAAAAATCTAATTTGTTTAATTAATGATTTTAAAACACATATGATAACCAACTAATATGTCCAAAGTAGTGTGTGGTTGGTGTTGGAGATGACGACAACCAATCACAGAGTCCCAGAAATTAGCCATTAACCATCGAATTCCCGATTTCTTCTCTCACAAATACACTTGTCGTCGTTGGAGTTGTGTGATTTTGTTTGATAGTTGATACTGACAATTCCTAGTGCATCCCCAAAAACTGGCCCGACTTATGCAATCCTTATTAACGCTCTGTGTTGCGTATCCTTTTTGCGCTTCCTCCCTGTCTCTCTCTCTCTCTCTCTCTCTCTCTTCCAGTATCGTTTGAGGATGAGCAGTTCGAAGTAGTACCGCTGACGCCCGAGAAGATACTCGAACTGATCGAGCAAGCCTATCCGAATCCAATCACACCGGAAGATCTGGCAAAGTACGCTAACCGCACCAGTAGGCCAACCCTACCAATCCCCCCATCGCCTTCTAATGGTCTCTCCATTTTTACTGTAGGGATTATGGCTGGGAAGAGGAGGAAGTGCTCGCCATTATGCTGGTGCTGAAAGAGCGTGGCCTCATTAAATCGATGGAGTACAACTCGTTCACCCGTATTCACCATGACGACCAGGCCATCAAAATCGTCAAGCAAATGCCAACGATCGCGTCGAACAAACAGCCAACGATTGCCATCATTACTGCGCAGTACTGCGAAAAGCTCGCCGTTGATGCGATGCTCGAGAACAAGGAAACGTTCGTGCGGTACACCACCGTAGGTAAGCCCGCGCAAAACTCTGGCACGACGCCGTCCGGTGGTCCACGACTGTCGTGCACGGTAAATCCTTGCAAACAAAACTATCACATAAGCACCATTTTCGTCTATTTGGCTAGACATCGTACTAAAACTATTTTCCAACAATTTCTGGGTTCCCGGTTGGCATGTTTAAAACAACAAAAACATCCGCATCCACTTGGAACTTTGGGCTAAATTTTCTTTTCAAAAAAAAAAACCCCCAATTAGGAACCTCCTCCGATAAGTCCACTACTAACGAAGCGGAACGACACAAGCACAGAAGAAAGAATCGGTTCGGTAAGACAACCTGCTGCCAAAAACGAGGTGGACAGAGGAACTCATTCTTGGGTTTCCACACAAATTCACGCCTAAAACGCCCCCCATTTGTGTTGTGTTGCACGCACCTGTCCGCCCTCATACATGCATCGCCATTTAATTTTGTTTGTCCCCCCAAGTCCGTTCGCACATGCCTAGGAAATACGTCACATAGAATGTATAGCGCTGATGCACCGCAAGGGAGGACTTACCTACGTTGTATCCAATGTTTACGGTGATGGAATTCAAAAATGTCTGCTCAATGTTTGCTTTTAAAAGAATGGACTAATTTTGGTGCAGATAACTACAGGATAGCTAAATCTTACATCCAAGAAGCATTGTACTGCTGTTCACCCGGGATAATACCTCAGCAATTAAATGTCTACGACCTTAGCCACGATTGCCATACAACTAATTCTTGGCATTTTTTAAATCTTTATGTGACTTTTCGTTCATTTGCTGGTCCAATTAGGCTACAAAACGATCCAATGAGGTTTTCTCCATAGTGGTTTGCCCAAAACAAAAACAGAAGACTTGTTCATTCTGAGCTATAATGGGCGATTGTGGTATATCAATGACCCTCCCTCCTGACGCTCGTCCAGGATTTTCTTAATGATGTCTTATCTTAAAATTCTTCTTTGGCTCTACAATCTCGGGAGGTGTTGATCTGCCATTACTGGCTTTCCTTGAGTTCTTTTCACTTCCAGCTGGATATCAGTAAGTCCTGACAGTTCAACATCAGACAGATCGCTAGGAAACAGGACCAACGATTCGAAATCAGTCTATTCTTTTCAAATGCATATACGCTACACCGCCATCTTGCCGAACGAATGAATTTTGATTGTTGCTTTTTGTATACGTTTGTGTGGGCTTTTTTGTTGGTGAAGGTTACTTCTAGTAGTTTTTTTACATCTGGTGCCATCAAATCTCTTGACTCTCCTTCTCTTCTCTTCTTTTCTCACCCTTCACACCATCCAGGCGAATCGAATGTGTACACACTCGGCAACATTGGAGCGCATAGGATCGTCAGCACCAAGTTGCCGTCGGTCGGTAGTACGCGCGAAGCGATGACAGCGGCCGGCAACACCACCACCCGCCTGCTCGGCACCTTCCAGAAGGTGGACTACGTGTTCATAGTTGGTGTGGCGGGCGGCATCCCGCACTACACCGACTACCGGCGGCACGTTCGGCTCGGTGACGTCGTAATTGCGTCCGCCGCCACCACCGTACCGGAAGCAACCAGTGCTACCAACGGCAATCCATCGAAACCGTACTGCTACGTGTACAGCGGCACCAGCAACAACAATGGTCCGAGCGAGGTAAAGCGTTACTATCCGGCGGACGATTGTCTTCAGACGATCGGGCGCACGATCGTGCAGAACGACGACGGCAAGAAGCCGTGGTTGCAGTACGTGCAGGAAGGTTTGCAGCAGCTGAGCGGACGGGGTGGCCACGCGGAGCACGACTTTGCCCGCCCGGCACCGAACACGGACAAGCTGTACATGAACATTGGCAACAGGAACGTGATCGAGGTGGCGCATCCGATCGCCCAGCTCGAGGAAGGTGGCGACGATACGGACGCTAGCGGTGGTGCACCCCAAACCCGGCTGCACGCCGGCCCGATCGGGTCCGGGTACGATCTGGTACGGTCGGACAGTGCCCGGACGGAGTACGCCCAGGCGTACAGTCTGCTGGCGACGGACAGCGAGATGAACTCGGTGCTGGACAGTGTGGTCGGCAACTGTCGGGATGCGTTCATCCTGGTGAAGGGCATCGCCGACTACAAGGACGGTACAACGTCACGCAAATGGCAGAACTATGCTTCGCTCGCCGCGGCTGCCGTCATGAAGACGATCGTGTGCGCGATGGATGCGCCTACGAACGTGTAAACGAAGACGCCTGGCCACCCCCAACCACCTTTCCTAGTGCCCACACACACAAACTATTAGACCGCTAAGTGTTCAACGACCCTAACCACCACCCTCTCCCCCCCCCCCCCAAATCCTCCTTCCTCTTCCCCTCTGATCGTTCTATTAAATGATAAATGTGAGGCGCTTTCATAAATTGGATCGTTTTGTTGCTGCATATGTGTGTTTTGTATTTGCACGCGACAGGAAAAAAAAAACAGCAAAACATTCAACAACAAAAACACGAAAAGAACCAAAAAGCGATTCTAGTAAAAGGGAAACCATATTAGCTATTTATGAAATATACTTATATGTATAGAGGGAGGTAGAGAGGGAGAGAGTAATATATTCTTAAATAACTATGTGTTTGTAGAAATACAAAATTTTGAAGTACACACACGTATTTATAGGTATTTTCTACTGTAACTTCTCCTTCTTCTTCTTGGCCTGATCAGAGTTAATCACGTCACGTAGACATGGCCAGGTCGCCAATTCGGTTCCAGTAAACTATTCGGTCTAGGGGTGCAGTCCTCCATCCTCGACTGCATCCGATCTCCGACAGGTATGACTCCACTTAATCTAGGCAACGGGTTCGCAGAGCTCCTCTTCGCCTTGTCTGGGGCATGAGTCAGGCATCCTCCTCACCGTACCCCAACCATCGTATCCATCCGGCTTTGACTACCGTCAGGATATCGGCACCAACAAACAGCTCAGCTAGCTCTTGGTTAGCATCCGCCGCTCTAAAATGGCGAGTCCATTGGCGTCCTCCGAGAGCATAGTCCAGGACTCGTACTCTTAGAGGACTACCGGACGTTTTGACTATTCCTTGCATTTTTATTGTGGGTGGTTTGCTAGGCCTCTCCCTTAACCTCCTGTCTCGTCGGAGGGCCACGCATCCTTGTTGATTAAAGTCCCGTAGATGGTCTAGATGGTTGGTTAAAGCACGAAAAGCCGGCATTGAAAATTAAAAAGACCAATTACATGATAATGCCTGCTGGTGGAATGAACACTCCATCTACCGTTAACAATACAGAATGAACCAAGTTAAATACTTGGCGGTTACATTAGATGACAAGTTGAAGTTTCATGCTCGCATAGGCTGCATCTTCAATAAAGTGACAAAGAAGTGCGGGGCGATAATTGGGCTGGTCAACAATCTCGATTTTTTGGAAAAGTTCACCTCTATACATCGCTTTGATTTCAGCTAGTCCATTCTATTTCTTGACAATAAAGGATAAATAATACGAATTGCAAAATCGTATTATGGGGCTAGAATTGGGTTGTGGTGGACGTACATCATCTAATGTCATGATAGACACCGTGCAATCGATACATGGATTAATGAGCTAAGTATCCGGGAGAAAGGATAGTTCCGGGATCTGCAGAGAAAAGAACTGGATTTGTTGAGGATGTACGAATGGGACAGGCGTGTATGTCCTATTCGCGGGCGGAATAGCAATCGTTGGTGATGGTTGGAAGCGGTGTTGTGCTTGATGGGGGAAGTGTCTGTTGCTGAGGTTGTGCCTAGGTTGTACCATACGTTGTTGCAGTGTTGGGAGATTATGCTGTTGGTAAAGCGAATGGCATCTCGGCGAGAAAGGGTGTTGTGTACTTCTGCTGAACGAAGCCGACCTCTGTTGGCCAAACAGTCTGCTATCCCGTTTCCGTTGTCGGGGACGCAAGTATGGAGTCTACGAGCTGAATGTGGGGAGATCTTTGGAGGTTCCGTGTTCAAAAGCAGCCAGAACACTGGCACTGTCGGTGAAGATGACGTTCGATCGGTCGGCCTGCAGTCCTTCGTCGGCGGTTTATTGCATGGCTATTGCTTCCAACATTTCATGGAATCTAATGAACATTGTATAATAACACCGAAATACCCAGAAGCTCCAGATAGGGGTTTATAAGGAACACAGAAAAATCGACCCTTATTATGTACACACAAACACAAACCGATAGCTTTATTTGAGTTTAGTTAAACTTATACAAAGGACCTTTCATTTACACATATTAGTATGGTGAATCGTGCGATTTGCACGAATTCATTTGCCAAGAGTTTTGTTTTAACAATTATTTTACGATTTCTTACCACTAATATAAATTGTATGTTCCATCACTTCCAGATCATCTCAATATACTTAAAAGGGCAAAACTTATCTTAATCCAGCTTGGTTTAGGCGGTCGAGCTTAAGTAAACGGTTAATGCCAAATTTGGGTACACAATTTTAACAGCATCTTTTAAACCCGCCATTATTGGGGTGGCACCGGTCTTCATACGGCAGGACCGTGATTCAAATCCCATCCGGACCGTTCCACCGTAGCCCAACTACGTCTTAGTTAGCCATTCGATGGCCGGCGTGACCTTACGGTCGTTAAGCCAAGAAGAATCTACTATTGGGGTTGGATTGCTCATTAACATGTGAGGTGATTAACATGAGAGGTGAGACCTTCCGGTAGCTCCGCGCTCACTGAGAGCGAAGAGCTTGTAGAGTGCGAAGAGCTACCTTGTATGGACGAAGAGATCGACCATCTAAATTAGACTATCTGAGATGTTGATCTTGATCCAATCGGGATATTGCCGTGCTGTAACTGTAACCCTATTTGTCACACTATATTGTCAGGAGTCATAAAAAAGCGAAACAAACTAAAACTGTACAATTTCTTGCACATGTATAGAACTTGAGACTATCCGGATTGAAAACGTACGTTAACGTGTATTATAATTTCGCTGCCATTCTTATTCTAGCTGTCTCTGCTTATACAGCTGCTGTTCTTAATGAGCGCGAGAGCAACAAAGGCTGGGAGATATGTTATGTGTTAGATCGTTTAAAAACTAATATAAAATAAAAATTTATCTAAAATTGTTATACCTTTCGTGTTTTTTCTGTGGTCAACCTGTTGCAAAATTCTCCTATATTAATATATGATAGGATAAAATAGGGATAAAATTATATGAAAAATAATATGTTGGACTAATATTATCAACTTCCTGATAATTAGATTGCAGAAAACATCCAAGCACTATAATCACCGACGAACCGACGTGACACTTGGACCAAAAAAAATTTTAAAAGTTGTCCCCATATTTCAACTTAAAAATACGCTAGCACCCTCTTAATAGTAAATCGCTTACAACTCTACTTTGACACAAACGCGAAACTGCCAGGACTTCTACTATGGTAGATAACAGTATGGATCTGTATGTGGATTGTAATTGATCCACTTCTCATATCTTTCTTTTTGGTTTAGAAACGCATTACGTGATTTGTTGGCATTTTTTGCCCAATTTTTGGTACAGAAACTTGCCTAACCAGTCGTCAACAGAGTCGTTTTTGAGAGAAGTGATCTCCTCATTTGAAAAAGACAGTTCGTTCGTGTTGGACTCTTTTGTAACGCAAGTGCCACACATTGGTTTGTCGGTACTATAATTGCAGTAGTGTAGAGTCTTTGGCTGACATTGTAAAACAGAGAGGGCATAGTATTCCATAGTATGAGCTCGCTATGCGTTAAAACTTGCTAATAGTGGGAGCTAGTGTTGGATCGTGAGTGGCAGAGCTAGCTCAATCGCTCCGCTCACATAACTGAGCGTGCCGAGCGAAGAGCGCTCTAAGTGAACAGCCCACTGAGCGCCCTTCTGAGCGTAATTCGCTCGATGTGAAGCTACCTCGCGTTCACCGTTCTTCTAGGTGAGCGTGAGCGGTTCACTCCGCGCAGTGAAAAGAGTTGCTTGACCCTCCGCTTGGTGTGGTTGAACATAACTATACACAATTTGTGGGGAAGCGGTCGCAAAAGAACACATTTTCAGTTTGATGAAGCAATCAAACAGTTAAAAGAAAGAGAGACGTTGCCAGAAAGAAGCGATACTTGAACGGCACTCTACTGTGGTGGCTGACCGTAATAGCCGTAAGCGCCCTGTGGCGGCGGTCCTTGCGGACCGGGCGGTGGCATCTGCGAGTTTGGCGGACGTTGCGGATACTGCGGATAGCCGGCCTGGGCGGGCGGATACTGACCCTGGGGCACGGGCAGCGGTGCGTACGACTGCTGGTGGTAGGGTGGATGGGGCGGATAAACGGCCGGTCCTGCTGGACCCGGTGCGCCCTGCTGCTGTTGCTGTTGTTGCTGCTGCTGCTGCTGTTGCTGTCCGGGAACGACGGTTCCAGCCGGTTGCTGCTGCTGTTGCTGCTGATAGCTGGAAACCGGTGGTTGGCCGTGCTGTTGTTGTTGCTGTTGCTGCTGTTGTTGGGCGTTCGGTGGTTGGGCGCTGTACGACCCACCGGGCGGCATCGAACCGGCCCCGACCGAAACACCACCTCCAGGATTGGTAGCGGGGTAGGAGGAGCTGGTGGTGGCCGGTATGGCGGACGATGGTACGGCTCCACCAGCGGTAACGGCTGTCTGTGGTGGTTGCTGCTGCTGCTGTGGACCGGGATAAACCGAAGCCTGCACTGCGACCGTTCCACCAGCACCGGCTGCACCCGCCTGCCCGGTACCACTGGTCGGAATGGGTCCGGTTGTGTTTGGTGGGCCGGTACCAGGGTAACCGGTGGGATATTGGGGCTGTTGTGGCATCGGATAGCCTGGTGTTTGGGCAGGATAGCCGCCGACCTGGGCTTGCGGTGGATGGCCGCCCTGTTGGCCGGGTCCGGCCGGTTGACCGTATGGACCGTTCGGGCCGGCTGCAGCAGCGGCTCCACTGCCGGCACCAGCACCCGGATAGCCTGGGTAACCGTGGGGTGGTGGAGGACCACCAGGACCGCCCTGTGGTGGATACTGTACTGGTGGTTGCCCTGGCGGTCCGTAGCCAACGTGAGGCTGCGCATTCGGAGCGCCGGGCGGAAGTCCTTGCTGGTAGGCACCGGGACCAGCACCAGCTCCGGCCGCACCGGCCCCACCCGCACCCGGATGCTGTCCGGTGGAGGCGCCCGGATACGGCGAGCCTTGCACTGGCGGTGGCACCTGTCCACCGGTAGCTCCGGCCGGTGGTACACCCGCATGATGGTAGCTTTGCGGTGTGCCCGCATTTGGCGGACCGTAACCCTGGCTCGGTGGTGCACCGTACGGCGAGTAGCCCGTTTGGGCACCATACGGCGCTTGGTTCGGGGGTGGATAGCCCGGATAGTGGGTGTGCTGTACGTTGTAGGCAGCTCGCTGCTGATAGCCGGATGTTTGCGGTGGCAATGGCTGGCTGGCGGGTTGCTGCTGCTGTTGCCCACCCGGACCAGGTATGCCCGCTGCCCGTATCGCTCCACCCGGACCGGCATTTTGTTGGTTCACCAGACCTTGTTGCTGCTGTTGTTGTTGCTGTTGACCACCGCCAACAACGGGCGAGTTGGACGTCGGTGGCATTGGTCCACTGGTGCCCGGCGCACGGTATCCTCCCTGTTGATTTCCACCACCAGTACCACCAGCACCACCCATCACCACATTCTGGCCCGGTTGATTCGGCACCTGGGGTACGGTGTTTTGTCCGTGTCCGGTTGTCGGCACACCGGACTGTTGACCTGGCTGTTGCATACCGCCAGCAGCCGGATTTGGTGGTCCGTGCGGATTGTGCTGCTGCTGGCCTGGCGGTACCACCACACCGTTGCTTGCGTGCGATTGACCTGGCTGTGGTTGTTGTTGCTGCTGTTGCGGTTGCTGCTGGCCTGGCGGTGCTTGACCAGGCTGCGGATAGCCCGGCATTCCGGGTTGTCCAGGACCCTGTCCCATCATGCTACCATCGTGTGTTGGCGGTGGAGGTTGCTGCTGTTGTTGTTGCTGTTGTTGCTGCTGCTGCTGCTGTTGCTGTTGTTGCTGTTGTATCGCATGCAACATTTGTGGTGGCTATACACAAGAAAAGTAAATTACGATTGGGTACGGCTTTCAGGAAGCACTTCTCACTCACTAGGCGTAGGAACTCCGGAGTGGTTTAATGAATCCATTCCGACTCCAACGTATAAAAACCGGAGTACACTCCGGAAAAAATCCAAAGTTTACTCCGGAGTTAGCTCTGGAGTTTACTCTTAAGTAAACCGGAGTTAAATACAGATTAATAGTTAAGTACGGATTAAATCTGAATAATCCGCAGTAATCTCCGATATTAACTCTAGATTCAATTCCGAGTTGCATTGCGGTCACTCCGGAGTTAACTGCTGATTTTACTTCGAATTCAATATCGAAATCGCGGTTGATTCCGGAGTATTCCCGCATCCTTCCAATAAAAAAAAAGTATTTGTTGTGTAACACGCATTTGTTCATTTGTTAGTAATACAGAGTTTCGATCCATATTTTACAAATCTTTTATGGGAATATTTCAAATGAATGTATGAATACTGCAAGATCGTTGTGGCAATTTGCAACCGTAGAATGAAATTTTGCATTTACTAAGGGGAATTGCGGCTGTGGAGTTTTGCAATCAGCGCTGGTTTAAGGATGGAATTAGTACATATATTTTAGAAAGATTAGAAACTAATTTTTGCGTTAAACACGTTAAAATGTGAATGTTACGGCGTGTTGGTGTAAACAAGCTATTAAAGCCAATTTTTCATCTTGACTATAAAACAGAAGAGAACGAAACGCTCAGCAGAAACTCCACTACAGAATTGCAAAGTTCTACAGTCGTGTTGCATATTTCCCCTAGCTGGATGCAATATTCCACAATATAATTGCAAAGTTGCCCAACATGTTTGCCATATATGTTTGCCTATTTGGAAAATTCCGCTACCAGATACAAATGTTCCATCATATGAATTGAAACCCTGTATACTCGGTGTAAGTTTCGCTTTTCTCCATATCTTTCCCCTCACTTTCGTACTGTATTTTTCATAATTATGTTGTACAAAGGCCATTTGTTTCAATATGCTTCCTCCCCACCGATTTCGCTTTTCCAACAACATCAACATTTTTTTCTGGTTTTTGAGAACACCCTTCGCATGGTAACTGGTACACATAACTCCAGAACTATCGCGATTTTTACGCATGCAGCTCTACTGCGTCCAGCCAAAAAAAAAAAAACCAGTCGGTGGTTACAAATAATTTTTATGAGCTGACTTGTTCTTCTTCGCTTAACGACCTACGTCGTCACGCCGGCCATCGAATGGCTTACTAGACTTGTCGATACCACGTTGGATAGTTGGATAGTCAGACCTCTACTATGCGGGTACGGTCCGGATGAGATTTGGACCCCGATCTTGCAGTGTAAAAACCGGCGCCGCTGTTGCTTAAACCACCACCTTGGCCGCCCCTGGTGATCTGATTAACATTTTCAGATTTCTTTGAGTTTGTGTACGTGGTTTAATACACATTTCATTAATTGTTTCTTATATTGTTGTAGAAAAGCCATAAAACAGAACAATGCGATAGTTTATCCAGTTGTATTGCTACCTCGAACATTCAAATCGTTTACAACAAAATGATCAAAGCATCAGCCTTGTTAATCATAATATTGTTAAACGATATTTTATTTCTTATATAGCATATATTATCTTACAGTTATATTGCAAGGAATACGTCTGTTGATTACATATTACCTCTGTTGTCTGTTGATTATAATTACCTTTTTGTGAGTATTATGCATTGAAATACGTTGTTCATCGTTCCGCAAACAACCAGTCTAAATCACTGTTTAATGTTGAATTGCCCATGACGTGACTTAATATCAATATTGGACTCGATTTTTAATTTTTAAATTCAAAGAAATGAATATCCTATTGAATATGCAAAATTCATGCATCAACATCGGCAGAATTGTTTTACTATAAAAAAAAATAATCCACTTGAAAAGTTTGGGACCAGTCATAATGACTGGTAGTTCTGGTTCTGGTAGTTTAAATATTTTTTAACTAACCATCCAACTATAAGGAACATTTTGATTCTGCTTCCCACCACATCAATAGATCTTCTTTAATCTTAAGTGGTTCTTCGTTCAAATATAAATCGAGTTCCGTTGCTGCACTTTTTGTTACATTCTCTACGTCTACTTCCTCTGCAAATGTACCAATGCTGCCGGTATTTTCCTCTCTGTCTTCTGGTGACCAGAAGAAATAATCAGATGTGCCAGGTACCGCTGTTCCACGTAAAAGGATGTTCTCCAAAAAACAGGGCGAATATTAACGGAGAAGTCAAATCGGTTGGGAGCACATTAAAACGAACTGCTTTTATACAACAATCGTGAAGCCAACTTATGATAAATGCACTATGAAGCTGAGGGAGAAAGCTAAAGAGGAAAATGAAATTTTGATGTAGATGTTAATGATGAAGCAAAAATAGAACTGAAATAAACTAAATCGGTTTAGTACGAATAAATAAACAAACTTAAATTACAGAATTTTTTTTTTGTTTGGGAGAATGCATTGCTCCTCGGAGTTGACATCGGAGATTACTCCGGATTAATCCGGAATGCCTCGGTGTAGGATTGATCCGACTCCGCGAAAAATGAGGATTTACCCATTTGTACGCCTCAAAACGCTTACCGGAAGCAGTGACGATACATTCTGCTGCGGATCGGCCAGATTCGCCAAATAGACCAGATTGCGGTGCAATGCCACCTGATACGACATACTTTCGCTAGACTTGCCGGCAAACTGGAACTCCTGTATCGTCTGTATCAGGCCCGCATTCTCGTCCAGTATCTTCTGTATGTGCATCGAGCTCGGCGGTGGCCCCTGGCCACGGTTCGGCGGATTACCACCGCGCCCACCTGCCGGATTGGCCGTTTGCTGTGACTGGGGGGAAAGGGAACAGAATAGGGTCGTTTAGGAGAAAATCGAACCGTTAAAACAAACGCACGGAAGTACCACTTTACCTGCTGCGAATAGGCGAGCGACATTGTACCGACGGCGTACGAGTGATGGCGCGTTACTCCTGAGCACAAAATGAACCGCTATGACGCGTTTGGGTGTAAGATTACGGACCACTCCGATGTACAGCCGCTCCCAATTATGTCGAATACGGTGGTACAGGGGTCTATTGGCTTGGCAAAATGTTCGTAGCAAATTTAGGTAGCAACACAAACATTACCAACAAACGGGTACCACCTCTTTTACACGCCACGGTTTCCCCCTAGAGCCCAACACGTAAAAGACAGAACAATAGCAAAGCGCTTTCCCAGTTTAATGACGCCCGCAAGCCTTACTTCTTCTTCTTCTTCGGGCTTTTTGACAGTGGTTTTCTCCTTTTCTTTTTTGCTCTTCCGAAAAGTGTGCTCAAATGTGCGCTCAAACTGTCAAAAGTTCAAATACGATCCACTCAGTTCACAATCACCTTTTAACGCGAGAAACATAATTTTCTATTGGGAACTTGAATTTCGTAATCTTGTGTGATGAAAGAAACATTTCTACACCACGAAAACCTGTTGTCGTATTGTGATAAGTGTATTTTTTTTAAATAGAAAAACTAAATTTGATAAAAGATATCGAAATATTTAAAAAACACAATCAGTACTTTGTACGTAACGTAACGTTACATACGCGTTGTAACATAGGAAGGAATAGGAACAAAACGGTTCGTTAATACACAACATATTTCAGGCACCACCAATTCAGACCAGCAAATTACACCTAAAAAGAAAAATTACATATCAATTTAAAATTCTAGTTGCTTATTTCATCTACATTTCAAGTTACTGCAATGTTTCTTTATTTTACTTTAATATAAATTTTAAAACTAATTTCAAAATGGCCTTGCCCTGGCTTATTGCACCAATAAAACACACAAAATAATAGAAAAATAAATATAGAAAATGCTAACATAAATAATGAACAAGAAATCGAATAAGAAAGAAACAATAAATTAAATGTTAAGGTCGCTGACCACACGGAATTTGGAGTTCCCATGAATATTTGTGAAATTTTCCCACTTTGAAATCGTTTTTTCGAGAACCTGGCGCATACACGACCAAACGAAGCAACGGAGAAAAAGCTGAAACTGCAAAATTAGGATTTTTTGACAGTTCAACATCGATTTCAACAGCTTGGAGTTTCCCATGGCCCGGGGCCTTTATATTTCTCAAATCTTCTAATTTTTTTTAATCTAATAACCTTTGATTCTACTAAAATGCAAGAAAAAAGTTTTAAAAATAAATAAAATGAATTTTTAGAATATAAAAGAAGTTTATATTCTCAAATTCATTTCCACCCTGGAAACTACCTTACATCGGTTCATTTTTTTTAAATGTTCGAACACGCTCAATGGAAAATAGCTTTGTAGAATTTTAAGACAGTATACATGACCCGAGATCTCTAAAGCGAAAACTAAAAATGCTGAATAATTTGTCCAAAACATTTCGTTTTTTTTGGACCGTCATAATCAATTGTAAATAAAATTTCGTTTTTTTTTTCGCCAAGCATTGAACATCTGTGCTGATGTCTAGCATTTCAACTATCTCCTCTTGGCCGAACGCACAGTGCGAACAACCACTTGCCAGTTGGAAATACTGAAAATCGCCAACTCAGCTACCAACCCAAAAAACGAATCTCCGAAGACTTTATGCTCTGGAGTTGCCGCCCGCGTCGATCTGTTTGTTGTTACGTTCGACGACAACACCCACGCAAGGCACAAACAAAACATGTCACCGTTGACAGCGCAGACCCCATCTTTGGCCACTTGGGAATGATAAAGCTGCTTACGTCATAAAAACGAATCAGATGCATACACAGCGAGGAAAGTAATTTCTGTACGAGGCGAACACGTTCAACACAACAGACAACTGCAGGCACACACAAGAGGGTGCAAAGGCGTGCTAATTCGAAGGCCCAACGTTTGCACGTGCAGTTCTAAAACGGTGTCAACGTCGGAATCTCTTGTTTTCGGAAGCCTCACCGCGCTGCAATTTGTGTCGGAGCATTGTAAAAGTAGGCCACATCGAGGGGGTCTTCTTTCTCCTACCAAAAAAAAAGAACCACTTGCCCATCAGATCCATTTCTTGGGGCGGATGTGAAGCGAGAAAGAAAAAGAGAGTGTGTATGTAACAAAAACAATAATCCAACAACACTTTTGGTGCGGTAAAGAAGAAAAAAAGCATCAAAAAAGTATCTGAAACCTTGTGTGCTTCATACGGAGCGCTACAAACCTAGGTTCCTAGGTCCACACACACAAACACATTCCTGGAAAACCGAAAGGCTCTCAAAAAAAACAAAAAAACCCCCCACAAAAAAGAGGGCGTCAGAAAAGGATCCACATCCCATCAAAGAGATCGAAATGGGCGAACCGGAGTACGAGAGTGTGGTGCTGGTAAAGCAGGAGGTGTTTGTGTACAAAATTCCACCGCGCCAGAGCAACCGGAGCTACCGGGCGGCCGACTGGAACCTGCTCGACCCGATCTGGACCGGGCGGTTGCGAATGGTGGCGAAGGGCCGGTCGCTGTGCGTGAAGCTGGAGGACAAGAGCAACGGTACGCTGTTTGCGAACTGTCCGATCGAAAGCTATCCGGGTGTTGCGATCGAGGCGGTATCGGACAGCTCGCGGTACTTTGTGCTGCGCATCCAGGACGGGAATGGGCGAACCGCATTTATTGGGCTCGGGTTCGGCGATCGGTCCGACTCGTTCGATCTGAACGTCGCACTGCAGGATCACTTTAAGTGGGTAAAGAACGAGGAAAAGATCGAGAAGGAGAAGGTGGAACCGAAGCAGCAGCTGGATCTTGGCTTTAAGGAGGGTGAAACTATAAAGATCAATATGAAAATTACGGTAAGTGTTATGTGCGCATTATAAATATATTTGGTGGCGTCTATTGGTAACATGAAGGCTCCCAGTAAGTTTGGTATAGAGATATAGACTTCTTGGTTTAATTACCTGCTTAGTCATGTCGGCCATTTAATGACCTACTACACTTCCTTGATACCACACAGGTGGTTGGTCGGTCCTCTTTGCATGGGAACGGTCCGGATAAGATTTGATCCAACTAAATCTAAACTAAATTTAGAACCCCGATTACTACACCTATTATAAGGGACGTTGTAGTAGGTAGCCTTGTACTATTGGCACAGGAGCTTCGTGTTTTGATGTACAGGAAAGTGTCCTCGGAAGTAGTTGTCTATGATCAATCTTCACCCTCACTCCCCTGGCTCCATTCCATCTACGTTCTCCAAGGGGTTTGATCCACCGATGTATGCGGATATGGCTCCGAAATTTTCTGACCAACAATCTCTCGACGAGATTTTTGTTTTATCAAACAAGAAACAGAACAAGCAGATTGTTCCCCCACCCACATTATACCTAGAGGCTTCGTCATAGCAGCGTACAGCGCTATGCTTCATCATGCAAATGGAATGTGTTGTATAGTGGGCATTTATAGTATTCCTAGAACACATTATCATCCGAATAACATCACCTAACGACAACTCATCCTCTCATTCATCTCTCTCTCTCTCTCTCTCTAAATATTCTTTATCAACGTCGTGTATTTTGTTGCTGTTTTTTGCAGAAAAAGGACGGTTCGGAGGTATCGTCCCGACTAACTGGCAAGAAAACGGGTGCCGGCGGTTTGCTGCCCCCACCGCCGGGTGGTAACAACAAGATCAGTCCACCACAGGCCGGTTCACCCTCCCATCAGCCCAGCTCATCGGCGTCAGCCGCCGCCGGACAAACGGAATGGGGTGAATTTACTTCCGCCGGGTACGTACAAAAAACTGCGATAATTAAGTGCAGTGTGTTGTGGAGAAGATTGCATGAGCTTTCTCCCCCTTTTATCACACATATACGCACACAAACGCACAAAGTTGGTTTGGTTGTTATCATCATATGATGCTCTTCAATTTTAGGGTGCAAAGCACAACGGCCGCTGATACTGCCGCAACACCCAGCAAAACCAACGCCAACTGGGTGCAGTTTTAAAGTTGGTTTAGCACGGGTACGGGACTTTCTTCTTGGTAAGCGAAACATCCTCATCCACATCATCATCACCTCCGGGACTCATCAGCATCATACAATTTTCGGCCTGGAGGAGGTCGCTTAAAATGGCTGCCGCACACGTTTATTGTGAGGGGCCATCGCTGCAAGAAGGTGTACTTTAGTTTGAAGCAAGTATGGATATATCGAACGATGCGTGATCTTTACATTTAAATTAACACACATACACAGACAGAAACACACATACACTCAAAGTAGTAGCAGAAGGCACGGGCCAAAACCCGAACGAAAGGTACTCTATGTTAAGTGAAACTATGTCCGGAAGCAAAAACTAATCCGGATAGAGAATAGTATTGTATTGCGGTATAGTTGAAGGATCAATGCATCCACACGCATACACACACACATACAATTACACGCAAATGTGTGCTCGATGATGTATAACATCGCGCACGAGACGGAATAAGGATGTGTCAGCACGCGCTTACGTGACCATCTCTTTACTATCCTACACAAACACACATGTTATTTGAGAACGCTTATATACGTATGTATTAGATATACGTGGTGGCAACAAAAAAGGATATCTAGCTGCATATGTATATAATACACATAATCTGTAATAACAAAGGTATATATATATATATATATATATATATATATATATATATATATATATATATATATATATATATATATATATATATATATATATATATATATATATATATATATATATATATATATATATACATATATATGTATGAACTCGTATATATATATAAATAGAAAATAATATAGAATTCGTTCCGTTGAGCAGATATAGCGTTATTGACGCGTAGCGTAGCAGATGTGGATTTAGATGAAATTGTGTGACAGTGACAGTGGCGAAGTTATAAAGGATTAGAATGAGGATACAGAAGCTTAGCCTATTACACAGTTTCGGGGTGGAAAAAAACATGAATTCTGGAGCTGGAGTGAAGCAAATGAAAGGAAGGATGTGGAACAAAACACGGTTTGCATACTTATATTGTTGTTGCTATAATTGAGATAAAAAACAACACACACACACACACACACACCCTATCTGTCCCCCACCTTCCTCCACCACCATCTCCCTTACTGAGGTAGAAAAAAAAATGGCGATATGTTATTTAATATAGTAGGGCGCAAACTATCCAAAGCAAGATGCATGTGTCACAGAGACTCCATGGGAGGGGTGATGAAGGGGGCGTGTAGAAAAAGAATTCTCGGCACCGGATGGCATAGTTCTAACTTTTCCCGATCATCTGTTGCGTAGCGATTTAAACGGATTTTTTGGTAGAAAAAAAAGGCGGAAAATTTTGAAGAAACAGAAATTATAAGCTTAAAAAGGTTCCTTAATTAGAAATCTTTAATTTGATAGGTTTTTCACCAATCCTCCCCCCACTCCTTTTGTAGCTCAGGAGCTTTCATTGGAATACGATCAGTGCATCAAGAAAGAAGGCTTGGTCGTGTGTCCTGCATCCAACGACTAAGCCAACCAGAACCTGACGGGAATAGCAGGTAGTTTAGACGAGATAGAGAAAAAAGGTTTCGTTACTAGAAATTAAGTTTGAAGAAATCATGAAAACGAAGAGGCATTGCTTCGGCTACAGAGTTCAGAGTACATATAGGGCAATCGCAGATGTTAAAAAAACAGGGTTTTAAAACAGATCTGTCATAATTCGTCGTTCTTCTGTGTAAGGAGGGAGGGAGGAGGTGGTGAGGGGGGGGGGTCTGTAGTTTGTATTTGTTAAGTATGTTTTTCGAGTCGCAAAGACGTTCCCCATACACACTCCCCCCATTACCATTACTCGTCCTCTGCCCCACCAGTTCCCTTGGAGGGGGGGCGGATCCTTGACCAGTTCCTCGAAGGCGCGTATTGGGGGAGAGTGTAGTGTGCGTGATTTTGGCATTCCTTGGCATTTTTTTGTTTTCAATGCATTTTTAGTTGATTGTTTTTTGTTTACTGCGGCTTATGGCGATAAAGGGAAAGAGTTATTTGTTATTAGCGAAACTGTAAACTACGGGATTAGTTAAGTTGTAAGACAAAAGTTGCAAAACAACAACAAAATAAAGAGAAGTTATATTATAGATCGACAGAAGCATGAACGAATAGAATGGCAAACGCGCGTTCAAATAGTTTGCGAGATGCGAGAGCTCATGTAATGAAAATGAAATAAAAACAAACGCAGTGTGTATAGTTGGATCACAAAAACAAAACCGAGATAATGTGTTACCAAGGTTCAAGAACACAATAAGGCACTAGAGATCTGCCCCGGAATAGTAGCCGAACTGTAGAATCTTTGCAGCTGGAATCTTAGCATATGATAATAGATATTCAAAAAGCGAGATATGCTAGAATGCGGATAGAGTCCAGAATGCGTGCCTCCTCTGCAAAATTAACATTTCTAGCTGATCTTGCGCAGAAATTATCTACTTTTGCTATTCGTGCCAAAAGGGTGATGGAAGCTATATGAGACAGGATTCCATATTCCAGTCAATGACTTACACGCTTTGCCCTCCAAGTGAGCTTATCTCCACTACCAGTCGTGGTCAGTTGGATAGACAGTCAGTCCTCACTAAGGAGGAAAACAGTCCGGATGCCGGATTTAAACGCGGTCCTGTCGTATTAAGGATCGGTGCCGCTGTCGCCTCTACCACCGGTCCGCCTCGCGAGTTGTTGATGTGCAGATAGTATATCTTGGTTGGAAAGCTTCAAAACGAACGCGCCTAAGGTCTCCACATCTTTCTTGCCACAAGCCTTGAGACCACAATGACAATGGCTGCTCCTCACTATTGTGCAGCGTCCCAGATCAGCCAGAGTACGCTATGACCGCAATGTACTTGTAGGGTCGAATAAGTAAGTGAGCTGGTAAGTAATAGAACTTTACAAATATTACATGACAAAGAGACAAGCAACGCAATTAAATCTATTAACCAACAACGTTCCACATCAATCTCATACCCTTTACCCTTTAAACGACAAAAAAGGCGCCACCAGGAAGGTTGGTTTCGGATGTATAAGCAATGTGTCGTCGTGCTGAAAAGGAAAGTGCTTGATATTACTGAAGTAAATATATTAGTCCACCCTCACAGAAACATGAATCGACGGCGTCTCCCTATTGCCCCAAAGATTCTTCTTGGCTTAACGACCTTCTAGGACACGCCGGTCATCTAATGGCTTATTACTAGACATGCTGTTTTCACTTAATTGGATTGTCAGTGCTCACTACAGGGGAACGTTCCCCGATGGGATTTCAACCGCGGTCCAACCGTGCCCCAGATTCTATAATGGACAAAGCGGACGAATCAGATATATCAAGCTGTTGGGTGTTGAAAGGTGAACAATTCAACCCACTAAGAAAGGAGAACCCGATCTCTATCTTCAAACCAATACACACCATACCTGGTTGTGAGAGGTGTGTGTACATGTAGGAGAATACATAAAAACCTCCGGTTCTGATATGATCGCGGTATTCAGGTGTTCAAATAGGGTTTCGCGATATTTATTCAAATAGAGTTAGAAACACATACTTAATAATTAAAAAATAGAGTTAAACTCTATCGTAAACTATTGTTCATCGGTGGTGATAGTAGGAGGTTACTAGGACGACGACGACGACGATAAACAAGTCGAAATTGCACCCGTGGCTGTGGAGGATCACCTCGCTAGTCTCACTCTCTTTCGCTACTAAAACTTTTTGCCCTTGTTAAACCAGCTGAGCCGCCGCCGTGGGGAGGTGTTCTGAAAAATTGTAACAGATCGAAACAGTTGTGGTGGATCATTCCCGCTTGCACGCAAAACTATTTATTGGATGGCAAACGTTAATATTTTTACTACAGTTACAACATCTTTCCTTCAAAAGGGATACAAATAAATTTAAAAAAAATCCAGAGCAATAATACTTTCTAAAAGGTGCGCAAACGATACAATATCGCCTCGGAAAGAGGCCATAATAATCGGGAAAGGGGAGGAAACCTCAGCTTAGGTCATTGAACGTGCACACGTGAAAAAAAAAAAAACTAAAATATTCATCCCTATTGACAAAATCTGCCTATGCAGGCACTATTAAGGCAAATTTGTATTGAATATCCTCTTACTAGTTGCTATTAAAGTAATTTTATCAATTAGGATCATTCCTACCTACTTTTACAATCGCATCGAAGAAAAAGGGATCACTAAAGCTAAATAAATAATTTGTTTGAACATCCCATCTAGCCCCTGAACGCCTAAACTAAAAACAAATCCCCGGTTCGAGTGTCTCTTACAGCTAACTCTTCCCGTTCGATCGGTGCATCGTACTCATCCATCATCGACACAAAACATGAGCATCGCCAACATGCCAAACCAAGCCGCCAGTAAGAGAAACAGTGGTGGAATGTAGGTGGTGTGGTGGCGGCTACTAGTAATCGCGTCAGGGAAGACCGTGCGAACGACACTGTCCTCCAGATCAACAGTGCTAAAACTGTAGTACTGAGTGATGTCATCGTTGTGGTCCGTTGTCATGTCCATACTGTGATGCGTGCTATTGACGTCCATTTCGGGTGATGCGATTGATATGGCAACTGGTGCACCGGGTTTGCCTTTGGACACTAGTTGGCGCGCATTGTCGTACAGTTCGCAACGATTTGCGCGTCTGAGTTGTTGCTTGCGAAGGATATTGTACCGGCTGCTGCCGTACGGATGTTTGAAGCTGTAATCGCTTACAGGGATTGGTTCCACGAGTGTGGCGTCTGCTATCAATATCCCCATAGTAGTGGTGGTGGTGATGCTAGCAGTAGTAGCAGCAGCACCAGTAATGTCTACCACAGGAGATGGCCTGGAGGAGTAGTAGTCTGTTGTCTTTCGTACTGTAGCTTCCGGTGTAAGCGTGTTACAGTGTGTTGTCGCGAAAACTTGATCCTGCTCGTCCTTAACCAATGGACATTCCAATATGGTACCCAACGGTACGGTCATTCGTTCGTCCACCGTGTACGGTAGTGTTGAGATCGTATTTTCGCCCAAACAACGGTTGGAATCAAAGGAAACTTCGCGTTGCAAGCGTTTCTGTTTTGCGATGGCAGTAAAGCGTGCACGCGCATTTGGCGGGTATTCTTGGTGGATGTTGGTATCCGTTGCACACCGCATACACCGCTGGTATGCGGTACCCTTGGGCAGTGCACACTTGTTATCCTTAATTATTCCAAAATAGTGCGAAACATCTAAACTCCCATTAATAATTTATTTTTCGACAGAAAACGTTCCTACATGTCAGACAGGTGAGACGCGATTTAAAAGATAAACGCGCAAGCAACGTGTTTAAATAGGGTAACTGTACCAGTTTTCAGCAAGATAGCAAAACAAGCATTTTTATGAGAAAAAATTTGTTAAAAAATATCCTTTGACTACTAAAGATAAACACCAATGTTTATTCGACAAATACGAATTTTGTCCACATTTAGAGGGATATTTACCGAAATATTTAAGCAAATAAGGGCATCAAAAAATGTAAAGTGCGATTTTTCTTATCGATTTAGCTTATTCAAAGTTATATTGTCAATGACCTGGGTAGGTTTTGCACTTTAATTCCAACATATCTTTTGATAGGGAAGTCGTACCGCATGCCTAGGCCAATTTGTTTTTCACATTTTCGTGCAAAAAGAACACATTTAAATTGAATTTGAATATATTTTTTTCGATTCATATCCCTTACATCTACGACCGGGTAGGTGTCATACGTTTTGTATGGGAGTTAGCAATTTATTCGATTGTAAACCTTGTATCTTTTGATCTACTATTCGTCGTATTTGCATGGAGTTTTCAAGAAAAGTGAGACTATTTGCTGTCTTACTAATAGCATTTAGTAGAGAATTTTTAAAATTTGTTCTACCTTTTTTTCGCTTCCAAAACTGTTATATCTACAGTGGCGTATCTAGCACCAAACATTATTTTTGTTTAGGATAAATAGGATAGGTAAAAAGCAAATAATTCAGTTAACATATATCATCAAACGGTTTTTTTCTCTTTTGGAAAAAACAGTAACTAACTATGCTTTATGGCCGATGAAAATGTAGAATAATTTGTGTCGAATGATTATTCAACACAAAGCCTCACCTTTCTTGAAAATCTTATAGATGTTTGCCCGACCGATTCCGGCCGATCGGAAATGTGAGGAAACAACGGCCGACTTTTTCTCGGGCCCGTATTGAGTAAACGGTACGAACAAGATTTGACGCAAAGAAATTTTAATGTTCCTCGTTCTACCTACTGTTAATGAAGAGGTAAAGGTCTCAAAGCTGACCACTAACCGGTGAACCGACCACCAGGTGACAGCGCAAACGTTTGAAAAATCGGAACATTTGTGTCGCTTTTTGATGCATACGGGTAGGTGGTTATAGTAGTAGGGGGTATACATCGAAAATTGATAAGACTACAGCCTGGCCGTCGTTATGCAGTAAAAAAAAAAAACGAAATTAAAAACCCTCGTTTATGCTGTATGATAGAATAAATACTTTTTTTAACGAAAATGAGCCAAGTATGTGCCCATTTTTGATGCTCAATTAATTATTTAACCGTTATTGATCAAACATTCAAACTAAGCAAGAGTAGAAAAGATGTTTGAACATTTTTTAAATTATTAATTGCGCTTTTCTGACAATACGGCACTGGACCGTCATATTCAATTGTAAATAATTGCACTTTTCATAGCGTTTCAATCTGTATCCGCAATTCCGAAAATAGGAACAAAATCATTGCTTGGATTTTTACGAATATTTCTTAAAAATGGGTTCAAACGCTAAACCACGTATATAGAAACTTTGTTCGATAGTTCAACAACCAATATAATAATGCTTTCTTCCAAAATAATTGATATTAATAGGAATTACGATTTTTTGCCGAACGGCTGTAATAGCCGGCCGAAAACTGGTACAGCTACCCTACTCGAATTACATACCGATGACACTACGATACAGATAGGCACACACACACTCAGGTACACTCACTCGAACTACGTGGCTGGTTAACTAATACTTTGAGGCTAGAGTCTAGATGCTAGAGTTTAGAGGCTTGAATCTAGAGGCTAGTGTCTAGAATGTAGAGGTCCTTCGCTACTAACTATGGATCAACCATCCACATTACAGTCTCCTTCTGAACAATCACAACGGGACAAAGTCTCTCATATATAATACGGAAAGAATGTTTTCTTATTTACCTCGTCGCGCTGAAAGTTGTTCAGCAGGCTGGACGAACTGATCATCTGCTTAAACTTGCCGGGCGTTTTTGTTCGTGCTGTCCGTGCTGCCGACTCTCCTCCAGGGCCAACGACAGCAGCAGCAGTACCACCACCAACGGCATCATTTGCGTTAGCGTCTCGCAATACCTCCTTGTACTGTACCTCACCGACCAGGTTGCCAGACAGTGCGCCGGATAACGACAGCCGACCGGCACGCTTGCTTGGCGTTGGTGGACCGGGACGCTTGTAGGATGTGATCCCGCTAACCTTCCGGCGCGAGATCAAACCTGTCGAGCTATCATCGAATGTGGTCGACATATTGTCCTAGAGAAGAAAAAAAAAAGACATTTACATTAGATCATCAAACGAGTTTGACTCGGTTCTTATCAATTGCTTACTCGTGTATCATCCTGCGGTGGCTCACAGTCGGGTTCGAGCGCCACATAGTTCGTGCGTAAGTGGGGCATAACCATCGAATTGCGCTGCGACAGTTCGGAGTACCGATTCAGACCACTTTTGGTGGTTGATGGACCACCGGGCGACACACAGCGCCCACTTTTTAAGTCAGCCAGATACATATTGTTGAACAGCTCCCCCTCCTCATCCTCCATCTTGAAATTGTTGCCTGCAATATTTTACCAAGAAGAGATTCCTTAATTTATAATATTCTGGCTGCTCATTGCGGAATCCCCAGCCTCATTGGCCAAACGAAGTGCCTCTGGTGGCAATATTTTTGAAAGGTCGATTCCCGCTCACAAGTTTCTTTGCACCCCATAACAGATGTGCATGGCCCGCCCGACAGAGCATGTGGTTCCTGCGTTTGCGTCCATGCGCTTTGTGAGCGTCAGGGTTGCAAGCGACAGCATTAGATCACTGAACCAATGAATTCGTTTTGGGAGACATGAAGTTGTGACTGGCGGTCTTACTAATGGCGGAATGCGCGAATTAGATGCTACTGTAGCTTCACAAAGTTGCCGATGGTAGAGTCGCCAGCCACAACTTTTAAATGCTGGCAACGAAATGTAGTATCCGCAACCCCCCTATAACCCCCTAACCTGGAACCAGAGAGGACAACAACGATAAGGTGTGCACTTAAACGGAGAAAGAAGGAAATGTCTACCCTCCATATAGCATAGAACTTGGAAGAATTGTGAAGGAAGGAAAAATATGATTAGATTTTAAGGAATTAGAGGCCTGGCCGTCATGCGAAATAAAAAAAAATCTGTTCTATTTGTTTAAAAGGCTATTTTTTAAACAACTACTCACGCAAGTTTGCCTGAGTTGGTAGCAGCACAGACTTTCGATCGTTACCAAACTCGTCCAGTGACTTTATCCTGATATGGAGCAGCTGATTCTCTTTCCGAACTTCCAGATTGCGCTCGTTCATCTCGGCCAGCTGTTGCTGTAGCTTAGCGCAGCGTATTTCCAAGTTTTCCACCTAATTTAGAGTGCAAAAAATATTTACTCGCTAATCGAAAACGCCTCCAGTGCTCGTTGTTGGCTATACACACCTTCCTTCTGTAGCCTTCAACCGTTAATAGCAACCCTTGATTCTCGGATTCTAGCTTTGTTTTAACTTCTTTGTGTAGCTCCACCTAAAATGGTTGCAAATGGTAGTAGCCAGAACAGAAAATTATTTGATGTGTGTGTGTTTTTGTTATGATTAGATTGGTCATAAAATATGGATACGGTTGTTGGAAATTGGAACACCGTTCTTTAGCACTGCAAAATCAAAATAACTGACTGAACGCTGACGCTAGGATATCGGATTCTAACGTGTTTATCACTTCAGTAAGTCCACCAAAAAACTTCTCGCAAAAGGGAATTAGTTGAAAAATAGAAAATTCTGAACAAACGTATCAGGCTTTATTTAAATTTAATGAACCCATGTAACCCAGTAACTGCCAAACACTAAAATAATATAAATTGTCCCCCTGGTAACGAAAAACAACATCTTTTTCTTCTTCTTTTTGGCTTAACGACCTTCTATAAGGTCACGCCGGTCAGCCAACAGCTTAATAAATAGTTCTGCTGATAGTCCGCGTAGTTATATAGCCAGTCCTCACACTACGGGGGAACGATACCCGGATGGGATTAGAACCCCTGTTCTGTCGTGTGAGAACTGGCGCCGTTGTCGCCCTTCCACCGGACCTCCCCCTGGACTAACAACATCCCAACGATGCTCCGCTTCGAAAGCCCCGGTCCCAACACAGGTGTCCTGCCACTAACACGTTCTTCGTGTTAGTTCTTCGCTAGGCGAATAAGTTCGTCCTCGTTCGCTTCTAATAGTATGGTGGATATTTATACTGCCGTTCGATTTTGAATTCTCGAAAGAATGTTACGAGCAAAACGACGCTAATGCTCGTCAATAAGATGACATTCTTCCAGAATGAACCTGAGGGCTGCAATTAGATAAAAGGAGTGTACAATGTCAGCGGACATCTTCAGCCAGGGATGTGCGGCATGGATTCCATGTAACGAATACAAGTGCTAGGGGTGGTATGAGCAAAAGAGGCAGCTGCGGATGGGGGAGGGTACGTGTAATGTCCAGTCAAGTGTTTTGTGATGTCTTTTTTTACATTGCAATGTAAGAAAAGGCTATTGAAACTGTACTATTTTCTAAAGCTTCTAGCTTCTTTGACTCAATGTATCCACAGCTCGGATAGTCACAGTCCTGCGTAACGCGTTCGGATGAGATATTTGGTACCGAGTTCTGTCGTGTGAAAAACCGTTACCGTTGCCATTATAGTCTGCTTACTAAAATGTTATCGTCAGGCTGATGATGGATAGCAAAAATCAAACGGAAAAAAACTAACATTAAAAAATAGAAGCATTACTTACCATTCTATCCTTCATTTTTGCCATTTTGCTATCATGCTCGATCCTTGCATCGCGTAACTTCTCCTCCATCGCGTTAGCCATCGACGCCCGTTCCTTCGCCCACAATTCTTCCTTCTCTTTCAACGCTAGCCGTGTTGTGTACAGTTTCGCCGCAACTATTTCGCCATCCTGGTACGCTTTTTCGTACTTCTTCACCGTTTCCTCGTGCAGCACGCTCATTTCCATCAGTTTTGCATCTTTCGTTGCAAGCTGTTGCTGGAGATTAGCCATTTCGCTGCGATCCGCCGATAGCTGCTGCATTAGCTTTGTGCACTGCACACCCAGATCATCCGCCTGGCGTTTAGCCTGCATATGTTGACAGCTGATCTCTTCCGATTTTTCCTGCTCTTGATCTAGAGTCTGCTGCAAGGTCAAAATCTGTTTAGCCATTTCATCGCGCTGACAGGTGCTGGACTGTTCATGGAGAAGCTTCGTTTTTTCGACCAGTTCCAGCTGATGATTGAGATAGGCTGTTTTTGATTTTTCTTTAGCGAGATCATCGTCGAGCTGTGATTTAGCTTTCGATACTTCAGCCAATGCTGCACTTTTCTCATTAAGCTCGACCTGCAGATGTTCATGATCTTGCAACTGATTATTCAACTCTTTGATAAAAGCTTTACACTGCTCGAGCTCTACTGCGATTAGAGATTTCTCTTTTTCTGCTGCAATCAATCCTTTGCGAAGCCCTTCAGTTTTCCTATCCATCTCAATCTGCAGACGTTCATTGCTCTCTAGGTGTCCTTTTTTCTGTGCTTCCAGCTGACGAGTCAGATCTTCAATGAGCGCTTTACCGTTCTTGATATCTTCGGTGAGCGATGATTTCTCTTCCTCTGCATTTGACAGAGCTTGTTGAAGCTGGGAAGTATTTGTATTGAGCTCGTCTACCAAACGTTCATGTTCTTGTAGCTGTCGATTCAAATCTTCCATCTTGGCATTAGCTTTTTCGAGGTCTTCTGTGAGCTGTGAATTATTTTGCTCTGGTTCAGCTAATGCTTTCCGCAGCTCTGAAGCTGTCTGGCTCAACTCAGCAACTATATATTCATGTTGTTTCAAATCCTCCACCTTGGCCCTACTGCAGATCTCCAGATTTTCGGTGAGATACGATTTCTCTTTCTCTGCATCTGCCAATGCTTGTCGAAGCTCTGCCGTTTTCTGACACATCTCCGCCTGCAGACGTTCGTGTTCCTGCAACTGTCGATTTAAATCCTGCATCTTGGCTTTAGCCATCTCGAGCTCTGCTGCGAGCTGTGATTTCTCTTTTTTAGTTATAGCCAATGATTCTACAAGCCCCGTAGTTTCCTGTTTCATCTCAGCCTGCAGACATTCATATTTCTCCAGGTGCGCTTTTTTCTGTAATTCCAGCTGATTATTCAGATCTTCGATGAAAGTTTTACCTTCCTCGAGGTCTACGGTGAGCTGAGATTTCTCTTTCTCTGCTTTCTCCAATGCTTGTCGAAGCTGTACAGTATTTTCATTCAGCTCGGCCACCAAACGTTCGCGTTCTTGCAACTGTCGATTTAAATCCTGCAGCTTATCTTTTCCCCGTTCAAGGTCTTCTACAAGAGTTGATTTCTCTTTTTCAGCTGCTGCCAATGATTCTACAAGGCCTGCTGTTTCCTGTTTCATCTCAGCCTGCAGACATTCATATTTCTCCAGGTGCGCTTTTTTCTGTGATTCCAGCTGATTGTTCAGATCTTCGATGAAAGCTTTATCTTCCTCGAGGTCTACGGTGAGCTGAGATTTCTCTTTCTCTGATTTCTCCCATGCTTGTCGAAGCTGTACAGTATTTTCATTCAGCTCGGACACCAAACGTTCGCGTTCTTGCAACTGTCGATTTAAATCCTGCAGCTTATCTTTTTCCCGTTCAAGGTTTTCTACAAGAGTTGATTTCTCTTTTTCAGCTGCAGCCAATGATTCTAAAAGGCCTGCTGTTTCCTGTTTCATCTCAGCCTGCAGACATTCATATTTCTCCAGGTGCGCTTTTTTCTGTGATTCCAGCTGATTATTCAGATTTTCGATGAAAGTTTTACCTTCCTCGAGGTCTACGGTGAGCTGAGATTTCTCTTTCTCTGCTTTCTCCAATGCTTGTCGAAGCTGTACAGTATTTTCATTCAGCTCGGCCACCAAACGTTCGCGTTCTTGCAACTGTCGATTTAAATCCTGCAGCTTATCTTTTCCCCGTTCAAGGTCTTCTACAAGAGTTGATTTCTCTTTTTCAGCTGCTGCCAATGATTCTACAAGGCCTGCTGTTTCCTGTTTCATCTCAGCCTGCAGACATTCATATTTCTCCAGGTGCGCTTTTTTCTGTGATTCCAGCTGATTGTTCAGATCTTCGATGAAAGCTTTACCTTCCTCGAGGTCTACGGTGAGCTGAGATTTCTCTTTCTCTGATTTCTCCCATGCTTGTCGAAGCTGTACAGTATTTTCATTCAGCTCGGACACCAAACGTTCGCGTTCTTGCAACTGTCGATTTAAATCCTGCAGCTTATCTTTTTCCCGTTCAAGGTTTTCTACAAGTGTTGATTTCTCTTTTTCAGCTGCAGCCAATGATTCTAAAAGGCCTGCTGTTTCCTGTTTCATCTCAGCCTGCAGACATTCATATTTCTCCAGGTGCGCTTTTTTCTGTGATTCCAGCTGATTGTTCAGATCTTCGATGAAAGTTTTACCTTCCTCGAGGTCTACGGTGAGCTGAGATTTCTCTTTCTCTGCTTTCTCCCATGCTTGTCGAAGCTGTACAGTATTTTCATTCAGCTCGGCCACCAAACGTTCGCGTTCTTGTAACTGTTGATTTAAATCCTGCATCTTATCTTTTTCCCGTTCAAGGTTTTCTACAAGTGTTGATTTCTCTTTTTCAGCTGCAGCCAATGATTCTAAAAGGCCTGCTGTTTCCTGTTTCATCTCAGCCTGCAGACATTCATATTTCTCCAGGTGCGCTTTTTTCTGTGATTCCAGCTGATTGTTCAGATCTTCGATGAAAGTTTTACCTTCCTCGAGGTCTACGGTGAGCTGAGATTTCTCTTTCTCTGCTTTCTCCCATGCTTGTCGAAGCTGTACAGTATTTTCATTCAGCTCGGCCACCAAACGTTCGCGTTCTTGCAACTGTCGATTTAAATCCTGCAACTTATCTTTTCCCCGTTCAAGGTCTTCTACAAGAGTTGATTTCTCTTTTTCAGCTGCTGCCAATGATTCTACAAGGCCTGCTGTTTCCTGTTTCATCTCAGCCTGCAGACATTCATATTTCTCCAGGTGCGCTTTTTTCTGTGATTCCAGCTGATTGTTCAGATCTTCGATGAAAGCTTTATCTTCCTCGAGGTCTACGGTGAGCTGAGATTTCTCTTTCTCTGATTTCTCCCATGCTTGTCGAAGCTGTACAGTATTTTCATTCAGCTCGGACACCAAACGTTCGCGTTCTTGCAACTGTCGATTTAAATCCTGCATCTTATCTTTTTCCCGTTCAAGGTTTTTTTCAAGTATTGATTTCTCTTTTTCTGCAACAGCCAATGTTTGCCGAAGCTTTGCATCTTTTTCATTATACTCGGCCTGCAAATGGTTCTGCTTTTCCAAGTGTGCCTTAAGCTTGTCTTCTAACTCTTGCGATTTCCTTGTCATTGCTTCTAGTTCATGCTCTTTCTCCTTCAATTTGATTTCTACCACTGTCGATGCCAGATTCTCGGAGTCGTAACAGTGGCTATCGTCTGATGCCACATTTTTAAAAGATTGATCCAAAAATTCAAATGAACTCTCCAATGATTCCATCAATCCAGCGCCTTTGATTTGGTTTTCGTTAATAAAGCGTCGCAAATCTTTGACAATTTCGAACAGATTTTGGTTACAAGCTTCTTTCATGCTGATATCTTCCTTCAAATCTTCGACAGCTATCTTCATGCGCTGGTTGTCTTCCTCAAGAACCGCATACTGTTTCTTCATCGACGTGTATCGTTCTATTTCCGCATTTGCGCTTTCCTTCAGCTTGCTGAGTTCTTCCTGCAGCATCTCTATGTCTTGGTTCTTCGATTCAAGCTGCTTTTGGAGCTGTTCTGTAACTCGGTTGGATTCGTTTGGTAAATTTGTCAAATTGTTTCCACAAGCACACGTTTCCTTTAGCTGTAAAATGTTAATTTTCGACTGATACATTTTTTTCTCCTCCTGTAGCTTCTTCATGTTTTGCAACAAACGCTCTATTTGTCTTTCCTGGCTGCTGTTTTCGGCTTGGGCTGTTTCTAGCAATGCGTTGAGATTCTTTAACTTCCATTCGAGCGCCACACTTTTCGGCGTTGTTGGTGACGGTTTCCTCATCTCAAGCTTACCGCTCGGTGTGCTGGTGATCATCTGTTGACTAAGAACTCTTCTATTAGACGATTCTTCGCTTAACACGCTTGCAACTGGTTTGGCGCTCTGGAACGCTTTATCTAGGAATGATCGGTTGATGATGATTTGATTGCCGTCTTTCGAAACGAAAGAGTTCAGAAACGCTGTCATGCTTCGCTGGTACTCTACATCGAACTCTTGGCCAACGTTTTGAAAGTATGGAATCGGGTACCGGATGCAGGAAAAGTAAAGCATCAACGAAAATACATAAACAGCATCACATTTCGGCACCTCGTTTTCGTTACTCAGCTCCAACTCAAAGTGCGGAAACTGTACCCGTAGAAACTCCGCAACGGTGTTTTCGATCAATTCGTAGTATGCTTCAATTTTGCATCGGAAGTTGGTGTAGCAGGTATCCAAATCGAAGCTATCGTGGCTGGTGGTTAATTCGGCGCATTTTACCTTAGAGTTTCAAAATAATATGAAGGAAAAAGGCACATATCAGAAAGGAAATAAAATTTACATAAAACATTATAACCTAGGGTAAACATTTGGATATGCGTCTTGTAGGTCAGTCTTGAAGGAACAGCTTTCCTACGCATGCACTGGAAGAAAACTAAGTTTGATCACGCATCATATTACCCATTTCAGCACTACTCGGCGCCAATACGCTTCCTTATGCTCGGCTGACTGATTTTCGGCCATTGCTGTTAAACTACACTATTTACAGATACAAATTTCAATTCAATACACATTTTTCTCACAGACACAGTCAGAGTAGCTGCTTGCTAGCTGCATATAATGATGGCTGATGGCGTCGCAAATGGCAGTTGTATCTCGATTCGGTTCAAAATTCAGAACTGTCAGATTAAACAGTTTGTTCTGGATGACAAATCTATTGTCAAGGTATATATATATATATACAAAGCAAATGTTCATTTATAGCTTTTGTTTACATTTATTTATTTTTTTTTTAATTAAAACCATATTGACAAAATATTGCTACATCCGCCAACTAAGGCAGTACCAAAATTAGAAGAGTAGAAATAGAAATTAGTATTGAAAACCCCCATAGTACTGGTTATTAAGGCAATTTGGTCAACAGGGAATTTAATTGGTTATTAACTCTGTCCCTTGGCAATCAGCAAAAGCTTCATATTTCAGGCAACCGAGCTATCTCGGGTAACCAGCAACTTTAGAGACTTATATTTTTTTATGCGCAGTCCAATATCAATGCAATATTCTGTTGAAAGTTATGTTAACTCATTTTCTATCTATTAAATTAAATATGCTGCCTCAATTCGAAGTCATTTCAAAGTTATGGATCGTCAAACATGTTTTCTAGGACAAAATGAAAAAAATTAAGTGCTCTGACAACACTAAGCAATTTACCAGTTTATAGAACTGCAAACCAAAAATGTAATCTGAATGTTTCAGAATTTTACTAATAGTAGGTAAAATGTTAAGTGTTTTTATTTAAATAAAAACCGTTACAGAAAACTTCGTCCTACATAAAACAAAAAACACGAAGTATAGCACAAAAAAAACTATTCTCAAAAAATGATTTGATTTATTCTGAAAACTTCAAAACCAAATCACAGATAGCTGTTGACTGGAGCAGATAGCTGGCACTGGACCGTCATAATCAATTATAAAAATAAAGATAGCTGTATTTTGCTCACATGAAACAAATTTCGAGTCAATCGGATTCCTAGTTTCGGAGTAAAAAGTAATTAAAATCTGTTGGGCTACCCGTGTAGCCGGTTGCCTGGAATATAGGGTTACTTAAATCATTCAAATTAGTTGCATTCTTCAAATTCTTCGACGCTCTACAAACCATATCATTCAAGAAACAATTAAGTGTTAATAACTTTGTTTGTCTTATAAAACCCAATATTTTAATAAGCAGTTGCTCCGTTTTATTGTTTTTCGTGGAATAATCTTGTCACGTGTTATGGACAACTATAGGTGGAATGGAATGTGACCACCATAGCCTTACAATCAGTCCCACCGACGGAAGGGACAAATCATTCCAGTAGATTTTTTCAACCCTACGCCCGCCCATTTGTTTTTTTATGTCGTACTAATATTAATTCACTGCTACTGCTGCGAGATTTTTTAAATTACATTCCGTATGCTTTGGATGTATGAACCAATCGCTGAATAATCTAACCTCGGATCTTTTATTTATTTATTTATAATTAATAACGGTCCAGTGCCGTATTGTCAACGCCGCTTGTGTTGAACAAATTCTATAACCATATTTATAAGGCATTTCCTCCTTATTCCTTGCCTTGCCTAAGCTCGGATCTGCTGGTGCCTTTTGTGATCCCTAGCAACAAAAAAACCTCAACGAGTGCATAATGCCGATTCGTTTAAATCGCTCAACGGAGCTTCAGAACTAAAGTAATTAAAGTAAATGCAAAAAGAACCCTAATTAGCCCGACGCTTGATGGACACTTTACCCCGGCGCAAATGCGAAAGGCAGATGCGCACCTTCTGCCCGTCGGACGTCTTCTTCACACAGATCGCCTCGATGCCGATCGCGGAAATGTTGGCCGAAAAGCGAGAAATGTCTCGACCCTCGACATGTACCGGTTGACCACGGTGAAACCATCGCCGTTCGTACCACAGCTTGCCGTCCTCGATTCGTGTATCCGTCAGTGGTTGCTGGCATGCCTGACTGCTGCTCGATGCCAGACCCTAAAAGCGGGGAAAGGAAAGAAAGGAAGTTAAAACTAACGTCAGAAGGAGGTATGCACACACACTTACGGATGGTCCACCTCCATAGCCGTCTTGAGGGGTACCGTTCTGGTCGGAAGCATTCGAAACGGAATTAACGGAACCACCGGACCGATTTTGTGCGTTAACTGCCGAACTGGAGCTGCTGCTTCCGCTAGCTCCTTCGTTTGTCGGATGGTGCGTGGCACGGTTGGCCGAGATTGGTTTGCCGCGTGCGATAAGCTTTAGGTCGTGTTCGATCTCTTTGTCGTCCAGCAGGAAAACTATTTGGTTTGGGGTAGGCTTGCGGCGTTTTTCCGGCACCGGTAGTGGTTCGTTTGGGCGGCGACGCAACTTCCGGGTGACTTTGGGCTTCACGTCTACCGAATCACCCGTTAGCTCCATCGTGGCGAACTCCTGTTCGATCGTTTTCTTTTGGTCCTCCAGATCGGCAATCAGATTCTCGATCAGCTCGGCTTTCTTTTCCTCGTACTCTTTTTCTGCGGCCGCTTTCTCCTGGACGCACTCCCGCTCGGCGCACTCCATCAGATAGTCACGTTCGACCTCGTTCAGCAGCAAACGATCGTTCAGCTCGTTCTGCAGTCGGTCCACGATTTTCAAATACTCCGGATGCTTGCGCTCCTTGCACAGTTGCAGCTGGCCGAACAGATTTGCACGCTTCTCTCGATACATTTGCTCCCTGATTTCCATTCGTTCGTCAACGCTGGGTTCATTGTTCATGCCGGACAGAAGCTCCGTTTCGCTTGCATCATCCGTGTCTGAAAGAGAGGACAATAAACCGATGGCGGTTCGGATGTATATTTTGTCGTTCGAAACTATTTTTACTATCCGTGCATACCTTCCCCGTTGTTGGCGTCGTTGTCCGAATCGGGTTGCATCGTTTCGTTCTGTCTACCGTCCAGTTCTGAGAACGAAGAAATGTTGCGATTCGCAGCCATGCTACTTTCGCACAGAAGGAAGCGCACCTACCAAATGCTCCGATTTATGCGATGCAGTTCTGTAAAACGGAACAGTGGCAAAGCAATATTAGCCTGTGATACAGTGCATCATTTCCGTTTTGCAGTGCAAATACTACTTACCTGTGTAGAAGATTGTTCAGAATGTGAAATAAAGCTTACCGGCACGAAAATGAAACGAAATAAAATAAAACAAAGCGACGGAGCGTCCGCAAAATTAACTTTTGTTCCGTTTACAATCCGCTTGTCAAGCAAAACCCAGTACAAACGCGGGACACCGATGTTGTTTTGTTTAATTAGCGATGGTCCAATTAACAAATTGTCACACTTGTACTTGTTTTGACAGCTGACGTTCGATGTGCGTTCAAGCAACGCCCGGCTCGCAAAATTAGTCAAAACGGGGTCCGACAAAACACAAAAACCGTTCGACTCGCCAGATGTCGCTACAGACACAAATGTATCACGTCAAAAAAAAAATTGCATAAGGAAATTAATATTGCGCGGGCTTGCTTTCTTCATCATCCTTATCATAGTTTTTTCTCCCGTATGGTGTTGATATAGGAGAGAAAGTCTTTTTTTCAATCTATGACTTTTGCTCGATAATTGCTGTCTTCAATCAATGGTTGGAATTGGTAGAAGGACAACGATTAAACTTCAATACTATTTTATTAGATCGGAATAGACGCCGTTAGAAAAAAAATCCCAAGTAACACCCCGAAGTTTTGCCAAAGTCTAGGCACACTACCATAATTCTCATTTACCCCCTTTACCCACACGCCAGCAGTATGAAGGCGAAGGCCTGCTTGCTTTCTTCCTTTGGCCTGTACGAGAATAATCCACTCAAAACGGAACCGGAAGCAGGATCGGGCGTATTCGGGAGTCCATTTTAGAAAAGCCGAATATCAATTCAAAAACCCATTCCAAAAACAAAATCCCTAGAGTGTTTATTGATGTTTTTCTTTTTGCCTGTCCTATCCCTAAACAGTTTACTACTTCGTCCTTAAATGATTTTTTCCATCCGAAGAATGATATAGGAACTGTATGCAAATTGGACTCACCTAAATAATTACCAAATCAACATTAACATTTTGAAGCAGGGATTTTTTTTTTGCGTTATTCTGTTTTCTCTGACAGAGTAAAAATAGTGGGGCGCTTTTAAAAATACACTCTCGAGTACTATTGTAAACAAACCCTGGTAAAGTCTGTAAGCCCTACTTAGTTACAACTCCTTGGGTGCAAACAGTTTTTACAAACCGCATTGTACACTTACGTAAATTACTACATAAAATTACGACAACGTGATAATGAAATGATGAATTCCTCCGAAGTGAATAAGAGTTATAGTTTCAATTACCAGGCGTACACCGTTGTCAAATTTCAGGCGTACACGCGAGGCTAATAGAATTGAATTGAGGATCAATAAGATGTAGACAAAGTACATGTTTGCTTTGTACATGTACCTGTCAGTTGACGGCTACGATCTTGAGGTAGTAGAGGTCTATGTCACCGGAGGACGCCAATGCCCCCTAAGCAAGCAGAGAAGAAGAATTTTCAATAGTTCTTCACAGTAGTTCGACCCGCCGTTTAGATGCTCTTTAATAAAAAGCATTTGTTGGTCATCAATTACTAACCAAAGGGAATTAAACAGCGAGTGATAACCTCATTTTCAATCAAAAACCATAAGCAAACAGATCCTTGCTCTTGTAAGGGGAATATTAAAGTCATTAATAGGGTCGTCAAACAATTACAATACCTATTCCTAAATTCGTTGAATCAACTGTGAAGAAGACGATAGCATAAACAATAGGGAGGAGTTACTCACACATCCTTATTTCTGTGTAAACAGCATGATTGCATCCTCTTCTGTTTCATAATGTTCCACACTCTTCATAATGTCTGCATAATTACTGTGTCGAAACCTTCGTGTGTCGGCTTGGTTCGGCAGAGATATGACATTATGAAGAGCATAGAGCATGATGAAGCAAAAAGGGATGCAATGATGCTGTACACACAAAAATGAGCAAGTGTGCGTATTTCGTCCTTATTCGTGAACCAGATTCGAAATCACGAATGTTTCATGACTTTAGGAATGGGTTTTGTAATCATAGCAAAACACATTTACAAATCTTATAGTGAAAAGGAAGCTTGAAATTTCGCAAAAAAATCAATCGCTTAAGAATAACTTGGGCGTGCATTTGATTTTTTAAGAACACAAAATTTTATAATGAGATGAAATGATGAAAATTAGCAATACGGCCTGGCCGTCCCTTATGAATAAAAAAAAAAAAAAAAAAAAAAATGATGAAAATTTAAATGATGATATCCTTTCATGATCTTTGTTCCAAAGCTTCATATAAATATTTTCACTCGTATTGAGGGTGCAACTTTCAATTGCAATTTCTGAGATACAGTGACGCATTTTGGCTATGGAAATTTTACTTCAAAACACAAATATATTAACGAAACAACCTATGAGCCGCTCTCAACATTTTACTCAACCATTGATCACATGTAAAAGATATAATAAGAGCTACCGTGCGTAAAAAAAACTACGTTGCGATTGCATGACCGTGCACACCCGTAAGAAAAACCCTTTGGGTAGAAATTTATGCAATTTGTACAGAGTTTATATGTCAAATTTAAGAGCGGACGATTAATCGATGATTTGCATTGGTCCATAATAGAACACTTTTATTGACACTTTATTGGCATATTTCTCAAAGAACAAAAAAGACTTTATCTTGTTTATGCAAAATATATTCAACTTCAAGCTCATTCTTCGGCATTGCCAGTTTCACTACCTGTACCAGTCAGTGCAGATGAATATACCATTCGTAGTATGTAAAGAAGTCACGTTTCGATTGAAAAAAAAAGTTTTTAGTTCTAGTTTTTGGGATACCAGGCATTCATAGTTCAAGCTTTCAATAAACGTTAACAACAGGAATAATCAAAGATAGGCAATGGCAGCTAGGGGATTTTGTTTGCATCTGGGGTTTTGGATTGATATTCGACTTTTCTAAAATGGACAACCCTAATACGGCGAGGTTCATTTCATCATGACCTCTCTTTCATTTTTTATGCTCTGTCTCGTTCTTCTCGGACTTTGAACTCAGAGCGTTTGAAGCGAACTGTTTTTGTGTTTCCTCTTTGCCTCTTCGTCGGCTTGTTTACGCGACAAGACAGCAGCGTTTTGAAAGTGATTGGATATGAATGTTTGACGGTTGAAATTGATTTTTTCGTCAATGTAATGCTTTTTCTTGTGATCTCTGTGATATTGTTAACAAGATCAACGTTTTTCATCGAGAAAACATGTGCTCGTGCCGAAATTGGACGATTTCGATTGCCAACCAGAGGAAGAAAGAAAGCAGCGAGACGCGATCCGCTTCTCTTACACGCATACATACATACACCCGTACAGCTCGTTTCGTCTTGTACCTCAGCGGTTCATTTCGTCTTATACTTCAGACCAGTGGTTCATTTCGGCTGGTTTTGAGTGAACCAGCGGTTCATTTAGGCTTATTCTCGAGTGACCGGATTTGTATCAACAAGACCAGAGCAAGACGCGAACAAGCCGAGAGGATTTCATATATTTTCTCTCTCGGATTGTTACCAGGGGACTTTCTGTTCACTACTCGTTATCAATAGAGCCTTTTTTGGTTTCCTTTGCAATTAAATTTAATGCTAGAAGATTATATATGCAATGCACAGTTAAAATTATGGTCAGGTGTCCGCTAACTTGTGGCTAAAATAATTATTTTAAGACTAATTTAACAGCAATATTTTGCTAACTATTTTTATAATTCATCCATTCACCTGTCAAATGTGCTTATGTGCCGGTTGTCAAAACAAAATTCTCTATTCCATTACACCATCTGGGATTCTTTCCGCTTTTGATTAGCTGACTGTTGTTGTCGGTGTAGCTTATTGCTTGAATCTATTTGTTTAAAGTAATATTATTGTAAAGACATTCAGAAACTGGATATTTCGACATTTCGGAAACTCGGATTTCGACATAAACGGCTCGTAGTGCTATATTGTTTAGCCCTGGATACCGGTCTCCAACATCCCAAACCTCGTGCCTAGAAAAGAGGTAAGGTAAAGTAAACGAAATTTTATTTAATAGTAAAGAACTGCAATTTATTAAACTGTTTTGCATCAATACAGGATGTGGAGGGATGGAAAATTTCCAGTTTAGCGAAAGAAGTATCAAATGACACCATAGAAGGAATCTATAGAAACTAACAGTCCAGCAAAATAGTTCGACCGAGGACCAAAGAATCGTCTCTTTTTGTAGGGAAGTTTTAACCACGCAGTAGAACCAATTATGGAAGATATTGCTCACCGCGATACGAAATCAGAGGAACCATCTTGCCAGTCTAACACCATCACACCAACTGAAGTAAAAGATGCCAATGGTGAGCTCTGTTCGGTTACCACCGGTTCGTCAACCGAGCTGGAAGACGGAAAAAATCAGGACAGACTGAATTCGGATCCGGAAAGCAACCTACCGCACGCACCGGAACTTTCCAAGCGACAGCGCAAGAAGCTACTCAAGCTAGAAAACTGGGAAAAGAGAAAAAAGGAAAAGCGTCAGAAGGAGAAGGAAAAGCAAAAAGCGAAGCGTATCGAAGCGATCCAGCAAGGGCTGCCGGTACGCAACGGCCCGAGCCGGAAGGAATTGAAGCGCAGGAAAATTAGCTATACCAACGCCACGATCGAAGTTGTCATCGATCTGAGCTTCGACCACATGATGATTGACAAGGATGTAGCAAAGTGTGTGAAGCAGCTGCTACGCATCTACACGCTAAACCGACGATCCGCGCGTCCGGTACCGCTGCACTTCGTTGGCATCGAGAAAGGCGGTGCAGTGGAGCGTCATCTTGCCCGCAACGATGGTTACCGGCACTGGGACGTGCGATTTAGCGACGAGCATTTTATGCAACTGTTTAAACCGTCCACCCTGGTGTATTTGACCAGCGAGTCGGACCAGGTGCTGGACCGGCTCGAGGATGGGTGTGTGTACGTGATCGGTGGTTTGGTCGATCACAACCAGCATAAGGGGCACTGCTATCAGCTGGCACAACGTCACGGCATTCGACATGCCCGCTTGCCTCTGGCGGAACATCTCGTTATCAAGACGCGCACCATCCTGACGATCAATCAGGTGTTTGAGGTGTTGCTAAATGTGCACATGGGCAAGGAGTGGCAGCCAACGCTGTTGGAGGTGTTGCCGGCGAGGAAGGGCGTCATCCCTAAACCATGCGAGGCGACTAAAGACGATGATGTGACTCTGGGAGAGGCAGTAGAAATTACAACGCAGACGTAGTTGTAAGATTGTAAATTGACGTACATCGTTTTACTATAAATACGCTCCAATTTTTTCCCACATTGAAAAGAGTTCAGCCAATCAGTAAAAAAATCAGCTAAATATTAGATCTTTAATTTGCACGTGTTGTACATACATTAATTGCAATAAACTATAAATCATCAATTTGTGCTCCTTACGCTTGCGAGAAAGCGGTATCCTTCAGTGTACGATTACGCGTTAAATGGTGCTACCATTGAGTCAGGGACTTGGGAGCGCTCCTTGACGAGAAGTTGACCAGCTAGAGCACGTCGTCGCTATGGGCAAAAACTGATTAAACTGATCGGACTTCACTGACCTAGTGTGCCTCAAAATGCTTTATAGCACTTTGGTGCGAATTGGACTGCGCTGGAAGATGTGAGCTTCTAGGCCTCGAGTTGCTAAATCAGCCAGACTACAACGCCTGGAGGCTGTTTATTGAGGGCCTCCTGGACAACCGGATCGACCGGATAAGTTAGACAACAAAAAACCTCATCTTTCTTGTAAACTTCATTCAAATACGACGAGCAGATCAAAAGTTATTAGCTTTCTTAACCGGGAAAATGCAAACTCCCATACAAAATGTATGACCTATCCGGATGTAGGTGGTTATAGAAATAAGTGTCTATTTTTGATCATTGAAACGAAAGATAATGTTTTTCTTCGGCGTTGAAATGCATGTACTGATGTTAAATAAATGAATTTATAAACATAAACGTAACATTTGTGACGGCATCGAAATGCAATCGCTATGCACTAAAGTTACACTAACCGAATAATCCGTTTAAAGGGGGGATATAATATTTTGGGTACTTGCTACTATCACCGAGATTTTGGTAGATCACTTTCCAACTTTTTCATCACATGTCAGGTGAAAGTGACTGGAAAAGCTCTCAGGATCCTTCGCTGCCACCAAGAACTTACGCCCGACAGAGGTTTATGTAGGTTTGGGCAGTATTCTCTTGAATCTCCAAATCACATATCTCGTTTATATTATTTTGTCACTTTTTGTAACTATTTTATTAGAGAACTTTTTCTTTATGCAAAGATTCTCGTTGTGAAGGGATTGACTGTAGTTAGTATGAAAGCGTATTTGTATGTTTGTTAGTAGTAAGTTTTTGTATTTTATTTCACTGGTATGATCACACATGAGCACTTAGGAACGCACTAGACGACCCTCAGCAAGGAGATTATGGTAATGGTTTTTATTTTGGTATTGCACATTTTTGGGCAAGGACGAGGGTATAAGAGAACATAATCACATCCGAATTTTTGACGATGACGGCTTTTCTTTTACGTATCATAACGGTAATGAAGCCATCCACCACCATCGCTGCTTCTTCTACTAATCGATAATTTACACTAGCTGCTCTCCCTATATCTCCTGTGGGATTTTTTGTATTGTTTTGGGGCATTAAATAATGTAGCTAAAGATGAGTAAAGTTTCTAACGGCTAGAGTAAAACATACATACGCTACTGCTAAGCTGGAGTTATTTGCACTTGTCGCGCATACTCTTTGGCAATCGATTGGGACTATCAAGGACTAGATTATGGCAAATATTATTGTTATCAGTAAAAGTTAGTTGTAACTATTCAACCCTCAGCTATTCAGGAGAACAATAACTGTGGGAGAAAATGACGGCCTGTTTAGTTTACTTTCCAGTCTCGAGCTTTGGTGCTTGTGTGCACCCACGTGTCAGCCAGTCGAGAATCTTTCCTATTTTGGCCGGAGGTACACCTTTTTTTCCACGCGTTTTTGAAATGCTAAGCTTCGTTTTACCTTAGGCCTGTAGACAAAATTGTTTGCCTAAAATGTTAGTAGTGGATGAAAGAGTAATATGGCTTGGAAAGATATCCTTTCTTATACATGTCACATCACATCATTAATCGTCCGCGTTTCTATGCAACTATGCTGAACTTAGTTATGGCTTGTAAACATTTATGGGCTTGTGGGTGGTTATGTGTATAGCTTATAGTGATTGGAAAAACGGCTCCGGTGCCAAAACCGGGTCCAACCAGCTCCAGAAATAAGTGGAATCGGCTCCGGAGCCGGATCTGCTCCCACGGTCGTGAACGGCATGAACTATGATAAAGCTTTTTTCGACGGTTAACGGTCAACGTGGTAGACCGTGGGTTCGTCGTGCAGTGTTGTGCGTACTGAGTAAGAGTGAGTAATTTAATTTTTCTAATGAATTATTAAAATAAACTCCTCACAATTTTTTTTTAAAGAATTGTTATTATAAAACTCACTCCCAACAAGTTAATAGTCGCCAGAGAGATTCGAATCCCAAAGATTTTTAAATTATTTTGAGATTCGAATCGCAAAGAGTTTTTAAAACTCTTTTAGGATTCGAACCAACATAGACTTTTGAACACTGTTTCGAGTTTCGAAGCGCAGCGAGTTGTCACAGCGGTTACGAGAGGCGTGACATCGTTATGAGAAATTATCCCGAAAAGTAAAGCTAAAAGTGGAAGTACACAAGACATCTTTACAGGATACCTTTAAGCACTTCTGCCTTCCGACTCCCTAAAGAGTTGTTAATTAAATTAAAATTAAATTTAAAAAAGAGTTGCACTACATCTCAGTAAGGTGTGAGTAACAGTTAATTAATTCCTTCAAAGGAATTGTTATTCTCCTCACAAGTTCGTAGCCATGGGCTAGGAGCCGTGGGTGTGGTACCGGCTACGGGTTGAACTCCGAGCCGGCTCCGGAATCGTGGAGTGCGCTTCGTTGCGCCCCATCATTAGTAGCTTAATTCAATGACGTCTCGGTGCTGCCGGTTACGTCCGTTCCCTTCCACGACGAGACCGGTATGTGCGGTGCCGGAAGACAGTTTCGCAACATCTGCAGCAACTGAATTGTGTCGAATAGTGCTAAAAAGAAAAAAAAAACATATTAGTGAACCCACAAGTACATAGGTTGCGAATAGCGGCTAATGATGGGTCAAGTAGCACGTTCTACTGTGCGCTACACACTTAGGTGTGCTGTGTAACTGTGGTAGATCACTAAAATGTGCTACCAAAATTTTGTTTGGTGTGCGACTGTGATAGCATACGTTACTCTGCTGTGCATTCGTAGTACCACAGTGGTATCACAAACCCATCACTAACAGTGGCTTACTTTTCTGCAAACTCTCCGACTGCTTGCCGTACGGTTTGCACATGCTCGGCCGTATGAAGGTCTTCATTTTGGCAATGTTGCGCATCAGCTCGCTGAACGCACGGATAATTTTGTCCTGACTGATGGCGCCGCCCTGCTCGCCACCTTGCTCCCGGCTCCAGGCACCGTTGTGCAGTGCCAGCAGCTCACTACTAGCGGTCGATACGCACTCGTGTGGATCGACTGCACCACGCATATAATCCGACAGCTTGTGCCCGGTGTCCATGTTGACCGTCTGGAGCGGTGGCTGACTTAGGTGCGCTTGCATTGCTAGTTGTTGCTGATGTTGTTGTTGCTGTTGTTGTTGTTGTTGCTGCTGTTGCTGTTGTTGCTGCTGTTGTTGTGGTTGATTCATCAATGGCGGCGGTATCAACGGTCCAACAATAGTGGATGGTTGTGGCTGTTGTGATACAGGCGGTGGAGGTGGTTGTGATGGCGTTTGCTGCTGCGATTGTTGCTGCTGTTGCGAATGGTGAAGATGATGATGCGTAGCATTGCTTGACTGATGCGACTGTGTTTGATGTTGCTGTAACATGTTGGCGGCTTGCTGTTGCTGTTTGCTGATGACACCCGCACCCAGCACTCCCGTACCGACGACGTGTGGTTGCGGCGCGATATGTTGTCCCACGTCGAAATGTTGCTTCTGCTTGTCCTGGAGATGCTGTAACATGCGCTGTTTATCAAACGCCGACAAATTGCTGAACCCATCGAACGGTGGTGGTGCTTTCGGTGGCACAATAGCACGGCTTTGCTGTTGTTGCTGCTGTTGTTGTTGTTGCTGTTGCTGCTGCTGGAACAGAGCCGCACTGATGTGTGGCTGCTGGTGCTGTGGTGAAGCGGTCGGTTTCGAGTGTTTCACCTGACCCATCAGGGTCTTGGAGGGATCGCGATCGTTTGCTCCCATTTCGAAAAGACCGGCATTCTGCTGGCCTAGCTGCTGTTGCAAATGCGTCAAATATTCCGCCGAGTTAAGATGTCCTCCGGGTGGTGGTGGTGCCGGCCCTGGTCCTCCAGCACCACCACTACCCCCACCACCAGCAGCGTACGAAGGTTGATCCATGAAAGGGGCGACTCCTAGCTGACCCTTGTAGTACCGGCAGGCCGGACTCGGACAGGACTGTACCACCTCCACGATGAATTCCTTCTCCATGCCGAAACTGTCTCGCCCGATAGTGTACGAGTCCATCACCGCGCGCACCGTCGCCTCGATACTCAGATGCAGCCCGTGCGGACCGGACATGTGCTTAAGCATGACCGCATTCGCGAAATGTTCGTACGGCAGCACAATTTTGCCCGTTTCGCGCAACACCAACCGGCCCTGATTGTCCAACGCGACCCGGCTCGCCAGCGCCTGCAGGTAGGCCGCACTAGGCAGGATCGGTGTGTCCTTTAGCTCGGCGAAGCATTGCAGTAGCTCAACCGACGGATTCCAACCCTTGTTCTGCAGGTACAACTGCAGCAGCATGTAAAGCTTTTCCGTCACATAGCCAGCGCCCTGGTCCGCCGCACCAACCGAGTGTCCACTTCCGACGACTGGCCCACCGTTAACACCCGGCAGTGGGGCGTGCGTTTTGTTTATCGGAATTTTTAAAGCTTCGGAAAAATCCATTGTTCCTTGGTGATGGTGATGGTTTGGGGGATTTGGTGGGCGGTCGTTGGGTGGGTTAGAATGTTTTCTGGATCAGCAATGAATGCCACCACGATCAAACTAGTCACACAAACACACAAACATAAAAAAAAACAAGTGTTCAAGCAAAAGATTCACAAACCATAAAAAACAAGGCTACAATATACAATTTTCCATCTGTTTTTACCTAAACGATCAATAACACCACCATCCCTCGTCAACGTATTGGTTGAACGAATATCAGCAAATTCTTCTCTGGAAGACAATCTTACACTATTTACCACATTTTCACTATTAAATTAGTTCATGGTGGAAAGCAATTTGGATGTAAATACACGCAGCCCTTACTGATGGTCCTTTTTTGGCTGGTTCCTCAAAATTCTTGTGCACACAAAAATCATCCGAGACGGACACCACCTAAACAAACAGAAAATTCTCTCTCTGCAGGCGAGAAAGAGAGACAGCCAGCTTGACCGTTTCCAAGGTTCATAGAGATGTTTGTACCTTATTGACAAAATTGCCTTAATAACCAATTGCTTACTAGTTCTTTTCAATTGCTTACTAGACTTACCGAAATCACGTAGATGGATAGAAAATCTTCACCCGGGGGGGGGGGGGGGGGGGGATCAATCCAGATGGGATTTGAACCTCGGTCCTACCGTGTCCTGCACCGTTATTACCTTCCCATCGTTATGTGACTTTGGACGAAAAACGAGTTTGGCAACAAAAAACGTTCATCGTGGTAATGACTAAGACTTATTTTCCCACCTTTTAGATGTAAATATAATGCATCCAAAAAAAGGATTGTCGTTTTACATTTTATTATGTAAAATTATACTAAATTCATTTCAAATTACAAACCAAAAAGGAATTTATTTTGAGGATAGAGAAAGTTTTTTTAATTCATAAAGGACGGCCAGGCTGTGTTGCTAGAATAGAGAAAGTTTTTTGAGGATAAATTGAGCCGTTTTTGTGCTGTGTGATTATCCACACCGTTCACACAGCGCTGTCAAATATGACAGTAAAAGCGTGCAAATGTGTCATCAGCGACAAAAAGGAAGTTCGGTTATTTTCACAAATCTATCCCTCTCGCTCTCTGTTTTCAATCTCTTTTTTGTAATCGTTCTCTCATTCGCTCAAATGCACGTTGCGAAAGATATTTTGCCTCATTGATTCACCCAGGTGTGAGTCAAAAATAAATGAAATACTTATGCACACGTACACATACACACACAACAATCCGCATCGGTTCGTCCGGCATTGGCTAGTTATCTTCCCGCAGAGTTAGTTCATCTTTTTTTTCTACGTACGGTAAAATTACTGCACACATTTATAACAAGCAGAAAGAATCTCCTACACGGTTTAGTTTGTTTAGTACGCTCAGTAAGAGAAATGGCCGACGTTAAGCAGGGCGAAGAAAAGCTGTCGAAGAAGTAAGTTTAAGTACAACGATAATCCGCGTACAAATCGGTTCTGTGTTCATTTCTCGCTGCAGCGTGGTGGCCACATGTGCGTGTGCATCCGTTCGACGTGGATGTGCGGTTGTTCTTGGTAGCGTGTAGCGTGAAAACGTGCCAGGGGGAAAGAGGGAGCAGTAGGGAGAAGGCACACCATGCTATTGGCACTGGCAAGGTGTAGCGTGTCGGCATGGAAACCGATCCACCACCGGATGACGGTTCCAGTGTTGCCGTGCGCCGTACAAACGCTCCTGGGGACAATGGCCACGGTGCGATGGAAATCGAAGCGACAGAAAATGTACCTTGACCATGGTAAAAAGCTGCAATAGGTTGGACTAATGCGGTTTTTTCCGTTTTTTTTCTCTTCTTCACCCTTACATTACCTTCACCAACCTCTCCAATTCACCTCCCCTAAAAAAACACCTTTGACGTAGTGAGCTGAAGCGCCGGTTAAAGGCTGAAGCGAAGGAAAAGGAAAAGCAGGAGAAAGCGAAGGCGGAACCAAGCGCCAATAAGGCCGATCCAAACCAGCAAAAGACGGCTGCCGCCGGTTCAGCGAGGGAAAACCTGGAAGAGATCTCCCCGAACGAGTACTTCAAGCTACGCAGTACGGCTGTGGCCGAGCTTAAGAAAAGTCCCGAAACCCATCCGTACCCGCACAAGTTCAACGTCACGTGCTCGTTGAGCGAGTTTATCGAACGGTACAACGGTCTGCAGGATGGTGAAACGCTGGACAACGTGACGTTAAGCGTGGCCGGCCGGGTGCACGCAATCCGGGAGTCTGGCGTAAAGCTGATTTTCTTCGATCTGCGCGGCGAAGGCTTGAAGCTGCAGGTGATGGCAAACGCCAAGGCGTACGAAAGTGAGGAGCTGTTCTTCGAGGAAACGGGACGGTTGCGGCGCGGCGATATTATCGGTGCGTAACAATTGAATTTGTACATCTGTCTCGTAGAGGATTGCTAGTTAACGGCTACTTTATAACATTTATCCATCCTTCGCACTGTTTTATTTACTAATACCTGTTTTACAATCGGACACAATATTTTTTTTAAGTTGTTCTCTCAACTTCCGAATCTTTTATTTCGGCTATGTTTCCTCAGTTTTCCATCACTCCTGTGTACTATTTAGAAATCATATTCTAGTAATCTGGGCAACAACGCCGACTGTCTTCACACGGCAGGACTGGAGTTCAAATCCAGCTGCGTGGTGTATCAACAAGTCTAGTAAATCATTAGATGGCCTTCGTTACCTAGTGTGTCGTTAAGCCAAGAAGCAGTACTGTATGCATTTCTCACTGCAACAAAAATGGAATTCTAATGGCAAAATTTCTTCCAATCAAATGTCTGAAACGCTCTACGGCAGGTCACCACTGCCAGCATTTTTAATTCATAACTATGATAATTTATAGTGATGAGAATTTCGTTCCGCACATATTATTTAGGAACCGTTCTTTCAATTTAATGATTCAAATAATTCTTTGAATTACTAAACAGTTTGAATTCTAATAATATTTCAAACACTTTGGTACTCAAATAAAATCACAAATTAGGGTTTTTTGCACTAACATTGTTCTGTCCATAAGAATTTCAAAACGTGCACTCCATTCCTTTTTTCCTGTATGCTTCATTATATTACAACGAAAGCAACACTAGGTAGTAAAGCAAGTGTGAAGGCTTGTTCTATTTGGATTTTGTAAAATCAGCTGTATCTCATCCAGGCAATGCAGGTCGTAGTGAGGACTAACTAATTACGTGGTATATCAGCAAGTCTACTAGGCCATTCGTTGACCGGCGCGATCTAGTAGGTCGTTTAACCAAGTAGAAAAAATCAGAAGAACAAATATTTTTTGAGGAACTTGATGTCCTCTATAGGGAAGAAAGGTGCTTCCATGATATACATATCCATGATATCCACCCAACAGGGTAGACACGGGGCCTCTTTCTTGTTGAAGTAGGTTAAAAAAAGCCGACCAAGTTCATTCCATTCATTTGTGAAAATAAACTAGTTCCGTTCCGTTCCGAAAAATGGAACTTTCCCATCAGTAATAATTTGTTTCCGTCGTGTTTGTCTTATGACAGGAAATTACTTACAGGTTGCCGTTCATCTAATTTTCTAACAATATCCATGCTTACCCCTGCACTCGACCTATCGGCGTGTAATTCTATCAAGGCTTTCCTCATCATTAAACTGTAAAAAACAGGTGTTCGAAAGTTAGTTGCTGTTCGATATTCCCAAAATAAATTCTGTATCTATCATCAACAGTTTCAATATTGGTGTCGCTATTATGCTGAAGCTTTTTAACAAATCTTCTAAAAAATCCTGTTATACCTATAAATTGTTGCACGGAATACATTGTTCACGGTACTGTACGACTGCTTTTTTATTATTTCCCGGTCTCACTCTTTCTCTGGACACTTCTAACCCAAGAAACTTTTCTTTTGCCTTAAAGAAGTGATTTTATTTTTATTTTTTTGTAAATCCTTCAACGCTTAACACGGAAAGTGTAACCTCTAACTTATGTAGTAAATCGGATGCATTTATGCGCGGTACAATAAAATCATCCAAATATGCGACTAAATTCACTCGTTTTTTTGTGACACGCTGTCATAATCTTGTTCATTGTCCGTTGAAATACCGCATATGTATTTACTAAACCAAGAGGAATCGTCGTATATTTATTATGTACCTCATGAGTAGAAAACGCAGTAAAGCCTTGATTTTCCTCTTGCTTTACTGTGATATTTGTTCGGGTTCATGTTAAGTTACTCCGGAATGCCTCAGGGAAAAAAATAGGAACGATAGCTATATCGCTAGTCTACAGTGTAAGAATTGATTTTTCGCGTCTGTCTCGTACGGTTTGCTGCTTTAACGACTATTTTATTCAATTTATCCATCCACCCTTCGCACTAATACTAACATCTATTTTACAGGTGTGACCGGTGTGCCGGGCAAAACCAAGAAGGGTGAACTGTCCGCGATGGCACGAAGAATAAAGTTGCTCTCGCCCTGTCTGCACATGCTGCCCCATCTACACTACGGGCTGAAGGATAAGGAGACACGCTTCCGACAGCGATATCTAGATTTGATGCTGAACAACAACGTGCGCAACATTTTCATAACACGTGCACTGATCATCAGCTACGTGAGACGTTTCTTCGACAATTTGGGCTTCTTGGAGGTGGAAACGCCAATGATGAATATGATAGCGGGCGGTGCAACGGCCAAACCATTCGTTACACACCACAACGACTTAAACATGGATCTGTTTTTGCGCATTGCACCGGAACTGTATCTGAAGATGCTGACCGTTGGAGGGCTGGACCGGGTGTACGAGATTGGGCGCCAGTTCCGCAACGAAGGTATCGATCTGACGCACAATCCGGAGTTTACGACGTGCGAATTCTATATGGCGTACGCGGACTATAACGACATCATAGACATTACGCAGAAACTGCTATCGGGCATGGTGCACGCCATCCACGGATCGTACAAGATCAAGTACCATCCGGATGGGCCGGACGGCCAAGAGTACGAGATCGATTTTACGCCCCCATTCAAGCGCATCTCCATGATCAGCTCGCTGGAGGAGATACTGAAGGTACGTTTTCCGGCGGCGGACCAGCTGCACACCCCCGAGGCGGTCCAGTTTCTCGATGCGCTCTGCGTGAAGCACGAGGTAGAGTGTAAGCCACCCCGTACGGCTGCCCGACTGCTCGACAAGCTCGTGGGCGAATTTCTCGAGGAGACTTGTATCAACCCGACGTTCATCTGTGACCATCCGCAAATTATGAGCCCGCTCGCCAAGTACCATCGCACCCTGACCGGGCTGACCGAGCGGTTCGAGCTGTTCGTAATGCGCAAGGAGGTGTGCAACGCGTACACCGAGCTGAACGATCCGGCCGTACAGCGGGAGCGGTTCGAGCAGCAGGCCGCCGACAAGGCGGCCGGCGATGATGAGGCACAGCTGGTGGATGAAAATTTCTGTACCGCGCTCGAGTATGGATTGCCGCCGACCGGTGGTTGGGGTATGGGCATCGACCGTTTGACCATGTTCCTCACCAACACGAATAACATCAAGGAGGTGCTGCTGTTCCCGGCCATGAAGCCGGATGATCCGAATCGAAGGCATCCAGCCGCGGCACCCAACGGCGAGGATAACGCGACAGATGCGTAGCTGGATCCCACATTCGTTACGTTTATCGTTGAAAGCGTATTATGCATTGCTTGAACAATTAAAAACTACTTCAAAATGAAATATCCATCGGGGTCTAGTGGTGCTCTATAGATTGAGAAATTTTTTAAAATGATCACCAATAAGCTAAGATTATCTGCTATTGCACATTACGTAAAAATGAGATTGTGAAGCCAATATTTAACGAATCGAACATTTCTTTTTTTGATGCTGTAAAAGCTAATTGAACATTTTGGGACCACGTTTCTGTCATTCTATGAATGATGAAATTGGTTATTAGTCGCTTTTTCTGATTCTGATGAAGTTTGTTCATCCCTTCATTATATTTTTCGACTTTAGGATTTGATAAATGTGCTTATAAAAAAGTTAGATTTTAGATGGGTCGAAAAATGTTCAAACCTACAGGTTTCACCTATTACAGGTGGTATCGGTAAGTCTACTAAGCCATTCGATGGTCGGCGTGACCTAGAAGGTCGTTAAGTCAAGAAGAAGAAGAAGAAGAGTACATCATGCAGTATAGATAAGATATGCCAGTTCCGGTCTGGTAGTAGAGGTGCCAGCGATGCCGCTCTTCACAAGGTAGGATAAGGGCAGAGGTTCAAATCCGGCTCAATTCCCGGTAGTGAGGAATGGCTATCAAACTTCGTGGAACCAACTAAGCCATTCGATGGCGGATGTGACCTGAGTAGTTCATTAAATTACGTCCCTACGGTTGGCAAGCTAATTTATTAAAATTCGTAGAACATGCGAAGATTATTGGTATATTAAATGATATCGCAAGATATCTTCAGTAAAATCAGCTCACAGAGATTTGTACAAGTGATAAGAGTAGTAAGCAGTGATAACGTGTGCGAGGAGCAAATACTTTTTTTCGTAGAAATATGAGGTTTTGGTATTAGTAACAGTAACTCTAATTATAATAATAATAAAGTATTATAAACGTATAATTATAAGTAGCTCTAATAATTATTATTATTTATCAACACATGTCCGCCTCAAAGGCAAAGGCTGTAACTTAACATTAACATATTTGAGAAGGATGTTATAAGCTGCTATGCTAGATATTTTGTTATAAGCTGCTTGCGCTCTAAGAAAAAGATCATTCTGGCCAAAACCAGCTTAGTCAGCTTAGTCGGAATGTGAGGTGGGAAGGTATTTCACGCAGGTAACTGGAAGGAGCGTATAGAGATACAGATGAATGAAGGAAACGAACATCAATAGAATTGAACAGAAGTCCAGCAATACATGAGAATTGGATGTGGTAATGAATTGCTGTGATTCTAGGCCTAATAGGCGACAGTGTTAGGGGGTAAGAAGGAACAGACCCATTATACACGTTCCAACCTACCTATCGCCGTCACCCTCAGCTGGTGACCTAACTACACAAGCGTATTCGAGGATCGATCCCTTACCAAACAACAGTACAGTGCCTTCACGGCACTGTATCAAGACCCTTGATCCTTGATAGAAGATATATGATAAATCGACGCCTCATATTGAGTATCTCCAAAGCATCTTATTGTTAGCGCGACTAAACGAAATCACATTACACTTCTGCGGACAAAGTAACAATCCATTTACCACGTTATTCTGCAAAACATTGAAAATGATTTTCTCACACTTCATACATTTTCATACAAAAAGTATGATAAACTCCTGTAATTGTAGATGTTACAAGCTTTTTCTTTAATTTTTTTAAAACTCTCTTTGGTATGTTATAGTATACCCGGGAAGTGATGGTGTATTTTTGGTCATTGAAACGAAGGTTAAATACGGTCCTTCTGGTCAGTCTATTTGTAGTGCACATTTTTCGTTGATCGAGGATATGGGACAAAACTGCTTAATGATGTCTGCATAGAGCAAGTGTCCATTATAGGGCAGGACATTGGTACAGTTATCGTTATTAAATAAAATTACAATGAAAGGTTTTGTGAAGTTGCGTTATTGCTGATACTCTTTCAACGTAATTTTTAACCGCGTGACCGGCAACCGTCACGAATCGAATTCAATATAGAAACGATCTGTCATCATGTAATGTTTTGATTTTCCTTTCATAACAACAACAAACCAGCTGGGCTTGACAATTATCAGGCAAAGTGTAGCCGGCATCAGAGGATTTTGGGTATGATAAATTGAAGTAAAACGTGCACGTTAGTTAATGGGAAAGTAGTCTCAGCATGTTGTGCTACCGGACTATCTTTAAAGCTACATCCTGCGGAGCTTTAAAGCGACTAGCATCCAACGATGCAGCATCACAGAACGTTTGCCTAAACCTTGTCAGGTGAGCACGGCCGGCGCTCTGCCCAACACCACGTTTCGTGTCCAGCCAGAATATTTATCCCTTTTTTATTTGCAGAAATCATGACAAGGAAAACTTTCTCTGCACACTGCTGCTCAAGAATCCCGAGCGTCGCAGTGCGTTCGCTGTGCGTGCGTTCAACGTGGAGGTGGCGAAGGTTAGCGAGAAGGTGTCGGCCGGCAATGTCGGTGTGATGCCGCTTAAGTTTTGGGAAAATACGCTCAACACGCTGTACCGGACCGATGGTACGAATATACCGGACCATCCCGTCATACACGAGTTGCGGGGAGCCATTGCTGAACACAAGCTGTCGAAAATGTACCTGCAACGGTTGGTTAGCGCCCGGGCCAACTCGAATTTGAACTTTCTCACGGTAAAGCAGCTGGAGGATTATGCCGAACATACGGTATCGAGCGTGCTGTATCTACTGCTAGAGGTGCACGGTAAGCGGAACGTGCACTGCGACCATGCCGCATCCCACCTGGGCAAGGCGCAAGGTATCGTGAACTTGCTGCGCTCGATCCCGTACCAAACGCGCCGCAATGCGGTCCCAATCCCGCAGGAACTGCTAATGGCACAGGGCGTCAATCAGGAGCGGATGGTGCGCAACCGGGCGGACGATAAGGGCGTGGAAGAGGTGACGTTCAGTTTGGCTAGCGTGGCCTTTCGCCATCTTGAAACGGCCAAGGGCTTGCTGAAGACGGTGCCACGCACGGTTAAACCAATCTTTCTGCCGGCTGTAACGATCGAGCGGTACCTGCAGCGGTTGCGGCTAGCCAACTTTCACCTGACGGATCCGACCGTTATGCGAACGGATTCGTTATTACCGTTGGTGCTGTACTGGCGGAAGTTGCTCGGGAACTACTAGGAAAAGCCTGAAGTGTCTGACAAGCTGCACGAGGCGTAGTGATGTATAATAAATTTAAAAAGAAAGGAAAAAAATACTACAAAGTCACAATCAACAGCGTTGCCTATCAACCTATCATCTCACCTTCGAGTTGAAATCGTCACTGGAAACTTTGTTGGCCATGATCGAAATCTGTTTACAGCGGTCGGCTATTTAAAGCGACGTCATCGACGAACAAATGCAGCATATAGTGGGATAAATATAATCTTCGCTTGCGTGAAGGCTCGCTCTATGCAAGTATCTACCTTGTGTGCCAGCAGTACAGATTGCTCTTATGAGCTTTTAAGTGCTTGCTTGGACTAGAAGGATTCCCTATTTGAAATCATCTTAGTTTTCCTTGTAATTTCCTTCATGTACTGCAAGTTTAACACTATTGTCAAAATGACCGCTTACCTGGAAAAGTTTTGCACAATATTTACATAATATTCTTTGGCAGGGAAGTTGTACTTACATGAAATTTACAGAATGCTCAGGCCAATTTGTTTTCCTTCTTTTTGTGCAAGTAGAAAGTTTTTAAATTGGTTTTAAATATTTTTTCGATTTTTTTTATTGATATCACTTACATCTGCGCCCACGTACCAGTTATTTGCCGCTGAATAGAAGTTGTTTGTAACGGGAGAGCCTGTTTTAGAATAGATTCGATGCATGTTCAGAACACGGATACGAGTACAAATATTTTACCAGTCTTGGCTTACGTGTGCTTCTGTATTTGGTTAATTATTAATAACAGCGTAATAAGCCTTTCGTTTGCATTATTTCGAATCTGAAAAACTGTCGAATAATCATCCGATCCGAGTCTAAAATTTGTATTGATTGTCAATAATAGTAATTTGGGTTTACGCATAAAAGTAAGATTCATGTGATGATGTATATTAACTCAATTATTTGCTTTTAAAAGAGAGATAAACCCAACTAGATATATTTTATACAGGCTTTGGGTATTTAAGACCTCTTTCGCGTTAGGCGGTCATAGAACAACTTGTATTTTTTTGGTCGTAGACACTACGGTTAAATTGCTGTCTAGCGACAAATTTTTTAATAGTAGTTTCGGTAACGGCGGGCATCATTAGACAGGCAGGTCTTCTCCTTCTCGGGCTAACGGAGTTCTAGGTCACACCGGCTATGGAATGGCTTACGAAATTTGTTGTGCTGTTTGGCGGTGCTGATACCCTGACGGTAGTCAAACCCGGAAAGATACGTTGGCTGTGGCATGGTGGTGAGGATGCCGGACTCATGCACCAGCAGGAAGGTGTTCGTCAGCGACCCGTTCGGCACGAGACGTAAAGTAGTACAGCGAGCCCTTTATCATGTCCGGTATCTTTACGTTAAATCCGGTATCAAATCTGTCGGAGATCGGATGCACCCGTGGATGGAGGACTGCAGCCCTAGACCGAGTAGTTTCCTGGAAACGGATTTTCGACCTGGCCATGTCTACGCGACGAACTCAATCCTGAGCAGGACAAGAAGAAGAAAAAAAAGAAGTCAAGACATACTGATACCACGTAGTTGGATAGTTAGTCCTCACTATGGGGGAACGGTCCTGATGGGATTTTAATCCTGGATCAGTCGTGTGAAAAGATCGGCTCTGTTGTCGCATCATCATCGAGCTGCCCCAGACAAACAGGTACGGTTATCGTAAAGTCTCCCCTGTACGGCGTGACTTGATTATCCAGGTACACGGCTTAAGAGTTAGCCAAGGAAGCCCAATAATGGCTGACTAAGACCTCTCCAGGTTGCCTTCTTTTGTATTAAATCAATAAACAGTGTGTCTTCTATGAAGGATCTCTGAGATACTTGGACCCCCCCCCCCCCCCCCCCAGCTAGAGTGATCAATATGCAGAGGGTAGGGGAGGGTTCATATGAGGTGTACACGCCTCGCTCATGGTTACTCTGTGTTCCCTGGGCCCTCTTATTCCCTCCGGTATTATCAATACCTTACAATGAAGTTTGTCTTCAATAGAACCAAAACTGACGTTTAAAAAAAGAAAAAATATATTCACCTTTATTTCCCAAGACAGAAAGATAGTTTACATACTTAACACTAATCTGTAATGAAGAAAATATCTGTCTCTACTCTTGCTAACACATTGTTCTGACATGTCTTTATCACACTGATAAAGGATCCTCCCTCACAGCTGTGTCATCTGATTGAGCAGTCCGTTCTGTTGCTGCAGCAGGATATCGTTATCGAACTTGTAGTGCTGCTCGCAGAACTCCTCCAGCCGCTTCACAGCCTCGACAATCATCTTCTCCGGTACGGTCAGCACCAGCCGGAAGTAGTTGGGATACTCGAAGCACTGGCCAGGCAGACAGAACACGCTCTGCTCGTGGACTAGCGCCTCGACAAAACTCAGGTCTGTTTCGAACTCGGGAAAGTGTTCGACATCGATGCCCACCATCATGTACATCGCGCCACCGGGCATGATCGGGTTGAGTCCGCGTATTTGTTTGATCGCTTTGTATGCCAACTCTGCGTGGCGCTGCATGGGGTAAAAGAAGAGAGAGAAAGATGGAATCGAATCTTGGCGGATGATTTCTGTCCATTTGCAGAGCACGGATAGGAAACACTTACGTGCAATGTAGCCACTAGATCATCGAAGAAGTCGTTCGGTGTGTTGTCAAGAATAGCCGGCAGAGCACGCTGCACCAGCGTGTTGCTGCCGAGGATGCGAACGGACAGATTCGCTAAACCGCGACGAACCTCACCAAAGACGCCGTCCCGATCGTGCACAATGATCCATCCCATACGCCAACCAGGTACGAGGAAGCGCTTCGTAAGTCCACCGCAAGACAGTACCGGCACACGGTTAGAAAGTGAGCTGACGGCGTGAAACTCATGGCCGGGAAAGACGAAATGTTCGTATATCTCGTCCGCAATGATTGGCACAAAATGGCGCTCGGCAATGTCGACGATCGCTTCCAAATGTGCACGGGGAAACACGCTACCGCACGGGTTGCCCGGATTGGTGACAACCAGTGCGCACGTCTGCTCGTCGATCAGCTGCTCCAGCTGGACTAAATCTGCCTCCCAGTTGCGATCGGGCAGCAGGTCGTACGTGCGGCACTCGATACCGAACCCTTCGGCCAGGGTACGGTAGATCGAGAAGCCCGGTTTCGGGATCAGAATATTCTTGCCCGGACCGCCGAGCACCGAGATGCAGAGGTCCAGGGAGCTGCTGCAGCCACTGCACAGGATCACATCGTTCGGCGTGACTGGGCCCTGGTGCTGGACGTACCGGGCGACTGCTTCCCGCGCTTCGAGATGGCCGTTCGCTGGTGCATACCCGTTGCCAGTGCCGTCCTCGACTGCCTGGCGGATTGCATCGATTGTTTCCGGTGAGGGTTTGAGGTTTCCGAACGTGGTCGGATCTCCTAGAAAAAACGAAACCAGCGAGGAAGTTGTGGAGGTCGCGTGAGACAAACTCAACCCAGTAAGATGGTAGTATTGTAGGAGAACGTATGAAGTTGAAGAAGGGATGAGATGGAGAGATGCGTTAAACAAGAAAACAAAACACACAAACACAAAAGTCGATGTCCCAAAATATTTGAAACAAACGAGGGAACCACGCAAGTGCGCAAAGAGATGGGCAGAGAAAACAAGGAGTCTTCCAAACTGGATTTTGGTGGACGACGACATCTCAGAATTTGGCTAAAGTGAAAGCAACCACACACAGTCGTCACACGAGACGAAGATGTTCGATCAACGCTGAAGGTAGACGTCGTCAAGGTTTCCTCCCCCTGCGCATGTGATGTTTGGTGCAGTTGTTGGAGGAGACAGTAGTCGTAGTCCAACATAAATCCCCTTCATATTACGTATGTTCCGGGTCCGACATCAGGCGAACCGGTACGACGAAAGCCGTATGTGGTGCAAGGTGTCTTCTACATTCTTGAACCCTATTAAGATAAGAAACCTCACCTCGACGTCATCTCAAACGCGCCGGTACAGATATATCAACACAAGATATGTTCGGGTGAGGAATTCAGGATTTTATTTCTTTTTTTTTTTCTCGAATGCGTGCAACTTCGTCCATCGCGCACCATCACACAATCTCACCACCTCTCGCAGGGGGTCCCCGCTGACAATTCTAGCGGTCCTGCTGCTCGCCGGAACCCGTCGCGGTGTCGTCGACGAAATCCGACACGAAAAAACCAGTTTGTTTGCTCACCCGATCCGGCCCACCGATTGGTCGGGCGACAGGGTTAGGTTGCGTACCTTCGCGATATGGCGCGATTGGCGCAGTAGAGCCAATCGGCGGATTCGGACGACACAATGGCAGAAAAGAAATGAACGCGCTCGCGCGCTGTATCCGTGCGTCGGCAGCGCATGACAAAGCAGTTTGGGCACTATGCAAATACAGCGGGCTAGAAAACGACTAATCTCTAAAGGGACGGTGGTGGTGTGATGGCTACAAGACAGATGGGGATGGGTGTCGTTTGGAGATGTATATAAATATATCAATTCCAGTGTGAATGTTTTGTTGGGGGTGAAGGGGAGCTGTGCTGCCACTCTTCGGAAAAGTGCGCGATTGCGCAAGATTCTGACCCCAAAATTTGGGGACAAGAACTTCGAGCTCTTTGGGACGCTGCCTTAGGATCCCCCAGGCTCGGCATATGTCGCGAATATCCAACCCAACGCAGGTGTATTAGTTGACCCGGAGGGGAGGAGGGGGGGGGGGGGTACACGATCTGTCGACGATTCTGACTTACCGATGGAGAGAGCGATCAGGGGCTTGTTCGGGTTCGGTTCGATATTAAGGCCCTCGACGATGGCACGGATCGGGTTATGCGTGAGCCGGGCGAAGTCCGAAATTGCCACGTTCCATCGGTTGCGCTTGCTCTTGATCGGGCGCTGAGTGTTGAGTTGGTGAAGCGTCGTTGGTAGATCGGCCAGATCTTTCATAGTCACCAAAGCGGGGTAAATTGGCTGCAAACAGCTTTTCTGACACACCGGTATCGGTACGATTCGTTTAATTCCTTGCGCGTTTCACCGGTAGTACACACACACACACGCACACTCAGGATAATAGGTATCCACAATCCACTACCCTTAGTCTCTGGACTCTGCGTACCTCACGACTCTAAAACTCACGCTCTTACTCGGTTGGAAGGATACTGTTCATTCGGGCCTTCAACTTGTGCGAGTGTCCAGTCACTGAAGGTGTAATCCCTTCTTAGCCGCAGGACATGTCGTACATCAGGGCGCAATTTTGTTGGGCAAAACCAAAAAACCCGAAAAACCTCGCGATGCGCAACACTACATCCAGGGATCCAGGGAGTCGTCAGCACTGTTCACAAAAACACTAAACACAAAAAGCACTGATGTTGATGGGTGGCTTTCATATATGTAGGATCTTTGTGCATGCGATATTGGAGATGTGTTTCACAGTTGAGATGTGCTGTTCGCCTTCCCCGTCAACGGGTGGTGTAAATCCAGTTTGATTCGATTTCGGGATGATGTTCGCTTGGTCGGTTGGATACCAGTTCACTACTAGCCGCTGTACCATGGTATCGCGGGCGTTTATAAACCTTCGCAGCATCCCGAACCAGTTGGATTCCATAGCGCCGTGTGCCGATGATGACGACGATGACGACGACGACGACCACGACGACAACGAAGTTTGTTTTCGTCGCGGAGATCCGTTCACAATGTTGCACGGGCCCCGGGAGGTGTACTGTGGTGGAGCCAAGAAAGGCTGGTGAGCCGCTGTTGGCAAGCTGGAAACGTCGCTGGATCTGGAACGCGATCATGAACGAAACGGAACGGAAGAGCCTTCTCGGTCTCTGAGGTACTGGTACTTGAGAGAGAGATGAGGTTTTGGGAGAGGTGGGGGTGTAGGGGGTGGTCCAAAACTTTGGCGACTTTGCTAACTGGCTTGCAAAAATAAACAACATACATACACACACATACAAGTTGTTTTAAAGCCTTAAAAAAAACACACACACACACACACTCACACGTTGAATCCGATGAAAGAGCCTCCTCCCACCCGAGCTACGAGGCGCGGGAGGGACGACAAGAAGAACAAAAAGAAAGGCCTAAGGTGGAATGTGTTGCGAAGAAGAGGATTGTTGGTGGTAAGGCGAAGTAGCGGAGGCTTCGGTGGGGGCGGAAACAAGTGGAGTCCAGCCACACAGCACAACAACAACACACGGCGGAACGAGTTTTTACCAACTGCGAATAATAACCTGTACCCAGATGTGGCCAGTCCTACCGCGCACAACACGTCGTCAGGCAGCGATTTTTCTAACCTCAAACATCGAACCAGAGCACCAGTAACATCATTCCTAGCACTCTCGGTTCCGCTCTCCGACGGAAGGATAACGATGCAACATGCACCTCACCCGGGGTTCCAGTATGTGTATGTGTGTGTCTGTGTGGCCGGCTCCCATCGAATCGGTGATGTGTTGTTTTGTTGGGTTTTGATGGCAATTGCAATTGCTAATGGGCCGCCCCGCCGTTCGACTTTGGAACTTGGAGCGAAGGTTTTACGTTGCTGATATGGCGCGTGCATTGTGCCTCCTAGAAACGGATGCGATACACGGTGGAGTGGAGTTGTTTTTTTTGTGCCTTACCCCTTTGGTGCGTTGTTGGTGTTATTTTATTAACTTTGGCACAGAAACAACGCGATGGAACGTGAGAGTGCGTCTCGCTGGAGATCGGGTTTGTACCTTTAACGAAGCAAAGGGCAGCATCAGACCGGGCCAGATACACCTGATGCACAGAGCTACTGGGTTGCATCAGTTCAGATTCGCACACGAAATTTTCCTACATTGCATCACACAAGTTGAACGTATTTTTCACACACCAATTAGAGCAGGTGGAGATGAGATCGTGGAGAAACTTGCTAGAAATGTTGCTTACTTATCGGTCATTAAATTGCGCTCTGATGATCCCAGGAAGCCAGGGAAGGTTACATATCACATAGTCGTTAATGTCCGTAGAGACGTGCTATTGCCCGGATTCGTCAGGGACTTTGCCGACTAAGAGTTCTTGTATCAGGGGCTTCGTATTAAAGGGTCGGTGTAAATATCGTCTCCGATTAATGGAACAACATGTAATATGAGCCTTTAAAGTTCATTTAAGAAATGTCTCGATCTGGACCCAGAAAATATAGATCCTACCATTGTTTAGATTGTAAAGAAGACGATGATGAATAGATCGCCAATGGTTTAAGCAGAAATGGTTTTGCGGCCATTGTGGGCCAGCCCTGTCAATGGCAACATCCTGAGCCCGGGGGGCTATAGCGAATTGAAGAATGGCTATCACTATAAAAATTAAAAGCGTTGAGGGGGTAGGAAGGTAGGGGGGGGGGGGGGTGCGACGATGTCCTGTAAAGGCATGTTGCCGACATCGTACCGAGAAGAATCGTTCAATCTCATATTCACAGGAGCGGAGGGGCGCGGCAGCGGATTCTCTCGAGGCAGCGATCGGGGCTTTCATCAAATCCGCTAGTATTTTAAATAGCCATTTCGTATGGGGCTTCAGCTCGGGCTCTACGCGACCGCTCATTGGATCCCAGGATAGGATAGGAGATCCGCCTCTGGTCATGATAAAGTTTTTTACCGTTTTTTTTTTTTTGGAGGCTTTGAGTCGCCTCTGTACTGTGTGGTTAATACTTATACAGAACTGTTGCGGTCATGATCATGATCAAGTGCTAACACTTAGGATCCTCATATCCAGAAAATGTGTACAGTTTTGAAGAAGACACCAAGCTGAGACTTATAAGTAAGTCTTCTTCTTCTTCTTCTTTCTTGGCTTAACGACCCATTCTAAGGTCACACCGGTCATCTAACGGCTTACTAGTTTTGCATGACAACCACCCAGTTGGATAGCCCTCACGACGAGGGAACCGATCACAGATAGGATTTGAATGCCGGTCCTGCCGTAATAGACCGGCGCCGTTGGCGCATCAGCAGAAGTAAGTCTTATAAGGCATATGGCTAGTAGGAGAAGCCTGTCAGACGACCAGCAAAATCCGACTCTCATCTCCCCGTGTTGGCAGCTAGTCTGGGATTTCGGGACTAGGACAATAACTGCTAGGCTTGGTTGAGCATGGACAAAAAACAAATACAAGAAACATCCATAAGTGAGCCGGAATCACGACATACGCAGATTGCCGCAGATTGTAAGATGCTTTTTATTAGATGGCTGGTTCGCAGTGCTACGGTTGTGATGATATTGTACAGACAGTGAATATATGCACAGGGTTGAGAAAAATAGTCAAGTAGTTGGAATTGCATGCCTAGTAGAACCAGAAGACCCATAAAAAACAACTTGTCGGAGAAACGTGGTTAGGACAATGCTCAGGAGCTACCAATTTTTCGATTACGCTGGAACTTTCGGACTAGGTCGCAGGTTATCTCCGTTAAGTTTACAAGAACGTAAAGAGAAATACCGTTACCGTTACAATCGTATCTGCCCTTCGTGCTTGGAAATCTTTCAAATTGATATTTTGCTCCCTAACACGACACGGACATCAAAAACCGGGTAGAAAACTGTGGGTTTTAGAATCTATTTTTATTAAAACAACACCGTTCTCCACACTGTATTGGAATTAATCGAATTTGCGGGATTGCTTGCACGGGCATTTGTTAAACCGCCAAAGAAACACGCGCGCGCACCGAGGAAAGGATAGACCCCTACGCATAAGCGCATCTACGGACCCCGGTGCAAAGCACGGGCTTCCTGTGCTATGCGTTCGAAATTTTCCCCAACATCTCCCTCCCTTCCCGCTCCCTCGGTAGATTAAAGTAATGTGGCAGTGAAGTGCAATCACATTATCACCTGCTTGTTTTTTTGTTGTTGTTTGTTTTCTCTCTCTCTGTCTCTCTAACTCTCTCTCTCTCTCTCCCTCACTTATTTGCTCTTACTGCTTTACACGCATTTTTCTGTTCTTGTTTAAGTTTATCGCATCCTATTTAGAGGGAAAAATATAAACATATGTCTAATAGTATAACATCTTTTTTTGTTGTTTTGTTTTGTTTTGTTACGTCATGCCTTACGTTTTCAACATTGCATTGCATTTGTGTTAATTATTTTGTTTTTCCTTCTTTTTATCGCCTCGCTTGCACTAGTTTTATATGCTTAATTTTACTTATCAATTATTCAAAGGTTGGTTGGTTTAAAGTGGGCTCTGGTTGTCTGGTATTACGTGTTTCCGTTTCCGCTTTTCCGTCATTATTCATAATCTTGGGGTAATCATTTGCTCGTATCGCACCGATTTTGCTGGTTGACACGCTTGGGCGCGTCGGGGAGGATTTGTTGCGAATTTGATAATCTCGTTTACCCACACGGAGCAAAACCAGCGTGGGAATGAAACTTTCATCCGCAGCTTGTGCCAATTCACCCCTGAGGTTGTCAGATGCCAAAGAAAATGAAATTATCCCAGCATAATATCGAGAGCAGGTAAGTATGTCGCTCGCTCTCTCTCTCTCTCTCTCTCTCTCTCTCTCTCTCTCTCTCTCTCTCTCTCTTGCGACCACCGGTATACCGGTATCTAGCGTTATTTGTCAGCGTTAACGTTATGATCGACTATTCTCTTAAACCTATGCTCATTATCTTAGATACACAAACAAATTAGTTATTAACGCCGCGGTCCTACTGTCTACATTAACAATCCTTGTTGTCTCGCTTAGCCTGACCGGGGGGGGATGTCAAAATTCTTTCGAGTTTCCCCTCTTTTCTGAATAGTAGAGTGTGCACAAACGGGATTTGTAGTAGAAGTAAATTAAAGCAAAAATATTAAAACGCATTCAAGCAACAAGATCCTTAAATTAAAATGACGCTTCAAGAATGATGCGACACCGCGGTATGCCTTCGCCTAGCACGAACCGTTGCTGTTAAGGATAAGCGTAAAGGATAATGGTTTGGTTTTGTATCGGTTTCCTCTATTTTTTTTTTCTGTAGCCCCGCGTAAAGCATACTTCACAAACGCACAAACAGTATTATTTAGCATATCATTAGATGTAAATTTCACACTCGCTAGAGAGAAATTCCACTAACGCACTGCTTATAACACGGTTTACCTGGCCAATTCGGCCACGAAAAATCGTTATCGGTCAGCGTAAGGCTGGGGGGTCATTGCTCAGTCGTTCAGATGAATAGAATGACCGTTTTGGTTGCACGATCAGCATCTGCCAAATCCCATACAAGATTGTACGACCAAAAAATCATACGACCGAGCACCGACTCCAAACTAAATATTTATCCTGGCGTTGCAAACCTTTAATTGGGCATCATTATTTGTATTCGGGTGTCGTAAAGTATGAATCCGTCGTAGTAAGTCGGAGTCGTCGATTTGACAGCTGGATATCAAACCAATCCAAAGGCGGCCGCACTCATTCTTTACTATGGCGGATTTATTCCTTTCTTCTTCTTCTTCTTCTAAACTTCTGACTTAACGACCTCTAAGGTCACGCCGGCCATCGAAATGGGTTACTAGACTTCCCGATACCACCTAGTTGGATAGACAATCCTCACTACCGAAGGGTGGGGGGGGGGGGGGGAGGGAGGGTGTTCCGGATGGGATTTGATCCTCGGTTCTACCGTTTGAAGACCTGCGCCGCTGTCACCTACACCACCGGGCCCGCCCATTCCATTTATTCCTTCACAAGGCCCGAATACAATTGACGATGCCCAATTGTGGGTTAGCGAAGCCAGAATAACTATTTACGTTGACCGATAGCGATAAGAAGCCGGATTGGTTAGGTAAACCCTGTATAACAACGCAAAGCGACGAGAGTCCCCAGTCCATCTGGGGCCTTAAAGACTGCGATGTTAAGACATTTCCGTTCAAACAGATCGTATATACGCGATCTTGCTCAATCTACAGTCTAAACGATTGCCATTAGCGTCTGGATGGTGGAAAATTTAACGCGTTTCACACACGATGTGCCCCAAACTATTCTTTTCTCGAGCTGGTCAAGAGCGATTATTTGTGCTCGTGTGTGTGTGTGTTTGCCTGTGAGACAGTGAATGCAATTGGAAAAGGAATTCCACCGAGTTGTATTAAACTGTTGGGCCAAATGAAATGAGACAACGCTTCATCGTTTCCTAGCAGCAGTAACCTAACTCAGGTGCAAAATCCTCTAATCCCATAGAGCATGTGATAAGCTAAAAAGTTTTAATAGCGTATAAAATAATAACAAATATAATGATAGGATAAGGTAAGAAGTGTCACGGTATTGTTCACGGCACGAAGATACAGACTGTGATGCGAATCCGGTCCGATATGGTTCGGTAATAACAGGCTGGTAGTGTGGTGCATGGCAAATGGGCCGCGAATGCAAACGGAGTGATGCCGATCGGGGCGATGATGATGTTAGCATTGCATCTTACACAGCTGGCCGTGGTAGTGAGATTGTTTCTCGAGCAGATCGCGATACTCGTTGTATGACATTTGACACTCCTGTGAGGTGTAGCGGGTTAGTTTGATCGAGCGGCGCGTCTCCGGTGTGATCTGGGCACGGTACCCGCCCTTCCGGAGCAGCGAATCGATCGTCTGCGTTTGGTCCCAGCCTTTACACGACCGTAGGGAGATAAAGAAGAGAGCGGGAGATTTTCAAAACAATCCAGAAAACGAATGCAACTTTCACTCAATGTTAACTGCTAAATCACATTTCAGTTGTGTGAAACTGAATTTTAACACAACTAAATGCATTGAGATGAGGTTTTTTTTTCTTAGCGCAACTAAAATTTCACTTAACGACACCGGCTTGTTAATATTTCACAGCTGTGAAACTTTCCGTCAGTTGACAGAATTCGAAATTCGAATTTTTGAAATTTTCTTTTGATGCTACTGGCCAATTCAAGAATTTGAATCGATTATTTGCCGATTTTGCCGATTTCATCACTCTTTTTATCGATGTTTTTCACGCGTCTATAAATAAACTTTTGACAGATTTCAATAACCAGTGAAATTTGTGTGCACCGTGTATGAAATCAGAAACTTTCAGTCAACTTAAATGAATGTTACAAATATGAGTGAACCTTGCTCTTACCTTGCTCCGTAGCAACCTGTGGCAAGTAGGTCGCGGTGCGTTTGGAGCCACGCTCGTTGTAGAACTCAATCCGGATGCCGTGTATGCCGAGCGTCCAGTCCAGGTAACCACGTGCCTCCTCGAAGCCTTGCAGGATTGACACCGAGACGGTCAGTCTTTGGATCTCATCACGGGTGATTGGCGAGAAACGGGAGTCTCTTAAAGCACTTGTTATTGCATACTCTCGAAGTCCTGGCAAAATGAACAGAAATGTAGAAGCTAGATTGTAACAGAAGCAAGTGCGTAGAAAGGTATCGCGTGTTGCTCTCACCTGAATGTAAACGCATTGCGCTAAAGGTACCGATACAGCCCCGCAGCCGTTTATCCTTGCCAATTTTCCAGGTCACAAACAGTGGACTGTAAAAAAGTAACAAATAACATAAGAAAAAGGGTTATGCCCACTCTAAACTCTATTATGCACTGTGTCGAATAATTTCCGTACTGCAAAAACAGGGCTACAAAATAAATTATAAAACATATTCAATTATTCAAAACAAATGTTTTTTTCGTTTACAGCAAGAATATTTGAAGCATAGGAAATTAGGGTTTGAAAAGTTAGAAGAGCTTAACTTTACGGGCTCATTGGGAAACAGTTGAATAAAAAATCGCGAGCGATTTACTACGCCTGCAATTTTGCGAACACCTTTTGCCTTCATTCCAATCAATGATAAGTTTTGGATTTGTAACCGGGATTTTGATATGTGACACGGTAGCGAAAAAGCATAAAGTACAAAAATTTTACTTTGCAAGGCAAGAAATCGCATCGTTGTCTTTGTTAAAAAAAATCACTTCGTAAAGACAATTAGTATCACTTTTGTCACGTATGATCCAAATCAACTAAAAAATTTTGTTTTCAAAATAAATATTTGAAAAGATAATGCTCCCTGTACGCACAATATTTTGGCACATATTTGATGACTTATTTAAAAAATTTTACACTTTCTTCAAAGGATTCTTTTCATTGGCTTACACTGTACGGGCAATTTTTCGACACAGTGTAGCATAGGCGCTCTCAAGAATTTTTTTTGTGCATAAAGTGGTTTAGTTAGAAAAATGAAAAAAAAAACTGGCCTTATATGCCTTTTAGTTGACCTGGCTTTCGATAGCGTCATCCGAGATTTGGAGGTAAAAACTGGATTAGATAAATTATTGGTTTGCTGACAAGCTCTATGAGCCGCAGACTGTGTCCTCACGATTTGTCAGCGAATTTGTCTTGCCATGCTTCTTTAGGCTGTTCCAGTTAAGTGAATGCTACCGGGGATGGCCCCACAAATGAGATAGTTTTCTTCTTGGCTTAACGACCTTTTAGGCCACGTCGGGCATTTAATGGCTTATTTCTTCTTTGTGGCTTAACGACCATAAGGTCTCACCGACCATTGAATGGCTTACTAAACTTGTTGATACCACGCAGTTGGATAGTCAGGCCTCACTGCTCACAAATGAGGCGGTGTGATAGTTTTGATACATCCGATCACAAAGACTTCAATGGTTTCAATGCAATACTTGAATTGGGACGCTAATTCTGTAAACCAGCCGGCAAAAGTTTATCTTCTTGTCTTGTCTTGTCTTGTTCTTGTCTTGAACCAGGATGTATATTCGCTAAAAGAAGACTTTAAGCGAAGATATATCCCGGTTCGGTATAGGAGTACAGCGTTCTCCAGTCTCCAATTCAGGAGACAGAGTCCAGGAGGTAAATGTTAATCGTTAGAATAATCTATACCAATAGCACTTACTATGGATCGTTGGTAAAGCATGGTGTGCGTGGTTCCTCTAAGTTGTGCAGCTCGCGGTACAGCACCTCAAAGCAGTAGAAGCACATCTCCGGCATCGACCCGATCATCGAAGGTTGCCCACCCTGAGACAGATGGTTGCCGTGGCCGTTCATGAGATAGCCATTGTAGCCCGCCGTCGAAGACGAGGACGACGACGACGATGAGGAGGAGGATGACTGTTGATGCTGCTGTGGTTGTTGGTGTTGCTGTTGACCAGCGTTACTCCCCGAGCCGCGGCCGTAGTAGCTGTGATTGTTCTGCGAACCTTCCGCGACACCGTTGGTTACCCTTCCGCCCATGTTGTTGGTGGACGAACAGTATCCGTTGGCAGAGGCGTAGTTACCGTTAAGCTTTTGTTTCTTTGTACCGCAGCAGCTGGACGACATGTTTAACCGGGTCAGATAATTGAAATTTCGAATGTAAAGCGATCGAAAAAAAATTTTTTTGTAGCTTTGTGTGTGTTGCGTGCTGGCGGTTGATTGGAGGTTCGGAAGGCTGCAAGACCGGATTGTTCACAGAGTTTCACGATATTCCGCCTCGGTTCCTTGGCAACAGCGCTAGCAGCTAGTGTTGCAGGGATTGGTCGATGTAGATGAAATCACAACTGGAATCTTCAAACGATAGGGTAACGATAGTTAACGAATATTAATGTAATGTATAAAGTGTACTTCAAAAATAACCTATTTTATGCAAGATGGAAGATAAACCGTACTACTGAGTCCCGCACAATCGGAAAATGGTCCCAACATAGATTCTTTACAACACCTTTTAGTAGACAATTTTCATGATTCATTCCTATGCTCTGTAAAATGATATAACTTCTCCTTTGGCTCTACAAGCACGAGAAGTCTTGGGTGTGCCATTACTAAGATCCTTGACTTTTTTTTAAATAGCAATGGAATTCCTACGGTTATATGATATTTCTCCACAATTAACACAAGTAGTGGAGAAGAATTAATCAGCTTTCTATCAAAGGGATGCATTACTCATCATACTAAACTTTGCCCAGTGCGTATTAAACAAAACCAGAATATTCCCGCATGGCGTTAGAAACAGCGTTTGAGCAAACACAACGTCCAAGGGCCATTCTGCTGTTGTTCAGCGGAAAAGTACCTTATCCAGTTTTAGCACACGATGTTGCACGTCCGGTTAAACCGGATAGTCATCCAGCGTCATCGCATCTGCTTAAGACTAAACTATCCCGAAATGTTTATCGATAGACTCCTACCTCCTAAACTGTGGTGTGAGCATCCGGACGATGTGGTGCTACCTGCGGGTGCTCCGTCCGGGACATATATCTCGGGTGTATTGGTGTACGACGAGGTTTACACCAGGGCTCCGAGTTGCGCGTGCAGAGAGAGAGAGAGAGATAGAGTGTAGACACGCGGAACCACGGAAACCACTGGAGCAGCAGGCAGTGGTAGCGATATCTCACTGTTCGTGCATCTTCCGCATTTGCTTAGGAGGTTGGTGTTGCCCGTGGACGATACGCTTTCACAGTTAGATGTCCTACGTTTCTACAGTCCCTGCATGCGGACGGAAGCGATCGTGTTTGCTGCTGCTACTGCTGGCTGTTGGTGGCAGACACACCAAAGCGAAGAAGCCCCGAAAAAAAACAATAAAAGAGAAAGGAATTTCGACGTTAGAATGGAAAACAACATAAACCTTTTGGCTGTATGATGATGGGAGGTGCTTGATTGAGGGGGGACGGACTGTGAGTCACAACGCTCTACGAACATAAAGAATTGGTGTGATCGTGTGATATGTTAAAATATGAAGTTAGTATAGGAAGGCCTCATTTTAAAACTCTCGCGACGCTAAAGCTAGGATTCAGCAGCCATTGAAACGCCTGGAAGACAGCTGGAATTTTCACTCTTCTTGGCTTAACGACCTTCTAGGTCACGGCCGGCCATTGGATGGCTTTCAAGACTTACTGATACACAACGTAGTTGGATAGTGAGTCCTCTTGGTCCCGATGGGATTTGAACCCCGGCCCAATGCCGTTGTCCCCTCCGCCACCGCCCCTAGCCTAGATGGAATTATTGCGTACTATTATATCGCCTTATTACGTTATTGATATTTTCCTTCTGTGCAGCTGGCGGGGCGCTGCACCGAAGAAAGACTTCCGCAGTTTCTTCTCCAGCACACAAACGCGCACATACAGATTTTTTTTCATACAGAGCGTTAATTTTTTTTTCGTTTCGGGGAAGAGCAACCTTCCGTGGCACTTCCCGGGGGTATTATCGTGCCTTCTCTCATCCATTGCGACTAAGAGGTGGCATTGTGGGTATTGTGGTAGTGTTACAGCATAACACCCGAACAAAACAAGCGAAGCAGGCGCAGGCAAAACTATTGCTCCATTGCTTTGCAATTGCACGCAACAAACAAACAACAAATGGGAGCCCCCCCCCCCCCCCTCCCCTACCATCACTGCCCCTACATGAACTTCCTAACCGAGTAGCCTCCTACCGTCTTCCCGCATGCCTTTTCCCGGCCTCGTCGATGTGGACGGAGGTGGGGTGCAGAGACACAGAAGGTGTCACCGCAGTGCATCTCGCTCTCGCTTGCTTTAATCGACTTACACCAAACGCAAGATGCTTGTACCGTGTGACGTCACACGACACTGGCTGTGGTTTTGCAATCTGCAGACGATTAGCATCCCCTAACATTATGCGTGCTGCGTGTCTCTCTGGGGCTCGTGTGATGAGTGGACATATGGTTTAGAAGTTACCACCGTAATGCTTTGTCCACTTGTATTAGAACTCGACTTTTCAGCTGTTGTTGTACTTTTTTTAGCTTTAGTTTTGGATGAATGCATAAATAAACAACCACACCGAGTGGGGTGGTACTGCAGAGGATTGCTGCCTCCTTCTCTAGCAGATTCACTTGCTATATATAATTTTGTCTTTCTTCTCGCTCTCTCGCTCTCTCACTAACTCTTTAACCTTCGCTCTCGCTTTTTCACGTACACTTTATAGGAACCTAAGCGCACACGCGAATGGCACGGGGGTAATAATAATGGTGGGCAAGCGGAGTGTTCGGAAACTGCTAACCTAGGAGATGAACACATTTTCTTTGTTTCGTTCCCTTTTTCGGGGAAATGTAGCAGTAACGAAAAAGGTAAGGCTAAACTACTTCACACGACCTATACACAAACACACACACAAATAAAGCCCTCAAGGGTGCTTCCCAAAAAACGTTGTTGCACCCTCTGCTGCTGCTGCTTACCTGCCCTTTCCTAGCCACTAGCTGCTGTTGCTACTGCGATGGTAACCTCACTGCGTCCGATGCTGCATACGAATACTACGGTACTGAAAGCACACTCTACCTTTTGGCGATGCATAAACACAAGCGCGCCATCTCACTCGCTCGCTCGTACCAGATTGACAGCTGGACGAGTAACAGCTGAGCGAACCCGTCACCCGATGACGACATATCAGGGTACTGAACTGTCAAAGGACGTTTTGACAGCGGGCTTGATAAAAAAAAAAAACATTGCAGAAGGGACAAAACAAAGAATAAAAAAAGGACTGCCGTTTGTTCCAAAAATTTGGGAGAATGAATGTTGGATGAATAATGAAACAAATAAGTATAGCAGTTTCATAAAAAACAGCAATGGTGTCGAAACCACTTATTCGAGATTCACAAACCGAGTGATTTTCAGATAGGCCTGCAATTTACACAAAATTTCCTTTTTTGAATTATGGATTTTGAACACCTACGATCCAAATTGATATGATGTTTTGCAATCAGTGGAAAATGCTGTGATCATCCTGTATAATCCAGGGGTTTGAAATTACATAGGCTAGGGTATATTCTAGGGGCGGCCAGTTGGTGTAGGCGACAGCGGCGCCGGCCTTCAAATGGCAGGACAGGGGTTCAAATCCCAATCCGGACCGTCCCCCCGTAGTGAGGACTGACTAACCAACTACGTGGTATCGGCAAGTATAGAAAGCCATTTCGAGGGCCGGCATGACCTTAGATGTCGTTAAGAGGAAGAAGAAGACATTGACAAATTTAATGCATCAAATCTCTATAAAAATCTAACGTAAATTGACAGCACCAAAATAGCAAAACAATTGGTAGATGCCAGCTTTCTTGCACCAATAGTGCACCAATAGCGACACCCGCGACGGTTTTCACACGGGAAGGATCGGAGTTCAAATCCCCTCCAGACCGTTTCCCCCGTAGAGAGGACTGACTATCCAACTACGTAGTATCAGAAAGTCTAGTAAGCCGGCGTGACCTTAGTAGAACGTCGTTTTAAGCCAAGAAGAATGACTTAAAATGAATCCAACAGCTATGTGATTTCGGATAAGGCGATTCATAAACAAGTTTTTACACCATTTCGAATCGCTTTTAACTTCTAGTTCAACTAAAAAGAAAACTAAATGAAGGGCATACATATGTATGTCGCATATACATATGTATATTACATATACATAATCACAAACATTCATGAGAACCTGAAATTCTCATTTGGAAATACCCGTGGCACGCAGCCCATAGAATCTAGTTTAATGGATGAACGGATTGTGTATAATTGATAACTTTTTATTGATTCAAGGTATGTCGTCTTCAAAATCACGCAATTTAAGCAACATGCTTCCAACAGAGAGAATTTCGTATAAATCTAGTTTCAAGTTGAAAGTGATTGAATACGCAAAAGTGAATGGAAAAAATGCGGCAGAGAAACATTTTGGATCACCTCCAAGAATATTTACGATCATATTTTGCAGGGGGGTCGTTATACAGGGGGGGGGGGGGGGGGGGGGTGTCATTATACACGGTAAAATAAGTAAATCATTTGTGCATTTCCTCGCTTTATGCTATTTGTATACAATCTCTGTATGTATCAATATGCGCGGGATCTCCTATAACGGCGAATTCCGGGATGGAAGTTTGTTGGATACTTTCCCGAAAGCAGTAGACGCATGCTGAGATACGTTAACAACACAACAAATGTCCAAAACTCGCTTCCAATTTAGCTGGAATCAAAACAGAAATAAAAAAAAAATACTAAAAATCAATTGATTGTATAAGGTGATTCAGATTAGTAGTTACTATCTTACCGATCGACTCTCGATTTATACCGCTGTAAATCAAAATTTCGCATACATTTATGTAGATTAACCGTTTTCTTCGCTCTATGCACTGATCCAAATTTCATAGATCTCCTTCTTCGCGAACCGAAACGATGGTTAGCATATCCAGGGATGCTCTGGTAGGTCCGTGATGTTGCCAGTCAATAAGTCCTCCTATTTCACTATTCGTTGATCAGCAACACTTGCTCCGGGGGCCTCGTAATCAGAACGGGAGGTAACCAATTTTGTCAAAGGCTTGATTGATCCTTGCTTGATTGATAAAACAAAACTATCGAAACACCGAGCGCGGTTTGTCGCATTCATGTTCTTCAGGTATCCCGTCACGACGTCGTCCTCGCTTATCACTCGGTGTTTTGTTCCAAGGTTCGGGGCCGGTGGTAGAAAGTGGTAGCGTTTTGCTTTATTCATGACAGCTTCCGAAAACATCTCGCCGTTTGCTTATCAGAGGTGTATTAGCACAGTTCCTCGTTACTTCATCCTTCATTTCTTCCCCATGCCCGTTATCCTGTGTCGCGTGAGCGAGCAGTGGTGGAGTACGGGCAGGATGGACGCGACATGCGCATTCGGGACCTCATCCCCCCTCAACCCCATTGCCTCCTCCCCCTGTGCCTGTGTGCCCATAACCGATATCAGAAGAGCACAAAATATATGTAAACCGTGCCTCCTATCGTTATGCTGCCATTAGGAGCACACCAAGCTCTTCCAGTGCGAGTCGGTTGTGTTACTACTGCTGCTGCAGCAAAGTGCTTGCCACTTAACGTAACGTATTGTGGAACCATGTTCCGCCATCTAGTGTGTGCTTGAAATGTGCTTTTTTATCTGGACTCCGATGCTCTTGTTACGTGTTGTGTAGTTTCGAGGGTGATGTGCTTTGCGAATTCCTGCTTCTATAGGAACTCATCAGGACCACGACGGTTGCAAAGACTTCTTCGGATACATACACACACAGTGCGAGCGTTTAGAATTCATCATGCTTTTAGAGGTCATTACATGTACCAGTGGTTCTCGCGCCTACCAATAAAGGGACTCCAAAAGTCCCAAATATCGAATCACAAAAACGGCACAGTGCAACACCCCAACACGCCTAGGAAAACAACAACAACAACAAAAAGGCAGTGCAGTTTAGTTGTCCTCTTGTTGCGGTTTGTTGCTTCTCTAATCGTCCTTTGTGTCGATTCCGCTGACCTAGCCAAGCGCAAGTTTACGCGCAGTCCTGCCCCAACAAATGAGAAACCCCTCCGATAACAAAGTTTTATCTACGGGGCTAAGCAAGGATACACATATTTATGTTCGCAACGCTTCGGTTGACTCTATTTCTCAGCTCCATTCTTCGGAGCAAAGCAGGCTATCGGAAAGGGTAGAAAAAAGAGGAGAGTGGGGGGTTTGGGACGAGAAAACTCACCGTCCTAGTTATCCTTAAGATATCCGAATTGAACCATAAAGCGAAACCGAAAGAGATGAGATTGAGCGCTGATTGGATATCCATATAGCCTTGTGCCTGTGTCCTCTACCTAATCGAAGAAAGCCTATGCCACAGTGGTTCTGCTGTGGTGTTAAGAACAGGATGTGAGTGCCTGAGTATAAATGTGTGTGTGTGTGAGTGTGATTTCTATGCCAGCTCTTTTTTTATCTCCACATTTTCCCGCTATTGCGCTCAACCGTACAACATACGGCCCTATGTGTGAGGCTGGCCTAGAATTTGTATATATACGAGGGCCAATATATCTGCTCCCGTTTTTTTTTTCTCAAGGAGAGCGATATCATTCGGCATCCTCGTGTTGACATAAAAGGGTGGCTTTTGTGGTGTGGTCTAAAGTGTCTACAGTGTCTTCAACCAAACGGTTTTGGTTTTTGGTCGGCGTCTTCCACAACCCGGGGGTACGGGGTCAAAAGAAAGGCGAACCTGAAGTCTGCAGCTGAAACTCGGTCAACAATCAAAAAAGAATTAATCATACAATCTACCCCCTCCCGTGCCAGCACAAGACACAAGGAAAGCATCAAGGTGGGATAGGAGGTGGACCAAAAGGCTTTCCGTGGGGGGGGGGGGGGAGAGGGATGTTTCAGTGTTTCTTTTCTGCATAAATTTAGCCTGGATTCTTCTTGGAGTGTTGGTACCGACGCCTCTCGTATGTACGAAATGTTGTGCAAATTCGTGCCCGATGTTTATAGTGTACGTTAATCTAATAATGTTTACATTGGACGGACATTGGTGGTAGGACCACCCGAAAGCTCAACGTGAGCCGCATTTTAGATATTGTGATGGAGCAGCATCGTGTGAGAGATGCCCGATAGCCGAACAGTGATAGCAGTGCTTTTAGGAAATAATTCGTTTAAGGTTGGCAAACCATAGAAGACGCGAATCCTAGGAATATAGCAAAGAGAAGCTAAATTCACCAAGGACCATTTCTTGGTACTAGCCTAGCGTGCAAAAGCTAATAGTGTTCTTAACTTTCACTATACCGGGAGCCTGGTTTTTGTTTGTTGTTGTTGTTGCAATCGAATCGTTTGTGGACCGCTCGCAGCAATTCGAGACGTTTGAAGTTCTCCGGTAATGTGATACATTTTTTTATGTGTCCTCCTCCTTGGGATGTCTTCTCAATGTGTTTTTCTGCCGCCTATCGATATCAGCCTCCTTCAACTGAGTTTTGTGTCTACATTTCCCTACTTCTACGCCTTCGTTCGCAGGAACAATGATCACTTCTTGACCAGAGGATATCGACGCGTTCAACCCCCTTCAACCCACGGTATCATCCAGCGTCCTTTTTGCCACCAGTTCTCGGTATTGCAAGATGTTTCTGCACATAAGCTCTTAGTTAAGCAGCAGGCCTAGCGAACGGGTGTGGGCCCGTACTAGCCCTGGTATCATCTCGCCGTGCTGGATTCGGAGCACAAGGTTGAAGCAATTCCAAATAGCGAAAGGAAGGAAGAAAAGGGCGAGACTGAAGGAGAGAGTGAGTGAGAGTGGGTGTATGTCCAATGTGGAGGCAACATCAAGCGTCAAATATACAAAACCATTGCTCAAACTCTGCTCAAATCCAAGTAGGACGAACGAGTGCAAAGACACACGGAGCGATCCAACGACCGTAAAGCCACAGACAATCGTTATCAACTGCTCCATCTCCGTAGCTCACCGTAGACAGCAACGACTAAAAGCTCTGCCTCCACTTGTATCACCGTCGGTATCTGTTGCTCACTGCGTAAGCATCCTATGAAACTATCGCATCCGCTTTGACGATTCACGCTGTCATCCTGCCGAGCGCGCACTTTCCGGTAAGATAACGTAATAGATAGGCAAGGTGTATAGCACCTTATCCCCTACATCCCTTGGCCGGAACGCAGACCGGGTATCGAAGGTGTGCACAGAATAGGTGGTGGTTTGGTGGCACTAGTGCGTGGGGAATGCGATGAGGCTACTACACGGTGTATATTTTACCATATTTGCCGTCGTTTCCGGTAAGTTGACCAAAAAAACGTGGCCTGCAACGTTGTGCGTTTTTAATACGCCAACTTACCCCAACATTGTTTAGTTGCTCATGTCACTGGTCGTTTTTTTTTTTGGCTGCAGTGTGTGGTGGCAATCCAGATGCCAAGCGACTGTATGATGATCTGCTCAGCAACTATAACAAGCTTGTCCGGCCGGTAGTAAATGTGACCGATGCGCTCACGGTCAAGATTAAACTCAAGCTGTCACAGCTGATCGATGTGGTAAGTAACCCCTAGACGGTCTTAGGTGGCTGTGCTCCAACTAAAAGTTCTGTGTTCTTTTGGGTCCCGGGAAAACTTACAGAACTTGAAGAACCAAATCATGACGACGAACCTGTGGGTAGAGCAGACCTGGTACGACTACAAGCTGAAGTGGGAACCGAAAGAGTATGGTGGCGTCGAGATGCTGCACGTACCCTCCGATCACATCTGGCGCCCGGACATTGTGCTGTACAACAATGCGGACGGCAACTTTGAGGTGACGCTCGCTACGAAAGCTACGCTTAATTACACCGGCCGGGTCGAATGGCGCCCGCCGGCCATCTACAAAAGCTCGTGCGAAATCGACGTCGAGTACTTCCCGTTCGATGAGCAGACGTGCGTTATGAAGTTTGGCAGCTGGACGTACGATGGTTTCCAGGTGAGTGTGTGTGTTCGGCAGGTCTCGTTTGCTTTGCTGGGCTTTTTGGTAGTGAGGTCTCCCACTTTTCTTGCAGGTGGATCTGCGTCACATCGACGAGATGAACGAAACGAACGTCGTCGAGGTCGGTGTCGATTTGTCCGAGTTCTACACATCCGTAGAGTGGGATATATTGGAGGTACCTGCCGTAAGGTGAGTCACCAGCAGTTACTCTAAGTCCATCAGGTATGGTCAGAACCTTAAACCGCCACTGTGTTCTCCAACAACAGGAATGAGAAGTTCTACACGTGCTGCGATGAACCATACCTGGACATTACGTTCAATATTACGATGCGCCGTAAGACGCTGTTCTACACCGTCAACCTAATCATTCCCTGCATGGGCATTAGCTTCCTTACCATATTGGTGTTCTACCTACCATCGGACAGTGGTGAAAAGGTACGGCAAATCAACGGCAACTAAAGATGCACATCCATACTTGTACAGAGGGCTTTTGCTCCTTCCGGGATTTTTTATCCCTTATACCGTTTTTTCTTCTTTAAAATCCTCAACCTACAGGTATCGTTAAGCATATCCATTCTGCTATCGTTGACTGTGTTTTTCCTGCTGCTGGCGGAAATTATTCCGCCCACATCGTTGGTGGTCCCGCTGCTAGGCAAATTCGTCCTGTTCACGATGATACTGGACACGTTCAGGTAGGTGCGGTGCGGGTGGATGCTTTACATCCGGCAAATTTCCGCTAGTCGTCTCTCACACCAAAAGCATGAAGAGGCAGGGTTTTAGTGCTCGAGATATAATCTATTTCCGGGAAAACGTTTACACGTAAATGGTTAACGCTTAATCGCGTTAACCCCCGCCACTCAAGTATCGGCTTCCAGTGCCTCTCAGATATTAGAAAGAGAGAGAGAGATAGATAGTACAGGTTTTGCTATGGCTACACACGAACAATCTCACACACGCCGCATCGTTCCGGTCTCTTATCGTTACAGTATATGTGTAACTGTGATCGTGCTCAACATTCATTTCCGGTCGCCCCAAACGCACACGATGGCACCGTGGGTAAGAACCATCTTCATCAACCATCTACCCAAGTTGCTTGTGATGCGTCGCCCGATCTACCAACCGTTACATCACTTCAGGTAAGTGTGACCCAACCAACTCCTCATCAACCCCTCCACACACGTACATTGTTATTCCTCCATCCATTGATGGAAATCCTGCTCCTCGAATGTCTCGATGCATTGTTGGCGAGCCTTTTTGCTTGTCCTTCAAACACCGATTATGTTCCATCTCGAATGTCTCACGACTACATCTTGTTCACATCTGTCGGCGCTTTTGGGAAGAGTCGTATCTGATTAGTAATGATCGCTTCTTGTTTCCGGTCACTTGTGTGCGTGTGTGTGCGCCGAAACAGTGCCGCCTCCCAGCGGTTCATGCTACGCTCGTGCAACAGCCTCGGTGATCATATTCCACCACTTCCGCCCACGATCGCGTTTGATCCGTCGGTACTGCTCGATCACCATTTGCTCGATTCCAGCGAAAGGTAAGGGTGGAGAGAAGGGCGTCTCGCTGGTGTGGCCTGCGCGCGTATTTCACGTTCGAATTCACGCGCGCAAGAGAGTGTAGCAATGTGCATTTCTGTTGTTTTGATGTTTGTTTGTTGTTAAATGTTATTTGTGGCTGTTTTGTTGGTCGAGTCAATACCGGCTTTTGCTGGGTGTGTGTGTGTGCTGGAAAAAAATGGCGCATCTGGTCGAAGGATGACGTAGTTCGGGTCAATGATGTTACCTCCATTGCTCATCCAGCGCATCAGAGCTCCATCCAACAGCAATTCCGACTATGTACATTCATGACGCTCCTTGATGCCCTTAATTCTGGGGTTCTAATCATATTTTGGGTGGCTATACAAATATCCTGCTTTATCCGTTCCTGGAATGCTGTGTTGTTGTGTTGACATGTAGACATTTTTTAACAGGCCAACTACGATATCGTCTACCGTCCCCGACGAATTGTTTATTAGCGTATGTACATTTGCTTTAGAAACATCGTACTACCTCGGAAGGCGCTTGTCAACCTTGTCAAGCACCACTATTATGCCCAAATTCTTATTTGTTCACTCCATATTCCACACCATTATCACCAGCGTTAGCGTCCTCATCTGTACAAACATCCCAGCTGGTGTATATCGCATGATGTACTCTCATATGCCACCATTTTGTGCCTCCAACTAGTTTCTGAATGTACCTGTGTGTGTTGTGTGTGCCTGTGTGTTTCGTTAGTTATTTCCGTTCACGAATTCTGGATGCTCTTGAAAGCTTCAGTTAATATACCCGGTTTACTACCCATCCACATCCATTTTGTTGTGGCATTCTTGCTGATGTTCCTTCGATCGTCTGTACGGTACGTCCCTAAAGCACCAAACTCCCAATTGTACATAGCAGTTTTACCTTTTTTTGTGTTTCTCCTAGTGAAGATATATCTCTCATGCGAGATGTATCTCTTGTCCGTTGATGAATTGATTTTGTTTCCGTTTCAAATTGCTCGTCTAACTTGCGTTCCCCGAATGTCTTGTTGGGTCGCGCCTTTGCCAAAACTTTCGCCAACAGTTGACGGTGCCGAAGAAGGTGAGCTTGCGGTACGGTTTTTTTTGTTTTTTTTTGTGTTAATATTGCTTGTTTCTTGTAGTGTGGTGTGGAATGAACCGTTTTAACGATACCTCGCTTTGTTTTCCTTTGTTTGAAATGGCTGTCCCCGCGACAGTAGCGTAAGGCTTGCCGTTTTTTGTGCAATTGTGGTCTCTTTAATGGTGGGCTTCATTTGTGTTATTCATAATATTCTCGCTCGCGGCCACTTCCATATTGCTGTATGTTAATGAACAACTCTTGCTCCGGCATGCTGTAGCCTCAATACCTGTCGACTGCACGGTAGCCCGACGCACCTTCACAATCATCGGTCGGGCGGTGGTCGACACCATCACCATCATCACCACAACGCGCTGGTACGTGGGATGGACCTGATGGACGATATGCCACTGCCATATCACGACCATAACCATCACAACTCGCCCATGTCCCCGATAAACTTCAATCTGCTGAGTGCGGCTAGTACAGCGGTACCGAACCCGCAAAGCACTACAGGTGCGACCAACATCACCACCGGTACCGGTGGGTTGCTTGACCCGAACAGCACCTTCCACAAGAGTCTGGCGGCGGCCAACACGAACGACAGCAAAGCAACTGCCAACCTGATGCTGAAGGGTACGGCCGCAGCTGGCCATCTGAGCTGTTGTAACAGCTTGTTCCTGAACGATCTGCAGCAGGCAGCGACGGCAGCAGCCGTCACTACCGGTGCCACCACAGCTGATCTACTGCTCGGCGATAATGGCGTCGCTGTACCGCTCAACAATAATCTGCCCACGAACGTGCTGCCAAGCGGGATGATTATCAACACGACGGATACGGGCACAACGGTTCCGGCGGGGGTGGGCACAGGTGGTAAGGGTGACAAGACTTCCCAGAACCGTAACCGGTGGCTGGAATGTCCCGAGCTGACCAAGGCAATGGATGGCGTGACGTACATTGCTGACCATACCAGGAAAGAGGAGGAAAGCTCAAGGGTACGTAATGGTACGCTGCTGGCTAGTGACCTTACTAACTCTTCTTCCTTTTGTACTCTTGCCACACAGGTAAAGGAGGACTGGAAGTACGTAGCGATGGTGCTGGACCGATTGTTTCTGTGGATCTTCACGATAGCGGTCGTGTTTGGTACGGCCGGCATCATTTTACAGGCACCAACGCTGTACGATACGCGCGTACCGATCGACATTAAGATGTCGGAAATAGCCACTACGACAGCGAAACCTTACATCGCCAAACCCATACTATAATGTGTGCTTGCGGTGTGGTTAAATGGTTAGGCGGGAGTACTAGCACAGGCAGCAGAGAGGCGGACGTCCTACAGGTGTGTGTTGTTTTTTGTGTTGGTTTCATTTTTGGTTGTTCCAGTGGATTTGCGAGATGCGAGAACCTTCTAGAGTAATCGCTAGGAACCTACTCAACTACTATAAACCTACAAACATCTATCTACACACAAACACACATGCATGTACACATTTGTCATGCGAATTAAGTAAATATGCAGCCCGGATCCGGCTGGTATTTGGCTACTAGTAGTGAATTAACCCTAAGTAGTACTTTTTTAATGGAACACTGCTCATCACAACCTGAATACATCTTCTCATCCTCTCACCTTTCTCAAAACGCGTCGCACCTAACTACAAACGAATACACACATATATGCACGTGCACTTGATGCACAAACACACCCAAAAAAAAAAAAAAGAGCAACAGTTCTCGGCCGACTACAAATTTAGGCCATTCAATTCTTCCATCGCTTAAAGCAGTTGTTGTTAACCTTTCGTCAGCGTTTGCGCTCTTAGTCACCCGGTCGGTATTATCTCACTTAGGCCTGCGGCACAGCTCTATCGTTCCGATTTTTTCGCATGGTCCTGTAAAATCTTCCAATATCGGAAGGCTTTGCCATCTGTTAAATCACGTATAAAATTTTGATAGGACAATGTGAACAATTTGGAACGACGGAGCTGTGCCACAGGCCTTAGTCACTACTATTGACCAGTGCCACACTGAAGTTGTTGCGGCTGTCCGGCACTAGACAACCTCAAGAGGACATTTCTTGCTATTCTTCACTTGAAATTTTACCCTTATAGTTAATACTACGTACGGGGTGCAAGACAGGTTCGGTTTGTTGATACGTTAAGTTTACCTAACGTTTCTTTCCTAACGTTTACGCTGGCGTTTTTCGGAGCATGCATTAGGATTGGTAGCAAAGATGGCGTCCTTCTGCGGTGCTATTTTGCCTAGTTAAAGTTTCCTACTTGTCTCTGCGCTACAGTTGTTGCACGATACTGATCGCAGCTGTCATTTTGTTTTTGGAAAGGAGGAGGCATCGTCGTCGACTGTGAACTTTTTAACTCAAAATCACAGTCCACTACTATTACGCCAGTATTCCCTTAGACGTGCCTCCCCTGACTGTAGCGGTGTAACAAGCAAACTAATGCCCGGGGAAGGAACAAACTGTTAATCGATAAGCAAAAACACACATACACGCGTACACAAGCAACAACCGCAACAAAAAAAAAAACGATTGAAGTGCAAAAACTTGTCTTCAACCGTGAGGGCACATATGTAATAGTGTTTTAAAAACCGCAGGAGAGAAAAAAACAGACACAAAAACTATCGCAACCAGGTTTTAAGCGAGCAGCCTTGTCTTTCCCCGAGGGGGCGGAACTAGTGCGAAATGGTGGTGTACCATTGTTCTGTGAGAAAGAACACGTGATAGAAACCACCTGCCTAGCACCTATAGATGGGAGTGTATCAATAGGGTTGGGAAGGTATTTTAAGTTCCCACTATTCTGGATATACATACTTACTTCACGGTATCGGTAAGGGGTATTTTTTATGGAATGTAATGCACAACATAACGTACAAACTAAGACACTCCTTCCCATGGGCAAATATGCTCCATTTCCCGGTTAAACCTTTTACCTCAAACTTATTTCGCCTCGTCTACACTTCCTTTGGAGACTTTTTTGTCCGTTACTCCCTCTTTACTGGGTTGGCTGATCGTGTTCTGCTTGCTTACAGCACATAAAACGTGTATCCTGCACCCTCCCCCTCCCCCCGAGAAAAGCTTAACCAGTGCATAAGACTCGCAACACACAAAAAATTTCAACAAAAAATACATGTTCACTGACTCACAAAAATAATCTCACAATCAGTAACTATTAGAAGAAAAAAAAAACGTACACGCTCGTTTCCATATTCATAGAATTTGCGGCTCGCTTTGAGCAATACAACAAACAAAAAAACCGAATTATTAACGTTCAACGAAATTATATAGATATATGAAACAGAAGTGCTAGCCAAGATGAGGCAAGAAGTGGCGCAAGAAACAGAATGTATAAGATTTAGGTGAAAAGTAAACATGCAACTAAAAAAACACACACACACACACACACACACACACAAGGCAGTTTCTAGGCTCTAGAAGATTGATTTTTATAATAATGAACACATTTGAAGTATTCAGCAGATAGCAAAACAACAAAAACAAACACAACAATTATATTAGTAATCAAGTAACAGTAGTAGAGGGGCAACGAAGTAACAGTAAAGTATGCTCAAAGTAACAAAATACAAATCGAATAAACGAAGTCGAAATTCGATTTAAAAAAAAATAAAACATCGGTATTACACCGGTCGGTGGAGCTCAAAATCTCCCACACGAAACAATACCGTAACATGATCCTAAACAATCGCAGGTCAGCGGCGCTTGATGGGAGGATTACCTCAATCGACGGGAAGGATCCCGCACAGCACAGCCCAAAACCCGTCTCAGAAGAAGAAACAAAATTACACTACACGTATTCGGGTGAGTTTGAGCTACAAAAAACAAAAATAAACACGTGGAAACAAGACAAAACAAAACGAAAAGCGCAAGTAAAGAGGAAGGGCAAACGAAAAAGGGGAACCATAGTTAACTTATGAACAAACAAACAAGCTAGCATAATATATTAAAGAAAAAGCAGACAAAACAACAACAAAAACAAAACAAAACAAAAAAAAACGGATATCTGAAATAAAGAAAAACAAAAATATCATACACGAAAACAAAAACGTTCGATTCGAATTAATTACGTTTAAGGGAAGGGGGGGTTAAAAGGGATTCGAAGCGAGTGTCGCTACTACACAACCCTCATCCCAGATTGAAGAATATAAACATTTAGACCCATACACGTTCGTTTTCTTCTTTTGCTTAATCGCGTTCGTTATATTAAAAAGCTATCGGTGTAATGGGTGGCTCTCAATCGGCCAGTGTACGGTGAATGTTTGTACAGCTCTAGTTCCTATTGACAAAACCTGCCGATTAAGGCACTATTAAGGCAAATTTGTATTGCAAAAAGCCTCAATAGTGTTTATAAAGACAATTTTGTCAATAGGGGTGTTACTAATTTCCTTCTAGAAAAATAATACACATTTCCTATTCGGGTACGATTTTTCTCTTCTTCGTTTCTTATCGCTTCCTTTCACCGTTGAACACTAACAATAAATTATACCTGCACTATTTGCGTTATCCTTCTTTTCTGGTCTTTTCTGTTGATCGGGCATAGGAATGGATACTGGTGGATAAGCTTAGACAATCGGGACGGACGTTTTAAAACGGACACCAAGAAGAGAGACGGAGAGGGAAACACAGAAAGAAAATGGACGAGAAAGTTGGGATTTTATCCGGTCGAGAGATCACAATATATGTTCCGTTTGAGATTATGTGTAAGTTGCCTTGTGTTTACTTATATTTGTCGAGCTGCTCCTTGTTTTCGCGCATACGTTTTAGCTTTCGTTTTAAGGTTACGACACCTGATAGAAAAAAAAACACCACCCAAAGCGAGATGACAATTAGTTGGGGCGCAATTGCAACGCAAATAAGTATACCACTTACATTTGATTGTTTGGAAAGCGGTCATTGTGGCTTTTTCGCTAGTCGGTGCAGTATTAGCATCTTCGCGGCTGAAAGTTGAGGATTAGACAATTGATTATCAAAATACATAAACAGTTTAGGTTCAACATTGTTCAAAGCAAGTAGTTCATAATAAACAGAAGCCCAGCCGTTACCAAAAGAGAAAAGTGAATGGAACGTTGTCAAGGATGTTTAAATTTGCTGGACTCTAACTCTGTACATGAGCAGAGAATTGACAGAGCAGGTTGTGAACTGCTATATCAGCTATCTCTTTAATCACTACTAGGACTAAGACTTGTGGTTAGGACTAAGACTTGTGTGATAAGAATGATGAGAACACCACATTTCACACCACAAGGAGATAGTAAATCCACCAGCTGTCCTTGACTTAAGTTACCAACATGTAGGGCAGGTAATCCTATGGTACGGAGACACGGATTCGAATTAGGTTTAACTAGGGTTTTTACATTCCGGTTAGAACCTAACAAAATAGTTCTATTCCTTTTTTTGATCGTTTCCTTTCGATCGTTTTTTCAACATCGTTCCGTTCCGTTCGTTTTTTCGTTCCTTGTGGGATATTCATCCCGTTTTCAATAGGGAAAGTAAACTTCAGTAAAGTTTTTGGATTTAGTGCTTTTCATAATCCCAGTTTGATCTGACTGTCCGAGAAAAAAATGTTGCAGAAAAACCATACCAACCCGCGCCCTGCCCTCCCTCCCACTCATTTCACTGAGGTTTTTAATTTCAATATCGATTATTTTGCACATTCCAGGTTCGCGTTCCGTACCTTTTCAAAAAAAAAATCCCAATACTAGATTTAACATACGGAATACACGAAAGCAAATGTACTACAAAATGTAATGCATATTACAAAATTACCTTTGATGCAGCTTCAACTCGAGGTAGGCATGTTCCAGGTTACGGAAGTGTCGAAAGTTTTGCCAATCGTTCGACAGTATACATCGGACGGCCGAATCACCACCGGCACAGTCGTTCGGGTGTGGATGGTAAATCTTGTGGTACAGCAACTTCAGCAGTGGCGAGTTCCAAACGCACGAGCAGTACCAAAGCCAGAAGCATAGCTTGAGCGGAAACAGCTCCCGGCGAGTATAGAGCGTCGGTATAAGGAACTCAAACGGTAATAAATTAAGGAATAAATAGCTCCTACAACGAAAAGCAAGCAAAACCAAACATTTTATACAACCTGGCCGATTAACTCCACGTTTCAACTTACCAGGTGCAACACTTGAGCAGCACAAAAACCGTCAGCTTAATATTGTGCTTTTGGTCTGTTTGCGAAGCGTACAGTAGAAACGTTTCCTCGAACGCACTGTAGATCGCGAGGTAAAGATTGAGCAGGATGCTGTAATTCTCAAGCCGCTGCGTGAAGCAATACACCAGCAAGAACGAACAGAGGGCGTTGGAGAATCCTACCGAGTAGTCACCGTTGGACAGCTTCGCAACCGTACCAAACACCCGGAACGATACCAGCACGACTGTGATGATCTCAAACTTGGCCGGATCGCAGGCGGTAGCAAAGATGGCATTGTTGTACTGTGGAAAGTATTTGCCACTTTCTCGCATAACTTCCGGACGGATCAGCAGCATCTGGTAGAGCAGCAGAAAGATGGTGGCGCTCGTGTAAAAGCAAATGTTCCACAGATGCTGTACAATCGGTCCATGCTTTCGCCCTTTTACACGCCCCAAACGCAACAGTCGCTAGAGAGAACACGAAGAAAGCGTTTAAGGTTCAAAAGCGGTCAGAAAACCGCCAAATCGCTTACCTCCACCAGACGCCGGAACTGTAGGAAAACGAGCCCTAAGGCACAACTCAGCCAAAAGATGCTGTTCAGTGTGTCGCGCAGGCTGCGGTCGCTAGCAAGCAGCCAGGAGCGTAATGAGCGTAGCTGAACAAGCACCATTTCAACAGCACGCGCGTTCCTTCGCTAGGCACTGCTGCTGGGCGGATTTGTATACTCATTTAATTTCCAAGCTCAGACCGAACGGCAAACGGGGTCTAGCAGTTTTTGGTTCCGGCGAATGTGCAAGGCATGCCCCTGTTTTGGTGTTGGTTTGACGTTTGCTGCTACACCTGTCAGTCGGTGGAAAGGGAAAGAATTTTCAGTCGGTTTGCTTTGCTTTTCCTCAATCGTTGCAGTTGCTACGGGCAACGTATCCGGGCACATTAAATTCTAATTAAGTTTCTTTCGCACCCGGCACAACACCAACCACTGACGGAATGCAACAACAACCAAAAACCAGTATAGTGACAGCTTTCGACAAAACATAAACAAAACATCAATCCATAAGGTACAGCGGGGCGCGAAGTACCCATCTTTTTTAAACCGTCAACTCTACAACCGGATACTAGGGTATGATTTTGATTTTCAAACATCAATAACTTTTTCATTATAAGATTTGTGGCGTTAAATTTTTGGTATTTTATTGCTTTTAATGGTATAAAAAGGAACTGCTGGTGACTGAGTATAAGAGATCAGGAGGGTCGGCTAGCAACAAATATTGCTTAAGCCCAAGATTTGGCAACGATCGGCATACGACGGACGAGGAGGTCTCGAGCGGTCCCACATACATCTCATCGCAATTCTTATAAAGCAGCGTTGAATTTTCGCAATTCTCGAATTCCAAGAAGATGATACGGGAGATTCCAAACCGCACACGCATGTCCCAAAGAAGAACGCACTTTTAAGGTAATTGATTTTGACGATTGAATCATTGAAGTTTTTACAAATTCTACGAATGGAATTCATGAGGCTTGACTTTTAGCTAATAATATAAATGATCATTCCACCAAAATTTGGTTAAGTTACACTCAGTAGAAGTATCGAAATCAACTTTTTGAAAAGTGCATATATAAGTGGTTTTATATTATTGGCAGTAATTCGTCTAAAGTAAACTACGTATAGGAGTGATGTTATGTGAGTAGATATGAGAAATAAAATTCTTATAAATAAATCGAAAATGTTCCTTTTTGAACAAAAAATACTTACCGGTGCGTAGATACAGGGTTTTCGAGGAAATGACAAACAAGTTCTCCGAAATACTTATTTGTTCTGGTATATTATTGATTCAACCTGTGATATATAGAATAGCTTAGATGGTATCCTAGTATCCATAGCTCATGCAACTGCGGTCTAGGTGATCTAGACTAGATCGTTTTACAGCACCGGTAGATTGGACCAAAAACACGTGAGTCTACAAAATTATCGATCGATCGGGCGATTCAAAATCTGAACAAGTAATTATTTCGGAGAACTTGTTCATTATATCCGCGAAGACTCTGTAATTCTAAGTCCTAGGATGATCCTAGTCCTAGGACGATAAAAGGATGTTTTTTGCCAAGTTCAATTTGTTTACTCAACTAAATAACCTTCGAGAGCGAAACAGTGCTTATAGCGATCTACTATCTTTTGAGTGCCTTTTTAAAATATAGTTCATTTTACGAAAAGCTTCCAAATTTTCCAATTTTTTGTTAATCACATTATACACCAGTTTCTTAGATATCAACAGAGCCTCTGCTATTCCCATCAATGCTGTTTTACGGTTATCCAAAACCCTTTTATGTCTGCACTAAACGCGTTAAAATTTTTATCACTGTATTTGAAAACTGTATAAAAAAATAAACATAATCGTAGCATTAATTAAATTCATCGAACTGTTCAACCGTTTGCTGTGAGTTTCTCCATACGTGCATCGAACAGGTCCTTATGTTCCGATCGAACAAATCGTCGCATCGCTAGAAAAGTTGGAAACAAAAACCAACCAAATTAATTTCAATTATCTATACGCTCGAAAGTTAGAACATACAATCATGTAGCTACATACCCTTCAACAAATACCACAACTGGGGATTACGAAAACAAACGCAAATCCGCTCGATAAAGTGGTGTATATCACGATTCTGGTTGTACAACGCTAGCGCCTGAAGGAATGTTTTGTAATCGTTAACATTGAGTGAACATTTCACAACGCGCAGAAAATCGACCCGATTGTCCGGTGCGATCCGCTCACCGCCATCTGCCAGATCGACTGTTAAATCCGGCTCCGATTTTATGGACAAGGCACCCAATTCGCTAGCGCGCGGCGAGTCCTCGTCCTGCGTGAGGTTGGATGGTTGATTCTCACCATCGCCATCGTTCGGTTCGTATTTAACCGCTTTGTTCGGTACGAGCACAATTTTCCGTTTTTTGCGCGTTATCATATCGACTTCGGAGGATGAGGATGAGGGACGCGATTCGTTGCTTTCCTTACGTTCGCGCTTGTACATCGTAACTAGCCCGCTACTACTAGCGTCCGGATCATGCTTGATCGTGTTGCAGCACGGATCGTACTCTTGCTTAATTGCGCACACATCCCGCACCTTCGCCTGTACTTCAACTTTTGCCATGTTGCGGAAAAAGCGCGCCATTTCACCGATCACCGTGCCGAACTTGAACGTGGATCCCCCGTTCGGCTCACCGTCTCGCAAATGGCCATGGATCCACGCGGACAGCTGTGACTGTTGGCGAAGGTTTTGAAACCTCGAATCGCACAGCAAAATCGCACCAAAATCGTTCTTATGGCGTATCACTCGCCCGATCGCCTGATTTACGGCACGTGACGCTTCCAGCGCGTACCAATCATTGCCGGAGATGAGCTCATTTTCGCGCGTTCGGTTCGTATCGAGGTACTGCTTCTTCAGCACCACCCGGGCATCCATCATCGGTGGAAAGGGTAGCCCGGTAATCATGACCGCCCGTCCATTACCATCCGCAAAATCGAGCCCCTCCGACACCTTGCCGCGACAAACCGCCATAAAGATTGCACCACGGCCACCCGGTTCGCGCACCTTCGCGTAGTAATCGGCCATGGTCGCGAGGAACGCATCCTTGCCGCGCGGTTCAATAAAGATCGGTTTGATGCGATTTATCTGCGCCCAGATACCTGCCGCTTGCCACTCATCCGAGCATTTCTGCATCAACGGATAGGAGGGAAAGAAAATAAGCAACCCGCCCGGTATGAGCGGGGACAGGGACAGTGCGGTACGGCCGAGCGACGAAATGTACCGCGGGTCGGACCGATTCTTAAAGCATGAGTTTAGCTCCATCCGGTCCGGACCGTGCGATATTACCTTCACGTACACCTGGCTCCGGTCGATGATGTGTGGATTCTCCAGGCACACCGCAACCGGCATATTCAGCTCGCTGATGAACGGTTTCAGCGGTGCGAGTGTACCACTGGTAAGGATGATGCTACGCGTCCCACTATCCAGCAGCTGCCGCATACCGAATCCCGGATTAAAGCACCAAAAATTGATGACCTTCGAGGTGGATTTTGTAGCCGGCTTTGGGACGTTTTGCTTCGTTGCCGTCCAACCGTCCGCACGCTTTACGTTCCCTTTGGTGGACTGTTTCGTTTCCTCCAGCTCAATATGCACGCGAAAGCATCGTTCGACCGATTGCCGGTACTCTGGACTGTTACCGGCAAACACAACCTCCAGGAAATCGGCCAGCGCTTGTAAGCCAGCACCACGGCGCACGAATTTGTTCGACATGGTTGTAGTAAGGTAGGTGACTAGTGAGTTGAGCAGTTGTAAAATTACATTCACATTACCGAGCTTTATCTGCAAAAGTTATAAAAGTAAGTGATCAGTACGTAAAGTTATAAGTTCACATATATATTTTATGTTCGTAGTTAGTAAGTTAAATGTTTAACTTAGCTTTTAAGTTATAGTTTTTAAGTTTTTATAGTGAGTTAAGCCTAACAGGTGAGTCAATACGTTGTAGTTCTGCTGTATAGATTGCGGCACAAAAAATTAATTGATTTTTCATTAGTTTTGGCCAACCTTATTAAAGCCTATTGTTGCGAACGCAACAACAAATATAAAACCTTAAAGAAAAAACGTGCGCAAGAGTAATGTACTCCATTCTAAATTATTGAATTATGAAATCAAAATTCATCGGCATAACGCCTTGTAAAAGGCGTTAAAAGCGACACTCGGATAAAAAAATAGCGGCACTCGGATAAGTCTGATGGCCTAACATTATTGCAAACTTTCCAATGCTTGACTCGCCGTTTAGCATAGGCTTGCAATAAATCCGGGGTTAACAAAAACGAACGTTTTTGTTTATATTCCGATAAATCCGAAAATAAACAAAAACGTCGATAAACGACGAAACACTTACATTCGCTTTCTCCAGCAGCTCAAACACGTACGTGCCCGGTTGGGTGTTACCACCCTGCGAGAACATTACCGGTATCTCATCCACCGCCTTCTCCACGTTGAGTAGAATTTCCTTCAACAGTACCAGATCGTCCAGCGTAAAGTCGAACGGTTTGTCCTCGCTCATTGCGGCCGAACCACCCTCATCCATGAGCGCCTTAATAACGGTGGACGTGTCCTCGATCGCAACCGCAATCTCCGATGACCGAAGCTGAGCGGAACCGATCTCCTCGCACAGCTTCTCCACGTTGTGTGCTTCATCCAGTATGATGACCGTATTCTGTAGCGTCAAGCCGTTCGATTTGCGTGCCTTCGGATCGAGCAGATAGTTGTACGGCATAAAGATAACGTCCGCCTGCTCTACCAGCTCCTTCGCTAGATAGTACGGACAGGCTTTCATTTTCCGCCCTACCGTGACGAGATCTTCAATGTCCAGCACCGGCAACACGGTAACCTCCGTACGATCCTTTGCCCACTCGACACGGTTGTAAAAGGAGCAGTTGCGTGCCTTTACTTCCTCCCGACACATCATCGTCTTGATGGCGTTGCTATCCTGCTTGGAAATTTCCCCATGTATGCACAGCTGATCGCGGGAACCGAGTATGATAGACCGTACACCCAGATAGCTGGTGTTTTTAAGCTCCTGCATTGCCTGGGATAGCTGCGAGTGGGTGCGGGAAGCGTAGATAATTTTTATTTTTGCATCACGCCGCTGTTCCTGCTGGGCGAGTGATTGTTCCGGGTCGAGCATGCTGTTTTTGGCGTTGCTTAGCTCGGGCAGCTGCAGCGTATCGAGTGTAGCGCTGGAGGAAAGCTGGAACTTTGGTAACTAGAATTACGAAAAAAAAAAACGATAAAAAATAGCAACCACACGAATTTTTCCTGTAAGATGTAACGCTTTTACCTTGGCCTTCATGTGCATCAACCACGCCAGAGACGAGCACAGCAGACTGAGAGTTTTACCCGTCCCGGTCGGTGATTCGAGCACGCCATTACTTTTATTCTGCAGACACTCGATTACCTTGGCCATGTAGTTTTTCTGCAACGGGTACGGTTCGAACGGAAAGTTCACCGGCACGCCGTTTATTATGCATTCCGGCATGGTGTCTTTCCTCCTTTTATCTATATCACTTAACCACCATACGTCGTATGTTTTAGAAATAATGGTTTCCTTCTTTATGAAACGTTTAACACCAGACGGAAGGAACAGGAATTGTTTTTTTATGGCGGCAGTTTTACTAAAAATTGTAAATTTGCAGCAAAAAAATGTTTTCCTCGAGAATCGCGCTCTTTTCTTTGTGCAACTTGACGTATTGACATGTGGTTTGTTTACAGTTTACAGCTCCCGGTCCCACTTAACAAATCTTCAACGCACCCAGTTGCTGCGTTTAAGCTGATCGTAAGCTGATTAACGAGCGTTTAATCAGCTTACGAGCTATCATATGTCAAATAAGCAGTCATCGTACCGTTTGTTCGAGTCGTTGTCGTTGTGCATATGAAATAACTGATTAGATAACAAGAAGTATGTGTTTTATTTACGTTTGTGTTTGTATGTGTTTTGTATTTTTTTCACAGATCACAGTCACAGGATCCTTAAAGAAAGTGACAACAATGTTGGGATTTTTTCTTTGCTCACGCTGTCTCCTGGTGGTCGGTTCACCTGTCAGTGGTCAATGTTTACTAATTGACTTATTTATTTATAATTGATTATGACGGTCCAATGCCGTATTGTCGTACTAATTGACTTCATACTGTCAAAATTTGAGAGCTTTATGGAGGAGGAGTACGGAGGACTGACTATCCAATTACGTAGTATGAGGCCGGGGCCAGAGACGACCGAAACAGACCGAAACGAAACATCAAAGTGTAACGCTTCGTAACGCTTATTTGACTGTTTCGCTGTTCTTGCGGGTTTGTTCTTGCGCTGTTCTTGCGGGAGAGTCCATTTTAGAAAATCCGAATATCAATCCAAAATCCCAGATGTAAACAAAATCCCCTAGCTGCTAGATAGGTTCCCACGCAGAATCGACTTAAATCAAATTACCAATTGAACGGATATCAATAAAATCGATAAAAACATGATTGATCAAAAACCCTTACGCAACAGGAAACAGGATAATTATGAGCACATACATTGTCGCGTGGGAAACAAATAATTATTTTAACCTTATTTTTATAACAAGAAATTTGTCAAAAAAAACCCAACAAAATTAAGGTATAAATAAAGCGAAATAGTGTTGGACGATCATTATCAATCGGACCGCCAAGACTAGAATATTCTATCTTCAAACCAATCGAGTTATTAGTTCATGAGCTTCGAGAGTTCCCCTACCCAAGATTAGGCCTCGAGTTCTCCAACAATCCTTTAAGGGAAATCTCTTCCAGATTTCCATGAACGCCTGGACGATCAAAGGCGATGCCGATTCGTAAGTTTCCACCTTGAATCGGAGTGACGTCAGAAGAACTGACCTTCCCAACTCGAACAATGTGACCACGCGTGCAGCCGATGCAGTCCGACAGTGCATGTGTGCGGGATCATACAACACTTTGCTAAGTCAGCAGATTCTTCAGCTCGGCAGCTTCCACGATTTACTGTATATTCGGAACACAGAACGAGTGGAATATACCGTGCACCAGTAAATTTTCATCCGGAACATCGAACGACTGGAACATTCGTACATCGGATACTTTTGGCGAAACGTGGTAGATGTATAGGAGTAAATACTATTTTTTTTAAATCCCTTGAGCTGAGATAAAATGTTGAGAATGTTAACAGCATGTACCTTCGGCGACAGTTAGAGTATGAATAACTACAGACAGGTGCTAGTATCCTTTGCCTAAGTATCCTAGGTATCCTAAGTGGATAATCGATCAATCCTGCAATATCGTGGCCATTTTGGATCAGAAAAATCACGACGGGTCTAGTGCCATGATTTACAACCACAGCAAACGAGCGGTTAGCTTAGTTTTGTTCCAGCAGTCTGTGCCTTCCGTCATTCGTTTTTCGTGGGGTCCTTTGTGAATTTTTTGTTTAATTTTGTGCAGTGTAGTGCTGTGTAGTGTAGTGTAAGCGTGGATTATTTTCTCACATCACATCTGCTAGCTGGCTGGCAGGCAAGCTAGATAAAGGATCAATGCAGCACAAAAACTATGTTAAGGTGTACCGATCGGTCGGTTTTTTTCGCACGAGTAAGTACCACGACAGCGGCACGTGTTTTGTGCGAACAAAATGGAGGCTTATGTCTTGAATCTATTGGCAACAGGTATGAAGATTTCAGTAGCGCTGATACTGCTTGCAGTACACGTAGACTACGCTCTACTAGCCAAGAGCCCAGCCAAGTCATGTGCTTCGCACGAATTTCAGTGCGAAAATGGGGCATGCATACCGGCTGCAGGGCATTGCAACGATAGCCAGGACTGTGCCGATGGAAGCGATGAATCTGGATGTGGTAAGTCACTGATACTACCTCTGTATGTGTGTGTTTGTGTTGGTTCACTTACCTTTTTGAGGCAACCGTGCATACCTTCCCTTCGTGTGTCACCACAGATTACTTCCTCTGCAAGGAACCGTTCTGGTATCGGTGCCGACACGAAACCACCTGCATCAGTGGGTCTAGCCGATGCGATAAGCAGAAGGACTGTCTGGAGGGTGACGATGAGGAAAACTGTGATAACTATGAAGTACCGCACAAGGCGCCCGTGTGCAGCAAAGCGGAGTTCACCTGCACGGATAAGGCATGCATCCCAGCCGATCTGGTGTGCGACGGTGTCCACCACTGTCTGGACGGGTCAGACGAAACTATCGGCTGTATCGACATCGCGGCCAAATGTAAGGGCTTCCTGTGTCGCAACAAGCACTGCCTGAAGTCTAGCAGCTGGGTGTGCGACGGCCAGGACGATTGTGGCGATGGGTCGGACGAGGAGCACTGTCTGCACGAGTGCACGCTGGAGCATGGGAAGTTCGAGTGCCACAACAACCACACCTGTATAGATGTGGCGCAGGTGTGTAACGGAGCGGATGACTGTGGTGATGGTAGTGACGAGAGTGCGAGCTGTAAATCGGATGCCTGCAAAAAACTTAAATGTGCTCCACAAACCTGCAAGGTAATGCCGGACGGCAAAGCGGTATGTTTGTGCGGTGTCGGCTTCAAGTTCGATGCCGCTACGGGCAAGTGTCAGGATGTGAACGAGTGCGCACGGTATGGGCTGTGCTCGCAGGGATGCATCAACACACCGGGCTCCTTCCGGTGTACGTGCATCGATCAGTTTACTCTTATGCGCGACGGACGTACGTGCGAACTCTCCACCGGCACCGAGGCGTTGATGCTATACACTACCCAGAAGTCCGTCGGCGCCATGTACCTGACGTCCATGCATCAGTACTACGTCGCGAAAGAGCTATCGCAAGTGATCGGCGTGTCGTACGACGGCATGCACGTCTACTGGACGGATATCTCGCACAAAACGGAATCGATCGAACGCTCGCTGGAGGATGGTAGCGATCGGCAGCTGTTGCTTACGGCGGGACTTATCTCGCCCGAGGACTTGGTGCTCGATTGGCTAACCGGGAACATCTACTTCAGCGACAGCGGCCAGATGCACATTGCCGTGTGCTCGAGCGACGGATACCACTGCAAAGCGATCATACAGGACCAGCTGCACAAACCGCGTGGACTGGCGCTTCTGCCCCAGAACGGTACCATCTTCTTCAGCGACTGGGGCAACAATGCCATGATCGGCCGGGCACGGATGGATGGCAGCGAGCAGACGGTCGTCGTCAATAGCGGTATTCATTGGCCAAACGGATTAACGCTAGACTGGCCCAACGAGCGATTGTACTGGATCGATGCGAAGCTGAAGCGCATCGAGAGCATGCACTTTGATGGCAGCGATCGTGTAGTGGTGTTGTCCGACGTACTGAAGCATCCATTTTCGGTAGCCGTGTTTAACGATCGTCTGTACTGGTCGGATTGGGACACAAAGAGCATTCAATCATGTGATAAATTTACCGGCAAGATGCGTCAAACGCTGGTGCGCGATCGTATGATCTTCGGTAAGTGATGATGATGAAGCTATCTTTAAGATATTTGATTGTTGTCTAGTTCCTAATTCTCGAGTGGGTGATTATCAATTTTTTACCATGGTTGGTAGTGCATGGTCTAGAAATACTACTTACTACCTACTATCTCTGTTAGAAACAGTCAGGCAGAGACAAGAGTACTTCCCGCACTCATACCACACCATGTCTACCTAATTAACTTAACGACCTACTTGGTCACAGGGAACGGTCCGGATTAGATTTGAAGCCCGGTCCTGTAGAAAGGCGCCGAGTCCTTTCAGCTGTTGCATCTCTTGGGAATTTGTTAAATTGCAGTACTCCCTCAAAAAATAGCGAGTTTGCACTAGCCGCGGACGTGACACTTGGAACTCTAGGCATAGGATTGCTGTAGTTATGAAAGTCTGTCCCTCTTTGTACACGCTCAGTCAGATAGTTTGGTAACAGTACTATTATTAATTTAAATTAGCTAAACATAAAATGGTTGAGCAAAAGTCTAAATGAGGAGCAATCAAAGATTTGTATAATACAAGTTTTCCTTTTAGGTTTAAGTAATTTCTAAGTCTACTTTTTTTCAATGTTCTTTATAAGATTATCAAAATGTGTTTTAAAAGTCAACTTGTGATTAATTGTCACTGCAAGATATTTTATATTATTTGTCTTTTCAATGATGCCTTGGTCAGTAATGATGTTTCTTGTTCAATTTGGAAATGAAAAACACCGAGCGTGTGCTCCATAGGATCGGATAAGATATCAGCATAGGATGTCCTTTGATTCCTACCTTTTAGGTAACATTTAAACCATTCAAGTTCTGTGGCTAGTATGCCATATGTTTAGATAGGTTTATCTAACAGTTCTCTCGAAATTGTCTCAAGGCTCTGTTAAGATCTAAGAAAACAGCTAGTGTCACTTGTTTCTGGTCCATCAGTAAATTACATTTTGCCAACACTAGATTCAGTACAGTCTCACAAGAATGGCCCTCCCGATAAGCTGACTGCTCAGGGATTCAAAGATGGTTTGTAGTTAAGTAATGTACTAGCTGTTCCTTCACAACCACCTATAAAATCTTTTATAAAATATTCAGCGTGTTTATGGGAAGGATTTATGATCAACTCTTTCCATTCTTCAGAAAATTTTCCCGTGGTTAGTGACATCTTTATTATATTTAACAGTTCTGTTCCGGTAACATCAAAGCAGTTTTTTTTTTTCAAATTATGACATATTCTCTTTAGTTGTCTAAGGTCGATGGTTAAAATGTAATTTTGTTCTAATTTCAATTGTGCTATTTCCTGGTGGCTCGGTTTCTGTTGGTATAGTATTATGTATTTCTTTTACACTGTTCAGCAATTTTTTTTACTTTTCGTGAGCTATAGCGTCTTGGAATTTACGTGTTGTTAGTAATATGACTGTTCTTCATTTTTAAATTTTAATAAAATAGTTTCGTGGTCTGCAATTTTGAGTTCTGGTTTGGCTAATGTTTCTAGTTGGTAAGCATTGCTGAAAACATGGTTAATTAGGGTACGACTGTGATTAGTGATCGTAGTAGCAGCTTTTACTTTTTTGTTAAAATTCACCAACTCCATCAATAATCTTATTCAGTCCTCACTACGGGAGGACGTTCCGGATGGGATTTGAACTTCAGTCCTGCCGTTTGAAGACCGGCGCGTTGTCGGCTACACCACCGGTCCCGGTTTCCCTCTAAGTATTGTTCTAATATAAGATTAAATGTAATAGATTGCTGTCCATATATTGCTGCTCCACCATTGTGGCGAGAATGAGACATACACGTTATTACTTTAAAACCTTGTAAATAGTGATGGTCAAAAGAATTATCTTCCACTATGTGAGTTTCTGTAATAAACACTAAGCTAGGTTTGATTCCTCTCCTTCTCTTCCAGATGTACACATCTATCACTCCAGCATTCAGCCGAAGGTTAGTCACGCCTGTGTAAACCACACCTGCTCACATCTGTGTCTGCTGACGTCCAATGCCACCTACGCCTGTGCCTGCCCACAAGGCATGGAGCTGCACCGGGATAAGCACAGCTGTGTGAATGTGGCCAAACGGCAGGACATCCTACTTGGCATCGGCCACTATCTAGTGACGCTCAAGCATCATCTGTTCGGGCGTCATGAAACTGGCAGAGGCGAACAGCTATTCCCGACCATTAGCAAGATGGCGTTCAACAGTCTCAACGGTGAGGTGTTCATCGCTGACAACGTGCAGCACGCGATCTTTACGCTGGAGCTGGCATCACTCCGCACCAGACGTATCGTATCGGACGGTATCGGAATGATCACAGCACTTGCTTTTGACTATCTAAGCAACACGCTGTATTGGGCGGATGCGAAATGGTCTACTATTGTGATATATAGCTTGCAGACTCAACATCGAGCGATCGTCCAGCACTACCTAGGCGATGATGCGCCCGTAGCGCTAGCACTGGTACCGGAAATTGGCAAAATGTTTATTGCGCTACGTTCGACCTCCGGTCACACGCACATTGACCGGCAGGACATGACGGGCCGTGGACCCCACGCACACGTCATTGAGGACAGACTAGGCAGCAACGGTACGATCAGCTTCGCGGTCGATCACGATCTGCGCGCTATCTTTTGGAGCGACATGGGCAAAAACCGAATCGAGATCACCAGCTACGAAGGCGACACTCGGCATCTGTTCCGCGAGTACCTGCGCCAGCCGGTGTCGGTGGCGATCGTTGGCAACGAGCTGTTCTGGACGTGCTACGGATCCCAGCGTCTGTACTGGTCGGACAAGCATAACGTCGGCACAACGAAGCGCATCAACATTCAACTGCCGCCCAACATGACGGTACCGGAGATGATACCGATCATTGCCACCCAGCCCACGAAACGGCACGACCATCCGTGTCTGAAGGGCAATGGCGGATGTTCGCATATTTGCGTGTCCGCCGGACTGTACGCGAGTGCCTGCGTATGTCCAACGGGCATGGTGTTCAATTCCTCGGTCAGCAAGGTGTGCATCAATGCCTCCGATTGCGAGTTTCGGTGCGAGTCGGGCGAGTGTCTGAAGATGAAGCAGCGCTGCAACGGACATGTCGACTGTAAGGACCAGTCGGACGAGCAGAACTGTGATCCTGGCGTGGCGCGTATCGCGGCCAGCTGCAGGTGGAACGAGTTCCGCTGCACTGACGGCAGCAAATGTATCCCGATGGAGCGACGATGCGACAAGCACCACGACTGTGCTGATCTCTCCGACGAGGCTAACTGTGCCGGCTACGATCGGTTCTCGAAATGCAGCAAGTTCCAGTTTACTTGCGCGAACGGATTCTGCATTGACGCGACCGGTCGGTGCGATGGTGTGTCGGACTGTGCGGATGGTTCGGACGAGCTGGGTTGCACGAAGTTGCCGCACAAACAGGAACAGACTATCACATGCTCAGAGGGCATGTTCCAGTGCAACAGCGGCCAGTGTATTCCGGCTGCCTGGGAGTGCGACGGTAGTCCAGACTGTAACGATGCGTCCGACGAGCATGAGACATGCCATCCGGCCACGCCCGAATGTCCCGCAGGATACTTTCGGTGTGCGCTCGGGTTTTGCATCAAACAGTCCGTGCTGTGCGATGGGAACGATGACTGCGGGGACGGTTCGGACGAAGAGAACTGCCCGAGCGACGGTGTGCGGGAAGGGCAGTGTCAGGCAGGGGACTACACCAACTCGACGGTGTTTCATTGCGGCAAGTCCAACACCTGTCTCGATGTTGCCGTTCGCTGTAACGGTACGGCCGAATGTCCTCACGGTGAGGACGAGGCAGGTTGTACGAATTGTGGCATCCGCGATTTCCAGTGCGACGACGGTCAATGCATTCGGCTGGAATGGCGCTGCGACAAGGACGTCGACTGTGATGACGGTTCGGACGAGCTCAACTGTACCAGCAGTAGTGGGCGAGCGACGGAAACCTTCCACTCGACTAATTGCGGCAAGGACACCTTCGAGTGTAAGGCGGGTGAATGCATCCAGATGTCTGCACTGTGCGACGGCAAGCGTGACTGCTCCAACGGTCACGATGAGGATGGCAACTGTCAATCGGCCTGCCTAGGTGGACTTGGACCGTGTGCCCAAATCTGCCAGAAATCGCCGACCGGTTCCATCTGCGATTGCTTGGACGGGTACGAGCTGGCCGGAGATAAGAAGAATTGCGTGGACCTGAACGAGTGTGACGCAAGGCAACCATGTGCACAGATTTGTACCAACGTCAAGGGCTCGTACCGCTGCTCCTGTCACGAAGGGTTCATGCTCCGGGCGGACAAGACATCCTGCAAAGCTATCGGAGCGCCCCAACACGTACTGTACACCACGGTCGACCAGGTGCGGAAACTCACCGTCAACCCGCCGCAAATCGAAACGCTACTGCAGGTAAGCGGCAGTCGAGTCACCACCATGGATATAAATATTCGCCAGCAGAAGCTCTACTTTGCCACTAAGGACAGTGCGGCGCTGTATGAGCTGAACCTGAAAACGAACACTACTCGGGTGCTGACGAGCGTCGGGACGCCGGACAAAGTGTCCGTCGACTGGATCGCATCGAACGTGTACTTCGTCGATGCAGAGGAACGGTCCATCAAGGTGTGCAGCTTCGAGCGGGAAGCCTGCGCCCGGGTCATCTCGTTTACGCAGCGTACCTTCGTCAAGGCACTTGCGCTAGACCCGCTCAACAAGTTCATGTTTTACTCGCTGCTGTACTCGTGGATCTTTCAGGTTCCTCATTCAATTATCTTCAAAGCCAAGCTCGACGGTACGCTCCAGGAAGTCGTCACCAAGCAATCGGCACTCGTTTCCGCAATCGCCGTGGATCCACAGAGTCAGTTACTTTACTACACCGAGCTTAGCGGTAAAACGCTTTGTCGCGTCAACTACTACGGCCAGCAGCAGACAGTGCTCGTCCGTGATCAACCACACGTGCTTAATCATCCGCTGCAGCTGAGCGTGTTTGAAAACCAGGCACTGATCGTGAATGAAGGCTCGGCTACGATAGGACAGTGCCAACTGTTTGCCGGCTACAAGTGCGATCGGTTTGATGTGAATGTGCCCCCGTCCAAACAGGTCCTGCTGGTTCAGGAGTCTCGGCAACCAATGGCCAACAATTGGTGCGACACCAAGTTGATCAATTGCACCCACCTGTGCATACCGGAAGATGCGAAGGGCAAATGCGTGTGCGAGAATGGGCTTGAAATACGTGAAGGCGACCGGTGTCCCAAGCCCCAGGATAAAAGCCGAGCGCTGACACCCTTCCGCGTAGCGTCGACGCACGCAGACCAGTCCCTCTCCGGCGCGAATGACGAACAAGAGTCTACGGGAAGCTTTCTCAGTTTTATGTCATACGCCGTGTTGATTGCGGCGATGTGTGGGATTGGATTTTATGTTTACTGGCAGCGTTACTACCGTTCCAGCAAGTTCGATGTTGGAATACAATTCAAGAACACCGAGCTGAGCACGGTCGACATTTCGGACGTCGAGTTGTCAAACGTCACCTTCCAGGGCAATCCGGCGATAGGCGACGGTAGTGATGGGGCTCCCAGCTGCCACGAAGATTTTGAGTACGACAGCTACACACAGAACAACACGATATCGGCCTCCGATGCCGTATATAACAATTGTGATGATATGCACAGCCGTTTGATAGTGTAATGACTGGCGCCAATAGCAACCAATAACGAGAGTTCGTTTTAGCCTTCCGAGAGCTTCGCGCCATGTGTTGAAGTGGGCTGCGAAAATTCATCGAGCAATAAATATAGTAAGCTTAGCTGATAAGACAATCGGTATAAATTTCTTGTGTAACGAAAACAACGAAAGAAAGTTGATAATGGTTTTTTTTAATTCTACTTTCCTGTCTCCTGAAGTCCTGGGAAATTCTTAAGTATGACTTGATTAAGTACCTTCTGTGTAGTATCAATATTTATTCATCATTCCTTTCAATGGACACAATTCAATTTAATTTACAAGTTACACAGAATTTTTATTGTACTTTTTTATACAATGCTTAAAAAAGCACAGTTGGCCAAAGATTTCTGATCCAAATTGCGATTACAATCCGAAACTATTTTCATCCATTACCTTAATCTTTGTCAGGAAGTCTAGGAAGGCATCATGCCACGATTCCGTTTATAGCTAGCCCCCTGCTTACGATTGTGATTACCACTCAACGCCTTATTCTCATTCTTGTGTCTTCGATTCAACAGTACCTTACTATCCTGCCCTTGGCCCTTCGGATTGCCTCGTACATCGGCTTCCCGCGGCCCGGAGGCCGCTGGTCCACCGTGTCTCCGAAGGTACTTGCTATTTAATTTCTCCTCGTACCGTTTGCGCGCCAGCTCAGGATTTTCGCAGAAAGCAAGTGATTGATTTTGATTCGCTTCTTGCTCCTCCTCGCTTTCGTTGTTCTCGCTATCGCTCTCGTTGGCCAGCTCCTGATCGGCGATAGCGTTCCGTGCATCCTTGGACAGTTTCACGTGGCGCGATTCGCTTTCCGTCATGGCTTCGAACGAATCGTCGTACTCGTCGTCATCTAAATCATTTTCCGCGACCAGATCAAACTGCCGGTAGATGTGACGCGCCTGCTGTATGTGGCTTTTGTCGTCCAACAGTGCGGTGAGTGTTTTGGGCTGGCCTGGCATACCCTTGCCCTTTTTGATGATACCTTTTACCTTGTCGTTTACCATTACGTCAAACTCATCACCATCGTAAATGTTTAACCGATCGATACCGGTGCGCAGATAGAACTCATCCAGCGGATCGGGTGGAATATGCGGCACATCGGTGCCTGACTGGTGCGCCGAACTGGAACTGTCCTGCTCGAGCAGTACGCTAACCGCTTCCTCAACGTTATCGTGCGTGCAGAGGACTTTGCGTATCTGTGCTGCCTCTAGATGTGGCAATAGTTCCTTGATGTACTGCACATTCTGTTCGATTTTTTGCTCCATCTCCGACTGTTCCGCAGTCACCACGCTCATCTCCTGATCAATTTCCTGCTCTGCGTTTGCACTCGAGTTGGTACGACTGCTCTCCGCCTGCGGTTCACTATCCTTCGCGTAAGCTTTCTGTATGAAGTCATACTTTACCTGATCGACCGATTTGTACCCTAGCTGCACGATTGCCAAATCGTCCTCGATATCGAACAGAGTTTTATAATCGTTAACGAAAACGTTGTTTGCCAGACACTCGGTAAGGATGCTGATAAACTTGTCCGCCGCTAGCAAACTATCGTCTGCACTCTCCATTATTTTCTCCAGCTGAACGCTCAATATTGACCGAAACGTTTCCAGCAGCTCCACACGCATATCGTTCAGATAGGTTAAATACTGCGAATGCTTGTTTACCTCCTGAATGTTACGGTACAGCACGATAAGCACATTGTCGTAAAAGTTGCTAATCGCAAACTCTACATTCAGTTCGGAACATATCTGACGCAGCGTGGCGGAGATTGCAACCAGCTGCACCAGCACGCTGCTACAATCCTGCGCGTACAATGTCAGATCGTTCAGCGTAGATTCGGACGCGTTCGCTTCCGATAGTTCCGATTCGCAGCGCGTTTGAATGATTGTGAATGCCTTTTTCGATGGGGAGAGAGAGAGAGAGAGAGAAAATTTCAATTTCAATTATTTGCTTTACGACTATAAAAAGTACTTAAAACTAACTAACCCTAATCTAAACTATAATGCTGCTCTACCTGGCCGAGGGAAAGGGTGGTAGACGAGAACGAAAGATTGATAAGGAGACAGTAACCTTCGTTTCAATGGCCAAAAATAGGAAAAAGATTTTTTATGGGGGATTGCATGTTGTCGGATAAGAAAGCTAATAACTTTTCATCTGCTCGTCGTATTTGCATGAACATATCAAGAAAGATGAAGCTATTCGTTGGCTACCTAATAAAAGCTAGTTGAGGATTTAAAAACAAAGAATGAATGATTAGGAAATATCTTAATTTTGTGCCACTTCTACCGGTACAGTCAATGTGACTGGTCATTTTTGTGGACGAATATCTCGATTTCAATATAATTGACTTTTTTTCATTTATTAAACTCTAATCATGTACTTTGTTTGCAACATAAAACAGGTTTACTCATCATTATAGTGTGAGGAATAGCTGCAGGAAAATTATTTATTCAAAAAAAACAATATACTGATAGAAAAGTTTGTAGCACTATCTATGTACGATATTATAATGCAATAAAAAAACCTTATTAGAAAGTTCCAACTTTTATAAACCTACTGTACATTTTTTAAATGATTTTGAGTGACAGGTACTATATGTAGTGCTACATATTTTTCTATTAGTCTATAGGATCATTTTCTGAAAAAGAAAAAAAAACAGTTTTCCTGCAGTTATTCCTCCTACTACATCGTTAAGCCAAGAAAAAAGTGATTACATAGATAAGAACGCAGCCAAGAGATAAGAGAGAGAGAGAGAGAGAGAGAGAGAGAGAGAGAGAGGGAGAGAGAGAGAGACAGGGGAGATGCCAAGTGGGGATAGTTTAATTAAGAGGAGCGGGCGAATAGAAAACTTTTTGGAACGAATTTTTCTTTTCACGAATGGAAACTCATACTCACACTCAACAGGTAGCTTAAACCCTGCCTTAGATCCTGAATGTACTTCGGCTGAAGCTTTAAGATGGTTTCAATTATGCGCGAAACGTGCTCCATATTATCACGGCTGTAGATCGATATCAAATCAAACAGCAGTGGTACGGTGATGATGAAATTTTTATACACAAGCTTGCCATAAAACTCTGGCTCCATCCAGCAGGTTTCGCTTTCCCGCAGGGTCGTTAGCCGCACAATTACTTTGAAGACGTACGCATGGGCAGCGGTGTAGAGTGGCAAGATATGGTCATTTTCCATCGCTCTCATTACCGGCACAAGGTAGAATGGTAAAGCATTCTGCATGAACGACAAAATACTTTCCAGCGTGGTGGTGTTGTAAACGATTGTAGACCAAAATCTACGAAAGCGTGATAAGATTTTAATACTTTAACGGTACGAATGACGACCGGGGGCTATTTACCTGTGATGTTCTAGATTTAACAGATGTTTCATATCCTTAATAAACCATTCCGTTTCATTTGCCCACTGGTCTAGCATGGCATTGCTTACGGGTTGTTCTCCGTTCACCAGAAAGGCAGTGTACTTCGTGAAGCATCGTCCATCTTTCCAGGTGGTATGCTGGAGGTATAGCCACAAGCATCAAATTGTAGTTGATTAGCTTAGTCAAAAAAGATTATTACCAAGCTGTATTCTTACCAGGGCGGCAATACTGCGCTGTACACCATTTTCTGAGTGTGTTATCTTGCGTGTGTTCAAGGGATTCCCGGCATCGTTCTGAAAGGGAGTTAGCGATTTAGTTAGCATTGTAAGGGAAACTTTTGATACATTCAGCAGGCTGTGGGATCAAATTGCATCATGGACAACTGCGCTATCAAACTTCCTAACACTTCTATCCTCTACACCCGAATAGCCATCCAACAAACCGCCGACGAAGGAGTGCCAGTGTTCTGAAACACTACACATCCAAAGACCCCCATATTCTGCTCCTAGACTCGATATCTGGAACCCCGGTAATCGCTTGCTACTGGATTCCGGGTCATTCCGGAACCAACGGAGAAATCTGACCGTCTGGCCAACAGAGAAAGGCATAACCAAAGTGCAACAACACCCAACAATAGCAACAATAACCACACGCTTCCGTCACATCATCCTACGCTTGAATCTACTTGGATTCGTGTATCCTTAGCTGATCATCGAGTTCGAGATGTCCGATAGTGTTGATAACAACACGTAGTTGGTAGAGTGCTTGAAGACCAACCATGAAATATCCAATAAGCTTAAACTAGCGAGTTAGAACGCAACATAACCACGCTAGCAAGAATCCGAAAGATGACACCGGCCACGAGCAGCCACGCCAAGCAAACAGACAGAAGATGACACCGGCCACGAGCAGCCACGCCAGCAAGCAGACAGAAGATGACACCGGCCACGCGCAAACACGCCACCGTGGGAACTGCATCGCGCACCTGACGATGCAGCAACTGGACACCGGCGCACGTGGAACTACATCGTGACCAACCGGCCCACCAGAAACTATAAGTAGGGACAGATCAGGGCAGTCGCAGATATAGTTTTTTCAGTTACAGTTACAGTCGATTAAACTTAGAATTAAGGAAGTCTAACTTTAGCGTTAGACTTGACGATAAATAAAAAATCTTTTTTTTAGCCATTCGGCTAGATAAATGATTTAACTAGCGTTAGCATGGTTGGGGCACGCTACATGGTGGATGAAATGAGCAGCGACAACGTTCGCGATATCAGTTGACGTTGACCGGATCCAATTGAGGTATGTTTGTTTAAAGTCGCCGGTAAGTAGAAGAGGATCAGCGGCGTTCATCAGGATAACAATATCACCTATGTATTCCGATAGATCATCCAACGTAGAATGGCAGGAACTCCCATAAGGTGGTATGTAAATAACTCCAATGATTCGCCAATAACTCGAACAGCTAAGGATACACGAATCCAAGTAGATTCAAGCGTAGCGAAATCGTAACTAAAAGAAGCAGTGCGAACAGGCCATCAGAACGAGGCCAAGATTAATCACGTTGAGGCGAAGATCGATCACTTCATAGGACGATACCGAATCCAGCCAACACCAACGATTCCTATCCCGCCTTCGCGTAGGTCATACACGCCTACAGTCTCAACAATACATCCGGTCTTCCACTCTTTTGAGCCCACTTTTTGTACACAGTAGAGAGACGAAAGTAGTCTCAGAGACTCAAACCCTCTACAAATAAAAGAAAAAAAAACACTTTGATACCAGCACTGCTACTTTACCGCATTCCTGTTCGCCATGGTTTCTGTTTTTTATATATCACAACTAGAGGAATATTTCAATTAAAATCGCTTTTATCAAATGTATGTGTCCAATATGCCTCCGTGTCTTCTGAAAGTGTGTTTCTTGTCAGCTGTTGTCTCAGCACAATGTGAATTTGCTGCGCAATGTTGTTTACATTGTTTGACATGAGTCGACAGTTATCTCTAAATCCGTTTGCAAAACCAGAAATACATGCAGTAAGTGAAATGTTTTGTAACATTATTATTAAAAAAGAAAAGTTTCCGAACGCATTAATAATTCCCTTAAAAAGTAAAATAAAATACAAATAATAATGTTGATGATTTACAAATGTAAGCAAACAGCAACTGTCAAACGATTGCTTAGATGCCGGATGACAGCTGATTGTTATTGTTATTCCGCTGCTAAACATTCAACACCGGATTTGGTTGCAGATAACCTTTCCTCTGCTATTTCCTGTGACTCTTGGCAAAGTGTTTCTCGATTCCGGAGGGATGGAAAAACAAAGGTACGTTAGGCCATTTGTCTCTGGTTAAAATACAAACCCATTCCACTTCCATGTTAATCACTCCGTTTCGGGCATTTTGCAGGTTCTCGCTGCTGTTGCTAGAACCGAGCGAAATCTACTTCGAAGACTTTTCGGTGGACATAGTGCGGGAGGAGATGGCCACGCATCTGGACACCGAGTTTCAGATGGGTGGTCGGCTGAAGATGTGCTCCAAGTCGCTGGTGTTCGAAGCGAAAGGCAGCACCAGCGTACCACTGCTAAAGATCATGTATAAAGACTGTACGGCAATCGAACGGCAGGAAGATCGGAGAAGTGATGTTACGGCTGCCGACTGCCAGCGGCTTGCGATACGTTGCCGGCAGTATATCGAAATGCTGGACGAGAACCGTATCCAGCCGTACCGATTTGTGCAGAAGGAGTGTACGTTTCTGTTTTACTTTCATTACGCTAAGCTGGACGAATGTCTGCAGCAAATATGTCAGCTGTACCGTGCCTCAACGTTACCTTCGTACGAACAGAATAGTATGGTAAGACAAGTAAAGGGTATATTTTGTCGACATTTGTTTTAAAAATATTCGCTCTTCGCTTTCGGGTGTCTTACAGATAGCTACGATAGTGTATTCGCGCCACAGCCGTGTAAGATTCAATCCCTATTGGTTGAACTATCTTTACGAAAGGACGATTGGTGAATTCCAGGTCGAGGAAATCAATCCGCTTATTGTGAATCCCGGTCGTTTGCTGGTCACAAACACGTTCATCTACTTGCAGTACTATAACAACATCAACACAGTATGTATTAATGATGAGAATAACTCACTCTTTCCTAAGAATTAATTCACTCTTATTCGCTCCGTACCTGAGATGTGATTATTTTCACATCTTTTTTGGGAGTCGTTATAACAAAGCAGAAGGCGGACCCTAACTCAAAACTAGCGTGCATCGAAGCTTGCCCATATATTTTTGTTCCCGAGCTCGGTTTTTTTACGCGTTATATTTTTATTTTTGTCTCGCGATTTTTTGGCACGTCCCACTATATTTTTAGTTTCTCCTACTGACTTTTGAATTCGTTGTGATACGATGGAAATTAGAGTGAATTTTTCGCATAAAAGTGAGCACTCTGAGGAACTCCGTGAAGTTGTAACTGGTTAGAATATAAAAATTAATCATGAAGTTAAAATAAACTAGTTTTTACATAATTTTGCTAAAGGCGCATGGTATAAAAATATAAAATTTAACCAGCTTTTTTTCCAATCGATTCGATGAAAATAATTGTTCACGGATGGTACCGATTAGTCCATGCTCTTTTAAAGAAGACGATACAACGTTGTGCAATTGAAATCATGCTAAAAATAATGTTTATTATTAGCTTTACTCTATCGATTTTACATGCATAACGCAACTTTCGTAAAATTATGTAAAAATTAATTTATTTTTTTAAACACAATTTATTTATTTATTAAACGCCCTGATTAATTATACTTATAAACAAGTTATATTTACAGCTTTACAGAGTTCCTCAGAGTGCTCATAGACTTTTATACGAGAAATACACTCTTAGCTCTAGCATACCAAAACGAAATAAAAAATCAGTAATGGAAACTAAAAATATATTGGGACATGCCAAAGAATTGTGGGATTAGACCAAATCTAATTACTGGTAAAAAAGAATCGGATGAAATCAAAAATATATAGGAACGAGTCAAAAAATGACCGAATATTCTTGATTAGAATCATAAAAGAGATTTAAAATTTCCTTGCGATTCAAATCTCAAAAGAGTTTAAACAGTCTTTGCGATTCGAGTGCCTCTGGCGACTATGTACTCCTTGGGAGTGATTTTGATAATAATTGATTCCCAAAAGAGTTTAACACTAGAATCATTTTGGCTAAACTGATAATTACTTATAAAGTAAAACGTATATTTTCATTACCTTAGAGGATTGTTTTTTGAATAAATATTTTTCCTACAGCTACTTCTTGTACTCCAATGACGAGTAAGGCTTTATTACGTTGGAAATAAAGCACCTGATGAATATTGAATAAATGATAAAAATCGGTAAGATAGTTCTCGAGCTATCCACCCTCAAAAATGATCAGCCATCTAGACTGGTACGGTCGAATCCTTATCTTGGTTGTTCTAGTGCTAAACGCTCGAATTCCAAAAGAGTTGTAAAAACTTTTTGAGAGGAATTTATTTAAATCATTCATTAGAATGATTTAAATTAAAATTAGAAATTTAAAAAATATATAACGGGGTCCATCTCGGTACGAGTACCAAAAACATCTACTTCTCAAAAACATGATTCCCCTTTGCAGAATCCAGTACTCAAAGTTGGTATAAAGCATATAACCGGTCTCTCCAAACATCGCTACCTATTGCGCCAAATTGGGCTAAAGATCCGATGGAACGAAAAGCAATCGACCGATACAACAGAACAGTGCCTTTATCTAGTGTTTCGCAATCAAACGGATCGTGACGAATGCTGGAGAAACATTAGCGACCAACCAGACTATGCCGCCCCGGAACAAAGCCCCGAAAGCATGACCTTAAAATGGCAAAACGGGCTCGTCACAAACTACGACTATTTGCTTTACCTCAACAGTCTCGCCGACCGTTCGTTTCAGGACTTAACACAGTATCCGGTGTTTCCCTGGATACTAACCGATTACACGTCGGACGAGCTTCATCTGAACGATCCGACCGTCTACCGTGACCTTAGCAAACCGGTCGGTGCCCTAAATCCGGACCGTTTGGCCCGGCTGCGGACACGGTTCGATGAGGCAGATGAGCCAAAGTTTCTGTACGGTTCGCACTATTCAACGCCCGGTTTCGTGCTGTACTATCTGGTTCGCAAACACCCGGAACTGATGCTTTGCCTGCAGAACGGCAAATTTGACCATCCGGATCGTATGTTTAACAGCGTGGCGGACGCATTCCACAACTGTCTGCACAATATGTCCGACTTTAAAGAGTTGATACCGGAATTTTACGACACCACCCAGCAGGGCGACTTTCTGCTGAACGGGCTGAAGATAGACTTTGGAGCACGGTTCGACGGGACGCCGGTTGGCAATGTGGCGCTACCACCTTGGGCACTGAACTCACCGGAACGGTTCGTCCGTTTGCTGCGGGAAGCACTCGAATCGGATCACGTGTCGGCCCGATTACATCACTGGATTGATCTTATCTTCGGCTACAAACAGCAGGGTAAAGCTGCGCTCGACGCGGACAATGTGTTTTATCATCTGTGCTACGAAGGTTCGGTCGATTTGGGTTCCATCAATGATCTAGCCGCACGGCACGCAATCGAGGTGCAAATATCCGAATTTGGCCAAATACCGAAGCAATTGTTTCGTACCGCGCACGTGTCGAAGCTGCTAGCAATACCGCCATCGGTCTGGACGAGCACCCAGATGGTGCTGCGCAAGGAGGCCGAATATCACTCGCACAAGGACATCATCACGGCCGCTGCAGTGGATCGGGCGGCTGGGAACATCTTCACCACCAGCAAGGACGGCACGATGACGTGCTACAGTACGAGCGAGAAGCGAAAAATTCGCAGCGTACAGCTGAGCGATCTGCCCATCAGCTCGGTACAAATTGCGGACGACCGGTCGATCATCATGGGCGGCTGGGACGATACGATGTACGTACGGTTTAGCGATTCAATTTCCCTTCTTTTTTCTTTTCTTTTAATGCAATTTTTCGTTTTCGGTATCCGCCTGGGGGGTTTTTTCTTTCTACTTTGTAGTTTAATATATAATTTTGACTTCGGCAAGATTACAAGCACCATACGGGCGCACGATGACGCCGTTTCTTGCATTTCCTACGTGCCGTCTTATGGATTGCTTGTGTCCGGCAGCTGGGACTGCAGCTTGAAGTAAGTTTTCTTTTGCTGACTGCAGTTTTTCCATCTTAGCTTGGTTCTCATCGCCTCCTTACCCATTGTACTTTGCATGATTTTTTTTTCGTACTGAATAAGCTGACCAGATGGAGTTGATGAAAAAACGGGATGTATAGTTAACAAAAAAAACGGGAATTGTGGTATTTTTAGGGAACATAAGAATTAGAAACTTTTCGCAGCAAACAATGATTGTTTGAAATATATTTACATAGTACTTCTCGTATTTAATATTGAAATTTTGTCTAACTACTACATTGCTTTCATCATTTCGACCTTAAGACGTGACTTATCTTTTGTCCACCAACTATTTATTGTTTATTTGGTTCGTGCTGCTGCATAGTTCGCGTCGGAAAGTTTGGTTAGCAATTTTGCAAAGAGACGTTAGCACGAAAACTCTAGGAATGCCGCACACCGTGGAGAGCAAAAACGGCTTCTTTGGCCGCGAGTTATCGGTGCTCCACTGCAAATACATCTTGATCGCAGCTAATTGAACTTTGATGACCTCTACATGCCTATTGTGAAACTAAAACGGAATATTCAAAATAGAAAACAAAAATTTCCAGGAAATACTTCGGAATAAACCACAGATTTATCTGGAGTAAACTCCGGAAATCCTCTGAGACGAATTAATCCTCTAGTCTGGTCAGCCTAGTACAATAGCGCGTGTTGGTGATCTTTTTTTTTTATCTTTTTCAAACCGAAAATAATACGTACGTCTCGTTTGCAGGATTTGGAACAATTATAGCAACGATTCGGTGATCGGGTACCACGTGCTGGACGAAAAGATCGTTTCCATCGACACGTATGCCGGCTCTCGGTACATTCACGTAGCTGTCGGGTTGCAAAACGGTGAGCTACTGCTGTACAAGCTCGATTCCCGAACGCTCAACAAACCGACCTCGTACACCCGGGACAATCACACGCTGCTGCAAACGCATCGCGGTGCGGTGTGTGAGGTTAAGTTTAACGATAAAGGTACGCTGGTTGCGTCTTGCGGCGAGGATCGGGCCATATACGTAACGGATGCTGACAGTAGCATGACCATCTGCCGGAAGGAGCTGAACGAGATTGTTCGGTGTTTGTGCTGGACGCCGGACGGAAAGTATTTGCTAATGGGCGACCGGACCGGGCTGCTGCACGTTTGGAACATGCTGCAGGGTGTGTTGGAGTGTGAAGTGAACATCCATAGTGGTAGGTTGGCTCGTACAATGACCGCCAATAATATAAGACCACTTTTATGTTCGGCTTTTCATAAAGATGATTTCGATTCTTCAAATCGGTATAACTTTATCAAATTTTGGTACAATGATCATCATGTACTTAACTATCTACAGCCTTTTTGTTTTTGTGCAAAAGTTCATAAATGGTTGTGTAAAAAACCTCAAATATGCTTTTCAACTTTAAAAAATCTACCTTTTTTATTAGCACACTTAACCGATCTTAGAGTTGAGTTGAAGGTCAAGGCTGTAAAACATAGTTTTAATTTTAAAATAGGCGAACGGTCTTATTTAATGGTCTTATATGAATTAGCCATATTTTCATCAGAATCGAAAAAAGTGACTAGTAATAGATGTCATGTTTCATGCAATGACAGGAGCATGTTCCTAATATGTTCAACTAAATTTTACAAAAAAAACTTATTTGATTTGATGCAAATTCGCTTCACAATCTCTTGTTTACCTGTTGTGCAGTAGTTGTTGGTCTTATTTTATTGGCGGTTTTATTGACTGTATATGGGATATTGAGTGGATTTCGATTTTGAAAAGCGATCGTCAATTTGTATGGGACGATGAGTTTGTAGTCGATCTGAAAATCGAAATCCTGCGCGATTCGGGTATGTTACATTTTCATTTTGTTCTTTCCAGCATCCGTGTATCGTGTCGTGTGCATCGATGAGAAACGTATAATAAGTTGTGGTAAGGATGACAATAATTATTGCATCAAGCTGTGGGCGGTTGCAACGTAACAAATATGTGATACTTATACTCGTAAGATGATACGATATTTTGTACATGCGGTCGGCAAATGGCTGCTGCCTTCTTCTTCTATAACGATATTGTTTGCACCATTCGTAACTTCAAATTCGGAAGCCCATCATCAAGTCACAAGCAATGCAGTAATCTGCGGGCCTCAACAAAACACCTATCGTGGTTGTACAGGGTGCCAAAAGAGAAGAAAAAGCATCAAACCATTCCCATCCATTTCATACACATACTTTACACACTTGAGTTAGTTTTTTTCTCAATTATCTACAAGTTAATAAAATAGAAAAAAAAAAACATCTAAACAGGACACACAGCAATAGTTTAGCTTATTACCATTTTAATAAATACCATGCAAACTTTGTTTTCCGACGGAGAAAAGTAAAAATACCGATCGTTTGACAAGTTACATCAATAATTGGATTGAATTGTTAAAGAATTGTGATAAAATAGGCTTGCTAGGAGGCCTTTTCCAATATTTTCCAATTTGTTTTTTTTTGTTTCTTTGCTTCTTTCTCTCCTCCCTCTCTCTCTCTTTCTTGCTTTGTTTTTTGTTTGTTCTCTTTGTACGCTTCACTTTGTAATGGAGCGTGTTGCAAATTCAAAAACCAATTCACCTTCCCATCCTGGCCGGCACCACCGATTGCGATTAGGCAAAAGTTTTGTTCGCGTGAGGCGATGGCGCCCGTGCCCAACATGGGATTGGGGGATTAAAATCAGGAATCCACCAGAACGTGCCAGCGGGTAATCAGCTCGGACCGCGAGCTCGAATCGCGCATCTCGTTCCAGTGTATCATTTCCTCCGGTCCGCTTGAGTTAAGCCCCATGCTAAACCAGCCGACCATCTCGTTTCGCTTCATGTTGCGTTTGGCGTACACGGACACGATGAGCGTTACGTCGTTCAGCTGAAACATTGCCACCTGGAAAAAATAAAACAACGTGATCATTTTTTGGAGGCGTAACTTGAACGCTTTTTAGTTTGTCTAGTGATTGGGTCAAGAACTGGCCCGAGGCAGGTACGTTACCTGAAATATGAACGTTTCCTTAAACAGTGGATTCGATTGGCCGCGCCGGGTGGAGGTCTTGGCGCGAGCAATCTCCTGGCCCATGCTGCTCACCAGACATAGTTTGACGTACGTGTCGGGGACTTTGGGCAGGGAATGGTTTCTAAAATGGCTTCCTTTCACAATCTGAAAATGGAAAAAGTATCGTCGTTGATTGGAAATTGAAAACTGTAAATTTGGTTGGCTGGTTGCATGCCCTAACTTAACTGGAGACTTTGGTTTTGCAGGTGTAACAGGTAGTTAGAGATAAGTCTTAGTCCTAGCCACGATAAAAGGAATATTTTGGCCAACTTCAATTTGTTTACTCAACTTAATTGCCTTCGAGAGCAAAGCAATGTTTAACCATTTTTTAAATATAGTTTGTCATGAGCCTCAAAATAAGTCTCTGTTTCAGCGAGTACTTCTTTATTGGACCTCAATTTATTTCCACTCACCATTCTTCGCTGCGGACACTTTTAAACTCACAAAACAAATACTTCATGTTTCTAGGTGAATGTGCACAGTCCGCTTAGGACTTATCAAATCATTCGAATTGTCAAGGCTAGCCAAAACTGACAAAAAATTTAATTCATTTTTTGTGTCGTAATCTATCAGGACTACGAAATTAGCTACCCACTTGTAAGGAGATGTTTACGCACTTGTCTGTATTGGGCGTAAATGAACACTTCTTCGCCACTTTTCAAAATTGTTCACTTACCTCCACTGTCAGACGCCCAGTAATTCCATTGTACCCTAATCCAAGCAGCAGCTCCGGCACGCCACCATGTTGCATGGAAGTGGTCGATCCTGCACTATCCGATCTGGCAATACTCAGTAAATCGCTCGTGGAAGCTGTGTCCTGCTGAAAGATGTACCAAGAGAAAAAGAGAAACATTAGTGATCTAACACTTCTTTCAAATCCGTCCGACAATAGAACCAATGTTAACGTACCGAGCTTGATGTGCGCGATTCCAGCGGGAGCCACAAGTTCGTCTCCAGCTCCAGATCGATGTTGGCAAAGCTGACAATCGTTTCCCCGATCAAGCGCTCGCGGCGCATCCGTTCGCACCCGTACACCCGGATGCGTAAACCCATCGAATTGACCTCTTCCGGGTTGACACGATGTAGCAAGAAGCTCTCCATAAACTGGGGATTCTCGCCGGAGCGGATTTTAGTTTTGTGCTTTTGGCGCTTGGCCGGCAACATTAGCAGACGGACCTGCGTGTGCGTTAGCTGACCCTTATCCCCGCGAGAGGAGATACCACGGGCCTGCAGTACATGTACGGTCATTTTGCGCATCGGCGCATCGTACAGTAGCGATATCTCGAGCGTCCCGTTTGAGCCGGTAGTCGTCGTGGTAGGGCCACCGTCAAACCCACCCGCGGTGACCGCATCGCCATCGGATTTCAGTGACTTAAGATCACTGGTATCGTACAGTGGCTCGTGCGAAAACACTAAAATACACTGAGCAGAAAGTAGAGGCAAATCGTTAAGCTAAGAGCGTTTGCTAGCCAGGATTCTACTTACATCATTGTTAAGACTAAGAACATCGTCCAGGCTGTCTTGCTGTGTTAGCGATGCCTGTTCAAACCCGACCACGGCCGTGGTAGCCGTCGGTGCACCCTCCTCCACGTACGGTTTGCATTTCAAATTGGTTCGTTCGACGCTAGCCGACGTCGGTGGTATATCCGTGTCGAAGCAGATACCCACGCTACCGCCATCGGTACGATTGTTCGTTGCCAGTTTGGTCGGTTTTTTTCGCGTTGCCAAATCACGCTCGTCACACTCCTTTGTCAGCTCGGCCGGCAGCAGTGGTTCGCCCTTAAGCTTCAAATCCATCGAACCGGTGAGGCAGCCTTCCAGCGAAGAGTTACCACCGTTGGCCGTTGCTAACCGATCGTTGCTGACGTGCGCATCCAACGATAGGCGCGTGCCGCTGTAGTCTACGTTCACTTCGTTCGAGCTACCCGAGCTACAGTCGTTGCTGGAATGGGGCATCCCTATCTTGCCACCTTCGGCCATTGCGAGCGGATCGCGCGACGTGTGGGCGTGCTTGCAACCGGACAGAATTTTGTTAAAGCTGTTAAAGTGTAGCCCATGGTCGAGTGTGCTTTCGTTCGCATGGTAGCAGGAGATGCTGTTGCTGTAGCTGTCGCCGCAAGGTTCGAGCTTTAATCGGCGCAACGTATCGTCCTCGGAGTCGGAGCTATTGTTCCCATCGTACGCGAAACGATTTCCTGCAAAACACATTGGGATATTTGGCAGGTGAGATCGCCAACTTCCCTCCCACCTCCTCCCAGCAGTTCTGAGCATTCTCTCTACTTACGAATGCGGTGGAACGTTTTCTCCGATATCAGATGCTCATCAAATGGAAGAAACGGTGGGGCCGCTCCGAAGCATCGTATCTTATTGACGTACAGGAACAACACCAAGATCAGAGCGACAAATCCCAATGCTAAGCCAAATAATGTGGTAAGTTCCATGTGCGCTGCAGAGGTGGCAGTGTCAGATAAAGAAAGAACGGGAACCCAATGTAAGTAAGCAGCGCCCAGGATACAAACAGTACACTAACACGCTGAAGGCGGCCGGCAAGCATACCTTGCAGCCTATCCGCAATATTCATCCCGCTCATGTCCGTCAGTTGGTTGTCGCCGCCACCTTCCATAAATTGCACCATTGTTGTAGGGGTGAACCGTCTCCGATTGCCTTAGGTCATTCCGCAGTAAGCACCGTCCGGAGGTGTTTGGCCGCAACGGGCCAACGAAGGTTCCGGGTCGTGTGGGATAAACTGTGCTTGACGTTGATTGTAAGCGTTCGCAGTAGATGAGTGATTGCCGTTGCCATTTACTCACTGAAGAAGCAAAAACAAAAAAAATCGACAGGACACAACAAGGGATACAGTGCTTGACAGAGGATGTAAATCTTTAATGACATCCCCATCGGTGGTAGCGCATTATCCGTACAGATTGGGATTTTCTTTACGTAACAGCTTGCTCGCCATGGAGTGCCAGCTTTTTACCTACCACAAACACTGAAGATTTTTGTTTGCTCCAGACGAACGACCCACTGTTTACAGTGCGCTTGGGAGTAGCACGTACATTTTCGCTGCTTCCTTTTACTCGCTAGCACAGAAACCATACACACAGGATATTCGCATTTTCTTGCGAATGTTGATGCATTACTGAAGTGCGGCTGCGCATTTTGCACCCCTTGTTTGCGTTTCTGACGTATCCTGTGCGACAGCCAGCAGCAGGAATGTTTATGGCACAATAACCTTTCAGGTTTCCAGCGGCACGAAAAGCACAGGACACTGCCACTATAAATATGGTTTGTGTGAACTGCGCTTACGCAGGATTGCTCTCGCTCTTTCGAGATGCTTCTCCGGTGGTTTGCTGTCCTTACGGGTGAACAAAGCTCGCACGCCCGGTGGTTCATCCGCGTAAACTTTTGCAGGTTCATCCGGAGGTAAAGTTCATCGTACAGGGCGAAAGCTTTTTGAAAGGGTGAGCTTTGCGGTTTAAAAAAAAGCCGTTACTAACTGATGTCGTTACAAAACGGAAGGAATAGTCAAAGGAAAGTAATTTGCGAAGGCAGGGTAAGGTTCCGTGGACTTCTTTGGTTGGTAAAGCAATTTAAATGAATGACGAATCGCTGAGCTCTCTTCGAATGAACCCCTTGCTTTAAGGAACCTCGTCTAAGGAGCCTGATGAAGGAATTCTCTTCTCAAGGAGCCTCAGAGGTGGATCTTCCTATAAACGGACTGAGCGGCCGCGTGTGGCCCCCACCTAGAAAGGGACACTGAGCTGAAGCTTGAAACGAAGTGGTAGTAGTAAATACTAGTCCGAATTCTGCTTGGCTTAGACGGCAGTCTAGGGCCTCGAGAGCTGCCTCGTATGAGGTTCGAGTTGAGGCCCGATGAAGGAAAGTAAGCAGCCTCCCGCGGTCACATGTCTGTACAGGATATCAAAGACACCCCCCCCCTCCCCTCCTCGCCCCTCTTAACATTGTGAATTAAATTGATTTTGGTAGTGATGGGTCCCGATACAAATTCCATCGTCAGACTGCTTGATTCGCCACTGAAGCCCGCGAAATTGAAGGGCTAAACCCGCTTCTGAGGAGCCTTGTATATAGGATTTGGCCAAGGAATCCCATCCAAAGAATTTTGTTCAAAAAGCCTCACCGTGCCTTGTTAAAGGAGCCATTTCGATGGAACTTCGTCCAAAAAATGTTGTCCAAGAAGAGTCCACAAGGAGCTTCGTAATTTATCCACATCGTGTAAGAAGTTACGTCAAAGGAGTCTTCTGCCTAGAATTTTCGGTAATTAAAATTAAGCAGCCTAGTATATAGGGTTTTCGTCGAAGGAATTCCATTCAAAGAGCCTCTTGCAAAAAGGCTCACCCAGGGAGCCTCGTCTCTGGGGCCAATTTGATGGATCTTCGTGAAAGCAGACTCATTTCAGGAACATCGTCCAATTGGCATCATTCATCAGCATCGTCCAAGAAGCTATGCCAACAAAGCCTCACCCAAGAAACCTAGGATTCTTTGTTACTAAACTCCTCCGATTGTACAAAAACGAAAAACCCATGCTTTTCTTCAAGCGTTAGCCCCCCCACCCCCTCTCCAAACTCCCTCCCTTAAAACAAGCTTTTCACATTACATATGATCCTCCATGCTCAAACGAAGGCTTCGGCCAAGTGTCCATTTTTAGGGGTGTCGTAATCTCTTTCCATCATAGCATCACCTCTCTTTATAGATAATCCATCCTTCAGCCGAACTTTACCTGTCAGACCATGCTTTTGTTAAATGACAGGCGACACAAGCTGAACGGCCGTCCTTATACAACAAAAGGCAGTCCGAAACTTATCGAACCATTATAGGACTTTACACTGGAAATGAACAGTGATCACCCTGATTGTCCATTTTTTTTATGGGCATAATACTTCACTACTGGCTGGCTACTGGTGGCTTGATGAAAAAAAGCACGCATTAACAGCATACGATAGGATGTGTATGTGTGTTGACAGGGTCTATTATAAGTCGGCGAAGAGTCGTACAACCTACCTATGCTGTTCATTACGCAATCTGTTATATTAATTGATGCTTTTTGGCGATTGATCTATGCGGAAATTACAAAACTATCAGACACAACAATTCTAGTGTGCCTCGAATACTTCGAACCGGTGTTGAGCACCTAGTCAATGGATTGTACACGGTTTTAATTATTACACCGCCTGGGCACGACAGCCACATCAATTCCAACGATGCTAGGGAAAGTCCCAGGAATATTAAGTACACTGTACAAGATAATCCAAGAATAAAACAATGTAGTCAGTATGCAGGCAGTGAACATTATGTACGAAAGCGTTGGCATTTATAGTGCCGGGGAGGGTGGTAAAACCAAGCTAACATGGTGAGACCATGTAGCATTCCGAGCGACAAAACGACCAACACGTAGACTATAGCTACAAATGGTTATTATACGCAAGTGCGCAGAAGGACTCCAGGCTACCGGGGAGGGACAGTGTGCTGTCGGTGGCCCTGTGGGCCGCCGCATTGTGGAACGCCTTCGCCGACGAAATACATACACGCATAGCATTTCGCTAGTCTATCCGAAAAAAGAGCACTTTATGACCGCTTTACGACCTTTGTGCGCTTGTTCTATACTGTTATAAAATAGAAAATTGTACCGGCTCGGGAGAAAGGGAATTCGCGGCCCACCATCGGGCCTTTCCAGCGCTTTACGCCCCCCGAGGTTTGCGCCAGCATTGGTGGAGTTGCGAGCCTGCGTGTGCCATATAATGTACAAAGGTGGTAGCCGCGTTCGCGTACCACCTTTGCCCCGGATAGTCCTCCGGCGGGGTGGCTTCTGCCGGAAACTGTTTCGAGTTTGGGACTGTAAGTCCTTGGGGGACGCGCGTGGCCTGTGTTCGCTTCGTTTTGACGCACGACAAGGACGACGTTACGAAGGACCACGCCCACTTCGTTTTCCCGCGTCCGGGACCTTGGCGGGCTCGAAGCCTAGAGTTGTCTCGCTCGCACGGTCGCCCAGCTCAGCACCGTTTTTGTGGCCGGCTGATCCAGCCCTTTAGCTTCCCCAATTGTGGAAAAGTAGATAAACACTGATATTCTGTTGCATGACAGTTGAACGCTCCGGTACGGTTTACGGCCGGAGAGGCGGTTTGATGCTGCTGCTGCTGTTTGGATCGTTTTGTGCAACTGCTGAACGCGTGTTTTTGTGCCGTAGTAAGGAGAAGTTTTGTGGCAGTTTTTCCTTGATTTTTTTTATTTGCACCTGGTACATTCAACGTTCAACGCAGGCTCCTCGAAAGTGTGTCTTTGCAATTGGATATGAATTCGAATACATGCAAATGGATTTTGCTTTGCCGGTGTCAAACACAGTCATATGTATGCATTGGTTGGGAAGCTGGTACAAAATGGCATTTCCATTTATTAAGAGCTTAGCGCAACAAAAAAAAAAACAGGCACCAAAGCTGTACTACTCAAATGTTGCTTAATAACACACCGAGCATATTATATAGTGGCAGATATCTTCCCTTTTTTTTTTGAATCTCCCAACAGTCCGTTACTCCTTAAGAAAGCACGTAGAAGAAGCTCGGGTCCGGGTTTTCTGATCAGTGAAATTATTCGCACATGCCACTCCTTAAAAATGACTCCATATATCAGAATGTTAGGTCGAAGCGGGGAGAGAACCCAAGGAAGATTTACGATAAGATTATCAGTATATCTTGTAGGTGTGTGTGTGCATATGATGGACCGTTTTTGTTTGTTTGTAATGCTTTATATTTATACGCAAATGCATACTAGTTGTAAAAAATCTGGGGAGCTTTAATCGGGCAGTTATGTACATAATTTACTTACTTTACTCGATCGATTTGTCATTATTTTTCTTAGTAAGGCAACTGCTGTTTTGCAATGCAGTGGAGAATTTTATCAACCAATAATGGCAATTAAAATACTGCAAAGCTCAGTTACGAGGTAATCTACCAAGGTTTACGAAGGTTAACACAATGAGCCGGCTGAGCTGTTGATTTAGTGTTACTTTAAACAATTATAACTTTAACTAAATATAGAGCAACACCAGCAATATCTTAACTTTCAATAGCATTGTTTTTTGTTTCTCCAGAAGTAATCAATTCTTCCCATTTTATTTTTTTCTTCTTCTTCTTATTGGCCTGCTCAGGGTTGAGCACGTCGCGTAGACATGGCCAGGTCGCCAATCCATCCACGACTGCATCTGTTCTCCGACAGATTTGACTCCACTTAATCTAGGCAACGGGTTCGCAGAACTTCTCTTCGCCTCGTCTGGGGCATGAATCCGGAATCCTCATCACCGTACCCCAACCATCGTATCCTTCCGGATTTGACTAGCGTCAGGCCAAACAGCTCAGCTAGCTTCACTCTAGCTCGTCACACCGCCAAAAATAGTCCTTAGTAGCTCGCCGTTCGAAAATGGCGAGTGCATTAGCCTCCTCCCTCAGCATAGTCCGCATAGTGGAGGACTACCGGACGTTTCAAGGCGCGGTAAATCGTGCATTTCGTTTGTTGTTGGAGTCTTCTGGATCGCAGGAGTTTGTGGAGTCCGTAGTAGGCACGATTCCCCTGAACAATACGCCTTCGAATTTCGCTGCTTACATTATTGACCGAAGTTACGATCGCAACAAGGTAGCAGAACTCCTCTACCACCTCGAGAGCGTCGCCGTCAACTGATACTCTGCTTCCGAGTCGGGCTCTATCACGGTCAGAGCATCCGGCAAGCAGATCTTTTGTTTTCGTCGCATTGATCCTCAGTACAAACCCATCGGCCTCGCGTTTCATTTGAGTGTATGCCTCGCTCACCGCCGTAGATGTCTGTTCCGAGATGTGTCGTCCGATGATGTGAATGTCATCCGCGAATGAAAATCGTGCCCCGGATAGCCGTACCAGCTTCCCAGGGAATCCGTACGTTGTTCCGTAGTTCGATCCGATCTATGGTAGGCCGCCTAGAACTCAATGAAATCAATGGTGGTGCGTAGGGATCTGGTGTTCCCGCCATTTCTGGAGGATCTGCCGTAGAGTGATGATTTGGTCATTTGTCGATTTGCCGAGCTTCCGGCGAAATCTGTAGCAAGGGTCTCCAGCCTGCAGAAGAGTATTCGGGACAGGATCTTATAGGCAGCATTCAGGACTGTTATGACCCAGAAGTTAGCATAGTCCATCCTGTCGCCCTTTTTGTACACCGGGTGTATGACATCCAGGTTCCATTCGTCCGGTAGTTCCTTTTGGTTCCAAATCCTAACAAATCAGCCGATGGCGGCAAGCTGCTCCGGATCCATCTGGAACAGTTCGTCTTCGTCCAGGGATGGCGAGTGTACCTCATCATCGTCATGCTGGCTGTCGTAGCTCTGCACTCCTCTGCTTCCTGCGCCTGGTTCGGTAGTTCCTGCATCTGCTCCGTTAAGGTATCTGTCGAAGTAGCACCTCCACCTGTTGATTCTTGCTCATCCGACAGGATATCTCCTTCCTCTTTGACTCTTTGAAGGTGCGCTTCTTATCCTAGAAGAGCCGGATCTGCTACCTCTTCAGTCGTCTGCAGTGTTCCACGTTCTGTCAAGTCTCGAGCTGGAGCATGCGAAAACCATTCCTTGTAGTGTTCCATTCCTTCCTCTGGATACGGCCAATTGCTCGCTCGGCTGTGCTGCTGATGGCTTGCTCTACCATATGGCAGTGGGCATTGAGGGACATCGCCCCTCGGTGGTGGAATCCTCCGGCAGCGCTTCCCCAAGCGCGTTTGCAAAGTCTGTTGCCACATCAGCTTGCCTCAGCCGAGCCTTGGGGTGGGCTGAGAGCGCAGCTTATTGACTACGACCAGTTTCTAGCGCAACTTAACCAAAATCAGGAAATGGTCTGACTCAACGTTTGCTCCTCTATAGGTCCGTACGTCGACACATAATATCCCATTATAATAAACACTCTCAAATAGCATTACAATTAGTGTTTGAAAAAATACAACCTTTTCCAAACTTGTATTTCATCAAATATTTCATGATTCATTATTTTCGTATTGTTTTCAAATTCATAAATAAAAGAAATAAACAACGATCGTTTTTTTCCACTTGGGGCTACTTCTGCTTCCTAATTATACATTAACACACATCGAATAAAACGCACATATTCGTTGGATGTTGTCGCGCAACATTAAATTGTCGTTCGGTTATTAATTTTAATTGTATGCAACTTTTGGCACATTTTTCAAGTGAGAAATATTCCCGAAATATTTGTGCATATTTAGCCAAGCAAGAACAAAATTAACATTGCGAAAAAAAATCAGCTTCCGCAAATTGCACAACGCGACGCAAAAATTTCCAAACCCAGCTTTAAATCTCGCAATGAAACCAAACGCCAGCAAAATTGTGTAGAATGATTCGTTACAGTACCGTAACACAGGCATGGCATGGTGCATATGCCGTATGCATGGCCTACATGTAACACCTTACAAATAATGCTTTTCCACGAAAATCTACGGTGGTTAGTTTGAAAGTAGTATCGAGCAAGTTTTAGCTATTGATACAGTGTGTTTTTTGTGCCTGTTTTTTTCTGTTTTGTTTTGTTAAAGCGGTTAAAGCGGTGTTTGTGTTACCTTGTGAAGTGTGTGCTGTATGTGTCTCTAATTCCGGCAGTGATAGGAACGAAAGTGGATGAAAAGCCGAGAGCTGGGAAAAACCCAACCCATTCACCCTTTTATGTGTGTGTTTTTGTTGTTTTTAGCTGGAGCTTTCTAGGTAGGTCTCGTCGGTTTTGCAACTAAATAAGGATCCCCGGCAAAGTGTGTCCGATCGTCTCGATACATAATAGCCGAGGCCGAGCTGGCATATGGATCCGTAACATTTTTTTTGTTGTTGCTCCCCCACGTACTACGATCGTACGCGCGTCGCATCGTTTGCAGGCGAGAAGAGAGAGAGAGAGAGTGAGATAGCGAACGCACTAGGCATGGCAAACTGGGCCATGTGAGAAGCTGTGACCCAACAATCCATCGGGGGATACGTCTTACCGTTCTTATTTTGCCAGTTCGCTTCTCCCGTGTAAAGGGGATACATGGTTTTATACACAGCGGTGTGCGTGTGTGTGTGTTGTCTCACTGCCGAGTCTTTCCCAGGATCCGCGCGTTAAGTTTGGTTGGCTGAGTTGTATAATTGTATATTCATGTATATACTCGCCAGCGAAAGAACGAGACAGGAGCGAGGAGAAATGGTGCGTGTGTGTGTAGATTGTGTATAAAGGAGGGACGCTCCCGACAGTTTCCCAGGACCTTCCGTTTCCTGTGCCACACACACGCACACACACGCTGTACTCACCTTTGGAACGTTTCAATGTTGCAAGACCACAGGTCGTCTCCGTTGCGCTACATCAGTTCGGTTACGCTACTAGCAAGCTAGCTGTCACGCTTACGCACACGGCCATTATAGCAACGTTTATGGCAACCGTATCGTATCCACCAATTGGAGGATGGCTTTGGTCTTTCAGTTTTTTTTTTGTTGTTGGTTGTTTTCTTTTATCTGTACGCCGTTTTGCGTCAGTTTCATCCCCTTCCTTCGATGGTCGGGGGCAGCGCTACGACTTCTCGCTACCCCCTCGGCCCAATCAACGCCGTTTTACCATTTTGCTCTTCCTATTTGTTTATCCGAGTTTTAGGCTCTTAGCGCTTAGGGATACTGCGGGATGGCAATTGTTGAAACATTTTTGAATCAGTTGCTTTTGAATGTTCGGCGAGGAATGTGTTACGCTCGAAAGCAGTTGTGACCGCCGTCTCGTCATCGTGGCCCGACCGTCGTGCCCTAGCAACATTTCCGGCCAGCTGTGTGATATACGTTCCGTTCCGTTCCTTGTGTTTTGAAAGGGTTGCTGTTGTGCGTGTGCGCGTGTGGGTGATCGGTTGGTGTGTCGTGTCGCAACTGGCAACTGTTGCAAAACCACTTTTCTAGCGTGTTGTCAAACCCAGTGGAGTGTTCGCGCTCGGGCAAGATACTGCTCGTCCGTGGTGTTGGTGTTTGGAGATATTTGCAAAGCCACCAAAACCCCAAACACGGGAACTGGGACCGTGGGTTTTTGAACGTGAACGTGAAGGAAAAGCGATGAGTTTGCCGAGCGGTGTCGATATGTCGAACCTGATGCAGCAACATCCGGTACTCGGTGCGCTGCCGCCAGCATTTTTTCTACGGGCGGCCTCGGAACGCTATCAACGCACCCCCAAGTGTGCCCGATGTCGCAACCATGGAGTGGTAAGTGTGGCGTCCCAACCTGCAGCCCTACAAAGTACCATCAATTGTTCGGAAGTTGCAAGAACACAGCAGAAGGTTCCTCCATAAAAGAGAGGGAGACTTCAGAGATCCAAAGTTTTGTTGCTTTGTATACTCTCAGTGTGTTAGCTAGGACAGGACCGCTCAGAAGCGCCATGTTTTTGTTGCCTATCTCGAACATCTCTTAGCGTTCCTATGCAAGACTTTCCAAACGTTCTGTAGTTTCTTAGTCCTATCAGTAGCAAAGCGCACAGCGTTAGTCCCGGTGCTCGTCGGACCACCTTGTCACGGGTGTGCCGACACTAAAATTAAGGAACGTGGAAAGAAAAACAAAATTAGTCATCCTAAAACGGCGTAAAGTGAGTGAAGGCGGCAAGGAGATCCGCTATCCGTATCCCCAACAATCAACCGAACCATTACTCGTGAGGTACATTGAACGAACTCATTACCAACTAAATATCGCAAATAACATTTTGTTCACCTCACACCCAATAAACGATGCTCCAACGGTCAATACGTGTGGGTGAACTTGCTCGTTGGATTTGTGGCCTACCGTTCCGAAGCCGAAGAAAAAAACCAGCAAACTATCCTAACGCTCGCTCTCGTCTGTGTCTCTTTTTATTTTTGTATGTGACATCTTTCGACCGACAAAAACCCTCCACTGTAGGTTAGTGCACTCAAAGGACACAAACGGTACTGTCGCTGGCGGGACTGTGTCTGCGCTAAATGTACCTTAATCGCCGAACGTCAACGGGTTATGGCCGCTCAGGTAAGTTGTCGCTCGGACTCATCAAAACACCAGGACTCTAGTAGCTCTGTGCAAGTACGCTAAAACCTCACCTTGGATTGTTGCACCCAGGTTGCGCTCCGCAGGCAGCAGGCACAGGAGGAGAACGAGGTGCGCGATCTTGGCCTGCTGTACGGGACGACCGGAGTGCACGGCGTCGGCCAGACACCTCCGAGCGATCCCGTTGCTGTACAGTCGGTGGGCCAGTTTCATGGTGGCATCCCGTCGCCACCGAACGATGCCGAGAGTGCGACCCATCACAGCTACACATCTGCCGACGCAGGTAAGAACCAGATCCGGTACCATGCCGTTTGCCCGAGTGTTAATGTTTTGGGGCATGTTTTACGTTCCTTTCCAACCAGACACAGACGTACAGCGGATGCGAACGGAGCATATGCACTCAGCCTACTCACCGAATCGCAGCGAACCGGACAGCCCTGGTAAGTGAGCTCTACCATATCTGTGCGTCAGTTACTCAGCGTTATACAGAAAATAAGCAACTATTCTGGATTAAAAGATCGGATGAAGTTTGCGAAGATCACACAAATCGAAGTTGGGATTTAATATTGATCCTACTCGTTGTTGTTGGAAGCCTCTACGCCTTCCATTTCTGGCTTAACGACCTTCTATAGGTCGCGCCGGCCATCGAATGGCTTACTAGACTTCCTGCTAATCACGTAGTTGGGATGGGGAACGGTTCTGGATGACATTTGATCTCCAGTTTTGCCGTATGAAGAGCTTCACGCGTTGCCGCCTTTACTACCGGGCCACCCTGGACTACGCCTAATTTGTTTGAAATTGAAAGTGAGCTAAACTTGTGTCTAAAACTGTAAGCGTGTCTGGGGACAGAGAAGTTTATTTTATCTCCTAGGATCGTTGGTATACCAATATATTTGTGCAGTACGTATAATATCTTTGTGCAGACACGTCACAACAAAACGTGTCAAGAGAATTTAGAGTTTCCTATCGCCTAAGTTGATGTTCCTGATAGGATAATTTGCTCTACATCTGATCTTACTTCCGATCGAACTTCCGAATATTGGCACATCAAAAATATAACTCTAAGAATCCTTTATCCGTCTGATATAACGCCCCAAGTCTTCTCTTCTTAGCTTAACGACCTTTTAAGGTCATGCCGGCCATCCAAGATGGCAGATACCACGAAGTAGGGGATAGTCAGTCAGTCCTCACTACGGGGGGACGGTCCGGATTGGGATTTTGAACCCCGGTCCTGCCGTTTGAAGACTGGCACCGCTGTCGCCTTCACCCGGTGGTGAAGGCCCCTTGTATTGGACTCCCCAAGTATTGGACTTAAATTACATGGTTTTATTGACTTTTAGTGTTGGTATGAAAAAAAAAAACCTTTGAGTCTCATATTTCTGTTACGCGAATATAAAGCCCTAAGAACTCTAAGAAGCATTTTCAGAAGCACTGAAAGAAGCATGAGAGAATGAACATTCTAAACTTTATTCAGTAGCTTACTGTTTTCTAGACCTTTGCTACAAACGATGTCCAAGTACGTCTTACTATGAGGCTATTTCCCAACAGTGCAGTTTTTGGTCGACTATTTAAAAAAAATTCCGAAGACTTATCTAGAGTTTCAGCAAACATACTCCGAGATAACACTGTGCCTGTGACTCTCGAAGCAGCTGGAAAACGCGGATGCTCGGATGTCCTTTAGTTCCGCCGTCGCTGCGGCTTCTAGCTCCTCGATAGTGTCAAAACAGTTGTTGAACAGCCAGAAGTCGGCCAGTGGTGGCGAAAAACTCCCACAAAATGATGGCTGTATGGCCGCTTTCGCCGGATGGAGGTTCCGACAGGTCTCGGTAACTCGTTAACCGACGGTTTTTGACCACCAAATCCTTGATTTGGACGACGTGGGCGTCGTCGGTCGAGGTGGATGTTCTCCCCGGACGATCCTCGTCTTCGAGCTTCTCACGGCCATGCTTGAACCTCACTGTACCATCACTGTACACATTTTTCTTCGAGATAGATTATTCCCCGAAGGCCTTTGCGCTGCTCCACAAACTTGAAAATGGTCAATATGGACAAACACATTTGGCGCAGCTCCGAAAACAAATTGTCTCTCGTAGCTGGGTTGATGTTGTGACTTGAACGTGACAGAACTGTCAAAAACGCACATATTGACAAACGAACAATCAAAAGACGGGGGCTTCTTTTGGTGCGCGAAATTTGACATCCAATGTCACCTTACTATTCGGGCAGAGTAGTACTTATGTCACAATTGGCGCTAGTTAGATAGCCTATAGAGTCCAAGTTGATAACTTATTACTGAATCGTATCAAGATAAGGTTAAGCTGTTGAGGATTAGACATTATACTGAGCATTAAACTGAAAACAGGCCTACTGGTCGTATCATATTCCCACCAAAAAGATAGCTATCAAACCACGTGACGAGATACCTTCATACCTTTGAGACTAACAATAAAGCCTCACCAAAAATTCGACAATAAATACCCAAATTAAATCATAATAGAAGAATAGCCTCAACAATATCAACAGACTCAACAGCCTTCCCACATCCTTTCAACCTCCGGTTGACAGTTTTTGTTCCTTAATTGTTTGCAAAAGCCACCCATCTTTCCAATGATCCGACCAAACCAAAACCAGCAATTAACCAATAGTTCTATTATTGTATCGATAATGGATTTAAAAAAAAAACCCACGCCACGCTGAACGGGTGGGCTACCTGGCACCGTAACGCATCCTAAATCCCAACATAGCTACAATGTCCTTCCTGAAAAATATGATTTTTCCTTCTTGTCCCTGACATGCTACTGTAACGTGATCCGGGTCGCCCGAGAGCTGTACGCTTCAGCATCCGCTGCTAAGCAATTTTATTGCACACGGTAGCACACGGCAGTTTGAAGAACTCACTCAGTGGAGAAACCATAGCCCACAGATACTTCGGGGTTTTGTAAACTCCGCTACAATTAGATTCATTGATGTTTCATCGCATTCGGAGCGCGTTGGGTGTGGGAGTGGGCTTTTCTTCTTCGTCCCGTGACGTTCTCGGTCGTCGTTTTTCTGTTCAATATTGCCAGTATATTGAGAAGAAAAAAAAAACCCATCCAAGGGAGTACCGGGAGTGGTGCATTAGTTGCCTTCTCGATATCCACTTCTTTGGGCTCGGGTTTCATTCACAGGAAGGTTTCCGTCTACGCTTTCGCCTATGCCTCTCCGTGTAGGACCGTGCCTGAAGTGGGTCTTCTCGATTGACTGGTCCAGTGCCAGAAACCTGAAGGATCTGTGGCGCTGCGGGCACACGCTGCAGAGTATCGGAAACGTTCCAATTCGTTCTCGTTCGCCCTCCCTGCGAGGAGTAGGCTTTTGTGTGAATTTTAATTGATTTGATTTTACTTGTTTTATTTTCCCAAAGCATTCACTCTCCGGCGCAAGGTACGGCGAATGCATTCAGTACACCCCGCCAAAGTGCAGGATACGATTTATTCCATTTTTTTTTTTAAATGCGCACATATCCGTGTGTGTTTTAATGTGGACCATTCTAGCAATTGAAGTTTTCTGCTAAAGAAAGAAGTTAAAAAAAAAACAATTCTAGCGTGCTCAATTAAGGCGTCGCAAAAAAAGATTTTTGCAGCTAAAGTTGATGCTTTAGCTCTCTTGTTTTGATTTTTCTTTTTCATGTTCCTCCTCATCATTTTAACGCCAATTGATCGGGGTCGATTTCTTTTGCGTTACGTTTAATGGTATTTGCTGGTTAATTTATATTTCCGTCTGCATGCACCCTATAGCACCCTGATGATACATATATAGCTTAACGAATTGCACGTATGTGTGCAGTTCGCTGTCATAATGTACGGCAGCATTTGAGTGTATCTTTCACAATGGGTTAAAAAAGTCTCAAATGTAATATTTGATTAAAAATATATTTTTTCAGTCAAAAACTTACCTACAATTGAGTGAAAATATTTCTACTTGCTATACAGATATGATTTTTTTTTCCTTTATTCATAAAGGATTTGAGTGTCTGAGACTGTATTCGCCTCTCTATGCTGATTTGAATCTTTTTTCGTAATTTTAATAAGCATACGTCGTGTTGATTTCTGCTATCTTGAACAAATTTGTTGTTTTTAACAGTTGGACGCTTGTTTTAATGACCTGTACAGGTGCATTCCAGCCATTGTTAGCATTCCAGCATTGTGTTATAATACTTACAAGCGCAAAGGTGAAAGAATGGTCCTTTATATTAGCAGTAAAAAAATATGTTTGACAGAGTCATGAGTCATTTTTTAATCAAAAATAATACACTACGTGTACTACGTGTAGGTTGATAAGAATTTCATTTTTAACCTGTTTGTTACTTTTACATCAACCATTATTGTTTTTTTTTTGCGACGCCGCTCCGCATGAACAATTTTTTTTTTTATTATACAAAAAGCAACATGCTTTTACTTGGCCTAACGACTTGCTAGGTTACGCCGGACATAGAATGAGTTACTAGACTTCGACGAGACTAGACCAGAGATATGGCCTAGTCAGTCCTCCCTAATATGAACGGTTCAGATGGGGTTTGAACCTTATTTATTTTATTTCTTTTATTTGGCTGTTGTTGACTTATATTCCCCATTGGATAGTGAGGATTTCACTACGGGGGGCTGGGATACGCCCGGATGGAATTTGAACTCCGGTCCTGCCATGTGAAGACCGGCGTCAATCATACCGCACTGAATACTTCACTTGAAGGTTTATTTTCTAATGTAGATGATCTTGCTCTACATACATTTTTGGTGCTGCCCGATGGTGCTGGCGACAATGCTGCCGGTCTTCACAAGACAGGACCAGGAATCAAATTCCAATCCGGGCAGTTCCCCCGTAGTGAGGACTGACTATGCAACTACGTGGTATCGGTAAGTCTAGTAAGCCATTCGATGGCCGGCGTGACCTAGAAGGTCGTTAGGCCAAGAGAATCTTGCTCTATTCTCCATTACCTATAGCATTACTGTTTCTTTCCACTGCTATATCTTCACCGTTTTATTTTATATTCCCAAAAAATATCCTTTAATTATGCGCAAAAGTATCTTACAAATCACATTTCTAAAGTCGTGTTAGTAAGTCTTTTCAGCAATCTTTAGCCATTAAAGAGCTTAATAATCTCCCGAAAAAAAATCACACACTTCAACGTTCGAAAAGACCTCCCCTATTATGTCTACAGTGCTTAAGATTTAACTTTGCACCGTGCGTTGTTGAGCGAATAAATGAAATGGTAAAAAAAAACCCTTTTCCGGGAAATAAAAGTACACTTTCCGTTTCATTTTGTTCCAGTGTTCCAAGAGCTGTGAGTGCGTCTTTTTAACTGTACCCCGAGATCATTATAAAACCGAAGCCGCAGGACCAGGAAGCTGTTATTATTTCTTCTCCTGTGTATCCACCACAGTGCGAGTGTTTATGGATGCAATAAAGCGTTCAATTTCAATTGCACTTTCGGTTTCCCTTTTTTTGCCTATTTCCATTCTTGGTCCGGTGCGCTAGGTGCGATTTTACACATTTTTTCCCCCTATCGATTTACGAAGCAATAAAATATTCTTAACGAGAAAGAGAGAGAGAAAGGGGAGGGGGGGGAAGGGTAAGGAAAATTAAAATTACAAAAAAAATGCAAAGAATAAACCACAAATAATTAATAACAACTCCGCCCCATAGTGAAGGTAAATCAAAAGTAAGTGACCCTTCGCATGAAGCCAATTGAGTGTGTGTGTGTGTTTGTGCAGCAACGTTTAATTATGATGCAAAATGTTTTAATCAGCCCCGTCTACCACAAACGATCAGTCGCGTGTGGCTGTGTGCGTGTGTGTTGAATAGGTACTTCTTTTTTTTCAATTTCCTTTCTGCATCAGCGTGTTGTTTGCAGGCTCATCCTTTAAAAGGGTAAAGTTGAAGTGAGCGAGAAGTGTATTACATACAAAAAGAAAAAAAAAATGCTAGATTTCCTAAATAGGGGATATGTAGTTCTTTTTGTTGTTGCTTGGCTTGCCTTCTATGTTCCCATTCACTTAACTACTGCTGTGCGCGAGTGTGTATTTATTTTTCGGTTAGGTTAGCACAATAGCCGTTCAAGAGGTATTACATTTCCTTTTTACGCCCGAACGGACGAAATGAACGAATGCATCGAAAAAGTATCATCCTACCTGAATCCAAGGATCTTGTCAAAATTCTTCTTGTACTTGGTTTTTTTTTATTTGTTAAACTATATATTTTCCTTCACTCCCGTTATTGGACTGCAAAGAAGCATAGTGCACTGTGGGCATGAATGGTAGATCTGCACCGTCAAAAGACAGTTTATCTTAATTCGAAATATCTGTTTCTGCGATTTTCCCTTCTTTTTTTTTGTTGGTCCTACTTTGTTATTCCCTTGAAGACTTCAAGTGAAGACTTCACCCTTCCTTTGCCATTTGTCCCTCGATTCGTGTTGGTGTGCTTCGGCATTTCGGCTGTCTTCAGCATGGAATGTTGGTAAAATGGGATACAATTTAATTTCCACTCGAAACTCAATCAACAAAGCATCGATCTTATTAGGACATGTCGAGACCCGCTTCAAGAGGGAATCTTGATCTTTCCACCTTCGCCTCCCCGCTTACAGTTTCCTTCCTCCGCACTCTTCTCTTCCCCTCGCTAAATAGTAACGCACAAAAGCGAAAATATGTTTTCAATTTGATCCATAAACCCTCTTTATTGTTGCATAAGCAGATGCGCAAAGCACACACACACACACCCTCGTGCGAGGTGTAATGGTTTCTGGTAGGTACAGCAAGCATTTTATTCCTTGCCTTACCGACCTTTTCCTGAAATTGAAATACCAAAACCGTTTTGGATTGGTACGAACGTGAGCGTGAGGAAGATCAAAAATCCATCCAGAAAATAAATCATCAGTCGAGAGAAGAAAAAAAAATCCCTCCCAAACGCAGAGGCAGAGGGTGGGTCGGGTGTGGACATTTATCTGGACAAACTTTTTCCTGGTGGCGCGTGGTTTCCAATTAATTTTTTTTCTCCACTCGTTGAAAAACGAGCACTGTTAAGGATTTACTGGTCGTTTTCGCACTGGAGTGTGTTTGTGCCGTTTTATTTTTTTTTTGTGTATTTCGTTTTTTCTCCTTTTCGTTCGTTGTTTGTAAAATACGTCACCTTGTTTAGCTATTCGGGGATTTCTGATCTCTCTTTTTTCCAAATTTCTATTTTGCAATATTCCCAGGAAGGGGTGATTTTACCACTTTATCCTATCTCTTGTTCATGATCAGCTTTCCGATATACGCGTTTGGGACAAGGTGACTGTGGTTTTTCACCCGCTAAACTGTGTGTGTGTGTGTCAGTGCTCCCTCTAAGACCAGACATAATCTAGCGTGTGCGTGAGCTCAATTTTATGGTGATGATTTGATGGAAAGTAATTATCTTCATCACCCTTCAGCCTTTTTATCCCTTTTTCAGAGATTCTGGTTTTTCGCCCCCGTTTTTTTCACCCTGGGTGGGTGGACTGGAAAACCCTGCCAGGGCGAAGGAAGCAGAGGGCATACTACCAGCACCGGGCGTCGGCAAATTAAAATGATCCATGCAATATGGTTTGCGTTTTTACACTTTATCTGTGGAATGTGGACCCTTCACTGACAAGCACGCGAGGAAGCTGCCGTTGAAGGGATTGTTACGATGGGGTTGGAAACGCAACTGGGAATGTGTCAATACCAGTGGGGTTGGTGTGTGTCGGTGTGCAGTGTGTCAAACAAATTTATGCTCAACCGCAGTTAATTACACTTCACCCATACTACAGTCACGCCCGAGCACGCTTATTCCGGCTTTCGGGGACGAGGGCAAACGCTGTGGGAAAGTACAGGAGCGCGAGAACATGTAAGCCATGCGAACAAAGCCGGGCCACGGTCCTGAACCACTGAATTAATTCAGCAACTATTACTCACACTGCTAATCGCATCGCACCCATTTATTAACTGTTGGCAAATTGTTCCACGAAATGTCGAAAGCTCAACGCGGAACGAAACGATTGATGTAATTGACGTGCTCACTTACTTGATGCTGATGGTGTTGATGGCAGTGTGCTGCGTGCTGAATAGATAGAGTGCACGATATCAAACTAACATCACCGATACGGTTTGGGTGTGTGTGTGTTTTGTGAACAGGCTAAGGCGTCCGCAGTGCTCGTCCTGTTTTGCGTTGGGACAAATCGAATCAAAAGGAAATGCCACCGATGCTGTGTGGGCGCTTTTGTTTTTGCTCCTCACGATGGGCCAATGAGTGTACATTTCGAATAGAGAAAACATAATTAGATTATTATTAGTTTATCATACTTTTGGTATCTGACAATGTGACTTCAAGGGGAGTCAGAAGATAACTTGATGATTCTTACCCTGAAAATGGCTTGAGAGGAACGAATTTATTTGAAAGGTAATGTTAACGATAACTTAAATTATTATAGTAGAATTATTGTTTCATTTTTTCAGTATATAACAAGCACTTGCCTACAACTTTCTTGCTCTTTTATGATCTACAAATTGACAAATTCCACAATTTCCTGATTAACCTCATTATTAGCCTTTAGCCTCATTTTTGTTTTTTTTCGTCTAAGCTTAATTTGAAATTCATTTTTAAATACAAAACAAAAGAATATCTCATCAACATCACCTCAACGAGCGATGGTAGTGCCATGTCAACAAACCGTCAAACAATAAGACAGTTTTTTAAAGAACAAAAATAGGGTTTATTAAAATAGGGTTCAAAACTTCATTCAAATTTTACAATTATTAGTTCATTTTGAACATGTATTCAGGTTTCCTTCTCATAAGTGTTAACGCTTTAGTTTTCTTCTGACTCTTTTGGAAGGAAAATTCACCAAAAGGATGATTATTTTCCTGGACCCTGGAGATATGGTAGTGGAAGGTCACCTAAGAAGGCCCCTGAAAGGAATAATCCCATACTTTATTTTATAGAGTAAATGCTATTTAAGCTATCTAACATATCTATCTAATCTATATTATTATATTTACAACTAGACAATATTGAACAATTTCGCCCCTCTAACTCGGATGATAGACTTTTAGATTTAAGATTCTCCATATTTTTCGCCAGCTGATGCCTGATAAGCAGGGTTCGAGCTTCTTTGTGATTTTTTTTCTGACATCTCCGTACAACAAGCATACTCCTGCTGGAGTAAGACACCCAGAAGTTGGATCCATATAGAATTGCAGGGAGTATAACCTGTTTGTACAGAATTATTTTACTCTCTATTGTTAGAGAGGACCGTCGCTTGATGAGAGGATATAGGTTAAGGAGAAGGCCGCATGTTTTGGATTTGATGTTTTCAATACGTGCTTTAAAAGTAAGGTGGTTGTCTTACGTAACGCCGATATACCGTACGGTAGGGGTCCAGGAAATAGGATGTTGTTGTGAATTATTATAGGTTACTGTTCGTTTAAGACTGCTGTTAACCAGTACTTCCCAGTTCTTGAGATATTTTAGGTAAATATCCACTCGTTTTTGGAGGCCCTAATGAAGTCTTGCATTGACCGAAGAGCTATACGAAATTTGCAGTGTCATCTGCATAATGTGAAAGATGTGTGTGTTGTTTCAAACTTGGGACATCAGCGGTGTAACAATTGTATAGGAGAGGTCCTAGCACACTCCCCTGTGGAACATATATTTAACTGAAACTGTTTAAGACTGTTTAAAACTGTGTAATGAGGACTCGTTCACCACGTGGCTAGGCATTCTACTATACATTTGAAGTCCTTTGAAAATTAAAGAACTCTAATTGAAGAGGATATTTATGCGAGCACAGCTTAATACTGCCCTCATGACTCTGTTGTGTATCTTCAGATGCCAAACATAATAAAGTGCATAACAACCTAGAGCGGGAGGGTTCCTTCTTAACATTGCTGAATTTCTTGACTGCGCACAGAGACGACGGTTCTTTACGAGCCGAACCGATATCTATTTTTCCCTGTATGAAAATCAGTGCCTCTGCCGCTAGATGCAGCCTTGTGGAGCTTAGACTTAGGGTTTAGCATAGACACAACTGATTTATTTTGTATTCTTGTTTTGTACTTGAATTCTCAAACTGCTCTATTCTGAATTCTATCGCACTGTTAGAAATTTCACACTAAAGTTGGATCATATGAAATTGTTTGGTTTAGTTCTGATAAGTACGACTATTACTTTGACGTTTATTAACTTTCATTTCAAATTGATCCATGTTACTAGTAGTATTCACAGAACTGAGAAATTACTAGAAAATACAGAGCAACAGAGTTGCCAGACGAATAGTTTGAATTCATTCGTTGCTTCTAAATATAACAGCCGGTGGTGAGCATTTCTAAAAATGATTAAGAATTTTTTTGAAAATTCCAGTTCCAGAAACGAGTTCTTCCGCTCGACTTTTATTGCTATAAAGCATTTAATTTAGACGCTATGGTCAACTTGTCAAGATGACAGTAATCAATTGAAAATGGCGTCTTTTGCCATAAACTCTCTTTAAAATTTAGATACTACAGTTCTTCAATCCATTTTATTCAACACATTGTCGCCATCTGGACGTCTGAATGTACCCAATTGCTTCTAAACATGTTTGCGTCCCGACAGTACTTCAGAGTCATCGAAAATGTTAACACATTTGACATTAAAATCAAACGTCCACCCATCTATTTGCCGTTCTCCGAACGTGCATCACTCGTCTTGTGTCTCTCCTCTCTCGACCGCACACGCAAGCTAAACAGTTTCTGCACCTGGGGCGTAAAAGGCATCGGTACAATATACAGTTAATGAATTTGTTTGCTACCAAAAAAAAAAAAAAAGAAAAAACCATCAACCAAAGTTTCAGTCAAGAGTTTCAGCATTACCTTCACACATTCCACCACGCACAGTCTACCGCGCGACTCCAATGGTCATTCCGCGGATGGTCATTTATTTGACAATCGTAGTCAAAATAATAATAAAAAAAAATTAAGCCCATTTTGGATGAAGTGCTCCCACTTGAGAAGTATCGCCGTGGGCCGTTTATATCACATCCCGGAACCCGTAACGCGGCAGGCACCCGGGGAATCCGGGTTTCGGGAGAGTAAACCAAAAAAAAAACCCCAAACAGAAGCTGCTGTTGCACTGAAATGATTATATTTCTCTCTGTGGCGTTTTTTACCCCCTCCCCTCCCGTCTCCAGTTCCTGCGTTGACTCTCTACGCCTCCCTCGAAACGGTACCGGTGTTCTCCGGCTGTGACAGCAGTTCCTCCTACCGGGCGTGCAGGAAATGTCTACTTTACCTGTACGCTCCGCTCAAGTGTTTACTGTTGCAGCTACAGGTTTGAAACTCTATCGCACGAGTGGTCACTGCCATCCTGCTGGTGTCACACGCACACACACGCACACCTTGGATGCCGTTGCAAAGCTGCCGGGACGGTAATGGGCCCCGGGGCACTATTTTGACTTCTTGACAAACTTTCACGTACACTGTTGCGTTCCGTGTTCTGGTACCCATCCGGCGGACCGATATCGAAACGGTTGCCCATCTATTTTAACATAAATAACCTACTTCGGACAAATATTGAAACTCCACTCCATTGTTTTGGATAAAATGATTTTTCGGCCCCGGGGAAGGATGTCAATATTTGCTTAAACATTTGAAGACATTCTCTCCCGGTGTTGTAGCTGCCGAAGCTCCGGGTCGCCGCGGGTCGTTGTCGCATACGAAGGGTGGGCGGCGAGGGGAAGAGAGGACGAAGGAAGCAAAGAAGAATGAAAGAAGAAACGCTGTCCGCTTATAGGGATGACACCCGGGCGACCGGTATACACACTGTTGCATGAGTGAACTTTGATTTTAGGCCTACTGTGGCGAGACCGTCACCGTGGCCGTTTGACATCATCCAATTTTGAACGACCAACCGGTGGCAGCAATACGCAATAACCGGGCGGTTTGATTGATTGCTTGCTTAAGCGCTAACGCTAGGTGGTAGGGTTGAGGATGACTTACAACATTGTACGGTGGAGTGACATTTTGTAGCCAGGGCTTTGGTCGGTCGGATTAGAGGTCCACTCCTATCCAGATCGTACTTGGCAGGGCTAGACTAACGATTGAGCATCCAAAGAATCTAAAGTTCGAGAGAGTCTGAAATGGGTAGAATGCTATAATTTCTGCAAACAGGCCACAAGACCTCGGGAGGTCCTCCCGAAAGCTTTCGCAGATTTTTGGAAGGTTTCTAACAAGACGACGCAAGGACTGCGAAATCTACTTCGTCTCACTCGTCTATTTACCATTCACTCTCTCCCTCTCTCCCCGACCAACAGGACCGAAGCGTCAACGCATATCAACCGAAACCGATCACGATACCGAGTCCGAATCATCGCCCAGCAGTCCCCGGCACAAATCGTCCCTGTTTTCTCTCCCGCTGGACAAACAGTCGCCGAGCCAAACCGGTCCGCCTAGCTCGCCCGAGTCGGATCTCGACGTCGACTCGACGCCGGACGACTCGATCGCGCCGGAAAACTTAAGCCTCAAGAAGGACACGAGTGTATATAGCAAGCCGGCGGCCACGCTAGTGCCGGTAACGAACGGTGGTGCCGGCTTTCTGCCTTACAGCCAGCAACCGGTCGCAACCCAGTACCAGCAAGCCATCGGTGTCAGTGCCTCCCAAGCGTCGAGCCAACGCTCACCGGTGGATGTCCTGTTGCGGTAAGTGTTGTGCTGTGGTGCTGTTGGAGGTGCATAACGCAGGAGCGGCCTTTATATTCTGTCTCTCACGCTCACTTTCCCTCTCTCCACCCTAGAGTGTTCCCGAACCGACGCCGGAGCGAGGTGGAGCTACTGTTGCAACGCTACCGGGGCGACGTAGTGCAGGCGATGGAAGCGATGCTCTGCGGTGACGATGCACTCCACACCCCCATCAGGTAGGTTGGCGGTGCGCTCGCACGATGCCCTTATCGCCATGCCCTAAAACGAAACCGTTTCTGTATACCGTGCCGTTATCTATTCCCATGTGTGTGTGATTTGTGTGAAAAGTGTTCCAACACCTTCACCATCTTTTACAGTGAAGTCGGCATTCTCGCCATTGATGCCTTCCGGAACGTTCAGTAGTCCGACGGTGCGGTACTCGTTTCTGCAGCAGGCCCACACGAAACGTTTCCTGTCCGCACCGTACACCGGAACCGGCTACCTGCCGACCATACTGCAGGACCCGGAGCAGCCACCCCAACCGCAACCGGATCAACAGGGCCTCGGCCAGAACTGTGCACCTGCCGCCGCCAACAGTCCCTGTGTGGATGGTACCGAGTAAGCGGTGGTGTGTGTATGTTCAGAGCACTCCAGAATTGTCTCCAACCAGTATCCGGCTGCCATCCAGCAGTGAACATGCAACATTGTTTTAGACTTCGAAGTCGCTGAGGGTCCTCCAGAAGTTTTCCATACTTCATCTTACTCTCACGTACCAGCCGTGCTGAGTGTAGTGCCATTTGGGTTGAAGTTTCTTTGGTGAGAAAAAATGCGTTTCATCTCTCACTCTCATCTTCCACCCTCCCCTCTTATATGGCCTCCTTCTTTCTCGCTTCTACCCCCTCCTATGAACCATCAACCAGTGGGCGCTGACGATGATGATGATGATGATGATTATTATTATTATGGTGGCGATAATGATAATGAAGATGTTGATGAAGTGGAATTATGATTATTTTAAATGTAAATTGTTACCGCAGGGATTTTTCCTTTCCTTTGCTTCTTCCCTTAGCGTCGAGTGGTGTACAAAAATAAAAAATAAAAAAAAAACACATCTTGACTTGAGGCTTATTTGGAGCTTTGGAAAATTCACACAGGCATCCTTTGTGAGCTGTGCTTGAGTCGTACACGATGAACGATGCTATAGACAAACATGGAGGAATGAATAATCGCATGCGTAGGCTAAACGTTAAACAAAAACAGCAAACAAACCAACATACAAAGCTTCTAAAAAAAAGAGAGAAATTAAAAAAAAAAAACAATGGACAAAGTTCTATGTATTCTTGGTTTAGTACGGTTCATAATAAAAACAAAACACACACAAACAAAAACTCATACTCCTAGTGAAGCGCCAAGGAAGCCACACGAAGCTAGTACTAATTGAAGTAGCATCTGTGTGACGGAGATTATCAATCAGAAGAAGAGGAAAAAGTATTATTAAAAAAAAAACAACTCACTAGCACAGACGCACATAATGTTGAAGTATACGTAACAGTCAGCAAACTGAACAAGAGCAACAAGAAAACAAAACAAAAGATACTGATAACAAAGAAAAATACAATAAGTTTGGTGAGAAATGAGTGAACACGTGTTGTATAAATATAAACTATAAAGGTATATATAATAAAATTGACGCTATAATAAAATTTCCTGTACCTACATATCTTACACGCGTCTTGGTGGGAACAGAGGCCACAAATATATCACCAATAATCGTAAGCAGTATTGGGCGAATGTGATTCAGATTCATGAATCGGAATGAATCTTTCAACTGAGGGAATGTATCTGAATCTCTATTTCTAAAATTTCACGAATGTTTTTAGATGCATCTCGTGGTCATCCTTTGGAGGAGAATGAAATTTAATTAATTTATTTAGAATGATATTTATCCTTTATATTATTAAATATTAATGGTATTTAAAATATAAGTTGGTAAACATTGCGGAGGGCAAACGAAAAATGTTGTCTACGAATTAAAAGCTAAAATAGTTATTAGCACAAAAAGTGCCGGTACGATCGTTTAACGAAATCGAATGTAAGTATCCTAAGCTGAGAGCTTGATAAACATAAAAAGAGCCAACGATACCGTTTCCGAGGAAATTCACGAAGCTCTGAAGATTCTTTACACTTTTTGAAGTCGATTCCTGATTTGAATTACTCTTCACTGAAGATTTATATGAATGACTCTACCCGAAAAGTTTCTTTAGGCACAACACTAATCGTAAGTACCTTCGAACGCGTCCTCGCGTTGGTGTGACACAAATATCGTACAGTGCATACTGGCGGTGACTTCGTCTAATCCTGTTTTCGCTGCGCCCCGGAAGGACAAAGGCGCTTGTTGCATTTGTTAGCACAATCAATTGGTCGTATTTTATCAACCGGATCAAAACATCTCCTTTTTTTTGCACTCTTGCCGCAGCATGAATGTAAATAAAACAGCAGCACCCTTTTCAATTTATTTCTTGCAGCGATCGGAAGAGGCAGAACAAATGGGACAACAAGCAGTGTTGGTAGAGAAAAAACTCCTAACCCCTCTGTTTGCTCTTCAATGTGCAAAACACCGGACGACCGGAACCGGGTAAGAAGGGTACCCGAGAAACCGAGGGAGCAGACCGTTATTGACAGATAATTTTTGGTGAACGCACCCGCACACTGATTTATCTTCGGCAGCCGTTCAACCCTTGAAGGTTGTGGGCTTCGCACACGACCAAACCAAAGTGGCTTTTGCGGGTAGTTTCGCTCACCGTTGGAACGTTTGGTGTGTTTCGCATGACATGAAATGATCGTTGTTTTCCTGTGCATTACGGATAAAGACAAATTTAGGCCTGCTCGGTGTTACGCATCGTGCAGAAGCTTAATTCGATTTGTTAAAGACTGAACTCGGCTGGCGAGAAAATGAGATCCGATAAGCTTTTCTTAAAATACATTTTTGTGAAAGTTTTAGCATTTAAGACTGTCTTTAACTAGTTGAAGTTGAAGAAAAGTTGTCCAAAGAACCTAATCAGGTAAATCTTCGGATCAGTGACGGGATGGGTAAAGACCAATTGAATCTCGCGCCTAAGCGGCTTCCTCCAAAGGATCTGGAATGTCAAGACACTTCTGCATCTAGTCTAAAGAACGTCACCTACTGATTGTGCCCTTATTGTCCAGGCTGTCTCTTCGAGATGTCTTGGTGTAAACGAAAGCTCGTCCAAAGAAGGATTTCGCCTCCTGATGAACCTTTTCGTTCATCAAAGCTCGTCCAAGAATCGTCCTCGAGTAAGGAATCTTTTAAATTAGACATCGGCTAAGGATTCTCGGCTTTTAGAGGAATATCCATCCTCTCTAGATTCCGAGAGGAAAATCATGAACGACTCCTACTAATCACTTACGACCAATATTGTCCAGGGTTCCTTTTTGAAGAAGTACTGTTTAAGAAACCTCGTCCAAAGAAACTTGTCTATATTGTCCAACTTACTTGACCGCGTCGTCCAAGGGACCTCACCTACTACTGTGCCTTTTCGTGCAAGCAATGTAGTTCACGAGTTGTTATCGACTAAGAAATTTCGTCCATAGGAAATCGGCTTCGGTTTTTAGAGGAAAATAGTTGATTGGCTGGACCTCTGCTTCAACGTTAAGTCACCATACAACCAAGTGTCAGGATCTGATTCTACTCAAGATCTATCCAAGGGAACCTCTACTTCTAGTGTCTCTTTGATCTTAATTGTGTCCAAGGAACCTTACTCTCCATTGAGTCTGATAATGCTCTCTATAGAGTTTGAATTTGAAAATATCTCAACTTCAATGTTAAGTTACCGTATACAAATAAAACACCAGTGAAAGTGTATTAGTATCTTGTTGCATATAAGGTCTATACAAAGGGATTTCACCAACTAATGTTTGCCTAATTCTGTCTTGTCTTCCAAGGACGATTTTCGCATCCAAGGAATCTTGTACAGTGGACTTCATCCAAAGAACTTTACCAAACACATGAACAACTGAAAAAAGTATGTCTTGCCAAATAGCAAACAACTACTCCATTAAGGGTTACTCCATCTCGAACGATCCCCGATTGAAACATTAACATCAGACACAGCGCAATTTTTCTCGTATTTTTCCTTCTTTCTTCCGAACCACATCCAACAATAACTTGCAAATATGTTTTGCTCAAACAGAAGACGAATCAGAGAGGAGAGGGAAATAAAAAGGATTGATGTATCGATGCAGCGATACTGAAGTGGTCATCCGAAACATGCTCTCGTCGTCCAACTGTCAGGACCCGTCCGGTGCACTGGTCCCAATTACCTCGTGCGTTCGTTAGCCATCTAATCGTTGGGCCCACAATCAAACAAATCTCAACGAGTACTTGCGAACCTGCTCGAGTGTGTGTGGGGTGGGTGCAGTTTTCGCTGCCTGGTGGGTGTAGGTTGATATAAAGGTTGCAAAACTTTCTGGTTGAAAGTAGAAAACAAATCCAAACAACAAACAGACACAGCAGAAATTAAAGAAAAATGTGTAGGGAAATAAAATCAAGCTAGGGAAGATGATACGCTTCCAACTTGTTTTTTTTTTTTCGCCGTACTAGCTGAAGGACTGGCAACTCCTCGCCCGGGTGAATGTCACTGCGGTTATTACGTTTTTTATCACTTCCCTCGCCCTCAACCTTCCTTTTCTTCCGGTACCGCGGCTGCGTGTCGGTTGATACGGTCGGCTTACCGTGCCCTCGCACCAAAGTGTTGCAACTGTCACCCGCAGCAAATAAATTTCTATTCAATAGTGGAAAATCGTAGTTCAATGCCGGTGTAACCGGAGTCTTAACGCCCACCCTATCTTGCTATCTCTCATATTCTCTTTCTCTCTCTCTCTCTCTCTCTCTCTCTCTCTCTCGCTCTCTCGCTTTCGGTCGCATGCCACAACCACACACAGTCCCAAGCGCAATAAGAACAAAAGCGGCAATATCGACGAGCGGCGGAAGATAACACGGAATGTGCCAGTGGTGCCGTGACCAGGATAAGAACCTGTTGGCGAGGGGTTTTCGGTTGTGCGAAATACTTCGACTTTACGATGTTCCACCGGTCGTTATGGCAGCGCGTTGAGCGCGACGAGCGTTTAGCAGGCATCAAAAAGGAATCCAATTTTGTACCGCTCCCGGACCCACCGCACCTTCCGGCCCGTGCTCTAGCACCCGTGAAGTGTGTTTGTTGTGCTGAAGTGCTGAAGATGGGTTAGCGATGGGAAAGGGCAGCCCATTCTTCAGCCCTCATCAGTTTGGAAACAATTGTCGTTACCATTGTCAACTGAGCGTGGAATGAGATTAATTTCTTTCATTCACTAACCAGCCCGAAGAATACTAAACAGAATCATATATCAAAACCAAGCGCGCTTTGCCAGGGAGGGTCTGGCAGATGAGGGTCGTGAAGGGCATGGTGGAGGTGGAAACTCTTTCACAGTCGGCGCCCAACAACACACGCGACGGCACGATGACAAATAAAGATGACCGACGGTAAAATATGGGTAATCTGCGATCAATAAGCCAATAACAACGGCTACAGGGGATTGCAGTGTTTGCCAGCCTCCCAGTACGTGCCGGCGTAAGCCTTTACCGGCTCGCCGACCCCGATTATGCTACATAGGCTTTTAATAATAGCAATAATAACATCCAGCCAGAAAAAGGGGTTTCGGGGAAAGGTTAGGGGAGCGGAACCCAGTTGGCCGCACATTCAAATGCACTCCGGGTTTTGTATTGAATAAAGATATCTCTCTGTTTTGGAGAATCCGGCGCGATCCGGTGCTTCGTGCCAGTGACGCGGTTGAATAGTTTTCCACCGCAAGCCACCCGTCATCGTCGGCCCGATCCCTTCGGCTTTTTCGGGTTTGAGGTTTATTTGCATCTGCCGTGTAGCGGATGGAATGCCGTGTCTTAATTAAATTTTAAATCGAAGTATGCCTTTGTTGTTGCGTCACCCATTGTGCTACTTTTCCTAACAGTTGAGGGCTGGCAGACCGACCACCGGTGGATGAGGGATTTTGGATACTGTCAAACTGCCGACTGCGAACGGTTATAGCTAGGAGTGATTGGCTGGGAGGACGTACATTGAGCAGACCTCTTTTACACCAAGGGGATAAGGAAGGATTAATTCTGTAATAGTGTGTTGCATGTGAGTTATGTGTTAAGTACGTCAGGGTTATTAAACTAATACTCGCAATTCAAAAGATGGACAGGAGTCATGAAAAAGGAGGATTTTTGGAGAAACTAGTATAGGCAGGTCCTTGCAGAATTTCCGCAATGGGCGAGCAATGTACGAACTATTTGTCGACTTTTATGCAGGATTAAGAGTAATGTTTACAGGAAGCACTAGGGGCTAAAGTCTAGAGTCTGCAGAGTATAGAGAGTATTGTTTTTTGCCGCTTTCATGATGAAGTATCTAGAGAGATATTTTGGACCCGTCATTCATCCTTGTGCGAACCAGCAACCAAGTCTAGTTCTGTGTGTATATGCTCCAGAAGTCATGTGCCATTAGACTATGAGTTGTGAACGCCTTATATGTAAGACCTAGAAAGCATCAAGTAGAATATTTACTTTCTAGGGGAAAGAAAACGAAACTTTTAGCCCATCTTGCAGGCTCGTCTAGAGTTCTTTTAGAGGAGATCATGGAAGATTATTCTCAGGGACGGATTATAAGCAAATTAAGCAGATGCCGAGGACTCCAAACGTTCCGAACATTGTAAAGGGAGCCTCCCCGAAACTGTACTCCTATGGGATCTGAAACAAATCATCCTCCGGTTCTGATTCGATGTTACAGAGACATTAACCCGGAATGCTCTCCTCTACTCCAAACAGATCAGAGGCGGATTTAACGGTAAGTGGACTGAGATGGCCTCGGGAGGCCGAGTCAACAGATTCAGATGTGGCAGAAGACCCCAACATCTATTCCGCTTAGGCCTTTGGACTGTCAAAGGTTGAAACTTGAACTAATTGTCAACGGAAGTCAGAGCAAAAAGAAGCGACAGAAATTCTCGAACGAAAGCTCTAATAGTAGCCTGAGGACAGCTACTCGTACTTAGTTCGTAGTTCGAATATCCCGAGGACCAATGACTTAGGAGTTACTCGTTAACAAGGGATCGATTCATAATCAACAACTTCCATACATTCAGAGACCTTATGATACTACATCTAGGCAATGCAATACCCCAACCAATCTATATAGACGGTCTCAGAATTGGTAAAAAAAAAAACACTCGAACGCGTTATTCAATGGACTCCATTGAAACTGTCCGTACAAACTCTATTGTACGCGGTTTTACGGTTGATTTCGTTGTGCAATCTAGCAAATTTACCGCACCGGTAAGGTTTCCCGCCTGCACAGAGATGAGCATCAGTACTAGAGACACCGGCGAGGGAGAGTAAAGAATAAAAAAAAAAAAAGGTTCAGTTGTTGTTGTTTGGTTTTATTCGGTGGCCTGTGGCTCACTCAGTCAATCATACAAACTCAATCACTTGTTCGCAGTTTTTATTTTTTATTATTTGTTCGGATGTGTCGTTGTCTACGCCCCCGAAAAGGTTTCTAGAGCAGGCAAAAGAGCGGTTTGTTTCCAGCGCTCGTTGAAAGCTGCTCCACGCAACACAAAAGCCAACCCAAACATAGCTACTTGTAAACGATTATCCGCGTCTCATCTCTAGCTACGGAGCGTGGTGGAAATGGTGGAGTGTAATGTGCGCCAACCACCGGGAAATTCTAGATCGTGATGTACATGTACAACTACGGCCAAGTACGTATTCTTGACATCGGTATGTTTTTTTGTTTGCTCAGTTCACGGTTCAAGATCGTTGCGCATTCGGCATTCTGCTTCCAAATCCTTCCCTTTTTTCCGTATCGTAACGTATCACAATCACAATGAAACGATTTTCTTTGCGGCTGCGGCTCCTTCGGAGCTCCTGTGCTGCTAACTGCTGCCTGGCACGGGCACAACGCAAGGCGGATGTGTTGTTGGATTTTTGTAGCATCCCACCCATAAGTAGCGGCACGGCACTGCTGGTTCTCCGGTGCCCAAATGAAGCATTAACCATAACAGTGGTGAAGAAATGTTGGGAAAAAATCGTACGTAAAGTCCCAAAAACCTAACCGAAAGGATGCGAAGTCCCAAAACTACAAAAGAGGACACACCATGCACACCATTTGTCTGCCCGGAGGCTTGCCGGCATGATAGTAGAGCAGAATTAAAGAATAAAAAGCTCGAAAGAATGATGTTTTCTTTACGATAAAACTTACACACCATTATCATGCATGGCCAGGATGCATCCGAAATACGCAACGTGTAGTCGGGACTGGTAATTTGTACCAGAGGCATCGCGGATCATCGCCGGTCTACATTATGCTCGCAACCGTTTCCCTTTCTACCCCGTTGGGCCCAGTATCCAGGAGCAGTCGGTAGTGGGATTTATTTAACCAGATGAAAAAAAAAAAATGGAATTGAACAAGCAAAAGGTAAATACAATAAATAAAAGGATAATTGTCAGCGTTACACACTATTGCCTGAAGCCCCTGCAGGGTTGAAAACGATAAAAATGCGCACACGATGGTAATGCGTTTGGTCGATGGATGAGAGATGAGAGTATAATCTTTTGAGATATTGAGTGTGTTGTTTGTGTGTTGATACGGGGCTTTATTTGTTATGGGAATGCCCAGTGTGCATTCGTACAGCGCCGTATGGTTTTTTTTATCGATTTGATTTTTGGGGCTTCTGAGTGGTACTGGATGAATATTCAATAAAGGATTGCAAGCGCCCTGGAAACTAACAAACTAGCTATAGAAGACTGTAATGAAGTTGTCCAAGCATTAGACAACTCTAAAAACACGGGATAAATATTGCAGTACCATGTTTGTTTCATTCAATATAGATTCTAAGATGCACAGATGATTGAAAAAATATCCTGGGCGATTTAAAGCAGCTCGAAGGAAAGCTATAGTTTGATCACTTCACACAGCTTAAAAGTTCCAGGTTAAAGTTCCATATTCATCCGGACCGTTCCCCCATAGCACAGTGGGCACTTGCCGGGATAAAATTCAAAAATTCAATATTGAAACGACAGTAAATCAATCAATTTTTCTGCCAAACTTTACGATCCGACGAAGAAAAATCCAAAATTAAATTAAATTAAAAATAGACAACGATAGCCGAGCATGCAAAACCGATAACGAAAAAAAAAAAACGGGGTGGAAATGTCCCGTACTCTAGTTCCAGTAATCTATAGTTAATAAAAAAATAGCCGATACATGCGGTGTTGACAATACGGCGCAAGCAATCATACTTAAAATAAATAAAAAAGATTAAAAAAACTGACAAAGATGCAGCTTCAGAAAATTTTTTTTACTTAAACTTTGATTTCTTTTAGAGAGCAGTTAGTTTATTGGAAATCGTGGTAAGTTTAAAATAGATAAGATTTCGTCTGCCTTACACGCGTTGAGATCCTTTGCGATCCCGACCCACTGTAACAATCATTGGACCTTAGCTTCTCAGGTTGGTCCCTTATTTAAATTTCCGAAACGGACTTGTTGGCTTTGTTTATCGGTTCATTTTTTTTCTTTCTGTTTTTCTTTTGACATTGCCCATGAGTTTACTTTTTCGCTTTATATTTATGTCAACTGTAGAATAAGCATAGAAAATAATTCCAAAATTATATAAAGTATAAAAGTTCTATTTTCAATTGAATGTATTTATTATGGAAAACATACCCAAATAGCCAAAAACAAATAAATCGAACCCTCTAGCTGTTTGTAGGCTGCTACGAACCCCGGTTCGAACAACGGTTGAACTTTGAAGCTTGTTAAAAAGAGCGTGGAACGCGATGGAACTATAAGGCTTGTTTATAAACGAAGCATGGTACTTTATCGAACTGTGAGGCTTCTTAAGCAGCATATGGTACTTTACGGAACTTTGTGGTTGTTCAATGGAGAAAAACGGCTTAGGAAATGTTTGTCGAACATTTTTACCGATAAAAACTAAATTATAGATTATGTTGGAAAGTAATAACATAACATAGAAAGTATATTTAGAAATGAGATCAGGCCGTTCCTTACGAATAAAATATGTTTATTTTTTATTCAGCAGTTATGACCAATATGTTCTGAATTTTTCGTGTCTTCAACTAGTCCTTATCATAAATGTTCAGATGCAACAGCACACATAAAAAATCACAATCAGAGACGGGTTTACCCATGAGCGAAATGAGCGACCTTCAAGTGTTCCGTCGTAAAAAAGACCAAGCCGAAGCAGGTTGCCTCGTCGAATGGTTGCAACATTTTCCTAACCAACCCAAATTCCCCCCTCCCTCCCTCCCCATCCCCTCCTCCTCTTCCAATCAACATTGTTTGCACATTCTATCAAATGAATATGATTCAAAACAATTAAAAAGAAAGTAAAACTCAACACATCCTTTGTATTTCTTGCTTGGAGCTAGAGTAGTTTTTTTCTGTGCTTGTAGCACACTGTCCAACAACAGACAAATAGGTATCATTGACAAAGTAGCACTCAGTTAAACAGGAAAACTGCAGTTCGATTCTCAATCAATCAGACACACAGAATAAAACATTCATACACACACGACTACCACATCTAAAAATCATGCCTACTACATAACAAACTGTCCTAAGCAAGCTCATCAGCAGCACATATAAAAACACAACCACAAGCATGCAACCACAAGTCAGACAAGGACCACATGTTTTTGTCTGTCTTGCTAGAAATTGAAATGCGCATAAAAATTTTCTTCCTAGAGTTTGACGTACGGAGGCTGCTTAGGAGCCGGTTAAAAGTACGACGAACTTTGGCGCTGCTTATCTACTGCAAAATGCGTATTAGAGTAGCGATCTTTAGCATGCTACATTTGTCTGCTTAAGATTATTTGGCTATTTGGGTAATGCTTGTTCTTGGCTAAATTACCTTCTGAACTCACGCCAGCCATCGAATAGGTTACTAGACTAGTTATTACCACGTAGTTGGATAGTCAGTCCTCACTACGAGGGAACGATCCGGATGGGATTTGAACCCCGGTCCTGCCGTTTGGAGATCAGTGCTGCTGTCGCCTCTACTACCGTAACCGCTCCTAGATAATGCATAATCTGGTGTAAAAGAGCAGGATTGCAATTTTTAACCATATTTTACGCAAAAATGGTAAATTAGACGGTTTCATAAAAAATGTCATCAAAAAGTGATGTTATGACAATACGGCATTGTACCGTCATAAATAATTATTGATGAAAAGAAATTTTCTCCCGATTTTTTTCTAAAGTGCCCATAGTGTATAGTGAGGACTCTGACTATCAAACTACGTGGTATCGTTAATTCTAGTAACCCATTCGATGAGTTGCGTGACCTAGGAGGTCATAAAACCAAGAAGAAGATTCTATTGTCAATTTTCGATGGTTGATGTGAAGTTGACAAGAATTAATAATTAATTGCACAGAAGCAGAAAGCTGAAAAGTCATTCCAGTAGCCATTTTTTGTTTGTTTTTTTTATAGACTTTGGGAAGACCTGATTTGCCTCATTACAATAGACAACTACTTTACTTACAACTCTTCTTCCTTCTGGCCTAACGACCTGTCAAATCACGCCAGTCCACCTGACTTACTGATACCGGGTAGCTGGATAGTCAGTTCTCGCTGCTGAGATTTGAGGAGAAAAATGTGTCAACTAAGGGTTGTCAATAGCACTTTAGTAGTGTATGATAAAATTCTGGCATCTGAAAGGGGTGATTTAAAACTTGCAGTCTCTACCAAAAAGGTTCGTGTAGCAAGAGTACTCCCATCGTCGCTAAAATCTTCCCTTTTTAGAGATCTTTTCATTTCTCGTGGTCTAGGAATTCTACTGTCGACGCCTATTGAAAGAAACTCCTCAGTCCAAGGGACCTCACCGCCCCTTAGAGCTTTGTCTACTAAGAGACCTCGACCTTTAAGGGGTTTAAATCGTGCATAGACTCTTATCTAGCAGAGGGAACTCTTTGTCCAACGGACCTCTTGATCCGAGAAGCTTTATCTGCCAACAGACTCTATCATCTCGCCGTCCAGGAAACTACCGTAACAAAAGGATCTCGTTGTTTAAGATCCGTAAAACAATTGCTAAAAACCTTGTAAAAAAAAACTGGAACTTGCCTTGTTGGGTAATAATCAGTAACATCTTTCTGACATGTCGAAAGCAAAACCCCTTTATTGCCAGAGCTATCACCCACAAGCAGGGTTCAAAATTGTTTACTTTCCCTCACTTTTTGCTTGCATTTTATTCTGACATCCCATGTCAAGCATTTACCGGAAGCACACACACACACACACACACAAACGCTAAACAAGCAAACTCAATTTGTTTCTTTAATCGTGTGTAAAAGTGCACCACAAATAACAATGGAATCGGTTACCAAGCACGAGAGAGACCCGATCCTGAAAATTGTTTAATAGATTATCCTTAATTTTTCCTTCCCGGTTTTCTCTTGCTCCCTCCCTGTGTCCTTCAACAAACAAATAAAAGCCCTAGCGTATGCTTCAGCATTTACTGTATTATTCACACACTGAAAGCGCTGACGCTATTGGTATTAAATCCGTATTAAGATAAATAATAAACAACTTACCATTTATCGTGCGGCGCAATAACGGGCAAGAGCGAGAGCGAGTCCTGCGTGGAAAACAATCACCGGTGAGGAGTACCTTAATCGAAGAAGCGAAATAGAGGAACGCACAAAAAAAAAAGCGCTTCAATTACTGCTATTATGCTGTTGTCCCCCATTGTGTTTTACGGCAACATATTTCATTCTTCCATTGCTTCGTTGCCCGGAGTTGTGCGGCATTATGCCCAAGAAAGATGTCCGGCAGTGAGGCGGCTGTTGTTATGTGCCACGCACTCTCGATTCGTAAGTTTTATAGTTTCCGTGTGAGCGTCCCGTGGCATTGTTGTGTGCGCGGTTAAGGGCGGACAATTAAAAAACATTTACCGATCCGAACAACGGATGACGGCTAAAGAGGGATCTCGCCGGCAGTTCGGTGGTTCGCGGGACGACGGCAAAAGATCCTCCCCTACGGTGACTCGGGCTGTTAGTTGGGAGAGGTCCTAGCGAGACAGAGAGGGGCGAAAGAGAGTGTTAAAACATATTTTCCATTTAAAAAAAAAAAAACAGAAAGACCAAACATCAGCAACCACAAGACGGCTGTTTGCGTTATTTCTGTGACTGGTGGTTTTGTTTAGGGCGGTTAGAAGAATGGGTTGAAGTGCTGCAACTAGAAATATGACCAAAAAAAAAAGAGAAAGAAATAAACAACACTTAGAACAACAGTTGGCAGGACCGATTTTTGCGCGCGGTGCGTTGGATGAATGGGACATAACAACAGCAACAAAAACTCTCGACCGGAAACAATGGCGAAACTAAAGGTTTGGTTGATGGGCAACTCGGTCCAGAGTCGCGAGGACACTTCGGTCCTGGAAAACCGGGAAGTTAGTGTTGGAGGGAACAGAGACTGTCCCGAAACGTTGAGCCTCGTTTTGTCATAGAATTCTGTAGCAACGAGAATACGCGCTAGGTGGAATGGTTTTGCTGATGTCTCCTGGTGAGGTAGGTGGGGTTACGGTCGTACTTCAACCCCAGGAATGGTCGTTGGAAACTCCGGACCCGTTTCGCTTATATGGACAAGAGGTATATGTACGCCGGGCACGGTTTTGTCGGTGTGTCCTTATAGATATAGCTATGTGCTAGCGAGGTCCTGATGTATTAATCCTTGCTTTTTATCCGTTACCTAGCTCTTTTGTAACCGTCGCAGCATTTGCAGGACTCAGGATGCAGAGTCGCACAATCGTCCACGCCCTTTACTGTCCACACAAACACACACAGATACACAAATATACACCCTACCGCATACAGTCTGCTCCAAAGGAATCCCCTCAACAAAACGAGAAATTTTCCGATGATTTGCCGATCTGACGTCTTCGACAACTACTAGCAAAAACAAAACAAAAAAAACTCCCCCGTTTATGGATTCATTTCCTGTGTCCAGCTGCGCTTTACCAACAATTCATCCATTGCTAAATAGCGAGTAATTAGGTGTAATTCTACAGTGATCGCCGCTAACACAGCGCACAGTTTTGAGGGCTTGCGGAGGGTAAACATTTAAGGACATTGTGGACATTCGTTCCAGCGGATAATTTTACAACCTTTCCAAACTTGGTAATCTTGCACTGCTTGACCACGGTACCGTTTTATGTGGAGGTCAGTAAGGAGCAAAAAAAAAAAATAATAATAACTCCAACATTAGTGTTCTTTGTTTTTTTTCCCGGCAAGTATTAATTATTCCATCATAACTTCGATGCTAAAACAGTCGGTTTCAACGTTAACATAGACATTAGGGTAGGTTTATAGCTGCTGTTTTTCGGAGAAATAATTGCGTGGAAATTGCACCCGGTTCGCGGTGGAAACAGTAAAGCCTAATCAATAAAGACACTTAATAGACGTGTTTACGTTGAAATGTAATATGCATATCAATCAAGCTCACTCAGCTGTCAATGTCAAGCTAGTGAAGGATGATGACCGATTGAATTCTGATGAAATGGTACCAAGCTAGTATGTTTGGGCTTTTTTGTCATAGAATACCCCCGACTGTAAGAAGCCGTATGGATATCAAATGCCCTAACTGGATCAAGGTAAAACTGTATTGCTAGTAATCTTTTTCAGAATTTCCGTCAAGGCATTATCAGACAGTCATGACTAGTACATAAATTCATCTACTACAACTCTTCTACTTCGTGGCTTGCTTATGGTTCATCACTTCGTGATGACACGGCTTTGCATCTGATGCTCGACTGATTCGACTCCACCTGATCCAGTCAACGAGCCTCCTGACAAGTTGCTCGTCAGGTCAGGTGGAGGAGTCCAGCATTCTCAGCACGTGGCACAATCAACACCAAGGTGTGTTGCTCACACACAACGAGACAGATAATCCTTAGCTTTAGCGAGTGCAGAAGTGTACTCCGTCAGCATAGTCCACGACTCGTACCGGTAGAGGACTTCCGGGCATATCAGTGTGCTCGACATCGTCAAAGTCTCTTTGACAAGAGACTTTGACCCAATTCGGGCTAAGTTTGTTGCGAGCGGTACGGTCGCTAGAGGTGATAGCGACACCAGTCTCCACACGATAGAATCTGGATCGTGCTCTCCGTGCTCCGCAGTATTTTGCCGCTCGAAGGCCCTAAGCAAGTCAGCAAGCCCTAAGCTATCTCAGCTCTGGATCGCCACGGCTTGAGGCAGCGTGAGCTGCTTAGTTTGCTTACCGTACGTGCTTAACTTGCCACTTTTTGTAGTGAGGACTTGACTCTCCTACTACGCGTGGCATCAATAAGTCTCGTAAGCCATAAGATGGCCAATAACGACCTTTAGCAGGTCGTTAAGCCAAGAAGAACAACAAGAAGAAGAAACCCAATGCTGAGCCAAGAGTTCCAAGTCAAGTTTCTTCTAGAGTTCTTGGAATTCAGCACATTGAGCTGTAAATCTTGTAGATGTAATTGCTTAGCTGCCAGAACACCAATCTCGCTAGGATTCTGGATTTATTATGACTAACTAATTGATAATGAGTTCTATATGTTAGTCCCAGCTGGCTCGAAAAGGAACTCTTCCTCAAAGCCCTGATGGTAATCTAAGTATAGTGCAGCAACTAACAAGGTTTTTTTCCAACGCATTTCCTTGAATCTAAATTTACATTATATGGTTTATCAAGAAATCGATCGACGGACGAAAAGAAACGATTTGTTCTAGCAGTGATATGTTTGTGTATATATGTACATGTTTTCCTGTTTTCCTGCTGCATAGCACCCACCATCTTAGATCGGCTCGGTTGTGGCAAAATTGTCAACTCGGTGCTGGTGACTGTCACCAGCAAAATGCTCGATCGAACTCGGTTCGGCAACGGCAGCCGGGCTTTACTGCGTACTGTAAATTTGAGAATACCTCACGTAGTTTCACAAACACACACACACACTGTGCACACACGCACGTACATACATACATACATACAACAAAGACAAAGAAATGAAATGATGAAAGATAGCACTGATAGTCGTAGATTACTTTTCGGTTCGCCGACAAAAACCGTTCCCAGCGACCGTTAAATTGGAAAGGAAAGCCGCGCGATTTGTTTTGCTTTTTTTTGTACCCCTGGGCCAAGGCACCGTTTCGCTGGTTTGGTCTTAGTTCATCCGTAATGTTTCTTTGAGGTTGGGCGTTTGGAGTTTGGGGGGTTGGGGGCTTTCAATTCAAATTTCCTCAACCGGCAAAAACCCCGGGCAAAAAATACCGGAGATGGCTGGGGCAGCCATTCTTGGCTTGGCAGTCCAGGTTTAAGGTTACATAGTGTAGAGGAAGGAAAAAATGTCTACTATTCCTTCAGTCCCATTAGTATCCTCGCTTTTCCACAATTTTTCCACAAGCGCTGATCGGTTTTGCATGCTTTTTGTGAAACAATTTTATATCGTTCTACCAAGAGCTCAGGGTTCCTGGGAAAGAACTGGGAGCAAAAATACACCTCCGCAACATTGTCTTGCGGAATGTCTCTATGTGTGCATGTGTGAGGAGGGGGGTAGGGGGTAGTGTTTGGATCGTTGCCATCCTTACATAGTCAACCTACCATCCATCATTTAGGCCTTTAGGGCCGCAGCAGCCGCTGCCCAGCGCAATAAGTCGTATTTCTACCTCGAAAAAGTGCCGAAGCCCCCGTAGGACACGCCTACGAATCCAGGAGGGGGTTTAGCGTCAGTAATGGGGTTTTATGTTTGTTAATTTTTAACCTTCTTTGCTTCGTACTCGAAACACCGACAGTCGTTGATCGAGCTTCCCATCCTGTACGTACATGGCCGTATCCAGTCCGCGTGATTCTCTCCTTAACACTCGAACCGCCATCTTGCACCATTTTTCACAGGCGCACCAAAAAAAAAAAAATCAACAACATATTGGCGGTGTACAAGCAATAGCCACCAATCTACATATCCCGACTGTCCAGGAGTCGTCCGATGCAGATATCGGCACCGTCGTGAGGCTTTGCACTCTATTTACAGCAGCAGCAGGATACGCACGGGTACCCAACTTTATCCTTTAACTTCCCATCCATCTATGCACCGACTGACTCCGGAGCTCCGGCGTAGGTCCAATGAATGCATCACCCGTGTATGCATTGCTGCTTTTGCAAGGCTCTCCGAATCCTAAGGCTGTGATGGTGGGCAAGTACACGATGGGTGTTGTTTTTTTTTTTCTTTCTTGTGGCTCTTGCAATTATTAATCGTTTGCATACTTAACACATAAAACATCGTTACGCTATTTGAGCGTTTGATTCTCGCCGGTCAAGCATGAGCAAAATGCGTCAAGCGTACATCGGTGCAGCTACAAACGATTTTATTTGCTTGACATAACAGCAGCTCTCGAATGGACATCTAGCAGCATCTTTTTACATAGAATTTAGATTAATTTTATTAAAATGAGAAGTGCCTCTCTGCTAATATTTCTGCAACGTTACAATGAGGACAAGCAGTTCTGCATCTGACGGTGTTTTATCCAGATGATGAAACATGTATCCAGAACTTTAGAAAAAATCGAGATTTAGTAGTACGCAAACTCTTTAAATGTAGACTCACGCAGTAAGAATATATCCACCACCTAGTATGAGGTTCTTGAGGCAAGCCGTAGATATTGCTGTCAAGGATAAAAATATTGCTTAGCAAAACACTTACAATGAAATTCAAAATTTGTATCAAATGTCAAAAATTGACAACTCTGAAATTAAGCGAAAATGCGTCCTCGTCCTTAAAGGATCTTCATCGTCTATGGGGCTTCGTTTACTTGGAGGCTTCCAAAAGTCGCCAAAGACCTTAACCAGGGAACACTTTAGCCAACAGGGCTTGGATCACCAAGAAACTTCGTCCACCGAGAGACTTTTTTTCCATCCAGAAAGTCTCCCCCTAGGGACCTCATCGTCTCATCGCCATCGTCAACTCTTCTGTCCCTTTCTTTACCATTTCCACTTAGCCTATCCAAGGTTTGATTCCATTGATTATTCATACAGTCTGAAGAAGTTATTTTTAATGTTCTCTGTTCCTCGTCGAAAATTTTTTAAAAAGAACTCGCTATTTAAGGCGCCCTTTGACAGATTGTTCCTATCGCTCCAAAATTAAAAATTAAGTGTTTTATTTTCATTTGACTTAGAATTGACTGTATCTGTGCTCTGGGTCAATTAAAAAAAAAAGTTTCTTGATAATTCTATTCCTTTAATCCACCCAAATCAACATAAAAAAAAATTGAAGAAGGCTCTCCCCAAAACAAAAGAAGGACACAAAATTCGACATAAAAAATTCAAATCTGAAAGCTTCCCTGGAGGGGAGCTTTCAAAAGCTTTCGTCTTGGCGATCGAAAATAAGAGGCGAAATCGTTGCACGCTTTCGCTTGGCTCGGTGAACCGCAGCGATGGATTCATTTCCGAAGTTCATCGTGTAAAACGGTGCTATAATTTTGGCTTCTCGTGCTGTAATGCTAACTTTGCTAACTGTACGATATGGTACATGGTAGTGATAACATACTTGAAATATAGTTCTTACTTTACATTAGACATGCATCCCAGGACGGTTATACAATTATTACATTTTTTTTGACAAATCGGATAAAGCGTACAGCAAAATGTAAGCGAGAGCTTAATCAATAATTTAAAAAAAAACACGATTGCCCCATGATGCCTTTGTGAGGGAAAAATACTCAAATAGCAGACTCTTGAGACATGTTGAACCAACTTCTTGTTCTAAGGCTGCGCTTAATAGTGAGATGTGCTGCGATAGAATCCAAAGTATGGTCGCTTGTCGCTTCGTTTCTATTCCCGAAGGTAGTCATTTTATTTTACATTTTACAGTTCGATGAAGATCTGGATGTTGAACAAGCGCCAGTGTAGTGTGATGTATGGCTAATAAAATGGTTTTTTTTTTCTTCAGGTTGTCTACACGTAGAATTCCGCTCTATCTGAGCGACCAAGTACGTACGCCAGGGTTTAGAACCTGTTTGTTGATTGTGGCCCCGTGCGTGCCAGTTCGCGCTACATGTAAGGGACCCTTAATCTGCCCTTGAGATTACACCTCGCAGCTGTCAAACAAGGGAGCACATTTGGCGGACGCCCCGAGTTGACGGTCGAAATGTTGATCTTACTTGCTGATCCCCGAGTTGATCTTACCTTCTTTAGCACGCGCTGCATATTAGACAGATTGACAGAGAAGCAGGTCGTGGAGTGAGAATAAAAATAATTCGAAAGGTAAATAAAGAAACCCGAAACCGTTCAAAAATTCTCAACATTGCCCTTATCTTGCAGCATTTCCCTGACGTTGTCTGAGGTTACATGCAGTTTTTCCCCACGGGTAAGGTCGCTCTCTCTTATCCAATCGTACCTTGCTGGTCGATTTTTTTTTTTCAAACGGAACCTTGTACAATTTCAGGGTTATTTGAAGCAGCAGCAAGCACGTCCGACAAACCATGCCAATCAACACGCGGGAACTACTGAGCGCGGTGGCCATCCTCACCGACAAACAGTCGATGCGCGTTACGCTGAAGAGTAGCGCCAAGGGTGCGACGGTTGCCGGATCGTCCACCTTTCTGGGTGGTTTGCTAGCCGGACCAATCGGTCTGCTCATTGGTGGTACGCTCGGTGGGCTGATCGCGTACGCTATGACGAACAATCAATTCAAACCGGTAAGCCACATCATACAGCACGAACTGACGGTACAGGAGCAGGAACAGCTTAAGCAGCGCATAGTCGATGCCCTGTCCCAGTTCCAGCCAACGGATCTGATGGTCATTTTACCCTTGCTAACGGGGAACATTGCCGCCCAGCAAACGGTCATTTCGACCGTCGTGGCGTTCTTAACGAACGAAATGCGTATGCAAATCGTTGACTGACAACGACCACAAGCTCTCTTGTTTGGTGCATATGGATGTAGGATAAAAACGCTTACATGATAAACAAACTGGTGCCTTTTCCCCCATTTGGGATAGTCTTATGTGAATATATTAAAAAATTTGTGATCAGAAGAGGGTAAACATAGCGCAACAGAAGCAACAAATTGGGAGGGTTTTTGGGGGCCAATCTTTGGTTTGAAGGAAACGCATTGCTCAATGCTCGGATGCAGGATATGGTGATTTTTACAAGTTTGAAAAGGTTTAGCCACCAACTGTTTGATAGCAAATCAACCCTCCGTTTACAGATTGCTGAAGTGTAGTATTACTCTCTGGTAAAACATCAAAATATGTAATCCATGTGGAAGATAACGAGCCGTGTGCAGAAAAGTTTTCGCGATGCATTATTGTAATGGCGTATACGAGTGGTTATAGTGAGTGAGGGATCAAGTACTAAAAGGCGAGTTTCAAACTTTAGAGAGATAGGGAGAGAGATAGAGAGAGATAGAGAGAGAGAGACTTCATAGCAGATGTGTATCACCAGAGGTTAGGCATTTTGTTCAAGGTTTGGTCATTAAAATTATTTTAAAATTATTCGATGACTCATTTCTGTCTAGTTCGTCCATAGTATTCCTCAAGGTACAAAGTTCAGTTATGACGATGTGTGCCGTATCATATCACCTTCTGGTTTGCCTATCTTATGCTTATTAAGTCATACCATTAACCACCGTTATCTCTTACTCAGCTGACTGTTATCTGACTACCGTGTTAGTTGGATTCCGTTTTCCCGTCTGATGTTCTTGCAACTTTCTTTCTCTTTCACTTCGTTAAACTTCACCTTCTAATACCTCCGTGTTGCGCGCGTGTCCCATTTATTTGTGGCCTCGGTGTGATGGTCGATGACAAGCTGAAATGCAGAGAACATTTTGGATGAAGTCACGATGATAGACAGCAACGCCCTCGGCCTTTACCATTAGGGACATTTGAATATTTTAGGGACCCAATATGCGTCCGTCTACAAATGTACAACTGTGAACTATATCTCTATCTACATACAACAATTGGCGCTTCATCTAGGAGTTCTTGAAGTTCGTTTGGATCTTGTAGCTAAAAGAAACGGCACCGGTTTTGGCATGCTTTTCTCCAAATTTTTCCAATTTCCAAATTTGTATAATTTATCAATTATTACCACTATCAGGCGGAGTTAGTTCCTTGTGAGTCCAGCCAACTATTTTTTCTTGCGGGCCTTAGCTACCTTAGCTTTGACGACGATCAGTATTCGTCCAGTTTCGCCTCGCTGCCAAGTAAATTATGCTACTAGACAAACACGTTTTTGTTGATGTACTACAAGTTTTATCACGCATCAAAAATCCATTCGCAAACTACCGACTCCAATTTTTCAATTTATTTTATTTCAAGGGTTTATCTACAATTATGCAGTAAGAAAATGTGTGTGTGTGTGTGTCCGTAAGAAATTGCAAGGAGAAAGTTGTCGTATTTTTCGTTTACCAAAACAAAATTGAAAACAATATCAGAGACTCTGACGCTCACGCCCGGGGAAACTATTGTTTACATGGTTAAAGGTTCCTTTTCCTGTTGCTTTTGTTTTGTTTTATTTTATTCTTCAAGCTCTACAGTGCTTTAGTTTCTGGTAGGTATTATTTATCAAACGTCGGTTGACAAAATATATATACAAAATATATATAATTAGCATTAGCTCAGAGGATGTAATATCCGTTGATCGTTTAATAGCGCACTTCGCTGTAGTTGGCATGATGATGTTATTAAATAGAAAGTATCTTCCCTTTTTTTGTAGTGATTCCATTCTCACTTATTATCTACTGTCCGTACTGCCGGAAAAGAAACGCTTCTGTAACGTAGATCTTTTTAATATGAAGAAACGCTTACCCTACAACACAATCTTGGTATGAATTTTAAAAAATTGAGTTAGTTATTTTTTGTCTTGCCTGATTTTTTTGGTTGATTTTGTGTGTGTGTGTTTTTTTTTACAATAACATTTTTATTAATTGAATTTTATTCTCTTTTACGCTTTCTCGCTCTCTATCTGTCACTTTTTTAAAACAAATTTCCATTTTTTTTCTGTTTCGATCCGTCTTCTTCTGTTGTTGCTTATATATTGTTTTCGTGTATGAAAATGTATACATTACGGGTTTTTTCTTACGGATTTTGCACAATGCAACTGCGATTATTAGTGCAATGCAACAAAAAAACACACTATTTGGAACACTCCCACCTAGGTACGCACATCACCTACACAAATACATACACACACATCCCTCAATCCTCGCACAGCAAAATGTACACCTATAATATCACATGGAAACTGTTTTTCGTCTCTGTGAGCACCTTTGACCCCCTAGTGAAAAACATCCCTAAGAATGGTATGCGCTGCCCTTAAGAAAAAAGGGGCCCAGTTTTATTTTAAACCCTCCACGAAACCTAACGATTTTTATGTATCGAGACAGAGTTGCTGGAAAGTTGGAACGAGGGAACATATTTTTTTGCAAAGACATAAACGCACTAACGTAGAATAAAATTACAGATTTTTCGGACCCTTACCGGACCGGACAAACAAACAAAAAATGCCAAAAACTATCTTGAACCCAACTACGTTTGCACTGCGTAAAAGAATTATAACAAAATTAAAGTGGAAGTACCTTTGCTAAAAGTATCCAACCTAACCATACTGAATGCAGTGCCCTCGGAACAGTAATCCTAGCGAAGAAACGGACTGTGCTTTGCTGTACGGTGCCTCTTCTCACAGGCATCACAGAACAATCAGAGAAAGGTTTCGAAGCAACCTGTTCGCAACTGTCCGCGAACATTACCCTGGTACGCATATCTGGCCAGTGCGTGGTAGATGTGTAACTGCTATGTTCCCGAAAAAAAACCTATCATTCCCGCTTGCTAACCCCGCAAACCTAGCAGCAACTACTCCGAGCCGATTCCGCTACCACCAGATTAAAATCCAAATTGTTTGGCCGCATAAACCCTTTCTTGATGCCGTCCCACCCGTCCTCGACCTTATATTCGCCGCTCTTAATTCGATTGTACACCTCCTGCGTGACGAGTGTGAACGCTTCCCGGACATTCATACCGGACCGGGCGGACGTTTCCACAAAGATCAGCCCGTGCTGTTCCGCGAATGTGCGCGCCTCTTCGATGCTTACCTCGCGCTGCTGCGCACCGCTCGTGACGAGATCGAGCTTGCAGCCGACGAGCGCAAAGACGGGCCGGTGCGGTTCGATGTGCCGTTTCGCTTCCATCATCCAGAGCGGGATGTGTTCGAAGCTAGCGTGATTGGTAATGTCGTACACTAGCAACACACCGACCGAGTTGCGGTAGTACGATTTGGTGATGGAGCGAAATCGTTCCTGGCCGGCGGTATCCCACAGTTGCAGCTTGATCCGGGTGCCGTCCATTACCTCGATCAGGTGGGCAAAGAAATCGACCCCTACCGTTGGGTCGGAGAGCTTGGGGGCGAAAGCAATGAAACGACTATGTCTTTAGTTAATGCCGATGGTTTAGGTGGTGGGGGGGGGGGGGGGTCATGGGGGAGAATGTTTCGCTTGCTAACTTCAATAATTGTAGCATATCAAAAGTAGATTTACCAATCCGAGCAACGACGAACAGAAGAGTGTGAGAGGAAAACATTTTAGATGGGAGTGAAAAGACAAGATATCAAGACGCAACATCAAGAGTGTTACAAGGGAGTATCCTCTGTTGACTAATCGGATCACCGGATCGGAAGTCACATTTTGTACGCTGATGACGCAAAAAGCCACCTTCCAATCCCCAATCGAGCTGACCAATTATCGCTGCAGGCCGTTTTAGGTATATTCCAGACCTGGTGCGTCTCGGATGGGCATCGACATATGTGTTGCTATCACTTTTGCTAGAAACAGTGACATCCTGCTTTATGCCTCCAACCCGAATGGTGCAGGCATCGAACGTAAACGTTGTGTCAGGGACCTTGGAGTGCTTCTTTACCATAAGTTGAACTTTAATGTCCAATTGGAGCACATAGTGACCGGTGGTGAGACGACAACGGCAGGACCGGGGTTCAAATCCCATCCGAACTACAGGTCCCCCGTAGTGAGAACTGATTATCCAACAGCGTGGTATTTAGTAAGCCATTACGATGGCCGGCGTGACCTTGTAGGCCGGTTTATCAAGAAGAAAATGAAGAAAAGCGTATAGTAAAAATACAAAACATCAAGTAAGAAAAGGTGAGGTATTATTGACCGCTTTCAATAGCTCTATAACAGGATCTCAATGGTCTTCTAAAGGGCGGTTTACGCACTCTGAATCGCTTCCCTTCTTCTCGATTTCCTTGATTATCGCCTGTTTTCCTACCTTCAACCCATTCGATTTACTGCGGAGTAAACTCCGGATTGCTTCCGAAATGGAATGAAAAATGAGGACTTATCTATCACTACTCACCACCGGCCCGGGCCCCAAATAAGTAATAATAATAACAATATATAGATAGAAGTAGTGGGCTAAGGACTTTACTTGAGGTATCAACTCTCCTCAAGTCCGTTTTACCTATAAGCTGGACTGAATATCCAGTTACACGTAAATCATGTCAGGAAAGCCAGAACTTTGGTTGGTCAACTGTGATTCAGGCGCGGAATTAACCAACTGCGCAAAAAAATTATGCATAGCACCCCACCTTCCCCACCGAAAAGCGGATACTTACTTCTGCAAATTTGCCATCGGTAAAATATTTCAACAGTGACGACTTCCCGACGGTACTGTCTCCAATGAGTATGTGTCGGAATTGATAATCAAACATGGGCTCCACCATGGTGTGTTGCTGTTGGTCTACTGATTGCCGATCCCGAACAGCTGCTACAAAACAAACCGTATCGATCCTGCTAGCGTACGTTAGAGGTTGCGCTGGTAAATCGTTGATCGGTTGCTTGTAAACGTCCAAGTCCGGTGTGTGTTTGTGGGTTTGTTCTTTTTCCGGTTGATTGGTGGTTTTTGGGACCTTAAGCTGGGCTCATGGTTGATTTCATTGATGATGCACGAGATGCGAGCGTGGATCAGCTGTTCCAAACAGGTTTGCTTTCTTTGGCAGTAAATGTTTGGCGTTGCGTTTCGGAACGGCAGAGGACAACGTAGCGTTGTAAAATGCCGTTGCTCACTCTTAGCAGCAGCTGGAAGTTGTTTTCGACCTTATCAATTGCACTGTGTGTGTGTGTGCCCTTTGAGACGTTTCGTTTCGCTGGGTTCTGATTGCTTGTTCGCTCTCTATCTCTTTCCCACACGTTTGTTGCTGCTCGTTAAGCGCTATACAATAGATTTGTCCGCAACTCGCAGAAAAAAAAAACGACGACAACAGGAACACACAGGACTGAGCGCAGATGAAGGGCGTAGGAGAGCGGACTTGCTGGCCTTTATCTGACTCCGCTTCGAGTGTATGGCTTTTAGGACATGTGAGAGAACATCAACATAAATTACATAAACATGATTATATGCTGTCACTCCGGCACTGGCTATCGCTCCTGCTTATTGAACCGCAAGCTTCGGCATTATCTCTAACTGCGTAGCGTTTCTATCGCGGATCAAACCCTCTCGATGTACTGGTTTCTACAGCGAAAAAAGGAAAGGATCAAAAAGGCCGAGCATGAATAATGATACTAATGGTGATGCAGCTATGTGTTGTTGTGAAAATTCATGCCCTAGGCCACATGCTCACTGTAAACAGTATCCCGTTCTTAATAGGTTTATAATAAATATGACACACACACACTCGCACACGCAAGGAAACACACCTTTTCGGGGTTTTACTTTTCCAGCTTATCAATTTTCCGCACAAATTTTCCTCTTAATTGTTTTGATCAACATAGTTTGACAAATGGGCGAAAACGCAGTGGAACGTTTTGACAGCTCTGGCATGACACTGCGAGATGACAGTTTTGACACACTCCGGCAGCGAATACATTTGCGGTGAAGGCTCGTTTACACACGCAGCATCACACTTCTTTCGTTATATATTTCAATCTTTTGTTGCTCAGAAAAAATTAGAAATGCTTACCTATGAAGCATTCAAGGCCTGCTTCTCGATCTTGCATACGGTCGTCGTCGCTATGCGAAATGAATATAAAATTAAGCTTCCTTATAGACGCGTCAGTCTTCACACGGTAGGACCTGCGTTTAGGAATCCCCCAAATGGACCGATCCTCTGTAGTGAGGACTGACAACCTAAAATACGTAGTATCATTAAGTCTAGTAAGGCCATAGAGCCAGACAAAGTTAGAGAGTCAGTCCTCATTACACAGGTCCAGGTTCCAATGTCACTAAAACAAGCCTGTTAAATTTTGGCTGGGATTTCGAGTTAGCGGATGATGGGGCAAGTGCGCCACCTAGAATTTTTTCAGTAAAAATTCAGTTAGGCAACCAAATGAGTATGCAGACTTGTTTGTACCTGTTAGTAGATATAGTACACAGGATTTCATGGAAAATAATCAAACTTTCTCATATTTATCATCTTTTTGCCACTGATCAACAAAATTGTGTGAAATATTATAATATTTCAACCAGTTAAAATAAACTCTCAAAACACAACGGAAACCATTTAACAAAAAACTGTGATTTACATGATAAAGTCGAAACAAAAAGACGTTGAAACATGAACGAACCTTAAAAACTATAATTTTTTCACACACAAAATCCAAGCTTTCACACATAAAGTCCTTCTTGAAATAAAAAAAAAAACTGGATTGGAATTAATACTCCGAACGATCCGACATGGGATAGAATTCCAGAATCAGATTTTTGTTTTTTGATTAGTAGTTCATGGAGAAGCAGGATGGTATGTGCTTATAAGCGGACCCCCAGAAAAGGGTGACCAAGGGCTAGAATGAAATCGGCAATAAGATCCGTGACCGAAAGGAGCTCTTCAGTGACACGAGCCCCATACGACACTAATTTTCACCGGTAACACAGGTGAAATGCTGTGTTTTTTTAAATGTTTTTTTTCTTAAAAAAACGACAATATGGTTTAAAGCCGTTATAGTCTAAATAAATAAATAAATAAATAAATAAATAAATAAATAAATAAATAAATAAATAAGGCAAAGCTTATTGTAAAATTCAATTACTCATATGTTTTATTTGTTTTAAATTTTTTGATAGGATACTTTGATTTGTTGGGTGGCAGTTTTGTGAGTCTGTTTCACCATTCACCTATTGCTCTCGTGCGTGTGTGTTTGTTTGTGTGGAATCATATCCGAAGAAATTCTTAGATTATCCTCACCATTGCCATTTTAATTATTATTTGCTTTTGCTTGCATAAGACTGCATTTGCTTGTCTATTTGTAAGGATGCTAATCGTGTGCGCTTAAAGTTTTGGTTCTTTGTTTTGTTTGTTTCAGGAGGATGAAGAGTCGAACGTAATAAATGAACTATGGATAATGTTATTATTACTTTGGAAGAAAAATAATACAAAACCACTGGCATTGGAGGGGGAAAACAAATAAAAAGTAAATGCATTTATCACGTGTAATAATCCGCTTAACATTTTCGTTTCGCGAGCGTAATAGACAAAGTTGCGTTTGATGTTGAAGCAAACAAAAACATACATGTAACTAGCCCATTGGTGAAACACGATGCGACTAGCTAGTCGGCTGCACGTGTATAATTTGTTCGTTTTGCATTATTAAACCCCCCGGATGCGAACCACGGAGGTGAGCATTGGAAAAATAATCCATACGGCAAAAAATTGAGCTCGTATAGAGAGAAAGAGAGAGATGGAAAGGGATAGTTTAAGTATGAACCATATCGGAAGGAATCAAAATGACCGAAAGAGAAAGATATTTTTCGGTGATGAAAAAGTCTGGTAAGCACTTTCTCTATTCTTGGCTTAACGACCTCTAAGGTCATACCGGCCATCGAAATAGCTTACTAGACTGTCGATACCACGCAGTTGGTTAATTGAACCCCGGTCCTGCCGTTTGAAGACTGGCGCCGCTGTCGCCTACACCACCGGCCCGCCTCAAGCACTTTACACACCACGATTGCTTAGATCTTTCACCTTGTAAATCCGGACCAGCCAGTGTTCGGTCGTGTACGCCTCCTCCAGCACATCCAGCTCGAAGTCTTTGTTCCCGATCTCGGCCCCCCGCACCCGATCGTAACCGGGCGCTTTGCCACCCTCCGTGTACACCTGCCCGAAGCGATAGTAGCACATCTTGTACATTAAACAGTTGAGCAAGACGGGCGATCCTTCCTTGTCGATCCGGAAGTCACCGCTGGGTGCGTAGTAGTCCATCTCCTTAATGTGTGCGCCACGATCCGTACTGCCACCGATGCGTACCATCCAAAGGAATTTGTTGATGTCTGTGTTAAGAGCAGTTTTGTAAATTAGAATATAATAAACGGGCCTTATTTTCGCTTAGCACTTACCATCCGACGAGTAGCCAGTGAGTCCTCCGAAAATGACCAGCACGTAGTCCACGTCTAGCTCTTTCATGATTTCGTACGCCTTCTCCTCGGTCGATGCCATCGCTTGTCCGACGCGCGAAATGTGCGTATTGTTCCAGGTATTGTTATCCACCAGAATGGTACGATTAGCCATGGCCGTTATTTGGTAACCGTAATCCCACCAAGACATTACGCGTGCATCCTACAAGAAAAAGGTTTTTTTTTTCTTTAGTTCTTACCAACAATAAAAATGGCCGTGAACATTAGAACACCGCGGAAAAGGGTTCATTCAGCGATCAAAGTGCTAATAATCATTGGTTTTATCAAACAAAACGTGCTCTACAGGATTGCTCAACTGTTGGGCACGTTGTGACAAAACTCAAACTTAAACTGTTTTCATCACTATGATATAGAGTTTCCGAGAAGAAGGCTTTTCTGGACGATGGTCTAGATGAAGTGGGCAATGGATAAGTAGAACTCTACATCTGTCACCGTTTCTGGACGATCCATCCATCCATCCAGACCATCGTCCAGAAACGGTGACAAATGCCTAGTTCTAGTTCCTATCCATTGCAACTTCATCTTGACCATCGGACAGAAATGCCCCGCGCATGTTTAGTTCTTCTCGGAAACGCTGTATGTTTGGATAGGCCAACCAGACGGTGTTGATGAAAAAAAGGACTTGGGATATTTTAAGGAGGACAAGAATTCATATTACACTGGGGTGATTTGAACTGAAGCAAAAAGAATGAGCTGTAGCTGTTACAGCTCGATCACAGATCGTTGAACTTTTATGTCTTACATACGCATATTAACTCAAACGGAAAATTCAAAAACAAAAAAAAAGTTTGCCTGGACATCGAAATACAGGACAAATAGATAATTTTCACAGATACGACGGAACATCATCTTTTGGTTGAAAAAATTGGAACTGTCCCCTTAAATATGGTACACGTCTGGTCAGCTTATGTTTCGTGTGTTGTGGGAATATTTTTGGAGAAGCTTCCCTAGTGACAAAATTACCTTCATAACCACTATTGAGGGTTTTTGCAATACAAATTTGCCTCAAAAGTGCTTTAGCTGGCAGATTTTGTCAGTAGCGATCGACCACATGTACGTACCTCGGGTGTATTCATCTTTAGCCAGTAGTACGCCTCGCGGAAATCATCGAAAATGATCCGTCCACCGTCCTGCGAACGGGCGCTCAGCACGATGCTTGGCGAACTGTACGCTTCCGACGTTACCCAGGTGCAGTGAAACGTGTACGTGACGAGCAGGAAGGTTACGAGCAGCACAAACCCAATCGCTACCTCATTTTTCACCGACGATTGTTGCTCGTACCGTGCCTTCGTCTTGCGGTTGCTGCTTTCCGGGACGGTCGCCACATTCGCACCGCTCACGTCCATATTGCGGATGTACTTGGTGAGCAGGTGAGAAATGGCAATACCGGACAGAATGCACATGACCGGTGCCAGTACCAGCATTAGACGTACCATTACGCCGGCAAAATAAATACTGGTCACACCGTACAGGATGATGAAAATGTTTGCATCCGAAAGCTTCGAAAAGCAGAAGTAAAGTCCGGCCGGAAATAGGAATACGAGTATTTGCAGATCAAAGTAGAAAGATGACCAGGACGTCGGCTGATGCTCGGAAACGGACGCAATGATGGGGATGTGATTTTTGGCGTAGGACGGATCGAGCAGAGAGTAGAATCGACCGGTCCAGGGTGAAATTTTGCCAGTTACGGTGAGGGCCAGTCCGATCAGGGCTGCAACCGAGGCGATGGTCACGATCAGCGCTTGAAACAGTGTTTCAAAGTGTTCCTTGGGTACGGCCGAACGTACGTAATCGACGAACGCGTGCAACTGGCACAAACCAAACACGCCGAACGCAAGCATATGCTCCGAGCTTTGGACCGGCTGAAAACCAACGAACGAGATCTGCATCGACAGGATGGTGCCGATCGTGTACAGTGTGCTGTAGGCGATATAGACTCGATGCGTAAACCGACCGGTCGCCATCAGTGCCAGCACGTGCAGTGGGATCAAGTTGATCAGAAACACGTACCCACCCCAGGACGATACCATGTAGAAGTAGGCGAGCGCAGCAAACGTCGCCCACAGGATCGCACCCGTCTTGACCGCCTTGATCCAGGTGTAGTACGTTAGCAACATACAGAAGATCGCAATACCTTCATTGTCGTACGAACCGGCAACCGAGCGTGAGATGTATCCCGGCACGATCGAAATCATTGCACCGGCGACCAATCCCGCACCGCTACTGTGTATCTCCTTCGTCAGCAGGTACGTCACGATGGTGGTGAGGGAGGAAAAGAACGGTGCCAGAAACACGCACACGTTCCGTATGTCGACGGTAATGTTGACGAGCCACATCAGTCGGTACAGTACGGCGGAGGTCACCATCAGACCGGGATAGATGGTACCACCGATGATACGGCCGAGCGGGTACCACGCTCGATCGTCGAACCAGTTGTGGAAGTTGTAAAACCCTTGCTCGGCCAGATGCTTCGTGGTGCGATAGTTAAAGTACGGATCGAACTCGTGTATCACACTCTCGAACCGCAGGACGGAGAACAGACGAGTTGAGAAGGCTGCCGAGAGAAAAGAGAGGGAAGAGGGAAAGCGGATTAGAGCAAAAACGCTTGTAAACGATAGCATGTTTCAATCATTTAAAAACTTTAAATTTCAGTTGACTGAGCAGTTCCTGACCAGTCCATTATTTCGGCCTTTCCGGTGGAGGAGGTATCAACGCCATCACACCATCTCCAGGGTGTCCACTCAGATTATGATTTCAAATTCCCGGTTTTTTCTAGTTTATGCAGGTTCACTACATTTCGATTGCTCACAGTAGATAAACTTATCTGTTATATGTCTCTATGGTTTATAAGGTAGTTCAAAACTGTATGTAAGTTATGTGTTAAAGAATACTTTAAGGAAGTAACTTCAAAATTTTCAAAGACACTGACATTTTCAAAAAACTGGAAGGAAAACAAGAACAACATATACGGGTTGGGATTATAGAGAATCGTAAACTGAACTTTTATTTCAACAACACACATTTCTTGAGCGTATACAGAGGAAGAAAATGTATATAAAAATGTTGTGAAACAATTAATGACATAAATAATATACATATATATTTTTTTATTAATAAGGGACGGCCAGGCCGTATTGCTTACAAGAAACTTAAAATTAGTATACTCCTTTCATCTTTACTGGGAGATATTTCCTTCTCCGAGCTGTGAAAGGGCACCATATCCCGGGTGTGCTCGGTTGAACAAAATAATTTTTAATACAGTTCAAAATTAGAAATGAATAATGTTTTTCTTTCCCTCATAGAATTTGCTCAATTTTTGCTCAAATTTCTCAACAAAAGAAGCGAAATGTAGCATACCTGTTGTACATTTTCTAATATTTCTATCAAAAGATACTTTCATAAACACGTCGATACAAATGATTCACGTTATCAAAATTTCAAGCAAACACACCAACAACGCAAATGACTTACATTTCACCAAGATAAAAAGCTGACCAGCACACTCGTCTAGCGAATGCTGCAATGCAATAAGAACCCATACCAAAACAACCAAACCAGCCAGAGAGTGGTAAGCAGTTGAACGTAAAACAAATTACTTTATCCATATCAAACCATTGCTGACAAATAGAATGAAACATACATAATTATTTCCGTCGGAATAGTAATGACTTTACCGCGACCGAAATTCCATCCAAAGCGGCAAATTTTTAGCAAGCATAGAAATCGATCAGATCACATCCGAAAGTTACATCCATTGTGACACATTCATAGCAAGTGCAGCAAGAGATTGCACAGCGCGCGATCGTCCCGAAACAAGCAACACATTCACACGGGACAAAAACCGTAAGTTCTTGTTGATTATTTATTATTATTATTATCGTAAATTTACCGTAAGCAACCTTATGAACTCAACAGGATAAAAGGTTTTTTGTATGTCTTTTATTATCGACAAAGATTGAGATCACTGATAAATTGGGCGCAGTGAATATTTTCGTACAATATCATAGGAGACGATTAGCTTTTCATCTAGTAGATTTACTAGATTTAAAGGAATTGTTTTGGCTACTATCTGAAGCATATACAAAGACATTTCGTTGCTTTGCTATTTCGTATCGAGTGTTTAAACAGATGATCAATGCTTTTACAATTTCAACTGGAAATCCCTGTCACCATGTTACCAATTTTAATGCATTTGTCTTTCGTATGAGACGTTCTCTGTCGTCCGAAGAAAAATAAAAGAGTATGGCAAACACACATTGCTTCCATGGCGATAAAAGCCCAGAAAATCAGAACTCCGCATGCCCAATTCCGATTACGTTTTGTGTGGCAACCTTCTGTTAAATGGAATACGATGGGTTGTTTTTTCCCCCATGCCATGATTGATGCCAAATAACAAATGAAAACTTGTATTCGTCGTTCGTGATTTTCTGAACTTGTTTTTTTGTTCAATTTTCTAACTGGAATAAGAAACCCAACAAATGTGTAATCACACGATCGGAAGGCATAGAGTTAGAACCCAAAATTGCCGACAAAATCATTTCCCGTGCAATAACCTCTTAAGTGAAATTTTAGTTGCGCTAAGTTTCACACAGCTGAAATGCGATTTAACAGTAAACATTGAGTGAAAGTTGCATTCGTTTATCAGCGGTTTAAGGCAACCAGGAAAGCAGGACTTGATAACGGGTACTTACACAGAATAGCCGCCGTCGTTAGGATGCCCAACTTGATGAGGCTTTCCTGTTTTTCCAGGTTCATGCGTAGCTTCGTTACTTGATCCATCTTGGCAGGTGCACTAACATCCACGGCAAAACTGCAGCCGCTGTTCGATTACCGCGGTGTGTTTTTGGCTTATAATCACGCCGTTAACTAACACCGGTTACTTCGTTCCGCTTCGTTCGTTGTGCCTTCTGACTAGAGCAGGACGCGAACCGTGTTTGTGCAGCGTCTGCAGCGATGGGGCCAATAGCGAACCGCGCGGTTGTTTTGTTTCACGCTGGCTGACCGAAAAAAAGGCTGGGAAATGCTCACTGAATTGGTTGACTATCCTCAGAATATGCCCGGTCTTCGTCGTCGTTGTTGTTGTTGCCCTCCGATGAAACACGTCGTTCTTGCAGGTGCATCGCTTTAGCGGCTCGCAACAAATAGCTCCTTCAGTTCACCATTGTGGAGCGTGAAGGCACAAGGTATAAACGCACACACCGCACGGCAGGATGGTTCGGCACCAGTGCGAGTATCGTCCGAAAAAAAAGAACCAAGAGAAAGACCGGCGTTTTTTGGAGCCCGTTTCTTCCGATATCAAACACAATCAACCTTTCTGGCGTGGCACATTAGCTTTATATGGCTGTCTGTCATGGGACGCGTGCTGTCAACGCTTGGGTGACGTTCATCTTAAACCGTGTTTACACATAGCAGCTGCTTGCTTTTCTTGTCGCTCAAGCAACGGTTGTAGAAGTACAAAGCTGATTTATTTAAAATAAAGTTTAAATTACGAATTGGCGTATTGGAAGAATAATTGGCATGATTTCAATTAATCAAACACAAATAAAACACGCTATCAACCCGCACTATCACCAAACTTCAAACATCATATGTCAAACAAAACCCAACTAGCAAAAACCTCAAGAAAAGGCCCGTTTCTGTCGCCTTTCGGGCTACTGTCGGGCTGCAAAAGGGCTGGTATTGATGGCTTAAGTGGATTTTAACGTCGTTTTTCGGTGACCTAGCACCCTATCACAGTGTGACAAAAAAAAAAAAAAAACTCCTGTCACAGTGTTTTAAAACGCTGTCTCCTTCATTCGCCACTCTCAGCCGTCTCATTGTTTATTCTTGCTGCCTTTGTGCGTGTGAAGATCGATCACAGTAGTCAAATCCGGGTCTGGTACAGGTATGTGTGAGCGTGAACGAAAAATGTTCACGCTCACATCAGTATCTAGGTTAGTGCCAAAGCTCCATCGTTCCATTTTTTTACACGGTTTTCAGAACATTTTTTTTTAAATTTTAGTACGGATAATATCCGAAGCTGTTGGCATCTGTCAAACCCCATATACAAATTTGACAGGACCATGCGAAAAAATCGGAATGATATAGCTGTGAGACTGGCCGTTCTTCTTATTATTTATAGAAAATACGTAAAAAAAACACGTGAACTCGTTAACCAGATAGTGTAAATAGACAAAGTTAGCCGTCCGGCTGTCGATTGCAGCTTGGGAAATCTTTCTTCATCTCTCTCCATCTCACGCACACCATTGACAAAAAATGAAACATCTTGAACAAAAGCGACACAACACATCCCCTGTCAAAACAAGAATCTACGACTTGACCAACAATAAACCCAAGGTAAGGTGCTTTGTGATCGCTAGTGTGCTGCTACCGCTGTTGTACACAATCAATTTCACTGCTATTGCTATCGAAGCCGTGTACAAACCTTTCTGTGAGCATGAGCTCCACCCGGCGTGTTATGTGACGAGCGCTAGTAGGGGCACCGCAAAAACCCACCCCACATTCCATTGTTCCGTGCGTGCGTGATTTCTAGTTTGTCTTGGCTATTTTGCGAAGCGCTGACTTGATGGATAGACAAGGCTGAAGGTGGGAGCACGGAAAATTTGCATGTTTTCGGTAAGCCATTCCAGTTACTGCCAGGTTGGATGTTTTTCCGCGTGTGTACAGCTATCTCCCGCGTAGCGATAAATGCCAGGACCACTTTACATTGCTGTAACGTAATCTCCAAAACAAAGCAACAAGATTTGCCTCCACCGCTAACGCCTAACGTCATTAGCAAACAAACGCTTTCGATTTGTTATCAGAAATGGTCATTACAGTAGAATGTAAACGCATTTGTGCAGCCATTGGTGCATTGTTCTTATCTGCATCGGTTCCGGTTTTGTAATTTCCCTCCTTTGTTCTTGCAGGTACCATCGATCACTACGCCCGCCAGCCACTTGGAAGAAGCATTCTAATTTGCCAGCCAACGACGAAATGCAGCTACTGTCGACGGGACGGCTTACTCTACTCTCGGCTGAGCTAAACCATTTGATTCTCCCTGAATGAAAGTGCAGTTTTGTTATCTATACGAAACACGGGTGGCAGCACGAAAGAAACGGCACGCAAGCAGATACTAGTCGATTACAGGAATCGCCGAGCAAGAACGATCGAGCTTACACCGATACATCATCCTTTTTTTTCTTGAGGACGGAGGAAAATGTCGAAACAGCAGGGAAAGTATGAATTACTCAAAGAAGACACAAAGCTGAGGTAAGTTTGATACCTTTTTCAATTTGTTGATAGTATACCAATGGGGGGGATCAAATCCCATCCGGCCCGTTTCCCCGTAGTCTCATCATGCAAGTATGTGGTATCAGCATGTCTAGTAAGATATGAAATGGTCGACATGACCCAGAAAGTCGTATTGCCACAATCCTAAATAATGGTAAAATGGTTCATCCCATTCGGTCCCACGTACAAAAGGCAAAAGGAAGCCAGGATTTATAGAACGCCAAGATCCCTCGAGGATGTAGTTTCCTTAATTTTGCAAATTTATCTTCTTCTGTTTGGCTTAACGACCTTCCAGGTCACGCCGGCCATCTAATGGCTTACTAGACTTGCTTATATACCACGTAGTGCGATAGTCAGTCCGCAATACGGGGGTGCGGCCCCGGATGGGATTATTTGCACCTCAAAAATGCTATAATAATGCTGGAGGGACAAAGCTTTGCATTCATGTTTCGATCGAGGGCATGGGACATACGAAGTCTTTTCGTCTTGTTGCAGTGGAAGCAATATCTACAAATTCTGGATATGTGCCAAGTCTTCCCAGCATAAGCTATCGCCCATCCGCTCGTGTGTTTTATGCTTTGTGGTGTACAAATTTGGGATGTCTCCAAAGGTGCATTACGGCAATTGATTTGCTCGTGTAAGCTTTCTTTGTTTTTGTACAATTATGATGAACGGTTATCGGCAAACTTGCCAGTTGCAGATAATTTGGGGACAACAATACCAAAGGCATATTATTAAATTCGGGGTTTCTGCTTGTTCTCTTTTTTTCTTCTTCGACAGGAGGCAACATACCTATATTCAGAGCTGTTTGCTCATTGCGCTGTGTGGCATGTCTAGCCTGACGGTGTACGCCACATGGACAATGATATATCGACAGAATCTAATTATACCACCGGCATTATTAGGTAATACGCATTATTCATTTGAAAACAAAAATGCTTAAAATCTATAAACGATGTATTAATATTTCTAGATGTTTCACTACACTGGCGAAACCGTCTTGTGCTGTATGAGGAAGCATTACGCCAAACGCTCCAACAGCAGGAACATATGCTTCAAAACTATCCGGACAATCCCGCATCCAGTAGCGATTCGCAAAGAACGATCGTAAAAAGTATCTACGCAAACAATGGGTCCACCGTGCTACCGGACAACATCTTCCGCGCAACCGATGCTACCGGTAAGGATGAGAAGCTCCAAAGCAGTAAACCGTTCGAACCGGTGCGTGTGAAGGAGCTGGACAGTGAGCGAATATTTCCCTCTCGCTTCGGCAATTACATCTACTCCAAGGAGGCAATGAACGGACAACCACCGAGTCCGAAAATCGTTTGCTACTATACGACGCCCTCGCTGAATGCTGCCCGACAGCAGGGCATCATTGGACGGGGCCACAGTCTGCGCCACATTCTACAGCCCGACCATATCGATCCGTACCTCTGCACGCACCTTAACATCGGCATAATCGATATCGTCAACCACACGCTGTACATCGATAATAACGTGCGGGAAACCTTACTGGGCACGAAGCAGCTCAGGCGGTTGAATCCCACGCTGCGCATACTGTTGTGGGTCGGGGGGGCAAGCGTGGGAGGTTTTGCCGAAATGGTGGAAACCCATGCCACCCGCAAACTGTTCATACAGTCGGTAAAGGCAACGTTCGAACTGTACCATCTCGATGGGGTTGACCTGGACTGGGAGTTTCCGGATAATGGCGGTAAGCGGCGGATGCATTTCTCCCAGCTGCTTCATGAAATACGGCGCGAGTATCAGCGTGAGCATCGTACGTACATACTGAGTGTGGCCGTTGCGCCACAGGAAACGATCGCTTATATGGCGTACGATGTGACGGAAATCAACAGCTACGCCGACTACGTAAATCTGATGACGTACGATTATCATTTCTACTCACCCGATTTACCACAAACAGGTAAGTGTGTACTAGAACGTAAAAGGGCGCGCTGGCCATGAGAGATTTGAATAATGAAAATTTCACATTAAATCAATTAATTTTTCAAGAGTGTTTTTGATTTTTTCAAACGTTCAAGCAATTTTAATTCAAGGAACATTATTATGAACGCTTACTATTCATCTGACCCATTAATCAGGTTCAATTTGAGTTGGACTTTCCGGGTGCTGTTAAAACTTGTTGTGGATGTACAAGTATTGAAACAAGTACTGCAAGCCTTAAAGTGTGCATACCGTCCCAAGATCAGCAACATCAATCTCTCAATTATAACACTAACTCACAAGAAAGTGTAGTGTTAGGCTACGTTACATATGCATTGCAAAAGATTTGAATAGCTATCATACATTTTTGTCAATTCTATCAATATGAGTGTACCAGAAACGCCGTGAACTTGTCTAAACGATCAGATGACATCGTTAGAATATCAGCCTTTAGGAACAAAGACGGCGAGATAAATGATTCGCATCTATGTCTCCCTTTATTTATGTTGTGATAAATAATATATTGGTATTTTCACGACGATTATTAGAAAATTTTCTTAACTATAAAAAATGCGTTCTGTAAAAAATCGCAGAATTGTTTGGCCATCGTAGCAGCGTTATGACGTACCTTGTTATTTATCTTTTTTTTATTCTCAACTTGGACACCATACAATAGATCCAAGCTCAAGGATAGGACGAACTACACAAACAGGATCATTGAATCGGCTAGTCATTTTATGAACTAAACCAAAAGTCCTAGACGTCCTTCGACTATAGCATTGATATGCGATCACGAATTAATGTGTTACAGACCTAAAAAATGCAGAGTAAGACGGTTGTGGTTTACACATATGTAACACATTTATAACCTAATTTAAAGTGAATCAGATTCTTAGAATCTGACAAATAGGCAATCTAAATCGGTTTGTCCACCCTGGTGGCCACATGCCTGAAATAGGGTTAACATGTTATATATGAATTTTTTTTTTACATTATCGACACATCGCGCACTTGGTTGACAACCGAAAAACGAAGTGGAGTGAACCGCATAAAACCATGAAAAACTGAGAAAAACCTGGAAAAAATGGAAAATCTAAAATCGTGATGTGACTTGCCACCCTGCGATTCCCAATAGAATTTAAACATTTTTTGCGATTCGAATCTCTAAAGAGTTTCAAAAACTATTTGTGAGGAGTTTATTTCAATCATTCACTAGAAAAGCTTTAAATCACTCACTCACTCATACTTAGTACGCACAACACTAATACACAAATCGTCTTTTTCTGTCTGCCCGTCCGGTGTGTTCGCGCCGTGTCTAGGACTTAACGCACCGCTGTATCGCAGAGCAAACGAGCACTCCCTACTCGGAAGGCTGAACATCAACGAATCCGTACACTACTGGCTGTCGGCCGGGTTGGAAAAAAGCAAACTAATACTGGGGCTGCCCACGTACGGCCATTCCTTCACCTTAGTCAATCCGTTCAACACCCGTATCGGTGCACCCGCGTCCAATTTCGGACGCGTCGGCTCGTTCGGGTTTGCGTCCTACTCCGAAATCTGTTGGTTCCGCCGGTACAACATTTACGTGCATCAGGTTTACGATGTGGAAAGCTGCTCACCGTACCTGTACTCCGGCAGCGAATGGATCTCGTACGAGGACGAACGTAGTCTCGAGTGCAAGGCGAAATACATCAAGAGCCACGGTTTCGGTGGTGCAATGATCTTTTCGCTCAATACCGACGATTTCGGTTCGTACTGTGCGGATAATGCACTGTACAGGGATGACACCGGTACGCCCAGCCAGCAGGCGAGCTTTCCACTGTTACGCAAGGTGCGGTCGGTGCTGGTGGACACCGAGCCAAACAAAACTGCGACAAACCATCATCAGCAGCTGGACGGTGTGTCTACGATGCCGTTGGGTGCCACAAAGGATCGGGATCGCAAAGGAGGGGACAACCGGTGAACCACCGTAATGAACTCTTACATTCATCTTCCGATAGTACTGGGCTAGACGCTAACAAAAAAAGCATGCTAGTACTGAAAGCGAATGAATATTTGCAGCTAAAGCGAAGCACCTGAAGTGCCGTGTAGTCTGTAGGGTTTAAAGGATACTTGTTGACAGTCTATTTATTTTACGCATTACATTTCCCCTCTCGATGTGGTTGGTTTCTTAAGGTTTTTTTTTTTTTTTCAATGTACTCCCCAATTGCTTCTTTTGTCACGCGAATTTGTGCTTCCTCCCGTTTTGCGGAAATTACAGATAAACACACGCCTCTCACTGATGATAGTTATAGCAGGTATCTAGTCAAGAAGAAGAGATGCAAATCGATCGGTGTATTTTTGCTGCACATTTTTTAACGAATTTTGAACGGAACGAGTTTGCAAACAAACAAAACAAAAACCAACACCATGAAAGTATGTAGCACTCTTGTTTTCTTTTGTATGATCAGCTATTCAGCTAGAAGAGTAAGGAATCATTGTTTCGTTTTCTTCCTTCTGCTTCATTATTCAGATTCGGGGAATCAGTAATAGCTAGAATGCATTAATTAAACATGCTTTATATAGTTTTGCCGCAAGAAAAATGTCGTGGAAGGTGTCTATTGTATCTTATTCCAATAATCCATTCCGGTAAATGTTACGTGAACTATTCTAACTGTACATAGTTTTTTTTAGAGCACAAATAGAGCCGAGCATCTGCTTCTAGAATAAAATTAAAGTTTAGACATGCTAATCGTCTACAAATATGATACAAAAAAAAAAGCAACAACAGCAAGAGCATAACAGAAAAGATCCAAACTAAAGAGGAAAAAAAAGGACACCAGAGAGATTATCGATGTACCAATTTATTGTCTTCCAGCAAAGTAAAACAAAAGCAAAAGGCCTGTAAAGTTCTTTGCGCTGTCCAAACTGTGTGTACCCTAACCTAGCAGCTCCCTTTGTTTGTTTGTCATTTATTGAGGCTATTCATTGATTTGAGAGGGATGGTGGAGGGTGTGTTGGATAGTGGAATCTAAACAAAGAGTAATTAATACTAAGAGCGAGAGAGAGAGAGACAGAGAGAGAGAGAGAGAGAGAAAGAATTAGTGTGTGAGTAGAAGATAGAGATGGGAACAGAAACTAGAAATGGATACCGAACAAGAAGCCTTCGTCGGATTCGAGAAACTTTAACTGAAAAACGTGCCTCTGATTGAATCCGTTGTTTAGTTGTTTAGTTTTAAATTCGTTATAAATATATTAATTTATATGTTCATCATCGTTTTACGTTTTGGTTTTGTTTATTAATTTATTGTTAACCGGAGCATCAGCATTTTTTAAAGGAAGAGTTGCTGCGCGAGTAGTGTGTTACTGTTAAAAACGCAAAACAAAACAAAAATCGCACGACACGCTCTGTTTTTTTTTATACTGAAATATATCTCAAAACCATAGTTCATCAACCGTTATTGCAACATGAATGTGCCTGATCAATATCACCAGCGTAAGAGTTTAAATAAAGCTAAACGTTAGTGCCGCAGCTATGGATTATTGGAGCTACTTATGAATAGAAATATACGTTACCAATTTGTTAGAAAAAAGAAAATCCTTTTGAATCTGGTTGGTTTGCGCGTGTGTCTGTAAGTTATAAACAACAGCATGTCCTCTCCAAGGCAAGTCATTTTTTTTACCGTAAAATGATTTTCCTAAAAAGAGTATAAATTAATATTTGTTCAACACATAAGAAAAATCAGCAAAGCAATCTACCGAAAAGTTCTTCGCCAAAATTCAGTATCTTCGTCTTTACTTTTATTAATATCAATAACGATAGAAAGATAGCAACACGGCCTGGCCGTCCTTTATGAATAAAAAAAAAAAATAAATAAGTAACGATAGAAAGAAATTTTTTATTTCGAATTTGATTTCGTTTGGGTGCAATTTTTTTCTCTGCGTATTAGTAAGCGCAGAAAGCTTACCTGTAGCACATTTTCGGTAAGCTTGGGAAAATGGATTGCATATAATTTTATTTATTTATTTAAATTTTAAGCATGACGGCTTGCGCCGTATTGTCAACACCAACAATTGTAACGGGGCATTTCCTCCCTGTTTTATTTTGGCTTATCCCGGGCATGCTCGGTTAGGGTTGCATATATTTAGAGGCAAAAGTTGAAATTTAAAAATGTGAAGCACGATACCTGTTTTCTCCTCAAATGGATGATCTCCTCTTACTACTAGTCGCAATTAGCCCAAAATGAGCAAATTTCGATGCAGCAAAATTGGGTTGGGTCATCAGGAGCAGCAAAACAGGAGAACATACGAGCCTATGAGGTAGCAAATGTTAAATTAAAAAGGGAACATACAATAAATTTGTTTCCGCAATGAAAATATATTTTTACATTCCAATGGCGCGAGTTTCAAAAAGTTTAATTAATTGTGTTTGTTGTTCATTATTTTTTAACATCAAAGTTGGGTTTCTTCTTATTGGCTTAACGACCTTCTATAGGTCACGCCGGCCATCTAATGGCTTACTAGACTCTCCGATAACACGTAGTTGCATAGTACGCACTACGGGGGAACTGCCCGGATGGGATTTGAGCCCCGGTCCCGCCGTTTGACGTATGAAGTTGGGTTTACAATGTCAAATAGTAAAAATCACATAACGTTCACATGGGGCTTAACATGGGTAGCAATAATCGGGCACTTACCGAACATAGATTCAATGTGACAGAGGGCCCCAATTTTCACTCCGTTTGATGCGCCAAAAAAGCTAACTCACCCACTGAATGGAGACTTATTGATAGCACGTGCTTGGACATTCAGTCCTCACTAAGGGGGAAACGGCCTGGATCAGAGTGGAACCATGGATCCTGACGTGTGACGTCCTGAGGCCTCGTCGTCCAAAATACATTGTCTACAAAGTGACCACATCTTAACAACTGGCCTCATCCACCAAGATAACTCTCAGTCGATGAAGCCTCGTCGACCGAAAGTCCTCGTCTACTAAGAGACCTTATCTACGCAGTATCCTTTTCTCAACAACTGGCCTCATGGTCTATAAAGCCTCATCCACTAAGAGGATTCTCACTCAATGAGGCCTCGTCGTCTGAAAGGCCTTATCTTTCGTTCGAAAGACCTCGACTCTCAAGAGACCTTCACTACAAAGTGACCTCATTTCTGCAACTGTCCTCATTGCATTTTTGAGCCTCATCCACCAGAGAGATCTTCGAAAGTTCTCTCTATAAAGTAGCCTCATCTCAGGAATTGGCTTCAGTGTATGTAGAGCATCATCATCGGATGGGAATTTTCTTGTTCGACCAAGAGCCCTTGTCTACCAAGAGACCTTGTCAACAAAGTGACTTCAACTTAGCAACTAGCCTCACTGTCTATAGAGCCTCATCCACCAATTCTCAGTCAATGCGGCCTCGTCGTCGGAAAGACCTCGTGTACCAAGAGACCTTGCCTACAAGGTGACCTTTGCAACTAACCTCATTGTCTAAATAGCCTCATCGACTGAAAGTTCTCTTACTGGACCGACCTCGTAGTTGAAAGGACCCTCCATATCAATACCTTACTACCCAAGGGCCTTTTTGTCTAAGAAAAGCTATTGCCCACAACACTCTCTAAATACTCTATAAAATAGAGCAATTAGGAATTGAAAAATGAGTAACCGACCGTAGTTACGAACAGCAGCCTATAATCTCGAGGATGCTTATGCGGAACCACTTACCAAGTGACAAGTTTTGCTGCCTGTCCGCATTGTGAAATAATTGTGAACAAAATAGCAATTATCGTTCGTTTCATAATATCCGCTGGTGGAATGCTTTGGCTTTTGGGCAAATATTTGCAAAAGGCATCATTTGCAAAAAACAAAAACCCCCCAAAAAACACGTTTGATGCTTGCCACAGAAACCAAAAGACAGTGAATGAAGCAAATCTTGCACCTGACGCAAAGGAAATTTTAAACCTTTATAGACCTAATAATGAAGTGTATGCTAATGATGATGTTACAATAGGCTGTGCTGCTGTATCGTGTATGTATATATCTACACCAGACTCACAATCAGTGGGCAGATACACGGCAATGGGTTGACAATAAAAGAAAACAAAAACTTGACCGTGGATCTTCAAATGTTAGCTTTCCACAATACCTGTTAGACCTGTTTTTTTTTCTTTCCTCGCTGGAGCGCTTCTGCTGCGTCGGCCGGCAGTCGGATGCTCTTCATAGATCAAGGTCAGCACCCCAGAGCATGGTGTTGACCGTGATATACTTCGATTTTTTGGGAGTATTTCCCTCCCAGGACTCTCCTCATACCCAACGAACGTTCGCTTTCGCTATCGAAGTATTATGCAAACCCGTAATGTCGTAGCTGTTCGGCAATGAGTCATGGACGAACGGATGCTCTCATTATTTTACACATTGTTTTGTTTTTATTCATCTTAGTTTGGAAACAAAATAAAGATAAGATTAATTGTTTGAACAGAGTGCAGAGAAGCAGAAAACCAGGAGTCGTAAGTGAAGAGTGAGAAGACATTTTTTGCTGTTGTAGAATTCATCCACGACGAGTAATTTATATCGGGAAGTTCGTCCGCTTCCTTTGCAGTGGATCTGGTCAGTACGTAATCTCATCGCTTGGCTGCTGGGCATTTCGTTGTAACCTCTTACAGTCTTTATCGTGCACGTGTCAACCAGACAAACACACTAGCGCTTTGGGTTGAGTTGGAGAAGGCTGCCTCTTTTACTTTAGGGTAGAAGGTTCCGAGCCTTAGTAGACGACAGTATTGACAGCGGGAGCGCCTGCGCTAGCACCAGAAACTCCATTGAATGCGGACGTGGCTGCAGCTCCAGCCGATGCGGCAGCGTTCGAGACGGCACCTGTGGCAGTATCATCTGAGTCAACAGCCGAACGCAAGTTGTAATCGTACTCGCTACCGAAAGCTCCCGCATTAGCAGAGCTAGATGCGCCTGCAAAAGATCCTGCAGCACCATCGTAGCTGCCACCGAAACCAGCATCACCCGAGCTGAAGGAGTCAGCACTCGAGCTAGCGGATGCACCACTGAACGCACCAGAGTTGGCACCGGCACCGGCACCGCTGAACGATTGTGCATCAGCGAATGCGTTGGCCTGAGCGTCCTTGCCCTGGTACTTGACGAAGTACACCTCCGGCTTGCCGGAAGAGAAGGAGCTAGCATCCGCAACCGAACCGGCCTTAGCCTGGGCTGGCTTGTTAACCAAGACGTACACAATGGTCTTCTCCTCGGTCTGGCTGGCAGCCTGAGCAGCAGCACCGGCATTCGCACTCACGGACGGTGCCTTGATGAAGATGACCTTGTAGTGCTTGCGGGGCGTGATGGTGAGCGTGTTAGCTTCGGCAGCGGCCCTTGGCTCCTCGGGTGCGACGTGATAGTAGAAGTGCTTCTGGATTACCGGTGCAGCATAGCGCACGTTGGTCTTTGCAGCAGCCGAGCTAGAAGCGCCCGACGACGAACCGAACGAGGATCCGCTGGCGAAACTGTTGCTACTGGCGGAAGAACCGGCGAACGAGCCGGAAGATCCGAATCGAGTGTCGGCCACACCAACCGACGATCCTGCGTTAGCGTTGTCGGACGAGCCGGAAAAGGCAGCACGAAGTCCAGCTTGGTAACCTGCGTTGTATTCAGCGCTGCCAGCACTAGCTCCGGTACTAGCACCAGAGACGGCGCCGGAACTGGCACCGGATACAGCACCAGCGGACGCACTCGCACCACTGAATCCAGATCGTGAGCCGAAATCTCCAAACTCAGCACCGGGCCCGTTAGCAAACGAACGGCCGCCATCGACGACGGTGTCCTCGAACACTGCAGGCGCGTAGTCTACGGTGACCGATTGCTGTCCAACGTCATAGCTGCTCGCTGCACCGGCAGCTGCAGCTTGACGCAGCTTCAGTCCAATATCGGCGGACGCGATAGCCAAACAGGCAGCAAAAATCTAATGAGATTTAACGAAAAAGAGAGAAAAAAAACTTGGAGTTAGTTACTTGCAATGGTTGCGAACATGTTGCGGCAGCCATATTGAAAACACTTTTTCTCCGTTAAGGAGGTAATGGCACCAGGAAGATTAGTTTCTAGCTTTCGGGACGTTCGGGAACTGTTCAGGAGCTAGAGGATTGATTGTTGTACATCCATTTGGGTGGCAATAGTTTGATAGCTGATCCATCTAGACATGAGTGCACGTGTTTGCTGTAAACACACCATTGCATACGGGCAATCCTTGTGCCTCAAATGCTTCGCTCAACACGCTACACGGTAACGGTGCAAATTGAAACTCACCACAAAAGAGCGCATTTTTGTGCGTACAATATTCACTGAGGTTACTTGAACTCCCGTTCGATGTAAACTACTTTGAGCGATGTCTGCTCGCCGGGACGATCGAACTTTACTGAAGCAGCAGTAAGGACCAACGCCTTATATATACACAAGCGCGGTATCAGTGGCTCCGATGCTCAATAATCGTTTAGATTTCAGCCTCAGTCTCTCATCTAGCATTGTCTAGCAAGTTTTTGGCTGAGGTTTATTAATTCAGCGAATATCAAAAAACAGTTTCGTCGCATCGCGGATCTTCCGTCTCGGCCACACACGCACCGAGATAGCTAAGCGATTAACGCGCGGTGGATATACCACCTGAGGGATGCCTGTTTGCTGTTTGCTTCTGGGGAGGAATCGTCGAGCTGGTGGGGATGCAAATCTAGTTAGAAATTTTCAAAATCCAAAACCGTAATCGTTTGGGGCGCGCTATTTATGTTGGGATGGACCGGTAATGATGACTGCCAAAAAGGGTGGTAATTCTTAAAATTTTGAATTTGTCTTCAGTCATTTTTTTGTGTGTTTATAAATACATTTATTACTCCATTTAAGCTGCGGAAGATCTGACAGGTATTAGATCTAACCGAACTCCGAAATTTTCAAATATTTCGGTTGGGTGTGTGTGTGTGTTTGATTCTTCTAGTCTTTGTTGTTGTTGTTGTTGTCGTCGTTTTCGGCTGTCCGCTGGATACATACCCCTTCTTCAAAAAATCTTAAGCATCACCGATTGTATCATCACTAATCGGAATATCAACAGCAGCATCAGCTGGTCCGGCTGTGCGGGTTTGGTGCGTGATAGTGACGTTTCGATAGCAGAGGGTGGGAGATTTTATGAAGATCACTTAGCATGACCGATAGATCATGGCAGGCGAGAAAAAAAAAGCAGAGTTTCAAAACTACACCAACCGGCTGAGTGGATAGCAGAAAATGCGTTCACCCATGTAAACTGTACCCTTTTGAAGCTAATAGCTCGGTCCGGGCGCGGTAAATATCGTCGCGAAAGATAATAAAATTTTGCCAATATTATTTTAACCATCCATTTACTTTATAACACGCCTCAGCTCTTTTGTAGTTGACATTTCTAAATGACCATATTGATCCAAACCTATTCGAGAACTTGAAAACAAAACCAACGTCAACGGTGGCAGCACCAAATAAAGAACACAGTTTATCGTCTCTTACGAACTCTTCAATTCGTTCCGATGTTACAGACATTACACATGAGCACTTTAAATCGTTTGCGGGTGCGGAAGCAGTTCGAGGCTCAAACCAAACAATTTGGTTTTTGGTTCTCCATCCATTGATTTGTGACACATGTTTGTCTTAACTGTGAGCTTTCATGCTGGATCCTCACTCTTAACACTTATTTCTCATGTGTTAAAAACGGTTGAATGATATCCTTGAAGGCAAAGCTATCTGGATCACCTCCAACAGTCAAGGGCCTTGTTTCACCATAATTAAACATCACAAATTACTTCGTAAGGGATAAAAAGTTTGTTGCAGAAATTCTAGTTACGTTACGGTTAAAAAAACTTCTAATTCATGTTTCAGACTACTAAGTTTTCAGCTTACCCTGTGGCCGGTTTAATGGCAGCGGAGGGCCCCGAATTTACAAAGAACCTCACCTGCTTCTGTACAATTGTGCTCGGATTGCTTCATACTAAAACTATGAATTCTGCAAAATTAAGGTTAATACTGCAACATTAATTGAGATGCCTTCTGAAGTCTGCGGTCACCCTGGACAGGACCGACAACCTCGTGAATGGCTCAAGCTAGGCCAGCTTGAGGGGACCCGTATTAGAGGTCTAGTGTCGGCGAGCCCTCGTACCCTCGATGTCCCGTGAAAGGAGTCTGGCCAACCGAAGTAAAAAAAGCATGTAACTTTATGAGCAGTCTTCAAAGCAATCGATCAGGTCGGTCGGTGCTGTCGGAAGGTTGATAATGCGTCTTAGAGACTGGATGAATGTCGTATGATCCTAGAGGGTAAACGAAACAGTTTTTTACTATTACTAAACTTACTAAAAACAAGCGCATCTCGATTTTTGGTTGGAAGTTATGAAGGTCGTTAAAGAGAGAAGACCTTCGTCTTTGGGGCTCCACAAACTTCAAAAGCTGGCTATTACCGACTTCTTTTACGCAGTGTACCCTTAGCTAGATAATATATATATATATATATATAGTGTATAGATAGATCTTGTGTCCGTCGAGACGGTATGCTATCATCTCGACCATCAGACCCTCCCGGACTGAGGATTTTGTTCACCAGCTTTAGAGAAATGTAATCCACTTCACGGATTCCTTGGGAAGCTGCTGCGGCTGTTGAAAGCCACTATGGAAGGGGTGCAGTGCAGCGGTGAGTGGACCGAGTTTCCTGGAAACGGATCGTCGACCTTGCCATGTCATCGACGATGTGTAACGATTGTTCTCATGTAAACTAGAAGACGTGTCCTTCAAGAGGAACCTATTTACATTTTGATAATCCTTTTTTATTATCATTTGTTTTGTTATGGATATTTGTGCCCAAATATCTATGTATATGTGTATGTATATGTGTGTGCGTGAGTGTTTGGATATACTTGTCTTATGATACAATGCTGGCTTCTTAATAATATACGCACAAAACTTATGCAGTTCTATCCTCTTTTTCGCAAGCCGTGTACTTTCGTTCGTTACGACCGAGCTTGCCAGATTCATTAATGGTAGATCAAGGGAAATAAATCTATCTTATCTGCCTGGCGTTTAGCCAGCAAGAGGGGGTGAAAATCGAGGACAAAAAGAGAGAGAGAGAGAGAGAATAGAACCGAACTTGAAAGGGATTCACGGAAGGAAACTACTTAAGGTACTTGTTACATAAGGGTGGTCGACAGCTTAGATCATGTTTCGTAGAATCAATTCTCGCACTGCTTTCCAATATACACTCGCGTTAAAACTCCGGTTCCAGAGGGGGGCGGTCAATCAATCGTAATTTTCATTTCCTTGAGAATGCTGCTGTGCAACACCTGGCTGAGGCTGAACACCGACGCTTTGGGATAGGTTAACTGTTGAGCAAAGCATCCGTCGCGACAGTTGCTTAGAATGCGATGTTGCTGGATGATCCGGCGTTCGCACCAACGGCAACACTGTCGTACGACGGCGTGACACCGAATCCGGCACCAGCGCCAGTGGCGGCGGCAGTGTATCCGGCAGTATATCCCGCGCTGTAACCGCTGTTGCCAGCAGAGCTGCTAGAAACACCGCTGCGTGCACCGAAATCGACAAAGTCATTGGCCGTACCGGCGGACGCACCCGCATCAGCGAATCCGGCACCACCGAAACCGCTATCGAATCCAGCGCCACCGGTCGCATAAGCGTCACTCGAGCTGCCAGCGAACGAGCCAGCACCAGCACCGCCGAACGAACCAGCGCCAGCACCGGCGTACGAGTTGGAGATTGAGTTCGAGATGGCCTGCGCGTCCTTGCCCTGGTACTTGATGAAGAAGACCTCCGGCTTGCCGGACACATACGAGCTAGCATCCGCAACCGAACCGGCCTTAGCCTGGGCAGGCTTGTTGACGAGCACGTAGACCAGTGTCTTCTCCTCGGTACGGCTGGCAGCCTGAGCGGATGCACCGGCATTCGCGCTGACGGACGGTGCCTTGATGAAGATGACCTTGTAGTGCTTGCGGGGCGTGATGGTGAGCGTGTTAGCTTCGGCGGCCGACTTTGGCTCCTCGGGTGCGACGTGGTAGTAGAAGTTCTTCTGGATTACCGGTGCAGCATAGCGAACCTCGGTCCTGGCGGCGGCCGAGCTAGAAGCGCCCGACGACGAACCGAACGAGGAACCGCTGGCGAAACTGTTGGCGGAAGATCCAGCAAACGAGCCAGACGAGCCGAAACGGGCACCGGTACCAAACGATCCACCAGCAGCGCCAGCCGACGCAGCAGCACCGGCACGAAGTCCCGCCTGGTATCCGGCATTAAACTCAGCACCTCCAGCAGCAGAGCGGCTAGCAGCGCCACCGAAGCTACCACCGAATCCACCAGCGCCGGCACCAGCTCCAGCACTAGCACCACCGAAACTAGCTCCACCGAAACCAGCTCCACCGAAACCAGCTCCACCGAACGAGCGAGCACCGACACCGGATGATGCAGAACCGTCCACAACAGAGTCCTGGTAAACGGTTGGTGCATAGTCGACGCTCACCGACTGTTGGCCAACATCGTAGCTGCTGCTACCGGCTCCTGCAGCTTGACGTAGCTTGAGCCCAATATCAGCCGAAGCAACTGCCAAACAGGCGGTTAAAACCTTTCAAAGGAGAAAAAACAGATATCGAAGATTTTAGATGATTGTTGATGTGGACTTGCGTTATAGGTTTTAGAAAGACTTTTTTTCTGACAAGAAGAACACACAAACGCTAATGTTCTGTTACAGATTTATCTCCAATTCCGACACCAAATAGCTCGTTTGATTGATGATGCTCTGACGTTCCAGAGTCTGGTTGAACGATGTGCCAGATGTGCCCGGGGGACGCATGAGAACGTTTGCACCGTAACTAACTAATAACTGCACCGCTAATTGTTGAACCACCAGTCGGAGTAGGGTAGGAGATAGTTTAAGGAACTCACCACGAAAAAGCGCATTGTATCTTGGTTGCGAAGTGACGAGGATAGGACTGTAGCGCGCACTCACTAAGTACACTTGTAAGAATGTCTGCTGAAAGACTTCCTTGCAGTGGCCTGTTCGTAGCAAACGATCGAACTTGACTGATGTAGGAACAGGATGCTCAGACCACTATATATACCGCGGCAGGCTATTGGCAGCCACGCAAAGGCGTTGTCCTGGGACAATTTTAGCGATGCAATTTTTTCTCTCCTTCATTTGCCGTTGCAAGCTGCTCCGAAAAGAATGGTGAACCATGGAAAGCATGAAAATCTGGTTAGAAATTGGTGGAACAAAGCTGGGGTGCCAATAAATCTGGTCTGCCCATATGTCGCTCCCCTTTTGGCTAAAGTAGCGCTGGTGCGGAAAGCCTTCATCATGGGTTTGAGGGGCTTTTTTATTTTTATTGGACTGCAGAATCGAAGTGTGTCTTGTTTTTTTGTGTGTTGTTTTCGTCCGTCTCTGTTGGAAACTCTTCTTTACAAATGGTTAGTAAGCTTTCCGTCCCGCCCATTTAGATATATGTTAGATATACTGCAGACGGAATGGTGTGAGCGTCTGGCTGTTTATTTTTTGCTACTTATCTCGCATCCCCACCAACAGTACCGCGCAGTAGCATCAGACGAATTTGCTCACCTGTTGGTGTGAATCGACAACTATTGACAAAATCCGAGCATATGTAAAAGAATGTGCATAAAAAAAAACAACACAAAACGTCCGCCGAAAACCACCGATACCTCACCAACTTATGTATTGTTTGTAGATAGATCTTTGTTTGGTAAGCATGATGAGAGGCGACGATCGGCAAGTTGAGTTGCTTAACAACTCTAGCTGTATATATGTATTTTTTAAAGTAAGATATTGTCAAGTGATTCAGCGCAGCACGCTATGCTTAGCAGAGAGTTGGCACACCGCACTTAAGTTGATAAGCTAATGAGATGATCTCGAAGCGGTTCGGTAGTGGAGTTGATAGCGGCGTCGGTCCTCACACGGCAGGACCGGAGTTCAAGTACCATCTTGGAGTCTTGTTGTTGTTCCCTCGTAGTTTTTGAGGACTATAGCTATCCAATTACGTGCTCTCAATGTAGTCTATAGTAAGCCGACAATGGCCTAACAGATTCCTTAAGCCAAGAAGAAGCAGAAAAGGGTGATCTCTCTTTAGGATTCTCGCGAATTATTTAAATATTCCAAAAAAACAAGCCCCAAAGTAAACAATGTTCTTAGGCATATATTTATCATTGTTTGTTTCATCGTGCATTTTGTTTCCATAATTTCCTGGATCAACGTATCAAGATTGGGCAGCATATGGAACAGTACGACTTTTGCCCTTTTTGATTCTTCGTCAGAATATTCGGATACGCGTCCAAACTATTTCCAAAAGAGGGAGAACTATTTTTGCCGTGTTTTGTTGTGTTCTTCTCTGTTTTTTTTTTAATTAATATATTTCTGTGTGCTATCTTTTCACTCTCGCTAGCCGCTCCTTTAGGCCTAAAGGAGCTAATTTTGCTGTTATTGTTGTTGAATCTTTTGCAAAAAATAAATAAAAAACACACTCTAATGATCATCCGCCACGATGTACGTTACGATACCGAAAATATGCAAATCAGAATCGGGAGAACCTGTTCTTTTATGGTATCCATTTTCAGGAGAATTGCTTTTTATACTTTTGTTTTCATTTTCCTGTCTTCATCTGTTGTTTTGATGTTGCTTTTTTACTTGTTCTTCCTTTTTTTTTACTCACTGACTGATTATGTATTCAAAGTATCCAGAACTCAGTACTTCTGAAGATTAGCGATCATCTGGTAAAATATTGATATAAAATTTTTTGATATTATTTGTTCAAGTTTCGGGAGAGTCATCCCAGTAGTCTCAGTAGGATACATTTAAATTTAAAGTTGATGAGTTAAAGGAGATTTTTTAGAAAATAAGAAAGAAATGCGCTTATTACAATAGTGATATATTATCCAGCAGTCAATTTATTACTCATTAATTACTTATTTAGTTCGATAACATTCTCAAGACGATTCAAAAAGCTAGAACACGTCATCTGATTGTAGTTTTCACCAGATGATATTGAGGGTCTATACCTCGGGGTGAGATTATTAACAGGCTTGATTCTGAACACTTAGTACCAAATTAAATCGTCCAACGAATTTAAGCAGTTTTAGGGGGACCTAAAATGGCGCTTTGTATTGTTTTAGGACAATATTTTGAAGTTCTTCAATATGGCGCTATCTACTTTGGTACTATTTTATTCAATATCCCTAAAACAGACAAGAGTGCAAAACCCGTTGGTCATCATTAACTTAAACATCGTGACACTAGTAGGATACTTGGTTCAAAACTGAAACTTTATCTTCATGAGAGCAGCCTCTAGTCAAATCAAGTATCTGAGTTAACTGAAGCTGTGTATGTGGCTATCTATACTAGATCTTTACTGAGGCAGGATATTCTCCGGCTTTCTTGAGAAGTTTTTATGATGGAGCTTAGTGGATCGCGAGGACCCTGTAGTGAGGAGTGAATACTCAACTACGTGGTATTGGCAAGTCTAGTAAGCCATTCGATGGCCGGTGTGACCTAGAAGGTCGTTAAGCCAAGGAGAATTGGATCGCTAGCAATCTGTACTCGGGCTACATCACTTGTGGCGGATTAGCGATATATAGCTGTAGAGGAAGTGTTTAAAGGCGTCTGCTGGACAAGAAGTTAATAAATGCAAAAGAAACTATAAAAAAGAAACTATACAAAGATCTTCAAAATCCTGGATATTTGTCTGCGATTTCTAACTTCTTGATTTCTAACTGATTTGATTTAATCCCCCACGGTACCTACGATGGATTAGAAGATGTTCAAATAAAGATCATACCACCTTCATCGATAGCTTCTATTAATATTGATATTCTAAAAAATATCCTCTTATCATCCTACATGCGGATTCATCAATATCAATTCCAAACCTATTTTCAACATGAGTTCTCGCGATTCTTAATATTCTCGACTAAAAAAAAACGCCATATAATTTTATCTTCTAAAGCGCACCGAAAAAATGGCTCCGGTTGACGCCGATTTTAAATATTCCAAGCTCCGATGCATGTGAAACGGAAATCCCCCGTGTGCTTGCCTGTTTGTCAACGTGCGTGGCGCTGATCAGCTCATCATCTACCGAACCGGTGCAGCGTGATGAGACCTGCATGTTCAAGGATAACTGCATACAGAACGAACAAATTGGGGGGAAATATAGGCGTCTTGCGGCAGTATCACGCCTAATGCTCGCACCGTACCAGTTTTCAGCTAGTTTAGCGAAACCGCACGCCCGAACTGGATGAATCAACTTTCGGCTTCGCTTATCCCGCACCACAAACCTGCCAAGACGTACAATAAAAGCGCGGCAAAGAAGACGAAAACCCGCCGCTTGAACAGATTCGTTCTGCTTAACCCTGAGATCGATTTTGCCGATGGGTTGTGTAGGAAAAATGGGTATTTTGAATTGCAAATGGCGCAGATCTCTAATGCAATCCGAGACAGACTATTTTCAGCGTGGTTTAAACCTTTTCTGTTTGTTTTTTGGACTTTTCCTTACTGACAGCTTCACTGCAGTCTCTCGGGTGACGTGTTTACTTATTTATAGCTGATTAAAGAAAAATAGTTTCTGTATGATGCTGTAAGTTATTGGGTTTGCATTAGGTGTATTCAAACGTGTGCATTAGTATATGGACGCTTCTCGACCTAGAGTGTCCGTTCTAAAGTTTAAGGTTAGTGGAAGGCTATGAGGTGTTCCCCCTATTGACAAAATTGTCTTAATAACCACTACTAAGGTTCTTTTCAATACAAATTTGCCTTAGTAGTGCTTTATTTGGCATATTTATATTGATTTGTCAACAGGGGCAGCTTGCCCAACCTAATCCTGTTCCAGCTAGACACGATTTTTTCCGCGGCAAGCAGGATATAGCCCAGAATAGGTTCCGGAGCTAGCGGGCTTTTGAATCGTTCGTTAGACGACATTACCACGTGCTCTTCCCAACATTTACCTGTTGTGCAATTCTACCTTGTTTGAAGTTGAAGCAAATGATTGCATGAAGTATAAAAATTTATTTATTTACAGGGTTTTCGTGGATATAATGAACAAGTTCTTCGAAATATTGATTAGCTCAGGTATGGTATTGATTCAATCGGATTCAAAGCATCCAAGATGCTAAACGTTGGTTTCTTCGATATTTTTGTATATTCACGCGTTTTTGGTCCAAGCAAACGGTGCTGTAAAACATCTAGGCGATCTAGGTGTAGGACATCTAGGTGAGCTATGGATACTAGGATGGAAAATGTGTGATTCTACCATCCTACGGAACAATTTAATGACAACATTCGAGCAATTCTATGCCTGACAGATTGAATGAATAATATACATGAACAAGTGAATATCTCGGCGAACATGTTTGTTATATTCTCGAAACCCTGTTTTTTTATGTTTCCTGATGGTTTCAAAAATCCATCCGTCACAGTATGTGCCCATTAGCTTCTTAATGTATGTATCAGAAATGGTCTGAACTTCGGTTTTATTTACATATTTTATCGTCTATTAAGCACCGCTATGCCTTCGTGACATAACCTTAGTTCTGTGAATTTCTATGGATCAGCTAGACTGAGCCGTAATATTTAAGATGATTTGATCCTCAATTCTCGATCCGCATAAACTCTGATCCGAAATCTGATCGCTTAGACCTTGTCTCCCGGAGTCGAAGACTCTTTGGATAATCAGAATATCGGCTAGTTTAAAAATAAGAATCGGTAAGCTTCTGACGATGCAGCAACGGTTGCTACGCAACCGACACCATTAATCAATTTACTAAACATCTCCGAGCAACCTGTTTGACAAAACCCACACGAGCAAGGCTAGTTTGGTGATATAGATTGGATGATTATGATTTGCGACAAATTTACTAAATAGTGGAACTTCCGGTAACAAATCTAACTCCACCGAAGACTAATAGCTTGACTGGCCACATTTAACAGACCTAACCGCACTTAATTAAATGGTGCCCAATAGGCCATAAAATCTGACGTGAACTTTTCAAAAAATCATTCTCTACCTCAGGGACGCAAAGTTTCTAGATTTCCAGGTGAGACGAGCAATGGGGAGGTTAGCCGATCGTCATTTCGTTTACAGTGTTAGATTCTATCTATTCCAGCACATTTGCATATTCGGCATGAAGAAGTGAAAGAATCCATCCAACAAAAAAAAAAAAGCAAAAAACAAAAACTTCGATCCCACCTGGTGGGGATTGGCGTGAGCCTTATGGCTTGGCGAGACTACACAAAAAAAACCGGTCCAGAATCCACCGAAACTGATCCGTACCACTTTGGTACTCTGTTGGATGCTGGCATTGTATAATAAACCGGCAGACTCATCTTCATTTCTCTTTCGTTTGGGAGAGAATCTTCGCACACGGTTGGCGGGTTGGTGTTTTCCAACGAGAATCGACTGCAGGTTCTAGCGGCTTTGGTTCACGCCCCAGCCTAACGCGCTACCCCCCCCCCCCCCCCCCCCCCCCTTCATGTTTGAAACAGGTTTGAATAAGTCAAGCAAATAAAAAAAAACGAAGCAAACTATCATCTCCAACATCTCTGCAGTCAAGTTCCGTCATGGGTACACCGTTGAGGCAATCCCAAAATGCGAAGGACTTGGATGAGGGTAAAATATATCAGGTTGTTTTCTGTTCTTTCGTGCATCGATCGCATTTGGCCGATACCCCTTAGGATATTGGACGTTAAAAATATACTTTCGGGCATTGATCGCATAGTACTGCTGGAACTGGTTGTCGTGGGAAGCCATTTCTTCGTCCCATGCTCACCAGGAACTCGTGCAGAATGAAGTTTGTTCTAAAGCAGCGTTTGCTAAAGTTCTGCGATGCTATCGATTATTACTATTCGCTTGTTGACTCTGTCAACTTTACTCGTTGGCCACTGTACAGTCAAACATCTTGCCGCTTCTTCAAGGTCAGCACTTGTAGACACAGGAGCGAATAGTTGAAGTGTATTATTACGCTATAATAGTCTCCCACCCGGGTCTCCCTTGCCAGTAGTTCATTCACCAGTTAGTGCACAATAGCAGCAGAGTGTTTGCCCTGTGAAGTCTACAACAGCAAAAAGTCAACCCATCATCAATCATCACGTCATCAAGTGGTGCCGCCTGTGGTGATGTTTTGACTTGCCGGAGGAAGCTTTCGATTTCTTCCATTCTGGTACCCATTTAAACTTCCATCACTGCTTCGTTTCGCCTATTTACTCAAACCAGAGTACTGCTATGCATTACGCCGCCAAAGCTCTGATATGATTGCCGTTTACGGATTCGTCGAGTCCTCTCTACGGTCGTCAAAATTAACAACACTACCGGTTAGATCTCGATACCAGGTTCTTCACCTTTACCGATTCTTTGCAGGTTTGCCGAGTTCAAATGTCACGATCCGTGCAAAAATTGTGCCGGTACGATCACAACCGTTTTTTTTTAAACAATCAACAAATAGTCGACCAACATCAGCAACCCTGCACATCAAGGAAGTAAAACCAACAGATAAATCTAATCCTTTGTGCCGTTAACTTCCGTCTACTTACAGTGCTGCTCATCTTTCCAACCCGATCATGCCAATCATTAAAAAAGAAGAATACTTGAAATAAGCTTCAAAAAGGTCAACAGCTTGTCAGGCAGGCTTGGTATAGTTGTGATGAACTGGAAAAGTTTATTGAAATTAAAGATTTTTGGAGGGGTAGCGAAACTTTTGTCACAACCCCATAAGATGCTTGAATGGCAGTAGATCAGAGCAGCAAAGCTGTTAAAATAGTTTGACGATTATTTTTACCGGTTGTCATAAAATGTATCTTAACATCAGAAGTCTTCTTTGATGAGATACATGGTAAAATATTGTATTTGACATTACCTTTGCAGCAGGTCCTGGGCAGCCATTTTTGACTTCTTGGGCTTCATTTTATATGTATACGCAAAGTTTGTCCCGAATACTGAAGATCCGTCCGGAAGCGGTTTGACGCCTGTGGATCACGATATTGCTGATCTCTCTAGAACTGTGAAAGGTCTCTTTGGACCTATTATCGGTCCGAAATTTTAGACGAGTTCCGATTGGTCGAACGCTCAACATTTTACCCTTATCCTTGTCTCACAGTCGTAGACCTACACATATCAAATGCACCAGTAGCCAATTTGAGGTAATCCGGTGGCCAAGGCGATATCGTCTTTACATGGCAAGATGGGGTGCAACAAAACTTCAGCCTTTACACAACAGGATCGGGTATCGAATCCTGTCCGAACCGTTCGTAGAACTGAATAATTTCGGGCAAAATTAAGTCAAGATAGCCTCAACTGGGAGGTCAGGTCCTCTTGAACTTCCAGTTCCAAAGAAATAGAAAAAGCATTAGAATAAGAATTTCAGCCTTAACACGACAGGACTGGGTATCGAATCCCGCCCGAACCGTTCGTAAAACTGACAAGTTACGCATAAATTCAAGTCAAAAAAACCTCAAATGGCACATCAGAACTTCTTGAAGTTCTAGTGCCAAACAAGAAAAAAATGCATTAGAAATGTTAACAACAACAACTAATATTTCCGTATAATGAACTATGTTATAACTGACAAAAACCCTGTACATCAGTGACGGAGTTGCAATGGACCTTAAAATCAGCTCGTAAGCAGCAAAGGTGATACCATTTGGAGCGATGAAAAAGTATTGACTGTGTTGAAATTCCAAAAAAGTGTTGTTTTATCATGATTAAACCACAAAGCAACAACCTAAAACCGATGGTCATTAACAGAACATCTGGATATTTAATTTACGATACGATACGAAATTTACATGTATGTCCCTCAGTAGATCTACGTGTCAAAAAGCATTGAATCGAATAGCAGATTGATGTTGTGAAAAGATCTCTAGTCAATGATTGCGATTGCCATTGGAAGGGCCAAAAATAATATTTTGTTTTAGTCACCCCTCATCTGCTTGGCAGCCTTTAATGAACACAGAATTAGAATCCATACACTCTTAACCAGCGGCACGTGTAAACGCTACTCGCGCTTGTTATGACATACAAATTCCGTATGCGTGTCTTCTTCAGTTGTCAGTGTAGGAAATGCATATTTTTTCCTGTTTTTTTTTTTAGTTCTTGTAATAACTTTTCCGTGATGTGTTTGTTATGTTGTTGTAATTGTTAAAGAAATTAAAAAATAAACCCCATCCACCATCGTTCCGTGGTAGCAATGGAACGGGAGCAATTGCTGCGCGAGGTAGTCAAGTCGAATGATCGACTTGTCGGTAATGTGCGTGTCCAATTGTATGTGTTGTAATGCGATGCTTTGTTTTGCAACCCAAGGCTAGTAAGATTAAGGATGGTCCTATTCGCTGCATACTGCTCAGCGAGTTTCATGTGGTGGCGGGCTCGAAGATCAGCTGTCAGGTACCGGAGAACTTCATCACCAAGGAAATATTTGACTCCATTAGGACCTACATCATACCGAAACCACAGCTACAGCGATGTATTTTAACAATGTAAGGACACTTCTGCACTCGGGGGGATGGAGAGGGATGGGAGAAAGTTTGGGGATACATTTTTGGCAGACTCAAGTTTTTTGGCTTCACTGCTATCTTTACAGCAATACATTGGGCCACAAGGTGATCGGCTATCCTGTGCGCATCAATCACGTGCGCTATCAACGGAACTTTTTTTACTTCAATTTGTGTTTTGTGTTCGACTCGTGGTCACGCACGGTACAGTACGAGGCGGTAGTGAAAAAGCTGTCCGAGTATCTGCTCATGATGGAAGAAGAAGGTTCATTTTTATCCAATGCAGAAAATAATAGCAACATAAGCAATTTGCTCGCCTGCATACTGCGCGACCTTAATCAGCGTCAGGTAGCGACGATTGTGGAGGGTGACACTACCATCTATCTGAAGATAGGGCGGCTCAAATCGGATCCACCGGTCGTGCAGGACCACCAAGTGCCACTGCTCTGCCGAGGGTTCGAGGACACCGAACTAGACTCATGGGATCTAACCACGCAGCAGGTACTTCCTTTTATCAACGGTATCAACCACGTGGCGCGCATCGCAGCGGAAGCGGATGTCGAGAATCAGCTGGTAAAGTCGTGCATACAGAACCTAGTCTACTACGGTGTAATGCAGCTGCTGCCACTGCTCAAGTACAGCAACGTGTACATGTGTACGCGCGAGCTGCAAAAACTTACCCGCGATCGCACGCTCGCCGACGAATGTCGCCGGTACGTGCAGCTGCAGGTACACGCAGAAAAGGTCGACACCACCGTACGGCTGCCGAGCCTGTTCAACATACTGCAGCTGTACTCGCAGATGACGCACGGCGTTACGCTGCGTTCGCTCTGCCAACGGCTTTGCCCGCGCGACAACAGCATCGACGAACGGAAGCTGGTGTCGTTCGGGCTGCAGCACAATCTGATCCGCTGCATAAATAAATATCCCATCTACACTGGCTCGCTACCGACACCGAAACACAAGTTGTACACCGGACTGAACAGTTTGGACGAGATCTGTTGCAAGACGGGACTGTCACCGAGCCGGATTGAGCAAGAGATCGACATGGACTCGAACGTGACCGTCATTTGGAAGTAATTTGAATGTACTATAATTTCTCGGAAATCCTCACACAGCTTACTCTATGTGTGTGTATTTGGGTTGATGCCGATGGTGTGCACCATTGTGTTCTATTTGTATCTTATTTAATTATCATCTGTGTTGTGTATTTTACATTTCTATCTTGTTTCTGAAATTTTTAAACACGTATTTTTAATTATTTTCTTTTTAGTGTTAATATTATGTTATGTGCATGTTACAAGTATAGTTCACATATTCCAGCTCACTCCAAAGGTGACGTGCAAAAAAAAAAGATAAACGAGATGTTCAAGTGCAATTACCATTTAACAGAGATTACGAAAGCCATAGGGCCAGTTGCGAGGTATAAATTATTTGAAATAAGTGTTTGTTTTACCATTATGAAGTTAATTATTCCCATTATCAAGGAACATGGATGTGCAGAAAAGCGATTCCTACAATCATAGCATGTTCCTGCTCAGTTCTCTCATACAGTTCCGAGCATTGGTCTGCTCAGGGAAGCATGAGATATTAGTATGCAGCAAAACAATCATTGGCTGTTTAGGTTAAAAATGCTATAGCAAGAGAAATAAATAAGAAAAAATACCAAAAAAAAAAGTCGATAAACTTCCATATCACGTAGCATTTTTTACATTCGATAATTTGCAATACACTAGTAAGATACTTTTATATACAATTTAGGCAAGTGTTGATAATTGAGCCAGCTTCAGTGTCACTTCGCAGGAGTTGGTGGAGAGTAGTTCTTACAAACTCTGCTAACGCTAATGTCTAGTAGTTGTAGCATCTTTTTTTACAATTGTATTAGTCAATCGAAGTAGTAGTAGTAGAGATTTACATAATATTTTGCATTAACATAAGATACCTTTAAGGATGTAAAATAAACATTAATATGCATTTGCATGCAGCCATTTCAAAAATATCTTATCTGATTATCTGATACTTTAGCACAGGTAGTCAATTTTTTTGCAGCATTTTATCATCAGGGATTAATAGCTAGTTGGTCTTGAATACACGATGACTGGTAAAAGCCCTCCGATAGAGGAGTTTCTTCAAATGACGACATCTCTCCGTTCATAATCGCGTAACTAAACGGTGAGTTCTTTTTTTATAATGATGTCCTTCTAACTCTGGATGTGTTTCACCTAATTTTATCGACTTCTGGCTCTATTTAAAAAATAGGGTTGGTTGGAAGTCAGCGACACATTCCAACGGCTAGTTTGAACCAGATACGAAGTTAATTGTCAGCGATGAACTTGTCAACGAGCTCTGCTAACAACATAGAGTTGTAATAACAAATTAACTCAGTAGTGCGCTAACACTAAAGTAAATCAGTAGAGAGCATGTTACCACGTCTAGCCACAAAAATAGGAGGACCAGTGCTGCGATTTTCCACCGATAGATTATCTTTGGCCGGGCCGTCCTTTATCACGAAACCGTCTCAAGGTGTAACCGGGTGTACCGAGATGTTGCTGTTTGCTCGCCAGATCAGATTCATCTCACAGCATTGGGGAGTCAGCTGCTATCGCCACACCAATACCACCAACACAGCAGTAGTAGTGGTAAGCGTAACTAGCCAGCACGCATTCGCGTTGTTTATTACCCCCAGCCCAGCATCAAACCCCTTCTCCCTCACATCCTTTCCTTGAGCCAACCTTCTAAGACGGCCATTCACTTTCTACAGTAGCCCGTGTAACAATCTCCATTTTTATTCCACTCGTTACATTCCCAAAGCGCAGTCATACGTCAGTGCTCCGGAGCGACAACGGCAGCCAAAATCGAACGAAACCCAGCATTCCCACTCGCCTATTTTCGAGAAGCTCCGTTATCAGCAGAAAGATGGTAAGTGGTTGCTGCGATGACCTTTCGGCGGTGGTTTTTTTTTGTAGCTGTTGGGAGCTACAGGTGGCCGTCTAATACAAAGTCGCCCCTTTAAAGTAATGAAGAATCGCGTTTCGTTTTGTTTTCCGGCGTCCTTAAAAGGTGGTTAAACTAACTGAGGAACAGCGTACGGAGCAGCTGAAACCGCTGTTCGCAACCGGCTGGACCATGGTCGAGGGCCGTGACGCTATCTACAAGGAGTTCCTGTTCGGGGACTTTAACGAAGCGTTCGGGTTTATGACGCGCGTCGCACTGAATGCGGACAAGATGGACCACCATCCGGAATGGTTCAACGTGTACAACAAGGTCCAGGTGACGCTCGCTACCCACGACTGTGGTGGTTTGAGCGAGCGTGATGTGAAGTTGGCCCAGTTCCTGGACAAGGTAGCCACTGTTGCTAAGTGAAACTTTATTTTCATGGTATCGCTGCTTGTGAGCGGTCGCTGTATGAGATGCATGAGGCAGCCACGATGAAGCAGAAAGAGGAGAAGAAAAAAAAACTTGAAACTTAAGGCAAACAAGCCAACATAGCTAATAAATGCAATGCGATCTGATACATGTTTTATACATTTGATCCGTAATTTTCATTCAGCAGAAAGGGGATGTACGTAAATTTTTCCTGTTGCAAATCTACAAATCATTCAAATAACTCATTTTTAAATTGAATTTTTAAAAACACAAACCCTGAAGAAATCCTCAAGAAATAGGAAAACGTTCAGATTTACATAAAAATGAACGTAATGTAACATTTTACGACAAAACTAGTTTGACAGCTGACTGTACCATTGTGCATTAATCCGTACAGTGTGCAAGAGTACGATGGTAAAGCGGTTTCCATGCTAAGCAAGAGAGAAATGGCACGATCGGAACATAAGTAAACAATTGTGCGCACCCGCCTGATACCGGGTTTACAGTGGAGAACAATGGATGAATACTCGGAGTGGAATCGGATGAACTATGCAGGGTTGAATAGACCATTTCGCACGCGAGGCCGATAGGATTGAGTTGAGGATTTTTTTTTTCGTTTATTTGTAGAGGCTTTGAGTCTTAGAGACTACATTCGCCTCTAAAAGTTGAGAATCAATGAGAGACAGAGGAGTAGAGGAGTAGTTCTGTTACTTTGACAATATAAACCAAAGTGGATAAAGAGACTAGGTGGGCTCATAGCTTTGACACCTTGGCCACATTGAATGAGAGTTTCGCAGGAGTGGGTTCGATTTCTTCTTTCTACAGCGCATATTTCAACTCGTTCGGGACGAGCCCACCTAGTCTCTTTACCCAATTTGATATAAACGGCGAAATCGGAAGGCGCATTGTTCAGGGGAATCGTGCCTACTACGGACTCCACCAACTCCTGCGATCCAGAAGACCCGGACAATACTGATACGTCCGGTAGTCCACTAGGGTCACGAGTCCTGGACATACTGAAGACGCCAATGCACTCATCATTTTCGAACGGCGGGCGGCTAAGGACTATATTAGGGGGTGTGTGCGAGCAGGGCGTGTGGTAAAAAGAATTAACCAAGAGCCAGCTGAGCTGTTTGACGGTGCTGATATCCTGACGGTAGTCAAAGCCGGAAGGATACGATAGTTGAAGCATGTGATGATGATACCGGACTCATGCCCCAACAGGAAGGTGCTCGTCAGCAACTCATTTGGCACGAGGCGTACAGTTTTTGCATGGGCCTGTCAAAATTTTGTATGGTATTTGAAAGATAACAGAAGCTTCCGATTTTATTTAAAAGGTAGGAAAATGTTCGGAAACCATGCGAGAAATCGGAACGATGGAGCTGTGCAACCAGCCTGAGGTACTTGAGTGATTTTATTTAATTTATTGTTGTTTGGAATACATCGAGCGAAAATTAAACCAAAACGGGAACATAGCAATCGAAGTTTTAAGTTAAAAATAATTTAAAAATTTACGAACTTCATTGTCAGCAGGGTTAAAAAGCATTCATTCACCGGGGTTCATCCATGGTTCGCGATGAACGTTTGACAGGTCGATGTGTTCGGCAATAGCGACGGACAGAGCGGACGTGCGGAGTTGTGTTTTCGCTTGAATTTTGATTGAAAAGTGTGGCCGAGAAGGTGGCGTGTTGTTGTTCCCGTTTTTTCCGTCGGTAGGTTTGATGGTCGTAGATTTTCCAGCTTTTGCATTCTTGTCCAACAACGCCACCATTGCGCATTGTAATGGCCTAGTGGCAGTGTTTTTCTTGTGTTTGTGCGTGATGAAATGTTGGTGCTGCATGTACTAATAGTTGCAATATTGAATGGGCAAAGGTTGTCCTCCCCCACGGGAGTGCAACTCCAAGTGGTAGTGTCGAAAAAAAAAAGAACGACAAATTCGTGAAAGTGGCCTCTAGCGTAGGGAAAGCAAGCAGTGTAGAAACGACTCGGCTTCATCTATTGTACGCTTTCACACACTCACCTTGCTCTATGTGTGTTTTTTTTTGTTTATTATAGGTGTTAGTGGGATAGAGACAACCCCCGTGCCTGTGTACGTGTGTCTCCGTGTGTTTGTGGACAATCTTGCTTCATCAGTGGCAGGTAATCGTGGATCATAACACCGCGCGCTAAGGGTTGGTCTTGTTAGACCGTTCCACGACCCGATTCACAGCTCATCATCATCACTGTGTCGTCGTCGTTTCGTCGTTTAACAAAGCAGACCGTCTTTCGCTGACGGCGGGGGAGTGTGGCAGCTTGAAAAGGGTGTGACACGATAAAAGCGGGTTAGCACATGTAAATCCACACCAATCAACCAGCACAGTTTTGCGTCCGATCATCCCGACCCCGACACAAGGCACGCACACACTCATCACCAATTCGGACCAGACCGATCAACCCGGGAAAACCACCAAGTGAGCTGCTCCGATCAACTGTTGTCGAGGCCATATAGTACCCTTCCGCCCAGAAAGAGAAGGATGGCACCAAATCTGAGCAAGCTGCTGGCGAACCAGAACGCCGTAGTCGGTGTTGCCGGATGTACCGCTGCCGTCTGCATCATACTGTACGGTAAACAGATCCACAAGAATCGGTAAGTACCTTGGGCATGGAACCGGTTTGGTAGTCGAGCCTCAAGTTCAAGGTTTCTTCGTAATTGTACGCACCAAAGTAACCACACTCGTGCAATGTACCATAGTGATGGGAGTTACGGAGGGCAACCACGGTTCCGGAGCTGGCTCCGATATCAACGGTTTCGGAGTTGGCTCCAATTTCAAACCACGGCCCTCACCCACAGTGTTAACCAATCCGTAAATCGATACCCGCAAAAAAAAAAAACTAGGAGCCGTAAGTTCGGGAGCTGCAGGCTCCGGAACCGGTTCCAGGCACCGAAGCCGTTTTTCCCACCACTAATGTGCCACCAGGTTTGTGGTGTGCGTCAAGTACCAGTTTGAGAGCTTAGGAATTTTCCCGCTACCGGTATAATGGATGGGCCATGCAATACTATCCCCCCCACCTTATCCGGATCCGGCGAGTGTGGTTACGTTGATTAGTGCATAATACTGAATCTCCGATTCACTCTCACTTCATTCCGTTTCTCTTCCCCACCGAAACCCGGCTTTACCCAGCAAGCAGCGACCGGAGGATGAGATACAGTATCTAATCAGCGACAAAAAGGAAAAGCGCAGCCCGAAGGCCCATGTCAATGCCGTTTTCTTCAACCAGCTGCGCGCCCTATTAGGTAAGTGAGGGTGAGGCAATCCGTGTGCATACTACCATGCCTCGGATGACCTAGATGGTGGTGGTGGTGGTAGTGGTAGTGGTGGTTGTGCACTAGCGTGAAAATTTTAAAATCGAAACATACGCTGGGAGTGTATTGAGTAAAATTCTCCTATGTCACGATCATTATCTTTAGTAGCTTTTTAGCAACATCATACTGATTTATTTCGCTGTCTGCGATGATGTAGTTGAGCCGTTAGCGACCCCGAAACATTCACCGGAGGAACGCCTCCACGTGCCCAGAAGTCAAGGAAGTCAAACATGACCGACCGAAACCACTCAAGGGATATGCAGTGCCAAAGCACAAGAAGCAGCAGTTAACGCTTTGATCTCTAACTCACCCAGATCTTGATGTTCAAGGGTGTTTTTGTTTGGTCATCGTTGTGCCAAAATTGGTAGACTTTGCAAAATCGGTAACCTTAACCCCCGGAAGCTTACCAAACTCGGCAAAAATTGATTACGGTATGTCATCAGATAAGAAGCGAACGCTTCTAAGGTAGGCTGGCATCGAAGAATCGTACGATTAACGGAGCCGATTACAAAGTCCAACTTTTCGGTTTTTAATACATTTTTTTTACCAAACCTCTATGTCACTCTCGGTGGAAGGGAAGGTTACGCAGACACCACACGGTTACGCGTGTTTGCTATGAATACTTTGAACCCTTGTGCGAACCAATTTCCCACATCCCTATCGATTGATAGTGGGGTGTTTTTTTTCGTTGTTTCTTGCGGTGTGTGATAGCACACACGCACAGAGCGATAGTGTGTAGCAATGAATAATGCACAAGAATTTCGCTTCCAAGGTGTGTGTGTCCCGCGACTACACCGTGGCAGTTAAGTGTGTTTTTTTCTTCAAGGGATTAATTAAAGATTCTTGAATAGAGGTATCGTGGTGCAAGTCGCGGTACAGGTCAAACCTCCTGCGTTAATCTGAATCGACTATTTGAATGCACATACAGTACGACCCAATAGGAGAACATGATACAAATCCGCATACCATGCGGCTAGCTAGCTGTGCTTGTGGTGACAGGTGAAGTCTGGTAGATTTGATGAGTTGAGCAGCCACCCATTGAGGATGGGTATCGAACCCTACTACTGACTATTTCTTCAGAAAGAGTGACTATCTAGCTATACAGATCGATGAAGTCAAGGAAGCCAGACATGGTACACCAAGAATTCCTACAGTCCTAAAGAAGCAGATGACTTTGGATGCTCATCACACACATTAGCAAATAAGTAAAACACTAGCCATATGCGGGGTCGGTACAACAACTTTTTTTTCGTCGCAAGTCTACGTTAATCTTGCAATTCATTGTTTATCTAAGCTCGTTGAGTTGTTTCCAACTATTAAAAGTTCGCATTGACGTAAATACCCTCAAGAAATGAGGGAGATAGGCTAAGGAATGATTTTCATTTTTTGTTTTAGTTTGTGTAAATGAGAGGAACAGCCAGAATCCAGATTTTTTTTTTCTCGTTTTGTTTTGACGTCTTCTTTTGATTGAACCCAAGACTCATTGTGGTCAACTGACCACTGTTTGAAGATTTGTTTAACGTGGAGGGCCTGGTTTGAGGCCAAAAAACGAGGTCAGAAATTGTAGGTGAATATTTAAAGAATTGTATTTCATGAGGCGAGTCTAGCTCATTTAGGGAAGCCAGAAAGCTAGTACTCTCGATGTTGAACAAGAAGAAACATAAAGCTTCTGTGTATCAATTTTACCCTGCTTAATTCTACCATCTCCAATTCAGGCCGCTCGTTTTTACCAGTTGGTAGATTAGATATTTGAATTGAAAGTTTACTTTCAACGTCTCAAAGTAGCAATCTGAAAGTCTTTGGCACGCGGAGTATCCTATAATATAAAAACTTTGCGCACACTTTCTTCATGGTCTAATATATCGATTCTTCACACCTACCCGTACGAAGGTCATCTACATTGACCGAGTGGACAATTTATTACTACAGACCTAATTTAAATTTCACCATCCACTAAATCCGCAACCTTCTCCATCCACCGAGCGACACCTAATTGCAAAATGAAGCAAATCGTTCCGTGCTTCAGCTACAGTTCTTTATTTTTTTTCCATCTTTCTCGACTAACATGGCGTGCTGGACACGCCTCAACTACATCAACCCGAACCCGGCATAATAGGCATCATCATCCCGAAGGCATGGAGCGTCGAGAACGGATTGCTGATCGTGATTGCTTTGTCGCTGATTGCCCGGTCGGTAAGCGATATCTGGATGATACAGAATGCGACGGCGATCGAGAGCACAATCATTACGATGAACAAGACGCAGTTCCGGACGGCGTTGGTGAAGTACCTTTCGGCCCTACCCGCGGTAAGTGTTTTGACGGTGTGGAGGCAAGGAAGATAAAGAGTGTGGTTCGATGTGTGAGCACTATTGCAGTGCAGATTTGTCACTGGGTGACTTGCGTGTGTGGTTGTGAAGTTCAATGTATCGTTGTTTTTTTTTCATGGCGGATGTTACGAATCTAATCGCATAAGTGTTACCAACCCGTATCCTATACATTATTGCAGAGTTATTCGATCGGAAAATAAGCGTCTAGATAATCTGAGACTTCTGCAACTTGCAAACAAATATCTTCTAATTGTAATTCGCACTTTATGTTAATATAAAATTTCTTTCTTTCATAGATCGCTGTCGTTAACAATGTCCTGAAATGGAGTATAGGTGAGCTAAAGCTTCGCTTCCGAACGAATCTGTCGCAATATTTATACAACGAGTACCTGAAGTAAGCATCGCATCTCCCTCCGACGAATCGATAAAACAAAAGATCTGACAAATATTCCATCCCCTTTTTTTCCTCAGAGGATTCACCTACTACAAAATGTCAAATCTGGACAACCGGATAGCGAATGCGGACCAGCTGCTGACGACGGACATTGACAAGTTCTGCGAGAGCGTCACTGACTTGTACTCGAACATCTGCAAACCTCTGCTGGACATCGTTATTTACGTGTACCGGCTCACGACCAATCTGGGCGGCACGACGCCCGGCATCCTGCTGCTGTATCTGTTCTTCTCCGGCGTGTTCCTCACCAATCTGCGCAAACCGACCGGTCGGCTGACGGTGATGGAGCAAAAGCTGGAGGGTGAGTTCCGGTACGTGAACAGCCGATTGATAACTAACTCGGAAGAGATCGCCTTCTACAAGGGTAACAATCGCGAGAAGCTAACGATACTGGCGAGCTTCAACAAGCTTGTGGCACACATGCGCAAGTTCCTGGAGTTCCGCGTCGGTATGGGCATCGTGGACAATATGGTGGCTAAATGTAAGTGCAGTCGGAGCAGCAGATAAGCGGAAGAACTCTAGAGATAATCTTTGTTTCTTTTTGCGTGGCAGATATTGCAACTGTGGTTGGGTTCTATGCCGTGTCACTTCCATTCTTTGAGAAGGACCATCCGTTGCTCACGGGAAGCCAACAGAGTGAGCGGTTGAGCGTAAGTTGTCTTTAGACTGACGGTACGTAAGAGTGTTAATGAAGGACTTCCTTCGTTGTCAACTTTCCACAGCGATACTACACGTTCGGACGAATGCTGGTGAAGCTGGCAGAGGCGATCGGTCGGTTAGTGTTGGCCGGGCGAGAAATGTCCAGACTTGCCGGATTCACTGCCCGAATGACCGAACTGACGGTGGTACTGAAGGACCTCAATTCAGGTCGATACGAGCGCACGATGGTGAACAATTCGGCTATCGCAGACGCCGGCGACATCGGTCCCGGTATGGGGCTGCTCAAGTTCCAGGACAATTTGATCAAGTTCGACCACGTACCGCTGGTGACGCCAAACGGAGACGTACTGGTGAAGGACCTCACGTTCGAGGTCAAGTCGGGCATGAATGTGCTCGTCTGTGGACCGAACGGTTGTGGTAAGAGCAGCCTGTTCCGCATTCTTGGCGAGCTATGGCCAACGTGGGGCGGCAAGGTAACGAAACCACCGGCCGGCAAACTGTTCTACATTCCCCAGCGACCGTACATGACGCTTGGTTCGTTGCGTGACCAGGTAGGTGTTAATTGATGGGTTCATGAAGCGTATGTAGCTACCATTCACCATGCCCTCCCGCTATTGTTTCGCAGATTATTTACCCGCACACGCATCAGGAGATGAAACGCCGCGGCAAAACGGATGCCGATCTGCTCAAATATCTCGATCTGGTACAGCTCACCTATCTGCAGGTGCGCGAAAAGGGACTGGACGCGATCGAGGATTGGATCGATGTTCTGTCCGGTGGTGAGAAGCAGCGCATTGCGATGGCCCGCCTGTTCTATCATAATCCCCAGTTCGCCATCCTGGACGAGTGTACGTCCGCTGTGTCGGTGGATGTCGAAGGCAGTATGTATGAGTACTGTCGTATGGTCGGTATCACGCTCTTTACCGTGTCGCATCGAAAGTCGCTCTGGACGCATCACGACTACTACCTCAAGTTCGATGGGCACGGTGCGTACGAGTTTGGCCCGATCGAAGGCACACAGGATCAGTTTGGATCTTAACTGTGGCGCCAGTAGTCGAGATTGAACATATTTGCACAACGCACACGCAGGGTTTGTGTTTTTTTTTTAATTTTTATTGTTTGTGGCTATGTATCATTCATCGTATGATTGTTTCGCTGATATGTGGGTAAAGCCGCACACAAACACACAGAGGTAGATGCAAACGCTGCATGCAAACTGCAAGATCGCTTTGTTTGCTCCGGTGTCAACTGCGGATTAATCTGGAGTCTATCGGGGATTTAACTTTTCAGATTCATAACCGCATCTTTATGGACCTCTGTGTGTGATGCGTGTGTAAAAAAGATAGATAAGAAGAGAGTAGGAAATGGAGTAGGGATATATAGATTTGCGTGAATTATGCGAATGTGATGTGTGACTACACGAAGGCTCCGCAAGCGCAAAAGAGTTATGGACAATCGATCGGGTATTTTCCTTTCTTTTATTTGTTACTAGATTACCGGTTTTATAAAAAAATAATACGTAATGATGTTTTATTACCACTTCTTCCTCCTTTGCAATAACCAGTTTAAGTCGTTTTTCTTGTCTTTTGTTTGTGGTAGGTGTTTGTTCTAGTACACGGGTGCAGGAAACCTTTTTTTTTTAAATTAAATATGTAATTAGTAAAACTCCATTAAATGTATACATTGCAGCAAGTACGGATGAAGTAATAGCTGGGCATTGGGTGAGGTATGGTATCTGTTAAAGTAAATTTGTTTATTATTTAAATAACTCACGTATTTCGTTGTTCACAACACGTTTACTCATGATCATTCCAAAACGATCGTTATGCTGTGGACCGATACGTGCTTGCATGTAGTCATGAAACCTGTCCAGAGCGTAATATACACATCGATTATAAAAGCTTTTACTTTCGGTTCGTTTATTTGCTAGTGCTCTTTTTATTAGTGGCGCGAATGGCAGGCAGCAGGTAATGAAAATACAAAACCAATTCAATATAAAACTAGCGCATTGGCGTCGGACAAATGTCGCAAAGGTTCCGAAATAGGGGTGGGCCACAATAATAGTTACGTTTTGGAGAAATTTTTTACTGAGTTGCTGTACAAGTTACATGGTTTGAGATCCTGAACCCTAAGTATTGGATTTAGGAGCAATGAACGAAGGCAAAGCTTCTCGGCGGCTTAAGTCATAATGTTGTCGACAATCGTTACTCCAGATAGTAATGGAACTGCCCAGAAGATAGCAAAAAGGCGAGAGTCCCGCACTACTTCCATAATTTTCGAATGGCAGCTACTAAGAACTACATACATCTGGCGATGTATGTGTGTGACAGGAGAGCGTGTGAAGAAGGCAAGCATAAACCACGAGTTTGCTGAGCTGATATCCTGCAATGTTCAATGCCGGAAGTGAAGATCTCGGGGACCTTGAGGCGCAAGAAGAAAAATCAACGACTCTTTCTCTAGGTAAAGTGCTTGTAAGCAATACATCGCCTTACGCCGCTCGCCACCTAATAAGGCTAATCGGCAAAACACTATCTGGGCAAGTAAGTGTTGTTGAGTCTTAACAACGAATATATCCATAAAATTTACTGATTCTCTTTTATTACTTATGTTTAGAAATTAGCCGATCGAGCTGGCTTTGCTTTACGCTTTGTACAATCGTTATCGTTCTAAAGTTTTACATATAAAGTTTATTTACAATTGTATCATTTACACCCCTCCTTCTCTCTCTTTCTCTCTCTCTCTCTCTCTGTCTGTCTCTATTCATGCGCTTTCATGCATTTAAATAGCAGTGAAACCAATGATCTTTGCTTTTCTTTTCCTCTCGAAAGGAAATTGACTAAAACTCACGCCTTCTTTTACTGCGAATAAAAGAAAAGTATAATAAAATTGTGTAGCAAATCAAATCCTGTACACAAACAGCTTAACGCGCGGTGAGCAAGCACTACGTTTGTAGGTGAGTGCATCTTTTCCTGCCCTGCATCTTTGTACACACAATGAAATTGATAAAGTAAGAGAAGGTTGTTGCTATCCCTACCCTTACTGAGCATGTGACTGGTACTGTACACATATTTTTTTCAATTTGCGTCACATAAAACAAACGTCCACATTTTAAACAACAATTCAAACATCCCCCTGGAAGCGGAGAACTGAGTATCCAGCGACGGGTGCCCAGACCCAAACGTTTCATTGTTTTAGTGCCATAAGAAGCTGCAAAAGCATTCTCCGACATTTTGTTGTATTTTGAAGCCGTACGATTCTTTTAAACATGTGGACGCCTGTCGTTATTTGCCCGGATGTGTTTTGTTTTTGGCTTTTAATTTCCACACACCAAAATGTACCTTTCAAACTGACTCTCTCTAACACGACATAATAAAATTACATAAATTACATAATAAAAATGGAGCTACGCTAACCGTTATTGAAATACCTCCTATTCTTAAGTCAAACAAATCCTTTCTAAAATAAAAAATTGCTGGGTGGCTTAAAAAAATTGCAAAAATGTTACACTACTCGACAAAATTAAATAAAACTACTTGCTTAATTTAGTGCAGAGTATAATGCAAAAACGAATATTAAAAACAAAATAAATTTTTCTAATGTACGTACAATACTACGTTTTTCCCTTTATCTTGGCCCGAGTTAATGGTCGAGCATCTTGTAATTTCGTTTGCCAGTTCGCTAAAATGGTAGCTAACTTGTAGGCTTTTTAAAAAAAAGTAGAGTAGTAGCTGAGATTTGATCCCAAGTAAAAAATGCCACTTTGCGGGTCGCGCTGCTTAAACCGTTACCTTAACTCGAAATGTCACCTTTCATAATAACGTTTTTGGGGTAGTGAGGGTTATAGTGAATTCGTATTACGGTCCCTAATTCTCTAGCCCGTCACCGTTAATTTCAATTAATCCCTTTGGTGTTGTGGATGGTTGTTTTGTAGTTGCGATTGATGTTGGCTTTGTGTTGGTGGTGGATGATGTTGATTTTGTTGCGGCTGTTGCTGGGACGATTGCTGTTTCGACGGTTGCTGTTGTTGTTGCTGCTGTTGTTGCTGCTGTTGTTGCTGCTGCTGCTGCTGCTGCTGCTGCTGCTGTTGCAACTGCTGAAGCTGATTTGCACTCAGCAAGACCCCGGTCGGTCCCGTGTGTATTATCGTGGGACCGGTCTGCATGGGAGCCGTCTGTATGAAGATAGGTTGCCCAGCGTTCGTTGCACCACCACCGGTTCCAGCCGTACGTATAAAATTCAACTAGTTGCCGGGAGCATTTGAAAAGAGCGAATGTATCGTTAGCAAAGGTGTGTGTGTGTGTGGCTCGAAAACACTACTGGGATTACTTACCGGTATCTGCGTTATTTCACCGGTCGGTGTCATTACCTGTTGCAGTAGTTGAAGTGATTGGTTAGTAGATACGACCTGATTCGCTGTGGTTGTACTTCCATTTGCTACACCGCTAGCCGTAGCACCGGTACCACCATTCGCGAGGATTATACTCTGGCCAGTTGCAGTTTGTACCGTGGTCTACAAGAGAACGAAAAATGTAGTTAAATTTTTAGAAAAATGCAGTCATTGGCGCTAAATTTTGCCTGTAAGTTAGGAATTTTGACAGCGATGCTCATCAATTTTTGGCTCTAAGTCATACATTTTTGTTCCATACATGGGCATACATACAGTCATACATGGGCATGCTCAACTTCACGCACAGATTGCGAAAACTACTTCGGAAATTGTTTTAATTATACACCACGCTATCAAACTGAAGAAATAATTGAAGACTAAAAAAAAGTATTAGAATAATGTCAGTAAACTGTAGTGTAGTGTTCACCATGCGGCAAATCTTGAAGAAGATGGCAGTTGTAGGCAACTGTATAGCAGTTGAATACGTATGAAGAGATGGTCATAGGTTTTAAGGCCGCATATGATAGCATAGCCAAGGTAAAATTCTACGAGGCCATGAGCTCTTTTGGAATCCCGGACTAACTGATCATGCTTGTTAGAATGACCAACGTCACATGTCAGTTGAAAGTGGATGGAAAACTCTCGGGGTCCTTTGCTACCACCAAAGGCTTACGTCAGGGAGATGGGCTCGCCTGCCTCCTATTCAACTTGACGCTAGGGAGGGCCATCCGTGATTCGGAGGTGAAGCCTGCGGCTCTCCCAGGTAGCAGAGTCCTAACGAAGGATAGAGCACGCGGCAGAAAACCTTGAGTTGCAGATTAACGAGTCAAAGACCAAATTGATGGTGGCACCATCAACGGCCCTACTAAGAAATCCGGAACTACGTGGGAGTGATGTACGGATAGGTGACCCCAAATTTGAAGTCATCCAAAACTTCACCTATCTCGGGTCAAAGGTCAGCACCGAAAACAGCATAGAGACGGAGTTGCGCACTAGGATGCTGGCGGCCAACCGGTCATTCTACAGCCTGAGGAAACATCTGGGACTGTATCGTACCTTTATAGTCGCAGTACTCACATACGCCTCTGAGATATGGACCCTGTCCAAACCAGACGAAGCCCTCTTAGGAGCGTTCGAGAGGAAGATGCTCAGAAAGGATCATTGGCCCTGTATGTGTGGAAGGACAACGGAGGAGCCGCTACAACGACGTGCTGTACGAACTGTATGGCGACCTCACCGTCGTGCAGCGAATTAGGCTCGCCAGGCTCCGATGGGCTGGCCATGTTACACGCATGGCACCGGACCACCCAGGTCAGAAAGTCCTTTTGGACAGTGGAGACGTGGTAGGCCCAGATTGAGGTGGGGTGATGACGACGGCGCGGGACCATGAGTGATTCCGGATTCTGCTACGGCAGGCGCCTGATAAGTAAGTAAGTAAGTAGTGTTACGAACAAAACTTTAGTTTCAAAATTCTGTGAATTAAGCTGACCATGTTTAAATTGATGTTATACTTTATGTCTGCGAAAAAAATATTCATATTTTATACTTCAAAAGAAATTTACTTTCCATGTGTTAAGAGCTTGGTGGTTAAGAGCTAAAAATTGATGGCTCCGGGTAAAAGAAAATTATGAGCGCTATCAAAAATTCATGCCTTCTAGACAAAAATTCCTGACTCAGGACCAAAATTGGACAGCAATGACTGTCAATGAAAGCGGCTATGTAAGATTTACCGGCGTGGCTAGATTTTGTTGCTGTTGCTGCTGCTGCTGCTGCTGCCTGCTAAGCGTCGGTCCGGATGTACTTCCACTGCCACTACCGGAAGCAGCTTGCGTTTCCCCGCCCGAGGTCACATTCTTCGTCTGTTGTGTGGTGGTGGCTGACGGTACAGTGGCTGCCGTCGTTTGCACTAGCTGCCGATGACTGCCAGGCGCACCGATAACCGTCGCTAGGTCAAACACTGTACCAGCACCGTTCGTTAAAGCTCCGGCACTACCCTTGGCCGTTATCTTCTGATGTTGCTGCGCCAGCTGAAAGAAGTAATGCATGTCTTCGGAACCGTTCGTGCTACTGCTGTTACCAGCACCGTTGTCGGTGGTGGGAGCGGCTGTGGTCGGTGTACCACCCTCACCACCACCATCCGACCATTTCGTGTCGTACTCCTTCTTGTACACCTTCGTCTCTTCCCGCGGTACAATGTCGATAAGAAAATCGAACTGATCGTACTTGGTAATGGCCATCGCGATATCGCTCCGCTGTAACGTGCGCCGCTTGTTCTGCTCGGTTTGCACCCACGCCCGCAACGTGATCTGCCGGATAAAGATTTCGATCGCTTTCGCAAACAGGAGCGGCGCATCGGACGAGATCATCCGCACGTCCTCGTCCAGTTTCATGATTTTCTTGATGCGCGCCAACGGCAACAGTTGATTGCCGGGCTCAACGGTATCGATTGATTGTACCTCCCGCAGCACGTTATGCCAAAATCGGTGAATGTTGCGCTGGGAGTCGGTCAGCTGTTCCTTCTCAGCAAATGTTGCCGCTTCCTCGATGTTGCCGCCGTCGGATGCGATCGGGCTGCCGGTGGTGATGGTGGTGGCGCTGCTGCTGCTGGATGACGAGGTAGTGGTTGTAATGACCGAGCGTGGCGTTGTGACGGTGGTAGAAGTATCAACCACCTTCGGTTTCTTTGGCGTATCCATCGCCTCTAGGCAACGGCACACACGCTACACACAACGACGGTCGCCCACTATCGGTGTGTGATATGGTGGTGGTAGAAAGCGTTACAAACGAAGCAAAACGATTCGTTACGCGGCCGTAAAGGGCCCTTCTCTTTTTGTTGCCAAAAGGGCGAAGCAGTGTGACTCGATGCGAGTGAGCCTGTTTAGTGTGCAGCTGACGGTTGGCGGGGGAAAGCGACCATGCTTGGAGGGCAGGGGAGAGGAGAGTGGTGGGCGGGAGAAATTGTCCTAGGATTGTGAACTATCGTGCATACACCATAGACATACTTTGCCATCGAACCATCACAATCCGCCGTTCACACACACACACGCGCGCGCACACACACACACACAAAGCACGTAAACGTTGCTCGGATTCGCTACTATTATTATCCAATCACTATTCTATGGGGGGCGAAATCAGCGAATGGGAACCGTTCACCACTTATCGGTGTGTGCGCGTGTACCGGGCAGGATTCTGGAAATCTCGAACCACGGATGGAAACAACAACAAACCACTTTTTGTTTTGTATCGCTTGCCCCGGCAGATGCTTCCACTTCAGTACGTTTGATTGTATGCCAAGAAGTCTGGTTTGGCCACCGTGTTATTTACCACCCATCGCCGTGCCCAGTACCGGGCGCGCGAATTTCCCCAGCAATCCAGACAAAAGCGGGGAATTTGAGGGAAAGAGTTTATTGTTGCGGGTGCGGCTGTGGTTCCGCGGGTCTCCTCATCCCGGTAGGCGATCTGCACCTATCGTGCATGATGCGATGCTGTTTGCGGGTCCGCACAAACATTAGGCCACCGATATATGCCCACACATTTTCATCACACGGTCCAGCTTCCTCGGAGCCAGCTCGCGGCATTTCAAGCGACTCACGAATGGTTTCGTTGCGTGCGCGCTCGCACGTACGGATCGGAAAACCGCATCACGGTAGACACACGTACACAAACACACACACACACGCATTTGATCGTGCTCACCTGCAGCCGTGTACCGTCCTTTCCGGCCTGCGCCAATCGAAACACACTGATATTACCAATAGAAACGGTAGCCTGCAATGATTGGCCCAACATTTGCCACCGATTGGTTGTGACGAGCAGCCCAGCCGCACTGGGTTTCACACTGTTGTTGGCGTTCGCTTGCGTACCGTTTGTAAGCGCCGCGTCCGAGTGTTTGCGGTGTCCACTTTCCTTCGGCGAATCGTAACTTTCTGATCGGCAATGGGGCACAGCGGGGTAACGGTAATGTTTCGCATCGTTTTGCCAGTGGAAAATCAACGCCACCACCACGCCAGGAAGCGCCCTTCGACGGTAAACAGGTGATAAATATGTATGCGAACCCGTCAACCATGCGTTCTAAACGCACCGTACCGAAGCGGATGCTTATTTGACAGTTGAGCGCTTTACGCGAATCATTTGCGACGAATAGGAAGCGAGAAAATCCTTATTATCGTGGAGAGCGAGGATTTTCCGAAACAAAAAAAAAAAAAAAACAAAAAAAAAATACAACAACAACAAAAACAACAACCTTGTGTTGCGCTTACGGGAATAGATTTCGATATGCGGACAGGCAATGTGGCTCCCTTGTAGACATGCAACGGACGAAATGCAATGTTTATACTCCTTTCAACGAGCAGAATATTGCATATAAAGAGTCACCGACAGTGCCAGCGTTCTGGCTGCCCTGGAAAACGGCATCTCCAAAAGGCCCCTCTTCTCTCATACGACTCCTAGATTCGATAGCTGCATGGTCGACAATCGTTTTTTGCTGGTTTCCGGGTCATTCCGGAATCAGCGGAAACGAAAAAGCTGACAGTCTTCGACCAGCAGAAGCACAAAACGCTCTTTCCCGCCGAGTTGTCATCCGCTTTACCAACAGCATAGTCTTCTAACATTGAAACACCACGTGGCACAATCTAGACCTTAGCAACAAATTCCGCCCCATCAAGCATGATACGGCTTCATGGGAACAGGCCTATCCCGTCTTCGAATAGGTCATACACGTTTGTGATCTGTGGTATTGACATCACCGTCCACCACATCTTCATCGATGGTCATGGATACATGGACACACCAAGCCACCTGCCAACTAGACACCGATTACGCGACAATCCGATCACCCGATAAACTGCACCAGAACCGCCTTACTACAATGTTACGCATCAGCAATTTATACAGAGAAATTTAGGCAAAAGTTTAAACTTTTCACTATCCAAAATCGCAATAGCTTAGAGCAATAGTCTCAGAGAATCCGATTTGCAAACCGATTTGAAAGGTCGCCTTTGGAGGTTCTAAGCAGAAGTTCATCTTTTGTGCGAGCGGTAGTCTGGTGGGAGAGACGGTAGCGGTGCCAGTCTTTCACACGACTAGAACGTGTAGCGAATTCCAATAGGACCAGCATCCGCAGGGCTGACTATATCCCGTTACAGGTACAGTCAGCAGCGGGTCTAATGGTGGCCGGTGTAGAAGGCTACCTACAGACCCGAAAGCTACATCGTACAAGGCAGGACAACGGGGTTCAAATCCCATCCGAACCGTTCCACCGTAGTGAGGACTGACTATCAAACTGCGTGGTATCAGTAACTCCCTTAGACCTTACCTGTGGCGGTTTTAGCAGTTTGGAGACCCTAAGTGGAGTGGAAGTTGGAAACCCCCTTATCATATTGTAGCTGTTGTTCGGAGGGGAATGTGGAGGGGCGTGGGGGTTGTGAGTTTGGAGCCCCTTGCCACCTCAGGATCCCCTGCGGTCGCTCTGTCCGAGTACCATTAAACCCGCCACTGGACCTCAATCGTTCGCCCTCCGGTCGAACACTTTCGTTTTTGATTGGGCAGGCCCCAATATCCATCACGCCTAGCTCCTCTAAACAGCTTGAATTAGCAGTGGATACAATCAAGTCAAAGGAGTCGGCAATGTATGGCCAAGACCTCTCGAGCAGAAGCGGATCTAACGGTGGGACTTTGTAAAAGGGGCTGTGTGGAAAGTTCTTCTTACTTTGGACCCTTGGCCTTATTAGGCCCCAGATTTCTGAGATGCGGGCCCCATTAAAAGAAAGGATGTAGATGTAACATGTCAGTCTATTCCGCCTAGAGCCTCCAAAACGCTTGATCAGATCACTGCTCTCGAATGCCATAAAAGAAGAAGATTACTTACGTATGGCTGATGGAAACGGTCCAGTAAATCGGGGACGGTATAAAGTAATCAGAGAAGTGACGTAACAAAGTCGCTTGGATAGTGAGGACCTTCTGATGGTAAGGTGTTTTGGTAAATGCAGAGGTCCTTCTGGAAGAAGAGTTTCCTTGTTAGATTTGTACTAGGGACAGTTGAGATCTTTCAAAGACGAGTTCCCTTGGTTGATGAAACCCTCCACAGTCGCTGCGATTCTATAGACGAAGAGGTCTTTATCGGGTATCCACACTCAAGGGGATACTGAAGATGCCGATACCCTGACAATGACCAAAACTGGAAGGGTACATTGGTTTGGGTCGTGATGATACAGGTCTCGTCAGTAAGACTAAGTCCGATCCTACTCACGGTTGAGGTTTGATAAATGAGACTTCAAGGACTCTTGAAGGACTCTTGAAAGACAAGGACCCTTACCCGGTGAGAAAGTAATGCAAATCGAGTCATCATGCTAGAACACAGCACCCAACTAAAACATCTGTGGAATTTAATTCCTGTGTTAAAAGATGGTTTATACGTCAGTTTTGCTAGGTTTCTCTTTGCTTGCTGCTTTGTTTTGGGATTTTTTTTTAATAGTTTTATTATCGATAGATTTCTAAGAACATATACATGGTCATTTAATCAACTGCTTTAGTTTTTGCTCATGTGTTTTTTTTTCTTCGGTATTTGTTTTGTTTGCCGTTTAGGTTCACCGTATTTTTTTTTGGTTTTGCTTACAGTTTTTGCTCTCGTTTTTTTTCCTTTTTTATTTTGTTTTGCCACGAACTTACTTAGAAAAGTGCACATATTGGTAATCTTTAAATAGTAAACAATTAGCCTTAAACGTAATTAGTTTTGCGGTGGAATTGTAATTTTTTTCTTCTTCTTTTTTCTCTCTTAATAACAATTAATGTTTTATTGTTTGCTTTTCATTCTTCGGTTTGTTCTCCCAGCCTACTTCTTCTACCGTTCGGCCATATACCATTTGTCAGCTATTTACCATTCGTATCTTTCCTCCTGAAGTGCTCGACTATTGCGTCTCCAAATTGCTACTCTGCACTGCTAGACATTCAATCAATGTTTCCAATCCTTCCCAACCTCCGCCCTCTTTCGCCTCTTTCCCGCTTAACCTAGGCTGATTTGCAATTAATCCTTTAAAACATCTATACCAGCATTAAGAAATACATTGCTTGTAAAGTAATTTGCAAGTACCGCGGTTTGCGATACTTCTGGCCGCCATTGCCGCCATGTTTGTTTTTGTTTTGTTTGTGTTACTAGTTTAATGTTGCTTTTGGTTTATTGCTATTAGGTTTAGAAAATGAACAGTTAGAAATGTTTACGTGCAAAAATAGTGCTATCTAAGACAACCCACACCCCCTCCCCCGCCCTTTCCTCCTTCACGCCCTTTTTATCCAGAGTGTTTCGCCATATACTAACGATTGAACGGGAAACACAAATCCTCGCACACATCATACATCGTGCACCACGTGGTGATGGTGCATAAAACACACACGGCCATTACCCGTGGTGGTTGCATTTTACGAAACGAGACACAGAAGTAGAAGAACTTGTACGCTTAACCCTAAACACACCAGTTGCCTTGTGTTTGTACCAAAAAAAAAAAGGTTTGCGAACCTTTGTTTGTGTTGTTTGCCATTGATTCGTGTCCTCCGCGCATATACGGCCGTGACAGTTGAGTGTAACGTCTGACGTCGGACATTCCCGAAAACGAGGAGTGGGACATAGAGTTGGTAAAACACAAGCGTGATTTTTTGTTGTTGTTGGTTTTTTGGTTTGTCTTCACTTTTTGTTTAAACATCTCTTCCCTCTTCATTTTCACCATTTTGCTAGGGCTCAAATCTTATCACAGAAGGCATCTTTTTGTTTTTTTTTTGTTGTTTTTTTTATCCGTTTGGGCTTTTTAGGTAATGATTATACATCATTTTTGGTCCTAGTTTAAATCTCTGTAGACGTAGTGCTGTAGCTAATTTTAGTTTTGTTTCTTCTCCGTATAGTTTCTAAATTGTAGGCTTACAAAATCGGTCAAAACAATCAACAGTTAACGGAACAATAGTTTATGCTACTTATAGTATTCGAAAGCTTAGGACGTAGTCGTTAGTTTTTGTTTTTTCTTGTTTTGTTTTGTTATTAAAAACACAAAACATACACATTCTGTGTAAGTGTGTTCTATGTATGCGTTTGTAATGGAAATGACTCGTTGAATGTAACTGTGGGACTATTTATGTATGTTTGTGTATTGTGTGTACGTGGAAGGCAAATCTTGAATTGGGATTTGTAGATCGCTGAACCCGTATCCATGAATTCTCCCAAAATAGACTTAAATCTAATATATTATTTGTATGATTTTGCTTCATTTTGTATTTGTTTGTTTACCCAAAACCCACGCACACATCCACAATTCATGATCAGTGACAGAGTGTTTGTGTGTGTTTACAAGGTTTTTCAGACCAGTAAAACAAGTGTTCACATGATTAAAACAATACTTGCAAGATTTGAAACACATCAATAGTCTCAAATCCGCAGCATTTGTTATAAACATGTGGACAATTGTTTTACTGCGCCTGAAACAAACATTGTGACTAGTGATGGGCAATGTGCTACAGTGCGCCACAGTAGCACAGTATTTTTAAGAACTTTTAACTATGAGTGAGACTGGTTTTCGGCATCGCATGCATTACTTTTGGTGGATATTCAGATAAATCATCATTCAGAATCGATCGTTCATAATGAACACGGCCGCCATAGATGATTTTTAACTCATTTGTTTTGAAATAAACCTCCAAATGACGGTTACGAATATTCGAAAATTTTATACTACCGAGTACTCAAGAAGTAACTGGAGATTCTGGTAACATCAAAAAACGATCGAGCTACACTGTAAAAAAAAATCTTCGATCTGAACGATCGTTTCTGAACGCTAAAAGAGTTCTTTTGTTTCGTAAAAAAATGCCTTACACGAGCACAGTATCCCATCACTAAATTGTAACTATTACCCAACTTACTGGACAGCTTGGTTTGAGCAACGTGGCTTACAGAGCAGTTGCACGTCGAAAATTTAAATAAAAATTTCACATTTAAAGAAGTAACTCGCCGTTAACCACCACACATTGCCTATCGAATCCTTTGAACTATGCTTGCTGCGCTAAAATATATGTATATTTATATATTTTTTTTAAAAATAGTATCGTGGTGCCGTGGTGATTCGCGTTCCCCCTGGTCAACCTTTCCGTCCTCGTTTTACATTAAGTGAACCGTATGCCGATCAAAAACAACAATGACTGAGTGTTTTCATGAGCATGTGCGTGGATGACACTAATTATGAAAAGGAAACACACATATATACTCCGTACGCCTGTCACGTTGTGACGGGTACTGCAAACGACATAGAACGTGTGTGTTAGTGTGTGTGTTTTAGTGTGCGTGTGCTTAAAGGTGTGGTTCTATGATCGTCATTCGATTCTAGATATCTTACATGTATATATTATTGCACATTTCCCTTCCCTGCCCGTCCATTTGAAGGGACACACATACATACACACAAATGTCGCTTTTCTTTTTTATGTTCATATTTTTTTTTTGTTGCGGTAAACCTAAGTGCATCCGAAAGAACTAGCACAAAAAACCCAATCACATCTAGCCGTGGTATTCAATATCGATAATTACAACACTTACATTGAAACATGTGAAGAAAAGAAAATTAACCGTATCGCTACGAGAAGATCCTTCCTAAGATGCTTGCTACTCTCATTCGTTTTTTTTTCGTTATTTTTTGCTTGGTTTTTCTTATGCTAGAAAATCAGTCTCTGTTCGGGTGATGTATTAGTAATAGTTATGTTTTTTTCTTTGACAAATTGTTAGCTTTTACTAATGTTGTATGTGTCTGTATAGGTGTGTGTGTGTGTGTTATTTTAATACAGATGTGTAGTGTTGTGTGAAGTATCTCTTTTCAGAGAAAAGGGGGCAGCTGCTGCTCCTGGTAGCTCCGCGTTCACTGGGAGCGATGAGCTTGAAAAGTGCTAGTAGCTACCTGGTGAGGGTCATGAGGGTTGACCTCATGAGCGGGAAGAGCGGGAAGAGTGCTAGTAACTACCTCGTGGGAGTCAAGAGCTCGAAAAGTTCGAAGAGCTACTACAAATGGGAAGAGCTTGAAGAGTGCGAAGAGCTACCTCCTGAGGGTCAACAGCTCGAAGAGTGCGAAGAGCTATCTTGTGAGTGCAAAAAGAAAAGTTTATCCCTATTTTTTTGATTCTCTCCAAGAAGACGGCTCTTTGCCGTTTGGTCGAAAGCTAGTTCCTAGTTTTTTTTTTCTGCTAGTGAAATATACGTAGAATTTGAGGAGAGTGAGGAGCTACCTTTGTGAAATATAAGAGCACACTCAGAGGCCTCCCGGTAGCTCTCGAGCTGAACCGGAAGGACTGACCCAACACTAGTGGTGAGACTACGCGTGAGTGGTGTGTGAATGAATACTGCTCTCTCTATCGCTCTTTCTTCCTACTTCTCTCTTCCTCTCTCTCTCTCACACACACACACAGTGAGTGTTTGTGAGTGCGCTAGCGCCTTAGTGTGCGGTACATCTCTACGTTAGTGCTATTTGGATTCATGCCGCTATTTGCTGAATCGATCGGTAAGTTTGCCCGTAGAAAAATGTCTAATTGTGTGACATGTGTGTGTATTACAGTATTTTTGTTTTGTTTTGTTTTGGTTTCTAACTTTATATTCTATTGGTTTCTCTAGCTTTTGCTTACACTTCACTTATTTCAACCCTTTTGCTGTATTTATTCGTATATAATACATATTCACAATACATGCGATATGCAACACGCTAAAAACGTTTAGATCAAACTGAACACATATAAATATTTGCAAAAATCGTTAATACGGTAGCAGCGCGGACTAATGTATTTGTCAGGTTTGTAAGTGTTTAGTTTGTGTATGCTAGTTGCTGAGTACGGAAACTTTTGAGTACGAATCAAAAATGTCACCAACACACACACACACACTAATTAGAGTGTTAGATATATAGCTGTAAACGGGTTTTGTCATGCCATTTGTATATAGTTCTGTGTGTAATTTTCCTGTCGTAGCTACCCTATATTGCTATATTATTTAAGCTTACAGCACAAAAGTGTATTAGATCACGTCGCCGGCTATCCCGCTGGATTTTCTCTTCGTGCTATGGGTTCCGATACCTCACTGAACGTTAGTGAACCTGTTTTGGAAAAGATGTCGTTGTGGCATGTTTTGGCTGAAGTCTGCCTGACAACCCCTGGAAGTCCCCCGGAAGTGTTCACCGGAGACTGTTGATTGCAACACCTTCAAGGTGTTCAACCGCACCCCATCCTAGTTGGGTGTCGCCCAACAGACCAACAAACGCTACAGTCAACTGCTATCTACAGCTTGCTTCGTTCAGCTGTGAGTCAGTGCCGTGTGAGTTGTGGTAGCGTCTTTCTACATTGACAGTGACCAGGTCCGTTCAGTCACCTTACTCCATTTCCTGTACCTCGATTAAATGCTGTCTAGCTAATCTCATTCAGTCACTATTTACCTCACTCCCGAGCAGCTTGCACTCGGCCTCGGACCATGGTTTGGCAGCATAGCAGTCATGGCTAGGAACACGCCTCTGTCGCGATATTTTGCAATGCTGGCGGGAATTCGCGTTGACTGCGTTCGCTTCCGAGGGTAGCAAGAGTTGCTGTTGCTGCTGTAGTTGCTGCTGCTGCTGCAAGGAAATACAAACAGGCGCACATCAGGTTTTGGGGGCCTCGCGTTCCCGCGTCCAATAAAGCTCACACGATCGTTTCTTCAACCTTTGTAACGTATGCATTTCTACCGAGGGGCCGGCTGTTTGCAATTCATGCCATCAAATCTGTCTTGAAAGTTTAGAATAGATAGTATAGTGGGTTCTATTCGAAAGCTTAGCTCAAGGACACGCTAATTGATGTCGATTCTACACTCCTTAGGACAATACTGTATGATACACATATAGTCAGAGCTATTGCTATATACGTGATCGAGAGGGCGTTATCGCCATCGTAAGCTACATTCTGTACAGTTGTGCAAAGCACGTGGACACGTCGTATGCAAAAAAATACGTTTGTTGGCAGGGTCTAATAGACGATCCTCATCTTCATCTTTGACTGCGCGCAATGAACCCCTCTTATCGCTCGACTCACCTTATTCAGTGCGTTGGAGTAGTATTTGCTTTTACTATCGTCCTCCTCCGATTCGTCCTCCTCGTCGATTTGTGACTGCTTGAATCGGATAAGCGGCGACGACATCTTGGGCGAATCTTTTATACTACTGCTCTCATTCAGATCTTCGTCGGATGGCTGAGCTGGCTGCTCCTTCCGGTGTATAGAACGCTCCAGTCGACGCAAAAACCTGCGGGAAGAGATAACCAAGATGGTAGGACAGCTACTATTAGCTTGGGTTCTTTTCTAAATACCTTGCGCCCATACCTTATCTGGTTTCCGATCGCCTTCAGCCGCCGTATTTTGTATGGCGGCTTGCGCAGATCTTCCGTTGGCGTTGGTTTCGGTAACATCTGGCTGTTAGCGTTCTCCTGCAACAGGTGCGTTGAATAGAATGGAACGAGGGGTGAAAAAAAAAAGGTGGATTTGATAGCGATTTGACTACTCCTGCTCTTTCCTACTTTTGCACGCATTTGGAAAGGGTTTTTTTTGTAGTGAAAGTGTATCTGGATTCTGTTCTAATTGTATGTAAGATCGTAACAAGTGGACAAATACGGTAGTAACTAGACGCTACGAGTACGCGCAAAAACTGAACGCTAATCTCAAGTACGCAAAGTATTTCTTCACAAAACGAAAATGTATATAAACTAGGTCGCAAATTACGCCACATATGGTAACACACACACATAGAGAATAACTTCTTTTTTGTTCTTATTTTCAACACTTTTGTTCAGTATGTGCAGATAACGAGAAAAAAAAAATAGAACGAAAACAGAACATACTGAAAGCACATCACCAACATTTGCTGCAACGAGATTCGCAGGCTGTAAAGACGTTTTCGCAGGACTATCAAATCAAGTGACTACCAAGAAAATCAAAACCAAAAAATAAAAACAAACCCTTAAATGCGTTTCTAGATATGTACACTAAAGTGTCAACGAATGCGCAAACAGAACTCAACAGGAACAATGTCACAAGATACACGTAGAAAACTATAATCAAAGCTTTTAGTAGAGTAACGAAACAGAAACAGCTGCATTTATTGCTATATAGTAACTCGCTAGAGTAAGAGAGAGATAGAGAGAAGGCGGCAATTATGGCAACCAACACATCCACTTAAGAACAACGTTTGTACAGTTAACGGTGTACTAGTGAGCTAGATGAGTAATGGCGGCTGGATGAGAGGCTAATGGATGCAGTAAAACTCATGAACGTGTTGACTGTTAACAATAACTACGCAATTATGATTAGGCTGCAAGAATCATTTCGCCCACGCACTGTACGCCGCGATGTACCTAATAGACGACTGTTTGTGGCTGCTTCGATTGATTTGACAGCGCATAAAAGACACACACACATCGGAACCTTTGTTTTTCTGTTTAGTACGCCTAGCAAACAAGCTGAGCACAAACACGATTTCATCCGCAAAATGGCCGCGCAGAAGAGAAGACTTAGACTTAAAACGGAAGTAGTGGAGAGTAGTAGAGAGTAGTAGAGGTAGCAGTAGCAGTAGTAGCAGTAACGCCAAATCGGCAACAAGGATTTCCCCATGGCTTCTAAAACTTTTTAGTCAACAAACACAGGGTTGAAAGATGCATTGATTGGATGCGCAATTACCAGTGGTGTGCTGAAGGGACTACTAGGTAAAAGTCAATAAAAAAATAAATAAATATATATATATATATAGAAGTCAAAAACACAGTAAGGTGAGTAAAATGTGAGCAGCTAGCCGCAGTTTAAGTAGACCGCTCTTTGGCTCCCTCTGTTCTTTACTGCCCTGTGCAGCAGGAGCAAAACTGCATACACTAAGATCGGTATCGGAGGATAGGGCTGGTGGTTGGTTGCGATTCCCGCTATACCTACCTGACCTTTACCGTCGCCATTATTATCGCAATGTTCCACCGAATCTTGTACGGTGACGACATGTGCCGTACCGGCTTGATCTGTTTATTAGGAGCAGTAAAGAGAAAGGTAGAGCATATTAATGTCTGTGCGTGCTTGTGTGCTGATTCTGACGTCTGATATCCGAAATAGCTTTTAATGTAGCGCACCTGATTTGCCTGCTCGGATTGCGTACTCCCGGATGGACGTCAGCGACTCCGTAGACGACGAGCTGCTTGCCAGTGGCTGACGATGCACGCGTCGTTTGGGACTTTTGCGCGTTGATGGTGCACCACCGGTCGGTTTGCCACCTGCCACGGTGTGCTGACCGTACTGAGCCACGTTTTCCTTGCTGCCTGGAATCTCCAACAGCACGGAGGTAGATCTGGAGGGTGACTGCACCGCTACACCGGATCGGGCCACTCGCCGATCCTTTCTGCGGCCGACACATTTGCGATGCGCGGTGACGACGGTACTACCGGTGCCACCCTTCCCATCCGACGATGGAAAATCGTATAGCCCGTCCGAGTCCGTGAACGGCAGATGCTGATCCTTTTTGCCGTAGAACATGGGCGAAAACCGTTCCATGCTGGCATTGCGTTCGCTGGTGTGCGGAGTAGAGGAATGAAACGCATCGAAACGTTGTAGAATGTGCAGACAGAGAGTGTGTGTGTGTTCGACAGAGCATTCCCGTGCATTCAGCTCAGCGCCAGCACTGGCCTACCTCAGGGGACTGTCGGAGCGGGACGAAACGGGGGACGGCTTGTCGTACCCGGCGTCCGACTGGATGACGATCGCCGGCAGCTGCAGCTGCGACATCGACAAGCACTCTTGGCTGAGGATGTCGTGCCCGGTCTGTATCAGCTCCTTGCCAAGGTACAGCTCCAGCTCCTTGGCGCTACGTATTTCGCCCTCCTCTATTTTCTCGTCCAGATGGTCCGTACCGATACCCTCGTCGTTTGACTCTAGCAGCGGCTCGTCGGACAGCGTTTCCGAGTCGGACCGCAGCCGAAACGAGGACGCCTGATGCTGCCCAAAGCCGGCGGTTTGACCGGTGTTGGTGTTACCCATGCTGGCACCATTGCCATTATCTGCCGACCGTTTCCTTACATTAGATGATTGTCGTCGATTGTTGATTAGTGAGTGAAATCCGGTGTAACCACCTGGGCCGGCTGGACCTGGAGTATAAGCGATCGAGAACGGGAGCGCATGAAGCGAGAGAGAGAGAGAGAGCCTCCAGACAGTTCTGCAACCAAGCACCGACTTACCTGAACCAGGTTCGTCGGATTCATTCGGAAAGAGTGGATTGTTCGATCCGCAACGGCTGGGACCGGGGCTCGCCATGCTAGAGTAACCGGATGAGCTGAGATTGCTTTCGGACGGTGCACGATCACCACGGATGCACATCGAGAACGGACTCAAGTAGCACATACCGCCGGGCGGACCAAGACCACCGGCACCATTCGCTTTCGAACCTTTCGAGCCGATCGGATGCGCCGGCGATGGAACGTCCGCGTCCGACACGACCTCATTGCTGTTGCAGGTGATCGTGATCATTGGCGGATCGAATGGGAGATCGAGTGAGGTTGGCTTTTCCCACTGCTTGAGAAATCTGGAATCACAAAAATATCTGAGCTATAGCGGAGGAGCGTGTTCGGATGTTGTCAAAACTGTGTGGCAGTAACCGTGCAACGATCACTGTAAACCACCGAAGCTCGCTTACCTCTTCTGTTGCGGCTGTTTACCACCTGTGTTCGATAGTATGCTTGCGTCGAACGACTGGTTGGCACGTTGCGGTGGTGGTGAGCCAGGTATTACTACCACCGTCGTGCGTTCCTTTGTTGGGCTCGGCTGCTGTATCACTAGCTGTGGAATGATCAAATCACGCGGCCGCTCGGGACTCTTGCGTTCGGGTGTCGGTGGATGAATGTCGATCGATATCATCGGCAGCCCGAGCCCGGCAGGACCGTCGACCGTAGTGTCGCTTTGCGAGGACGACAGTGTAGTAGAGGACGAGTACTCGCCACGGTCCGGCTCGTCCGGTGGCCGTATTTCGATCGATAGCTGATGAGGCTTCTGAATACAATGAGGGTTAGGATCAATGCTAGTAGATATGACGTTTGCTTGTTCATAGGAGCAAGGTGATAGAAAAAGGTGGGATCAGGTGAACGGCACAGTCTTTATCAAAGGGTGATAAGTGCACAGGTGTTTTGTGGAGGACAGAGTAGAAACGGACGGAATGGTTGATCCGATCGATCGTTAAATAGGGCAAAGAGAAACGTGTAAGTGAATATAGAATTTCCAAGCTAGAAGATAGATTTGTATATAAATGGCTGATGGTTTTTTTGTTTTGTTTGGGGTTTGGGTGGATATCGGTAAGCAGGTAAAGGACGAGATGGGGGGGTGCAGTGTGCAATGAAGACCAGATTGTAGACAAGTATAGGTTAATAGACAGGAATCTATAGTTATTTAACACAAATCAGTTAAAGACAAATTGTATGGAAACAGTTCGATGTTGTATCTGAGTAATGGTGCGGTTTCGAACGATATCTGTACTACACTTAGATGAAGTTGTTGTACAGTGACAGGATGTGTTGAGGTGTAAGACGATCTCTGATCAAGGATCCTGGATGTGGAGTAATGAAGCTGTGCAGTGTTGCAGGTGTTGCAAGATACAATGGTGAAGCGTGGTCTAACACATCCTAATAGTCATATAGTCCCTCCCGAAGGACACTTACGTGATAATCTTCGTATCCACTGTTGAACGTCACCGACATCGACTCGTCGTGTATCGACTGCGGGGTGCGCATACGCTGCGGCCGTGGCATAATCGGCGTCAGTGCCGGTGATGGTATCGGTGTCGGCATTTCCCGGATAGGCGACAGACACTTGTTGTTGATGCCGTTGCTCGGTATCTCGAGCAGAATCGTCGGCGGATGGAGCTGGGCCGAGCTGGCGGACGTGCTACTGCTGGTCGTCGTGCTTGCGGCCGATTTGTGCGCACTGAGCGCGTCCAGTACCGGCACCTCAATCGTGCTCTGCCGGTAGAAGACGGGCGAGTCGGACGTACCGCCGCTCGAGTAGCTCACCGGCGTATGGTTCGACGACGTGGACGAATCGTCATCGCCCGGCACATCGTCCTGCGGGCTGGAGGCGGTCGGTGTGGACGACGGCGAGATGACGATCGACGACGGTAGCGTATTGAGCGCGGTGCTGGACGCGGCAAAGTTTTTGAACATCGCCAGTATCGAGTCGGCACTCGAAACCTTAGGCCGCGTGCGGCGATTGCTGCTGCGCAAGCCAAAATCGTGCAGCGCTAGCTCGGAGCTGGAAAGCGAATCACTGCCCTGGTTCGACGAGGTACTGTGAGGCGACCGGATTTCGTTTGTGCACGGTGACGGCGGTACGGAATTTGCGCGTGGCTGTACCTCATTGGGAAGACTTAGGGCACTAGAATGCTTCGTTCCCTTTTTTTTTTTGATGTTGTTGTTGTTGGTGGGATGGGGCGAGCGAAGCAAAACGAACAAGAAACATAAAAAAACGGGAATGTGTGGAATGGCGGTGGGACGGGTGAAGAGATAAATAGTTTTCAATGAGCTGATCACCCAGTCGGACGAACGGTTTTGCTTGCTTTAGAATTTCTGTTTGGTTTGTTTGGTTTTGATGGATTGGAGGGATATCTTGGAGAGCGAGAGACAGGGACCTGAACAGAACCGGCTTGCATGGGGTTGGTGGTGGGTACACTAAGAAACTAGACACCGTACTTTAATACCCTCGAAGACTAGCGCTACACCTACACGGCACAACAAAAAAGCTCATCGCTTGTGTAAGTGTGTGTGTGTGGGTGGGTGGGCTAATTCGGTGACTTAAGGGCTGCAGTTCACGCGCACATCTCTGTGCCTAATAACACCGGCTCTGGATTTTTCGATCAATAATTGGTAGTACATGTTAACGTGTCGATGTGTCAAACTAACAACCCAAACAAAATGAAAAATCAAAATGGACGATACACTAATGTATAGCAGTTAGTAGTCGGCAAACTGTAGCTGTAGAGGTAAATAGTACTAGTGGTAGTAGTAGTAGTAATAGATTACAAAACCAAGCCTAGTTTGGAACGTTCAAAAGCCGGACGTTTGAAAGCGGGATGATGTATACAGAACATGAGGGTTCAAACGGGGGTTCCAAAAATTCCAACAAAACAAAAGACGGTAACGGAAAAACAAAACGCAATAGTCCAAAGAAATTGGAACGGAACAGGAATTACACGTACTACGAGTTCGGTTTCATTTTTTTTTTTTTTTTTGTTGGTTTGTTGGTTTTCGATTTTATGGCAAGCGTGCGTGCAACTACTCACATTCGCTAGGTCCTCCGAGCCGGAGCTCATCTCCGCCGACACCTTACTGAGCAGCCGCGCAAAGGTGACCTTCTTCTCGAGCTTCGGGTCCGATATCTGCCGCACCATCGACGTGACCGAGAGCGAGTTCTCCGAGAACGTGGTCTCCTTCAGGCCGGCCTCCGATTCGGCATAGTTGGCCTTTAGCCGTGTTTCCGAGAGTTGTATCAGCTCGCCCAAGCTTACCTGCTGTTTGGTGAATTTCGGGAAGGGTACCGCGGGAGGATGAGGAGGGAGGAAATGGAAAGAGAAGTCGGAAAACAGAGAAAAAAAGGGTTCAAAAATGTACCAGTACGGAGTAGTACGCGAATATCCGGATGTTCTGAGGATCTTTTCCCCCAAAACACTTCTGTCAAACTGACTTTAGTGGCGGCATTTTGCGCGGGTGAAACCAGCTGCTGCAGGATCTGCTTCTTTTCGTTGACGTTCTTCTTGGTCGGGGTGGAATTGTTTCGCTTTTTTCGGGGCGATGGTGTGCCTGCGAAAAGGTGGGCGGAAGCCAAAGAAAAGACAAAACAAAAACGAGTCATTGGTGAGATTGCACACAAGGCTTTTGTGGGGAGGTGTGAGTTGCTAGGGATATTGAAGGACAAGGAAACTGTGTGTGTGTGTGCTGTAACTGATTGGAAACGAACTACTACTACATGATGGAGAGAGAGAGGGGGTAACTGGCAAACTCATGCGCTAATGTATCATGTTGGTGTGTTCTAGTTCAAGAAGAGTATTGCATACACCAGCAGAACTTGTGGAGTCCTGTAGTATGTCATTGCTTCACACACCACACCATCGTGTATATGAATCAAATTGTTTGAGTTATCAAGTCAAGAAGTACTTTACATTGATGAAGATGAAGTTTAAGAGTGCCAGCAAATGTGTGGCATAACCGTTTCCATAGCTTAACAATTTGTCTACATTTTGCACCAATTAGGACTCTTGAATTAGGAGGTCCCTTTCCAGACAACTTTGAATGATATCATGATGGAAGTTCCTTTACCCACACTCTTCAGACTCCAAGAGTTTACCGATTGTGGATTGTTCAGATGTATGCATGAGGCTCTTGGTGTACCGCCTACACAGTTTTGCGATACGCTGATATTCTAGTACAATTGAGTATAATTGGAAATAGGAAATAAAACAAGAGCAAGCCGGAATACGCTATCATTACGGTGCAACAGACAGTTAACGGTTATGGAACTTCTACACCTAGAAAATGTGTTAGATAGATCACTAGGAGGAAACACTTGCTATGTTACTTTTTTATAACACACGGTGCGAAAGACACACAACACAGTTCTAGTTTAGAGAGTTAGCTTAGTATCAGTAGGTGTTGCTTTTTTTTAAGGGAAAAGGAGTACAGGAATGCAGGAGAGAAAAGGGGAAGGAATTACTGGTAGTAGCCGGTCAATGTACACGTAGTTTTTTTTTTTTGCTATTTTAAGGTCTAATATATAGGTCTAGAAAACAGCTACTACCAAACGAGACTAAAAACCAAGGAACCAACTGTACAACTCGGTATAACAATAATTCGAAAAATATAATAGACAGACAGACAGATCAAGAGCGAGAGTAAGAGAGAGAGAGAGAAAGAGAGAGAGAAATATAGAAACAGTGAGCAAAAAGTAAGAAGGAGTTTATGTACGACGAGAATGAAGTTATAGAGCGTAAAGCAAATGAACATCAGCAAGATTTACAGATCGTGAGCAAGGCACTAAACAGACACAGCTTGAGAGGTTTTTTTTTTTGGGATAGTACAGAGAATAAGATTTTTTTGTTGGTGTTGTTCATTCAACATTTGTCGCAAGAAAAAAAAAAAGGTAGGTTTTTTTGTTTTGGTGCTATGTTTCGATTGTTAATTTAATCATATCTTTGTCTGTCTTACGTCGAGGAGGGGGCCGTAAAAGATCATCTAAAGAAAATGTTCTAGCGGTAGCCCCTCCAACTTGCTGTGGGCTGCTGAGACTCAATATGGATGGTTTTCTTATACCCAATCGTCCAAAGATCGTCCGGTGCGAGGCGGGCGTTGTCGCGTTCGACGACGATACGGTACCGGCCGTAGCCTGCAGCTGCTCGCGCAAGGACGTGTTCAGATGGTGCGGCGGGAACGTACCTGTTGGTGGCGGAGGGAAAAAAGAGGAAGACAAGAGATGCAGCAAGCATTGCAAGCGAGCCGTAAGAAGTGGGTACCAGGGAAACGCTACTTTTGAAGTGGCGATCGTTACTTCGATTCAGCTGTGTATCGTCCGCCAGCAGCTTTTCGATCTTCTCCGGAAAGTGACGCTTGGCACACCAGACCAACCCGATCACGGCGAGCACCACAAACACGGTTATCAGCCCGAGCCAGAACGGTTCCTGTAGCATACGTTCCGAGAGCGGTTTGTAGGGTATGTGCATCATGCGCTTCTCGCACCGTGGTCCTTCCCACCAGGCGTGACACCGACAGTAAAAGCCACCATTCTTCTCGAAACATTCGCCCCGGCTTTCGCACGGATTGTCGGCACAAGGTTTCTGACGCTGGTCGCACCGCACCCCGACAAATCCTGGCTGACAGTTGCACTGATGTGTAGCGCATTTAAAGAAAGGAGAAAGTACAAGTTGCACACCATATATACCGGTTTACTGATGCTATATTTTTGCGGGATAATAGCGCTACAAGCACACCTACCTTAAAGCTGGTGGGCGTAAGTTCACATTTGCCAAAGAAGCACGGTTCCAGCTCGCAGATGTTCAGTCCACAGAAGCGACCGGTAAAATGGCCGTAACACTGACAGATGCCTCGTTTCTGGCCAGCGATAATACACTTACCACCGTACTGGCATGGGTTCGGTTTGCAGCTCTCGACCCACTCGTCCGTGTTGGAGATGAGCTTCATCTTGTAGCCGGCATCCTCCTGCAGGCGTACCGTGGCGTTCAACCGTATGCCTGTACCGTTCGCATTGCGCTGCCGTATGTGTATAGTGTTCAGATACGAGGTAATGTAGATCGGAGCTGGCTTGCTGAGTGTATGGCTGGCCAACGGTGGCTGTCTTAGTTTCGCCGCACCGTGTGCTGATGTGTAATGATGCTCTGCTGCACCATTATTTAGCAGGATTGTGTCGGATTCCACGGTAGTCGGTGGTTTGCCGGTTGTTGGGTGATGTTCGCACAGGTGCCAAAGCGTACCGTTACTGTCGGTGTAGTTGTCATAGATCTGTAAAGGCAATAGAATCGTTTGGTGATGAGTAAAGTGCTGCTTCGGTTGGAATCAATTCTGGAGCGCTTCAAAATTTCTAAGAATAGGATCTTGGAATTGGTGACGGAATCGGAATTGACTCCGGATTAGGAACTGGATCTGGAATCGGAATCGGTTCTGCAATCGACATCTGTTCTGCAATTGGATCCGAAATTGATTTTGGAAGTTTTGGAAAGGTTTATAATTAGTTCGGGGACCGTTTCCGGAAATTGATCCAGAATCGGAATTGGCTTCGCAATCGGTTCTGGAATCGACTTCTGTTCTAGAATTGGTTCCGAGGCTGATTTTGAAGTTTTGGAATTTTTTGGAATTGGTTGAGGGATTGTTTCCGGAAATAGGTCCGGAATCGGTACAGGAATTGGTTCCACAATTGTTACCGGCATTGATTCTGAAATCGTTTCCATAGTGAGTTTCGGAACCAGAAACGATTTCAACAACGGAATTGTAATAAGAATCGATTCCGAACACGGAATCGGAACCCGGTACTTCCGAATCCGAGTACACATCACTGGAAGCGTTAAGTACATAATGTAAGCTTGCAAATCTTAGTCTACTACTACACGGCCTTTACCTCTATGAAACCGGTCTGATGGCATCCATGTTGGCTAAATCCGACGCCGTACAGCTCCAACAGAATAACCTCACCGAGTGGAGCGATCAGATGCTGCGTGTAGTCGACATCGTACGGCATCGCTTCTGGATAGTTGAGCGAATAGAGCATGCCGGTTGTCTTGTTCGAAAGCGTTATAAAACGCTGTTCGTTCACATGTGCCACTAATGTAGAGGGAGAGGGAGAGTAGCAAGAGCTTTAGTGCATCTGTTAAACTGATCCCGATGTCACTACTTACATGTCTTGAAGATCGCATGGAAACCGTTCCCTCTCGGCGACGCACCCGTCTTCAACCGTACCACTAACCGTTCGCCTTTACTAACGAACACACCATCGTTAACGTGCGACAGATCCGCAAACGGTTCAAACGGCCCGTCCGCAATGTCCACCAGCAGCGTCGCGTCCTGTGTCAGATCGGTCAGCAGAAACTCTAACCACACACGCCGCCCGAACGGTGCCTGTATGACGTACGTGCAGTCAATGTTGTTCAGCAAGAAGTACGGATAGTTCGGGCTCCGGATCGAGCCCTCCTTTGAGGTAATGGTCTGCAGCGGACAGCCCGTCATATCGACCGTGCTCCACGTGGCCGAAAAGCCCGTCCCGCTGATGGAAAAGTCCGAATGGAAGCGCACGATTGCCTCGTTGCCGGTGGAGATAAAGTTAAACCGTGCCATGTTGCTATCGTGCGTACCACACCAACGCACGTACGGCAAAAACGATGGCGTAAGCTCGTTGAACTGCAGCAGAGGATCGTTTAGCAGTGTGGTCGGATGTAAGCTAGCTGACTCACGCTCTGCCGCACTGTCCTGATCACTGGTGGCGTACTCTGGTCCCGTACTGCTACTAACGTATCGGATCCGTCGCTGGTACCTAGCACCGGACTGTGTGTGGTTGTCTCTGGTGGAATAGTTGTCTGGGTATGCGTATCTCTTCTTCGTATCTGCACCCGTTGAACCGCCGGTCTGCGGTAAGCTGGGTTCTTTCAGCTCGCGAATCTTAGCGCCGCTTCCATTGCTGTGCAAGTACTCTGTCAACGGTGCGGCAATACCAGCATACTCTCCACCAGCTCCCGCATATCCGCTGCGTGCGTTCGGTTGTATGGGGAAGTTTTGTATGCTGATGTAATCATACAGACACTCGTCCTGATGCTCGAGATCGAGTTTCTGAAACTGGATGATGATGCGACGATGCTCCGGTGCAACGATCCTTATCCAGAAATCCGTTTGAGCAGGGTAAGGATTCGGATAGCCGGGCGAGAGTAGGTGACCCTCCGTGCCGGTCAGCGTTTGGTTTTTCACCATCGTTTCGTCCAACCGTGGCCGAGGCTTCTTGCAGACGTATCCACCGATCATGGTACATTTTTGTGCCGTCCAGTGTAGGCCGGAGGAAATCATTGGCGTTGGTGATACCTTCCACTGTAAACCGAGGCAGGCAGGTACTTTGGTCGTTTCGGACTTTTCTGGTCGTTGACCGGGTAACCAGCCCTGGTACAATGTAACCAAGAGAAGTTATCTTAGACACGAAGGATGGTTGCAAAAAAAAACAACTGTTGGTAATTACCTCAAACAACAGCTTCACTCCATCCACCCACTCCAGGTTTCCGTTGACGGCGATCTCCCCGCCAACCCAATACAGAGATCTTGGCGTGTAGTCGATACTGTTGCGTATATTTGATGTAATGAACCTAGCAAAAATCGCCAAAACACAAGTTCAGCAATACCTTCCGCTAACGGACTACCGACGTTCTTACCTCTGCTCGTCCGTTGTTGAAATGGAAGCAAGTTGTGCACCAATGCCGCGACAAATCTGCTGAGCAGTCGTCCAGTCAACATCCGGGTACGAGATGATCAGGTAGCAGGAGTTGTTGTATGCTTTGAACCGTTCGTCGTGACACTCGGATGTCACTGTAATCGGGTTTTGATGCATGTTTGATGGAATAGCAAGATATGTTACATCATCACAACGCGAGCGTTACGGCCCGGGAGCACGCAAAAACAAAACGAAAAACAAAAACAGAGGAGACCTCGCCCAACAGGATCATCTTTCGTCAAACGACAACTAGATAGTTTTCGAGTGCGATGGCTTTAAAGGTTTTCGAATGTGAGAGCCTAGAGGGCTCCGGGCTGAGCTATAAATGATCTGTTGTTGATGGTCAGCGAAGTTCGACGGAAACGGGTACGGCAAATGATACTAAAACTCGAAGCGCAAGTGTATCAAATCCAAACTACTAAAACAGATAACGATAACGCGAATGACAACCACATCACATAATTCGGGGCAGACTTAGGTCGATAAAACAGCGAACTTCAAAACCAGACATGCAATCTAATGATCGTTCGGTTTTTTTAGCCATTCCTTGTTGCGGTTTCAGCAGCAGCAGCAGAGCATATTAATGAACATAGTAAATCTAAAATCAAAACATTTGTTTTTCGGATAAGGACAACGTATACGCACTACTTGGAGCAAACAACAATAACAATCGGCAGCGCAGCAAACTTTGCAACCTGCCAACTTCGTTCCATGTTGAACGCCTAACTCCACACTGAGCGGAATGCGACCTACGTCAACGAATTCATAACAAACCAAAACCAAAAAATATCCAAACTTCGAACAAATGCCTGTGAACACGTGAGCAAATGATAAAAATTTTGCAAAACTCGAACCAAACACACATCGCAAGATCAATGTTCCTTATCCTGTTCGGCAAAGCGACAAAACCCGATAAGAGACGCACTAATCGAACGCTGCCCAAAACTCGACTGCGGTTTAGGACACCCGGTTTGACTGTGTTAAGCCGGTTTTTGTCTGGGAATGCAATCAGAATCCCCAAAATGCAGATGCCAATACGAAGTAAAAATGGGCAATCGATTCGCGTGCGGACTTGCAATACGGGCAAAAGGCGTAGAAAAAACAATATGGCGTCACAGAGCGAAATGTAATTTTTGGCTGTTGTTGCGCAAACTAATGAGTTATAGGTTAAAGGCAAGCGGTCTTACAAACTATAGATATTGTGTATAGATGTTGGCTGATGTATGTTTAGAAAAGAATATCAATCAATCAATCCGGGAACTATATAGAGAGCGTAGGTAGTTTCAGGCAGAAAACTGTGGAGAACAGGTTTGCACTTACCAGGTGCCCTCGGCCTTCCTAAGCATTTGAATATAGGTATTTCAGTTTATGCATGTCACAGACGGTGTACGATATTTGTATTGCGCGTCTTTGCAAACGCTAAGCTTCTACGTGTATAAGTATTGTTCTAACTTTTTGGGGGAGATTTCTTAAGCTATTGACATCTGACAGTAGACATCTGACATCCGGAAAAGGAAATGATAATTGGCGAACGGTACACCCTTCCGTAAGACTAGTGCTAGTGGCCTGCCCTGATGAACGTAAGTTTGAAACCGTTTTTGTATGTGCGCGTGTGTTTTTCGTATTTCTTCGTGATCCTACCCAAAAAATGAAAAATTGCTTTCCACAAAAGAAGGGAAAAAACATAAACCAATTCTTAGCTGTGTTCAGGATGAAGATATTAGAAGAATAAAAAAAACGTAAGCATTAAACTTAACAGCTCCTAGTGAAAGGGAAAGGCTCACTAAACGAAATAGTGGTCAAGTATTTGGGGAGCTACTGCCAGAGTGACGAGTAGTAGTGTTATTGGTCCAGACTGGAGGATTAGCTATAGGTAAACTCACTATATCGATACAGAACGGTACACTACGGAAGCACGGAGATCCCACCACTACCGCCCCACTTACCGTTTTCCATCGATATCCTAGCCTTATAGCCGCCATAATTGTTCGAATAGTCCGACACGAACCGTAGTCCAAGCGATGGTCCCGTCGTTACGTAGCGCAGCAGCTTCAGCTTCGAACTCCAATCGCCACAAATTTTCCTCGGTACACTGCCCAAGCTAAGCTCCGGCAGTGGCAGACTGCTCGTGTACCGGGAATCGCTCGGCTGCAGCACGATACTTGGTACGTTGAAGTTAATGTTGCCTCTGGTGTCGGTGTCACCGGCGGCAGCATCACCACTGCCTGCACCAGCACCGGCAGTACTCCGACCGATCGCGGGCGAATTCGTACCGGTTTTGGCACTTTTTCGCCGATGCTGTACATTGTAGCGACTGCTGTGGCGTGAGTTGCGAAAGCGAAACAGTACCGTGCTGGAAAAATCTTTCGCCGACTTGGATGGTTCGTACGGACCGGTCACGTCCGGTTCGACTAGCTGCAGAAAGTCGTAGGAGCAGCTGCAAAGACAACCAGAAGCGAGCTTGAGTGAGGCTGCCGAGAGGCCGCACTACCGGCGTGACGTGGTACTAACAGTGGTTCGTTCTCCAACACCATCTCCTCAAAGTCCAGCACTACACGGTAGCCTGGTGGTGCCTGTATCAGTGTGTAGCAGTCGACACTATCGGGATATTGTTGGGGAAATCCGGGACTCCATACCGTTGCCTTCGATCGTTCCACGCTGAGTGTGACGGTTACGTTGCATTCCGATTCGTTCCAAAGTCGCTCTGGAAGCTCTGTAAAAAAAAGCGCAATAAGTCTATGCCATTGATCCACCACCAACACATGGTGGGTGGATGTGGTTGAGCTACCTTCATCCATCATTCGCTCGCACAGGAAATAATTGCGGGCATCACAGTTGCGATCGTTCCACATGTATGACAGGGTGAGCGGACTAACGGTCGGTGTGGTCTGTCCACTACTGGACGCAATCTGAAAGTGGCGTCGAATTTCGACGCAATCCTGCCCGCTGAGCCCATCATCATTCGGTTGCCGATTGTAGTTTTCCTGGTGCACCCAGCCTGGAAACCAGTCTGCGTTAACGACAGGCAGAAGAACGATAGAGAAAAATGCACAATTAGTACTAAACTCGGTTAAGAGTACAGGGTGCGATACGTACTTGAGTATGTGAAGGCATACTTGTCATTCCATCGAAAGTCACCCTCCACGGTGAGATCGGACGCACCAATCCAGTACGCATTGTCATCTTTGTAAGCCGGACTAGAAGGTAGCAAAACGGGAAGAACATGTTAAAATCAACGCTCGGCATCGCGCACGTCGTCATAGAAAAACGACGCCTAACCTGTTGAAGAGCAGTTGATCGGTGAGTTGCTGGTCCTCGGACGAGCGTATTGACATTAGGTGGCCACCGAGCCGGTTACATTCGAATTCCGCCTCCTGCCACGGTAGCCGCCGCTCGATGGATGAAATGCAGAACTGAGTGGTTGCTATCCAACCAAAGGCACAACGTGAAGTAATGGATTCAATCGGGTTCGCCCTATACTCGAACAGCAGTGTCGCCGTACCGTTCTCACGCAATCCAGTGGACGCGGCCAACGAGGCTGATGCGGATGATGAAGGATCGATTGAATCACGGATCTCATCGATCAATGGTTGCTGTAGTTTGCTCACTTTCACTACGATGTTGTTACCGTTGGACGTTAAGATGTAGCGGGTCGAGTCCGAGCTAGCGTTGATACAGGACGCCCATCGATGTTCGGCGTCTTCGAACACCTCCACCAACATACCGTTTGCCGAGGAGCAACGGATCGGTGCTAGAAACTGTTGGTTCCCAATGTCCAGGTCGATCAGATCCAGCTCAACTGGTACATACCCCACCGTACTGTCGTTGAGTTGCCCTGTATGGTGACTCTGTTGTCGCCAGTCATTCGTCAGCAGTTGCATAGCTATCCTATATCCGTACGGTAGATGAATGCGAAAGTAGCAGTCCAGCGAGCCGTCACCGGGCCGCAACTGTACCGTCCCATTCTGTTCGCGCAGTGTCATGTTGTAACAGTAGTCAACTAGTCTATACTGCAAGCTAAACAGTGGTGAATTGTGCAGCCACAAGGTGGTGTTATGATGTGATTGAAAGTGAAACGCCCGCTCCGATGCTGGCAGCTCCTCCAGTTTGCCACAGAGTGATATGGTTTGATGACCACTACGAGCTCTCGATTGTTCGTCGTCCTGACCGGTAAAGTGATTGCTACTGCCAGCATCGCTGGTACCACCACTAGCGTCCTGGTGACTGGGATCGGGCATGAAGCGAAGAAAGCCACCACCCCGGCACGGTGTATTGAGTCTCGTCAGCTGTACTAGCAAACCGGGTAGCTCGTCTGGTTGAGCGGTTGGACGTGATGGAAAGGTTAGGCTACAGTCCTGATACCCAGTCGGAAGGTTAGTCGAAGCGATCCTGCCTTGCGCTTGCCTGAGATATAAGCTACACTCTGGAAGGGTAGAAGAGTGAACATGAGCTTTCATGGTTCGAAGCAATCTAGACGATCTTGAAGATTATGCTTACCTCGTAAAAGCACCATTGTGTAGATCAATTCGTAGATCACGTAACTAGTCATTGTTCGATATAATATTCTGAAACCCCGCAAACAAAGCCATTATTCTGAGAATGTTCCCCACAAAAAAAAAAAAACTCTCTGACATCCCGAACCTTACCTAAAGTAAATATTTTTACTCTGATTCTCCAAACCTCCACTCGAGCTACCGCTACTGCTGGAGCTGTTAAAAATGGCTCCATACGCTTGTGTCCCCGGGACGGACCAGTTGATGGTCGCTTGCTCCTCTAGCATACCGTCATGCTTCCAAACATTACGTGGGCATCGTTTACCGGCCCGTTTTGTGTTTAATGGCCGCTTTAAGAGCATTCCAGCGTCCTCGAACTCTAGCGAATTCTCGTCCAGCGTGCTGTCGTCAGGGTCGTCTCCATCCACGTCGTCATAGGACCGTGTGGAGTCGTGGTCGTTGTCCACATCGAAATAGGAAGGAAACGGTTCCCCGAATATAACGCGCTGTTTGTGGTGTTGTTGCTGCTGCTGTGTCGCGTACGCATGATGAAGCCAGTCGATTTCCATATCATCGATCCAGGTACTACGCGGTATACTATCCACATCACCCACCGTTTGCTTGTACCCATTACTCAGCTGTCCACCATTATTCACGCTCCGGGTAGCAAACTGCCCAACCGGACGTGCCGTTGATTGGTCAAAGCTGTAGGGATCGCCGACTAGAGATTCTATGTAAAAGTCTCTAATTTGAGTATCCGGCGAGCGTCTAGCTTGCACTGGAAAAGAAAATTGGGTTTTATGTTTCAGAAATTCGTCTAACGCCAAAAAAAAAAAAAAAAATCGTGCAACCGGACCGGTAACTTACCTCTGTAAACAATTTTCGGCACAATTCCGGTACGCGTTTCTAGCAGATCGTGCGTGACATCGATGTAAAAGTTGGTGTCCTCCTCTTCCGGGCTTCGGCGCACCGGTACGACGTGCTCCGAGGATTTCAAATGCTCGACGATCCCGGAACCGCACGGATTCGCCGAATGGCGTCGCAGCTCATCTCCCGGGCCCGCCATCTTGGTACCGGAGCTATGATTCGGACGCACGTAGTATGTCGAAAAGCCATCACGCGCCATCCCATCCTGCTTCCGAATCTCTTCCTCCCGCGCTTCCTCCCGCTCGGTTTCCTCCTCCACCTCCTCCTCCTCCTCTTCCATAGCATCCTCCTCCGCTTCTTCTTCTTCCTCCTCTTCTTCCTCTTCTTCGGTGGTGCTCAGACCGTCGCGTTCGGGATAGTCGGCCAAGCTTTCCCTGGGCACCAGCAAACGCTCCAGGCTCAGCGGGTTCGGTTCGTCGGGCATGCCGTCGTGCAGTACCGGTGCGTTTGGCTTCGTTTGGCCGGCGTCCTTCGTCAAGACCAGTATCGGATTGTGGTCGTCTCCGGCCTGCTGCTCGTCGTGCACGGACTCGCTCAGTAGCTGCATGCCCGGGTAGGCGCCGTTCGGGCTGGCGGTGTCGGCTGCCAGGGGCCTTGCGCCCAGCACGGGCCCATGTGCGAACAGCAGCAGTAGCGCCACCATTACCGCCGCTACTCTTCTTACAACTACGCACTTCATTTTCCTTCACACTATTGGCACTACCAGCAATACCGAGGTGCAGCACATACTTCGGCACTGTTGCTGCACTGGCACCCACAACCGGAACGGAGCACGGAACCTAAACAAGACCTCTGCAAGCACGCGGAACATGAAAGCATCCAAATCTACAAATCTACAGACTGTGTGCGCCACGTGGGTGACGCCATGCGTAAGTTGATGTTCGGGCTTTTTAGTGAGGACACAGTTTACTACAAAAAAAAAGACGCACACACACACGCACAAGCTGCTTTTAGGATGTTCCAAGGAATTGTAGTGCATTACTTCCCAACTGCGAAGTCCGACATACAATAAAAAAAAATGATGTAATAGTGTCGTCTACCTCGAGGAATTCACTGAACACTTAAACCCTTCAGCAAGTCCACCTCACAATTGCCAACACAAACATTGAAGTCCTTGATGCTGGAGATGGCCCTTTCACTTGACCCGTTGCTCCTATCGCATTAGCTAGCAAGGAACGCATTACCATTTTATGATGTTGCTCCACTTATAGGCTTGGTGTGTGCCTTGGGTGCCACACTGCTACAACTTCCGGAAGCACACACGCGGCTCAATATTTGGGCACACAACACCGTTTGCATTCTATCGATTTTATGTGTTTTATGGGGAGGGAAGCCAGCGATTACCAACGCTCGGCGACTCGGTATTGTAATGAGCTAGCTAGGGTTACTACATCTCGAATGTACGGGTCAAGATGACTGGATGCATTATATCACAATGGGGACAACAATTCTAACTGCTTCTTCGACTTTTCTTCTTCGTCTTTTTCTTCTTCTGGTCACAAGATGTTTTTACTCATCTAGGTTGGATTTTACCTCACCAGGATGGGACGAGAAGACATCCACATTGCCATGTAAACAAGCAACCACACTTCACATATAAAAGGTAGTACACCCACCAAACAACAGTCCAAGTTACTAGTTCACTCCATTCGGGCTTTTCTTTCCTTTTTTTTCCTTTTTGTTGCGTGTCTGTGTATGTCTGTGTTTGCTATAATGAAGCATCACAGCACAAGAGAGGAGCTCAACAACCTCCAACGTTAATGATTAATCAACAGGCAATCAACACACATTTGCTGTCACGCACACCTCACTTTCTGCAATTATTACACACACATATACAAACATAGCAAAATGCATGGCTCTGCTTACACGAAAGACATCCTTGGATGTCCTCTTTTGCATGAATACACGGCATGTAGGGCATGTCCTTGGATGGGTATGCTTTTTTATTTATTTATTTTTTATTTTTTGGTGCCTTCAACCACCTGCTCCATCATTGTACCGAATGTGTCACAACGACCTGTTTTAGTTACCGAGACGATGCGCGCCTGCACATGCAGTAGTTAGTATTGCATACTACTATACCATTACTAGTACTGCCAGGCTTCCTGTCACCTAAACTACCAACTCCTTTCTTTGTTACATGGACACTTTCCGGATAATTCGCATTATCCGGACCTCGCATTACCAGCCCGACATGGAGTTGGAAGTTTGGAGCGCATTCCGAGGGCGGCTAAATTAGCATATACATGTAGGTATATTTACATGTGCATTATGCATGCTTTTAGGTTACCCATTATCTGTTACATCTTCGATCAGGTTATGCTTTTAGAATAAAATAAAAAAAAAATCGATAGTCAATTAACGTTTGCCCACCCTGCCGTATCCGCAAACCTACACCACTACCGGAGCTTGCTTTCCCGGACGGAATGGGGTAACACTTGCCGAACCTGGCTGATGTACAGCAGCCCCAGTGCCCCGCTCTACCCCGTAAGAATAGAGTTTTATCCTCGCTTTGCTGCTTGTTTTGGTTTGTTTGTGTGGTTATGTTTGTTTGCTTGCAGTGGTTACTCGGATCTCTCGATGTTTGGATGATGTTATTTCGTTGATGCGTTTTGACCGTACTCCCGCTTCCTTAGAGCTGCTTCTCTAGCTACTACTGCTGCTGCACAGCGATACCCGGACACACCATTGTTACTTCACAACGCATCGCTACTACTCTACCGTTTCACAACGTTATGCTAGGTTGCTTTGTTGTATCATCCCTTTGGAACGCTTCTCCTTCGCCCTTTGTGCGGGGTAGCTAGGCATCGTCACTACACGACAGATACTCTCAGACTGAAGGAAGGAGAACACTATTGCTGTTCCCTGTGTGTTCGCCCTCGAAGAATTAGTCCACCGCTCGCGCTCTGTCCCATAAGAGCCTCACAAGCGTGGCTAACTGAGCGAGCGAACATACGAGCGAAACACCCGACGAGCACGTCAAATGTCAAGTGCTTATAATTTACGTAACTTTCACTACACACACACACACACCCTATTCCCATCCCTTATTTGGGTCTCTCGCTCACTTCACCCCCTCAGGACCTACCGAACGTTGCACAAGGAAAAATGGGGGAGAACTCACCATTCGTGCTCGTGCTCGATGTCTTGCTGACAGGCGTGCGTACCAAGGACTAGCGCGTCTGGGGAAACATGGTACACGAGCGGCTCCCAAAACTTGCGAGAGAAGAACAAAAGCCTCCAACCCGCCCCCACCCCCCCCCCAGACCACGGTAAGGCCCAAAAGGAAACGGAAATGAGAAAATGGAAGGGGGGGGGGGGGGGTTGGGTGAAATACGCGTAACCTGACCTCCGTCGTCTAGCGAGTTCTTGGTTTGGTAAAGAGAGGGAGCGAAAAAAAAAGAAAGAGATTTGCATGCGAACTGTGCCTGTGTGTCAGCTTAACGTGGTCAGTGATATACAATAGACGGATAGAGTTGAAGAATTTCTAGCAAGGTTTAAAGACACAGTCAAATAACAATTTCTGGAGCTCTTTAAGTAACGAATTATATATTTTAAAAAAATTGTGTTTACAAATACCAACTCTCCTCTAGCTTTCTTCTTCTTGGCTTTTGGTTTAACGACCTTCTAGGTCATGCTGGCCGTCCCCTATGGCTGGTTTACTAAGGCTTGCTGATAACCACACTTTGTTAAATATTCAGTTCTCACTACGAGGGAATGGTCTCCGCATGGGATTTCGACCCCGGTCCTGACATATGATGATCGGCATAGCTGTCGCCGTACCACCGGGCACTTACATGTTATGCAGGTTATAAAAGCTTCAAACTAGCACATATAGTTGCTTCAATTAGTTGCTGTTTATGAATTGTAACATAGTAACAGATATGAACAGATTATGAAGTAACATAGTTCATCACAGATAATTCATGCTTGCAGTTCATTCGATAATTCATTGCCAGCCTGGTGGTTGTCTATGATTCTTAAGTGCTATAATACTCAAACAACCATAACCATAATTATTTCCTGAATTACCCTAGAGTATGATTCATACTAATTTCTAATACTCAATTCAATACAAATATACATTTGAAATTTTAACAATTCTCTTCTTCAAATTGATTTAGAAATTTGCGATCGGATGGTACCGGGGCATTCTTAGGTTATCTACTTAGGATCCCCCAGATTTTTTTTCCAGCGCTCGCTTCGAGTAGATAACAATACCACTTCGCCATCTTTGTGCTACTTTTTAATGCATGTGGGGCAACTATTGGGAGGTTCCTTGTACTGTAAATCCTCACTCTCATACATACTCTGTAGAGAAAGCGGTAGACAAGTTCATGAATGTTCTACTGGTAGCCTTCCCGATGTGTTGTCTTCTTTCCAGTTCCCAATCCTCTCCCCCCTAGTCCGGCACAACACTCGATTTCTTGCGTTCTGACATAGCTGGGGCTTTTCGCAATCTTCGGCGCACTCGCTCAGGTTACCTTCGCCAGATTTTTAAGTATGCTGCGGCAGTATACCGTATTTACAACCCTACCAGATATTCCATTTAGATGGGTTGGCTTTTACCCCAGCTCCATTCCCATCCCAAACTGTTGTGATCCTATGTAAAAAATCCACAAAATCCTCCCCATTTCCTCCCGTTATGACTCTTGGCTCTTCAACTAATGATAGTGCTGCCGACATCTGTTCCTTCTTCGGCGAGCATTTCGACAACTATTTTTTTTCGGCGTCTGGACGATCTATCTTCAACCTCTTCTTCTAACGATGTTCATATCCCGATCGGTTTTTCGAGCTACTACTCTGGGACCATCGATGATGAATCAGTCCTAAGTCTTAGTGATAAATGCCTTAAGCTCGCTTACAATATACTTCAAGTCTGGTCCTGACGAATTCCCGCATTTAAAAAATGTTGCAAAAATGTTCGCTCCTCTTCTCAAAAAACTATTCCTCTTGTCTTTGCGTACCTCCTCTTCTCCTTGCTTATGAAAACTTGCCTGGCTTATTCCTGTACATAACAAGGTTAATAAGTCGTTAATCGCTAATTACAGAGGCATTTCCATACTATGTGCAATATCCAACGTGTGTGAGAAAATTCTCCATTCCCATCTTCTTAATGTTACTCGTACTTTCATTATTTCTCAACAACATAGATTCATCCCCATCAAGATAAACTTTCTCTAACGTAGTGGGTTTTACTACCTACCTTCTATGTCCTAGAAATGGATAGAATCTCTCAAGTTGATGTCGTTTATACCGATTTCAAATCTATCCCTCACTCACTCCTCGTTTCCAAATTATCCTCTTTTGGCATCCATACCTCCTTACGTCCCTGGTTCCGTTCTTTCATGTGTATTTATCGTGTCTCGTTCAAAGGTTCCTCTCCTTCTTATTGTGCTATTTTTCAATCTATCTTTGATCGTTTTTGTACGTGTCATAAAAACAGTCTCTCCCTTTGCTCTGTAAGCTGCACAGTAACCCTGCTGCATATCGTTATTCTCTAGATCAGGCTTTCGTTAAACGTCTCTTGGTGATTAAGGGGACATGAACTTTTTGCTCGACACGGGGGTCACAGAGCCACGCAAGTCACGGAGAATGCTCGGTGTTCTGAAACGTGTGACCTGTGACTTCTCTGATGCTTGTTGTTTGAAGACTTTATTCTATTCAGTGGTTAGGTCAATGCTGGAGTATTGCTCGGTGATCTCCGTCGGCAATAGAGCGGGTGCAGAGGTCCTTCACTAAGTTTACCTTTCGGAAAATCATTGGTGATCAATCCTATACTCTTCCCTGTTACGAGGACAGATACCGACTGCTTGCGTTCCATCTCCCAATACTCATTTGTTGCCGCACTTCGCCTTGATTGCATTGATATCCCAGCTTTGCTAAGCAATATTCCACTGTATGTTCCCTCCCGCTTCCTTCGTAACTGTCCGCCAATTTATGTTGCCATACGCCGCACTGTGGAGGGCGGTAAAATTCCCTTCGTTTTGCCATCAAAATGTTCAACTTCTCGTCCCATCATTTTGATTTTAATATATCCCTCCCTACTCGATCCCGGTAGTTACTCAATTCCTATTTTTTCCTGCACTCTTCTCTTTCCATTTTGCTGTGTTCTTTGTCTTTTTATTATCTGTTGTTCCGTTTAGGTTAAGCTTAGTTTAAACTTAGTTAAGTATTGCCAAGATTAGAAATAAGATATCCAATATAGCCAAGGACAAACTGATGAAAATATCTTAACTATGATGTCCTTTTTATCCGCTACTGCTGTTTGAATGTTCCAGGGGCTTAAAATGGAATAAGCTTTCCGTTCACCAGGAATGCCAAAATCTGACAGATAAGGGCCAATTTTTTCCTGGGCTCTTACGAACAAAATATAGCGCAAAGAACTTTTACTGTTCACTACTGTAAATTAAGAGATAAAACTTTCAAATTTGGATACTATGCAGTCAACTAGAATACATTGACCACTGGTGGACCGACCAAGCAGGTACCCAGCGTAAGCGTTTGAAAAATCGGAACATTTTGGTCGCTTACTTTTTGATGCAAACGTTATACGAAAGATTGTTGTATGTTTTAACTGACGTATTGCTTGAAATAAGTGGACACTTGTTTTATAGCTTGAAATAATTCACAACTGTTTATTCGTATGTCATAGTGTTCATTTTAACATAATTCGTCCTATAATTCATTACTATGTCAAGTGTGTGAGTTGATTATTGCTAACCGGCTATACCATGCATGCATGCGGTTGCCCTGCTCGCTTTATCCTAGTCGTGGTCTCTTTTAGTGGCGGAGTAAAATTCTTTATTACTAAATTCATGTACATTTCACACAGTAATTGAAATATTAATGTTAGTACCCAAGGCGCCATTTCTTTTGCAATACTTCAGTTTATTTTATGTAATGAGTTAACAAAAAAAAAATAATCCATTAGTGCTATGAAATTTGCACGTACTCGTTCGTAATTTGTGATTCGCGACTAATCGTTCGCTCCCTCACTGATCCCGGGGCCTAGTCGGTTCGCACTTCCAACTGACAGGGCGTTGGGAACGTTATACACTCGTCTAGCTTACGAGAGCTTACACTCGTCCATCCAGCATCCCTCCAATGGTGTAACATAATACGCTCGCCGCTTGGCATGCATGCGGGCTCGATCACCGACAAAAACTATGCCTCGTCCTCATACTGCCACAGCTTTATCTTGCCATCATCGCTCGCCGTCAGCAACATCCCCGGTATGACCGGATGCCAGGCGACCTTATTCGCATCCTGATAGTGTGCCATAACCGTTTCCAGCAGCTCGAACGTCGGTTCGTTCGGGTCGGAATCGGCCGCTTCTCTAAAGATTCTTACCATATCGTCCCCGCAAGCCGTCGCGAGCAGACCAGTCCGTTTGCACCAATCGATATCGTACACGCTGCGCGTATGAAACCCGGACAGCGTGCACACACACTTCCACACCGTACCCTTGTCCGGGCACGGTATGCCGAGCGTATTGTCCGGTCCGTACTGTTGCCAGATTTTGATCGTTTTGTCTTCGCTGCACGATGCCAACCGTTTGCCGGTCGCGTCGAACGATATGCTCCACACGGTCGAGCTGTGCGATTCCATCGGTTCGAGCATTTCCCACTCATTGTCGGCCGCGTCCTGCCGGTACATCCGTATCGTGTTGTCGTAGCTGGCGGACGCCAGTATGTCTTCGTGCGGATGCCAGCACACTTTCTTCACGTCCTGTGTGTGCCCGTTCAGCACCGCCACACACTCGTACTCGTCCTCCTGGTCCGGGGCACTGTGCACCTCCCAGATCCAGACCGATTTGTCCCGGCTGCACGTCGCCAGCATACCGCCCGATCTTGACCAGGTTACACTTTTCACCTCATTGTCATGTCCCTCCAGTGTGGCATTACACTCGAACTCGCCTGCAAACGGTACGTGGCTCAGGTGATATAAACCAGATAAAAAATGACGCGAGCTTACTATCACTTACCGGACTTTTTGTCCCAAACCGCTACTGTCGTGTCAAAGCTGGCCGACGCAAGGTAGTGCCCACAGCAGGACCACGCTACATCGCGTATGGTACGCGTATGGCCTTTGGTCAGCACGGTCTCTGCTATCCACCGGTCGGCATCATTCTTCATCCATACGTGTATCGTTTTGTCCTCACCGCAGGAAGCGAATATCGTACCGCTCGGATGCCATGATGCACTCCACACGCGGCCCAGATGCCCGGTGAGCGTTTGCAGTAGCTTCATCTTTTCCTTTTCCGACTCTAAAGCAAAAAATATCAAAAAACAAAATATCGAAATATCTAGGCAGCAAAACAGCTCTTCTTTAGCCACGAGTTTCTCTTCGTATCTTGTTGATTGGTACGGAACGATATGTAAATATTGATTGTGTGGTGCGTTTTGACAGCGATGCGATAGAATGTGTCTGCATTGCTGTACACGATTGCGCAGCTGTCTGTTTTCGTTTATTGTTTCGCTACGATTTTCTACTGTCATAAGTGGCATAATCGGCTAAACAATGGCGGATTGAATGGTACAAAAATTCAAATATTTTTCAAAAGCACCGTTGTGGTTGTACACGACGTTACTGATTTCAAAAGAAATGGCCTAGCCGTAAAAAGCAAAGTTGAAGGTCTTGAAGTACGCTAAATTCTCGGAGTTATGTCTTCCAAGTACGGGTAATCCATCGTTCGTATGAATGGAGCGCCAACTTTCTCCTATGCCCAACGAAAAATTTCGAACTTTACCACTTATTCATAAATTCATCCAGTTATTCGTTATCATACATACAAGCGAAGTACAATTTATATATAATATAAGACAGGTCATTTGGGAACGGCCGGAGTGTGATGAGGCGAAAACAAAGCTCCGGTCTTCACACAACAAAACTAATTTAAATCCCGGGGTTCAAATCCCATCCTGACCGTTCCTCCGTAGCACAGAAGGGTCAAGCTTTAGATCAACGGGCGGTACCGTTCCTTTTTCGAAGCAGTTGAAGTTGTATGTTATCCTTATTTATTTATCTGACTATCGTCTTTATAGTCAGGGCATCTAGATGGTTGTCATTAAACGGATTTTTAATATAGCTGGAGCAGCAACGATTGATTTTTGCATTTTTTTAATGATTTCTTTTACAATGCCTTACATAGCATTTCTGTTTATTGAACGTCAGAAAACATACAAAAGTAAATGCCGTTTTCTATTCTTAATTTAATTACAGTCCAAAAATAAACACTTTTTACTGTTAAATTTTAAATGACTTAAGCATAAACAGGGGCAGCTTGGGGGCAGCTGAAAATGCCAGAGAACAATTACAATATGTTTTATTTTGAGTGAGTTATGATACAAACAACACCAAACTACAGAAAAAAGTGCAGGACAATGAAAGTTGAAATATTGTTAATTTTATAAGTTTTGTATAACATTTTGAAACAAAATATGTAACATTTTTGATAGACTTCAAATTTTGTATCCAACTATAAAGTATATTAAAAATCCTTTCCAATGATGAAGTTTTACACTTTTATTCCTTTATATCGTTTAATAGGGAAGTCTTACACAGTTGAAGTTTATAAAATACCATTACCAATACCAATTTATGAAGAAATCAATCGATCTGAAAAAAAAATGTTTTTTTTTCGTTTTTTTTTTAGATTGATCATCTACGACCGGCTACCCGGGTAAGACATGCGTTTTGTATGGGAATTATCAATTTTTCAGATTGTAAAGATTGTATTTTTTTATCTACTCATTCTATTTGCCTGAAATTTGCAAAATAGGTGAGATTGTTTGTTATCTAACGAATTACATTTATATGAGAATTTAAAAAAATCTTCTACTATTTATTTTTCGCTTTGAAAACTCAACAACCTACAACACCTTACATCTACAGTGACGTTTCAAGCGATAAACATTATTTTTGTACGGCTTTTTGCATTTTACATTTTATAGAACCTCTAGTTAGGTTTATCTCGAATCAAATCAATCAGTTAATATACATAAATAATATACACTATATATACGATATATCGGGGACGGCCCGGTTTTCTTCTTACAGCAAAACCGGGGTTGAAATCCCATCCGAACCATTAGCCCCCGTAGCGAGGACTGACTTTCCAACTACGTGCAATATCATTGCACGTAGTTCTAATAAGCCATTCGCTATCATAGTTCTAATAAGCCATTCGCTGGCCAGTGTGACCTATAGAAGGCCATTTAAGCCAAGAAGAAGAAGAAGAAAATATCATCAAACTTGTTGAAGTTGTTGAATGTTGAAGATAAAAAATGGGGAGTTTATGTAAAAAATTCAAACAGTATTGTTAATTTCAATGCTCTTATGATAAATTCTCTACACTATGTAACAAAGACCTTACAAATGAAACTTTTGCGGCTGATTTAAGTTCAATAAATAAGTTTAAGCATAACTCTGGTTAGTGATCCATTCCCAACTGGCATTGTTGCACGATTTCCCCCCATTTCGATGCGTTTCTATGCTTCCTCAACCCCCTCGACTCCACAAGCTTGAACGTCGTTGCTATTGTCGTTGGTTGTTTCACAGACCATCCCTTTCTAACATTCTACTGCCTTTCTTCGCTCTCGCTCTTCTGGGACTTAGTCGTTTTCAGTTTGTTTTGTATTTGGTCATTTTGTTCAAAGGCAGCCAACTTGATTGCAAAATGAGAAAATGTGAAGGTAAGTTGTACGGATGTTTTTGTCCGTATTTTTCACCAATAATTACTGCAAATCCTATCTTCTCAGATGAAATAATCAAACAGAAGTCATCGGAGGACACTCAACTAGTGATTGGGACGGAAATTGCTCGCTAATTTGCAGGTAAATTAAGTAAAAACAGTCTATTTGGTGACGACTGATTAACAGTGGTTCGTGTGTCTTTCACTTTCAGGAATTCATCCACTCCAGCACTAAAATCCTTGTGCCAACATCTGAATATTGTCCTGGATGCAGAGCGATAACAACGGCGGAAAGAATCGGCGAAAACGACAAAGGATCTGCAGCACAACTCGAAACGCTGGCGCAAAGAGTAGCTCTTAAGAAAAGAAACACCGGGTGGATGGCCATTTCCTGAGTATATGAGTAATTTAAAGTGTGTGTGTAAAAGTGTTAAAAGTGAAAAAAAGGTGCAGTGTAAAGTACAGTGGTATAAAAGCTGAACAAAAGTTTTCCTGTACAAATCAAGTGTGCCGAATCATTTCGATCCGAGCCGCTGCTATGGAGATTTGGGCGTCCATAGCAGCAAAGGTAGGGTGACGCATGAAACATCCAAAAAGTAGCATGAAACCTCACAGTGCGGCACAAAAACATACGCTGTTGCATCTGCAGTTGTGCACAAATTGCCCATTAAAATGCGGGTGTTTCATTCATACAAAGATGCTGCAACAATGCTAGTTGGGTTGGTTATCGTAGATGTGAGGAGTTTTTTTTGCTTTGAAAGCGAAAACTAAAGAGAAGAATTTTTAAAATTTTCAACTTAAATTTATTAATTTGACAGCAAATAGTCTAAGGTACCTTGAAAATTTCGTGCAAATACGACTAGCAGATCAAAAGATGTTAGCATTACAATCCGGAATCCGGATGTAAACTTCCATTCAAAATGCATGGCCTATACGGGTAGGCGGTCACAGAACAACGTGATGTTTTTGGTTGTAGGTACAACGGTTGCAAATAATTTTATAATGAGTGCAAACCTATCTTTTTTTTTTTAATTTTTAAGAAATCTCTCAAAATGTTTCCTTTATCAAGTTCATGAGTAATATCTGTTATGATTATGAATGCAAGAGGATAGAGGCGAAAGTATTCTTACAGACTCAAAGCTTCTAAAAATAAGCAATAAAATGCAAGTGTATTTATTTCATAACTGTATGGCTTTCAATCAATTAACTTTGTTTAAAAATATCTGCCAAAAAGTCGCTCGGTAAAGCTCAAAGCTAATTTTATGGTAGAACTTATCCTCGTCTTTCATACCATCCCAAATTGGAACACTACACGATGTTCCAATTTCCGAACTCCGTCCATAGAGGCCACTTTGAAGTACTTTGAAGTCACTGTGTCCTATACGCTAGATACGCGCAGTGGCGGATCAAGATGTTTGGAGGCCTTTTGCCGGAGGCCCCTGTACAAATGTATAGTGCGAAGGGGGCGTATTTGGTATAATGATTCTAGATCACAAGAAGTTCTCTAGTCACCCCATAGTCGGTGAAGTTCCTCGCCCCAGCGAGCGCTCCTAATGGCTCCCACCTCCGCTCATAGGTTAATCCGCCAGTGGATATGCGTACCTAAACAACATTTAACTGAATGTGCGACATCCTGAGATGCCAAAAAATCTATTATTGAAGAAGACAGCGGCCGCGGAGGCCCCAAGCTGATAAGGGAATCGAATCCACAAAGAGTCATCCAGGTTCAGATGTGGAAGGGGTCTCCACAGAGGCCTATTTAGACGCTCTGAGGCCCTAAGCGGATATGGTAATTGTGGTGCTATCATGCAGGAGGGCACTGTCATTCAATATCCTGTGGCCGGGATATCGGGGCCCATCTCTATCAAAATATTGATCGAGGGGGAGCGCTTAATCTTCTTGACTTAATCACGTACTAGGTAACGACAAACCATCGAATGGCTTACTCGACTTAATGATACCACGTAGTTGATAGTCAACAATCACTATCGAGGAACGGATGGGATTTGAAACCCGGTGCTGCAGTTTGAATACTAGCGCCGTTGTCTCCTCTGCCACCGAGTCGCCCCAAAGCTCATCCCATCATTGTCCTAAATATACTCTAACAGCGAAAACTGGAAGAGGGAGACTGCGAGAGACGGATGCATGTACTCATGAGGCGCGTTAAGGCTACACTAAAGAGTCAGTTAAGTGGAGCGGAATTCTTTTATCTATGAACCAAAAAGATTCGCAGTGTCCCGAAAGTGCGATGGATGCATTAGCATCACAGATAAAAGAATTCCGCTACAATGAGGAAGAGGAAGCTTGGTTTGACAGAGCACGAACGATACACAAGCTCGATCCTTCCGAAACAACCAAACGACTACGATTTCAAAGACACTGTAGAGAAGCTAAAGCAAGTGTTTTGCTTACATGAATTGCAGGTCAGTAGAAGGTACAAGTGTCTATAGTTGTCTAAGCTGGATGCCGAAGACTATGGAACATTTGCTTGTCGGATTAACAAAGGTGTAGTGGAATCTGAGCTACCAGGACTTTCGGCGGATGCATTGAAATGCTTGCTTTTTGTCTGTGGTCTAATGAGTGAAACTGATGCTGAGACGCGTATTCGGTTGTTAGTTCGCCTGGAAGAAAACAACAATATGACTCTTGATCAGGTCAGGGAAGAATGTCAGCGTCTTCTAAATTTGCGACACAAAGTTGATAGCAAACGACCTCCGCGAAGTGCATGCAGTCAGAGAAGACAGCCGGAAACAGTCACGTAACGACAGCAAGCCGAATGTAAAACAGCTGGTATCGTGCTGGTTATGCGGTGGCGACCACGACGCTAGAGAATGCTCATACGCGGAGCATAAATGCAAAAAGTGTGACAAAGTAGGCCATAAGGAAGGGTATTGTGCATCAGCTAAAAAACGGTATCGTTATCGTATCGGCAAACCTAAGACAAAGGTGAAGTTTGTCACGATAAGCAGCGTCCATCGAGAACTATAGTACGTGAAGATCTCTATAAATGACAGTCCAGTCAAGCTTCTGTTGGATACGGGAGCAAAAATGACAATAATATCAAAAGATCAATGGCGTTTGATTGGTAGACCGCGACTACAAGCATCATCGGTTCTGGGAGAATTTGATGGCAAGGTACAAGTCGGTCAACATTGGAAGAAGTGTCAAATTAGAGTTGCTGAGGAGCTTTCTATTTTTGGATCCGACTGCATGACGCGATTTGACCTGTGGCAGGAACCGCTGGATACAATTGTAAGTACCATTCCAATTACTAAGAATCCAGGCGATATTGTTCAAAAAGAATTTCCCTCACTGTTTAGCTCAGGATTGGGACTGTGCACTAAGACGAAAGTAGAGCTACAGTTGAAGAAAGAGGCACGCGTGGTTCGAAATGCTAACGGGACAATCAGAATATGCGGTGACTACTCGTCTGGATAGAACAATGTTTTGCAATCACACCAGCACCCGTTACCAGTGCCGCAAGATATTTTTGCGTCCTTAGGGAAGTCCGTATTTTTCAGCCAAATCGATCTAGCGGAAGCATTCTTACAAGTAGAAGTTTGCGAAAAAAGTCGCGAGTGGCTGACCATTAATACGCACCGCGGACTGTACCGGTTTTAAAGGCGTGAATCCTGCTCCGGGAGCCTTTCAGCAAGTAGTAGATAGAATGCTAAGTGGTCTAAAAGGAGTGGCTGGATATATGGACGATATTATTCTAGGAGGTGAAGATGAAGAAACGCACTGGAAGAATCTTCGTGCAGTCCTACAAAGACTTCAAGAGTTTGGATTCAAACTGCGAGCAGAGAAATGCACCTTTATGAAAAGGCTCGAAAGACTCGATCAAGATGGCTTGAGACCAGATCCGGCAAAGATAGAGAAGGGATGGACCGGTGAATAACTCTCTTCCTAATTGACCGCCAAAGGCGACGGATGTGCGTGTGCGTGTTAGTACAAATATTATATTAATAAAGGACGAATACAAAATTAAGGAAAAACGAAACAATCAATTCTAGGTCAATACTTTATTCTTTCTGCTTACATCACAGCGAGCAAAACAAAAGGCCTTTTACAATGTGGGTTGTGCGTTGTTTTTTTCTTCTTCTTAAATATAAAAAGTCTATACTAAAATATCTCAATATGAATATACTAATTCTCTTCGTTACCGGTTAGCACATTGAAGCACACTTAACGGACTTAGTGATATGTCCCTATTGTGCAGAGTAGCCCTAGCAACTACGAGTGAACACTTAGAGCTGATTGTCTGCGTTTCAGGCACATTGATTACTTGGCGGTTCTGCAGGTCTGCTGCATATAAAATCTACTACAGTCACATCTATCACGCTGCAGGGATGCAGCCATCCGAAGGCACAAAGCATGGTTGAGTAAGGTTTGAACACTGCTAATGTGGTACGCAATTTACGCGACATGGTATAGTTGGTGGTGCTGTTGTTGCTGCTGCTGCGCAATGGTTGATATGCAGTTGACACAATCCGTCGGCTGCGGTACTGTCGGTCTGATACCGAAGATGGACAGTATCAGCTTCTTCAGTGCTGCACGAAAATCTTTCAAATGGTACGCGTACAGCAACGGATTGAGTGCCGAATTGAGATGGGAGAGCGTTATGACGAACAGCATGACCGGTGCGTGAATATGGCAATGCGGACAGAACGCAACGATACAGTTGATCGTGTGCAGTGGCATCCAGCAGATCATGAAGAACAGCACAATAATGGAGAGGTTCTGTGTGGCTTTCACTTCACGATTCTGTGCGGCACGTAACACGCGCAACATCGTACCGTTGTAGTTGTCCTTTTTCGTCCGACGTTTGCTGCACTGCTTCGATTGAGTGGTGGTATTGTTGGTATCGTCCACGCTAGCCAAGGTAGACGAGAAGTGGCGACTGTCGATGGAATTTACTGACAGGATCTGTTTTCGCTGGTGGTAGGAGGAAACAGAACCGATGAAGCAAAACAGTTCCTTTAAAAGACACAGGGGAGTCGTAGTGACCTTACCTGTCTAACGATAACACGGTAGATATGGATGTAGAACGCTAGCAACAGTACAGCAGGAATGATGATTGTGACGAGGTACAGAAACACCAGATAGTCGTAGTTCATCACCTTCACAAAGAGACACGCTTCCTCGGCCGGTTCCTCGTGCCATCCGAACAGGGGCAGAAACCCAATAATTGATCCGACCAGCCAGCACATGCTTATAATATCTGCAAGTATATTCAGGTAACGTCGTCTAATTTCGTTAAAAAATCCTTCACGGTAACTCCACAGTAATCTCGGCGACTAAACTTACACAGTGTAGTTTTAGTGCGCATGTTGCGCGAGTAGGCTAACGGATGCAGGATCGCCCAGTACCGATCGATCGACACAGCCACCAGACAGAAGATGGAGATCGTACAGAGCACCACCAGCAGCGAGATGGTGAACAGACAGGCGTGCAAATTTCTTGGCAAACCGATGGAGGCAAGAATTGCAAACGGAATGCCCAACGTACCGACCAGCAGATCGGCTGACGCTAGCGAGACGATGTAAAAGTTGGTACGCCGCCGCAAGCGTCGTTCGGTTTTGAACGCCACAATGACCAGCGTATTGCCGAAGATAGCCATTAAGGCAACGCTCGCTTCCAACAATGCGTAAGGCACGATCAGCCTTGGCTCGGACTCGTCGGGATCGGGCAGTAGCGTGGAATCATTTTGCCAACCGTCATCTGCCTCTGACTGATTCACCCACTGGCAAGTGTCGTTGGACGTAAGAGACATTAGACGAAGATTTATTTGTCCGTTAGGCGTGCTTCTCCGTTTAATTCCTGTCCGATCTGGATATTCGTTCTAGTCTAATATGGACTCAACCCGAATAGATTCAAACGTTCATAAAGTGCGTTGTAAGGCATGCATGCCGAATTTTACCGTACACTCAGTACCTCAGATGCTCGTCTACCCTTATCTTCCCAACGCAATAGCGACCGGATGTTGTAACGATGTCTACGTATGTATTTTCCACGAACTTCATCGATGTGTCGCGAATCACAACGCTGGCACGGGATTCTTCTGGTTCGGCACACCAACACGCCAACACGCAACACTGGCACAGCAGTAGCCTGCCAGTTACCACTACTCACTACAGGGTCTCACTCAATTGCCAAACTTTGCGGCGAACACTGTGTGCAGCAGACAGAACACACGCACCTGTGCTTCTCCCGCTCGAGATGGTTTGCAAATGCGCACACTCTCGGAAAAAATGCTCGCTTTTGAGGTTTCGCCAAAAGGCAAGACCGCGTAGGACTGCACCCCCCAGGAGGTTGATTACGAAGGTATATTTACCGAATATAGTACGGGTTGTTTGTGTGTGTGTGTGTGTGCTTTTCTTTTTATCGCAGGAAAGGTAATTACTCTCCCGTTTTCCCAAACGTCCGGAAGTGTCGCCCCATTAGTACCATTTAGCAATTCACCATAATCATTCGCGGCCTCCCCTAATCGCGCTTGGGACCAAGATGGCGGATTTCGGGGGCAGACAGAAATGTGTGAGAGATGATGGCGCGCAAGGTCGGCAACGGCAAGGGATGAATTAATTTTTCCTACGGTGTTTATGTCCCTCCACCAATCCCTATCACCCCCCCCCCCCCCTTCCCCATCACCCCATAGGATGAAGGAAAATATGGTACAGCGCATGCCGCTTCACGTTGCCGCTTCACTCCGCTCCACCACCGCCTCCACGACATCCAATACCCCGACACTGGAAAATCACCGAAAAACCACACCAGCGCTCTCCTGCCCAAAAGTTGCCGAGTATGTCTCACGCCCGATATATGTATATGTATCTCTGGAAATCTATTCTCCAGACTTTGACAATTTTCCACAAGAGGAGTCTCTTTAGGTGAGGGCGGGTGGAGGGGGATGGTTTGGGGGGTTGGAGTTGTATTGAAGCTTACGGGTTTATGTTGCCTTGTTTTTTTGTTGTCCGCTTCTTCTCTCCGCTCTTGCAGACTCTTCCTCTCTCATGCTCTCTTTTTTGCGCTTCCTTGCGCTCTCTCCCGCTTGCGGTCGGCAAGTTCGCTCCTGCTCAGCGTTATCCAGTAACACATCCTTTAAACTGTTGCCAGTTAGTTGGCCGAGCAATAGTACTAAAGATACTGTTTTACACGCTGGTACTACTTCCTGTCTGCCTTCCGCACACGCAAAAACGGATATTCGTGGTGGTAATGGTGGTGGTGGTGGTGTTCGAGATCCAGAAGAAGTGACGAGATATATGTACCTCGTTTTTTTTTTTTCTGTTTCGGCAGTTCAGTGTGTTCGTACAATAAAAAAGAAATTCAACCTGAGGCCGAACAATATTGGTCAGCAATAATGTCAGCGTTGGTGTGAAGTACACGGGGAGCCCGTCCGAGCGAGCGAGTTTGAGTAGCGTGACTCGGTTACTACAGGCAGGCAGCAGGCCTTTCTCGGTGAGATGTAATAGACGCTCTCGCAGTGAAGGTGAAGCCCTTTCTTCGCGCTAGCGTGTTGCGTAGGACACCATCGTACACGCAACCAACGAAAAAGAAGAAAAAAACCCACCCCGTACGAAATCGATCAGTGTGTGTTGCAAATATCGGGAATCCACAGGACAAATCACAGGACAGCGTATTGCGAAGTTCGCCTTAAATTAGGCTTGCCGCTTTACACAGTTGTGTCAAAGGGTCCTTGCTGTGGAGGAAAAATCGAAACCCAAAAGAGAGCACATCTCGGACTCCGTGCATTCGTACGTATCTGTGTGTCTGTGTGTATGTATGTGTGGCGTTTTGTGATGTGAGTGTGCATATTGCCTGATTACAAGCGAGCGCGACCTGCTGTGCTGCGGTACTAGAAAATGTCTGTGCACAAAGATGGTGGCGTTTTGATGGCGCGTTTCATGCTGGTCCTGATGACCCCGTTCAACGCCAACCATCGTAACGCTTGTGACACGCTGTACGGGCCGCAGTGTACCAAGTAGCGGTCGGCCTGCATCCGACTAGTGTACCAAGTGTGGATGTGGTTTCTGGGAGGTGCTAAAGCAGTCCGTGGGTGAAGTGATAGTGTGAACCTTGTGACAGGTAGTCTGGCGTCCATCAGCAGTAAGGACTAACTTCGTCCCTTTTTTTGTCACGATCATCGTGTGTATGTGCACACGCTTCAAACAATCAAACCCCTCGACATACACACATACAGGCGCGCCATCGCATATCATTGCATTTGCTCCCTACGGCACAATCAATAAATAAAGCTGCGCTGGATCGAAACCCCTGAGCAGGCAACGTTCCGTGCAGAAGGGAGAAGGATTTTTTTTTGCAACCCCCCTCCTAGTTTGGCGTTCGTGCTCCGGAGCAGCAGCCTCATCCTGATGACAAGGCGGGAGAGCGTAATGGACCAAGTGGTAGTGCTGTAGAAGCGTGAGTGCGCAACGTATTATTCCCGTGGAAATATGCAAACCAACAGTGCGATGTAAGGACACGGCACACGGTTTCCTTCGGCGATAATAAGTAAGTATTGCTTAGCAAACGGGGCAGCCCCTTGCAAATAATGCATGTAAACGTACGTACGGAAAACTTCCCATCCCCCGACCTCCTTCCCTGTTTTCATCACGATTCGGTGAAACAAGGCGCAATTTTGCGATGTGCAGGAATGTTTGCGAAAACATATTGCTAGCGGGTGTGTTGGGAAAAGCAATGCCGTAGAATTATTACGTCCACGAAAGTCCAACGTTTTGAAGATGTTCCAATTTTGGCCCTCCCCCTCTGCACATACACACACACACACACGCACGCACGCAAACCTCGAATGGTTTCCGACGCGGTGGTTGCAAAATTTGGATGTCCGTGGCGGGCTCTAATCCGCTTTTCCATATGAAAAATTATTATCTGCAGAAAAACGGCTACTTAGGGGAAAGCCTTCAATTCCACACCATACGCAGGCACACGCAGGGGTGCAAGAATATTTTGAGGTTTTATTTTACTCTCGGTAGTAGCATGAAATTTTGCCAGAACCAACGATAGCTGTAAGCAGTTGAAGTAAAGAACATAGTTTGAAGCTTTTACAAACACACGCACCAACATCAATATCCAGAATCTGTAAAACATATCTAGAAAACCCTATATCAGCTTCACCGTACGCGAAGATATCGGGCTCAGAAATTGCGAGGCTTCATGTCTCTCGCAAAAAAAAACCTATTGACATTTTGATCCTTTGGCGAGCTCCAAAGCAACGGCAGCAACAACAAAAATACACAATGCAAACGCAAGATTGAATTGAAGTTTACGATGCTTATTTGCTATTCGATTGCTCCTACCGCAAAAAAAACCGATGTTGCACGTATATGTATAGAGAAAACAGTCAGGGTCGGTGCTCTCGGTTTTACTGTTTGGAACCTCGACAGAATAAATAAATAAACATACCGCTCTGCCGGATGAAGGATCTCTATCCGTACACTATAGATTTCCGCTTCCGTTTCAGTTTTCTTACCCTTCCGCCTTCCCTCCTTACATCTGCTACTCCTCCACGTTTTCCATGCTACACAGATACATTCCGTTGAATTGAACGAAATGGTAAGCCGCAACGCAGGCTGCTGTTGTTGTGTTTTGTTATTTTTCCAGGATAATTGGTACTCGAATTTTTCGCAAACCAATCCGCAACCTGCTCCGCAACGAGAGAGAGAGAGAGAGAGGCATCCTTAACGTGGTGCACAGCATTGCGATGGGCTATTTATAAATCAGTCCCTATCTACCTGAAGCCAAGGTAGCTGGTAGCCCAATAGGTACGAGAATCAAGAAGACTTGGAAGAACCGATCCACATAACTCGACGCCCAACAGTGGCCGAACGTATCGAAAGCAAACGAGGAGCGAGCGTGTCACAACTATCGCAAGGATAGGGGTTGGGGGACAATTATGCCATGGTACTGCTGCAGCGTGCTAAGCCACTAAAAATGATACAGCTCTACTTCACAGGTAAGTGTTTACTCCGATTTTGTGTGTGTGTTTCTTTCCACCCCCCATTTTGTTTTTTTTGTTGTTGTTTTTGTTATGAATTTTGTGTGCAATGGACGTCAATGTCTCTGCCACCGACACAGAACCCATACCTATGGTGTGACCTTTGGTACCGCGCAATTACCGTGATACCTCACCTAACACCCTCTATCCACTAAACCACCTACCTTCCCTACTGACTACCCCATCGCTTGCAACTGTGTGTGTGTGCGTGTGTGTGTATCTGTGTTTCGTTTGCAGTACTGTTTTGCCTGCTGTCATCGGCACTGTGCGCCGACTGGAGTGCCAGCTGTCCGCTCAACTGCAGCTGCAAATGGTCGAACGGCAAGAAGTCGGCCATCTGCAATGGTGCCGACTTTACCGCAGTACCATCGAACCTCTCGACCGAGATACAGGTGCTGGTGCTGAACGACAACAACATACCGTACCTAAACCGGGAAGAGTTTACCTCGCTCGGGCTGGTAAATCTGCAGAAGATACATCTGAAGCACTCGCACGTGAAGTACCTTCACCGGGAGGCGTTCAAAAATCTGAAGATACTGGTCGAGGTCGATCTTAGCGAGAACGAGATCGAAACGCTCGACAAGCAAACGTTTGCCGGCAACAATCGATTGCGCATCATCAACCTGTACGATAATCCGATCAAAATGCTGGTGGCGGAACAGTTCCCGGTGTTGCCGTACCTGCGCAACATCGATCTGCACGGCTGCCAGTTGCGGTACGTGGCGGAGACCGCCTTTTCCAACCTGGACTTGCTCGAGTTTCTGGACCTATCGAAGAACCGGCTCGAAAGCTTACCGCACCACGTGTTCAACCACATGAAGAATCTCAAGACGCTGATATTGGAGGAGAACTGGTGGAACTGTGACTGCCATCTGCGGGACTTCCGTAACTGGTACCTGAACAGTTCTCTCAACCGGCGCAGCCTAATCTGCCAGCGACCGTTTGCGCTGAAGGGCCTCTCGTGGGAGTATCTCGAGACGGAACAGTTCGGCTGCATGCCGATGGTGGAGATCTTCCGCGACGAGTACGAGATCGAGGATCTTGGCACGAACATCACGTACAAGTGTATGGTGTCGGGCGATCCGGAACCGAACGTCCGGTGGGACGTGAATGGGAAGGATGTCGATCAAGACAATGCGATCATCGAGACGGAGCGGCACGTTGCGTTCGATGGTAGCGTGACGATCTGGAGCAACCTGACGATCCTAAACGTGACGAACAACGATTCTGGCTTTTACACCTGTACCGCACTGAACCGGATCGGGTTGGCAAGCAAAAACTTTAGCCTCGTCCTGCCGGAGGTGGTGGAGCGCGTTATCATAAAGACGCCGGAAACGTTCTGGTACTTCGGGCTGATACTGGGCATCTTCGGTACAATCTTCGGACTGCTGTCGCTGTCGGTGGTGGTGTGTTTGGTGAAGCGGAAGCTACGGATGCGCCGCCGGCGGAAAACGATCAAGAACAGTGTGAGCTTCAACGATCAGGAAAAGAAGCTGCTAGACCTCAGCATTACCACCAACGAGCGGCAGGAGTTTAGTGCGAGCGATGTGGTGACGCCCTCCACCAAAACTGATTCGACGATTGCGATGGAACCGGTGCAGATAACAATCGAGTCGATAGCGACGTCGAAGCGTGAGGAGTACCCACTGAATGTCGGTGTGTTTCCGCCGCCACCGGAGTTCTGCACCCAGATGATATCGAACCCGACGATCAGCAACATCTACATCTCCGTCTCGGTAACGCAGGATCCGCTCGAGGGTGCGGAAGTGAACATGTACCCCGACCTGCTCAACATTCCCAACCGGCATCAGAAGGGTCCACCAAAGATTTCGCCCGTTAGCGTGACGTCCTACGCGACTTTACCACGCAAAACGGCTACGGTTGGTGGTGGGCCACGCTGCTCCATTACGTCCGGTCACAGTTCTGGTTCGAGCTCGAGCGGTACCACCGCCCAGCTGCTGTCGGGCGGTAAACCAAGCGGAGGTGTCGGTGCACCACCGTCGACCGGTTCGCCACTGTCCTGTACGCCCAGCCTGCTCGCGACGGAAATCCCACTCACGGAAGGCATTGTCAATTATGCGACCACCTCCCTGCGCGATGACTCCGGGTGCGAGATGTCTGCGTCGCCGGTGCCGTCCATGTGTGCCGAATGCAGCAAGGTGATGAAAGCGACCAGTACGTCCACGTTCGCCGGTCCCGCCACGTCCAAGTATGGTGGCGCATCGTCCCGCACACTGTCGGGCGTTGGTGGCGATCTCGCGACGATGGCTGGTAGCATCAAGTGTGAGAAACCGCTCGCCTGTCTCAAGTACGACAATATGGGCCGCCGGTACACGGCCAGCGGCAACTCGACGCTCTCGCTGCCGGACGAGCTGAAGTCAGCGGCCGGCCCGCCGGCGGGCGTCGGCACGTTCGTCATCAAACAGCAGGAAATCGAAACCATTGTCGAGCAGGACGATCATCCCGCGATGGATGATGGTGGCCGGCTGGAGGAACAGTTAGAATCGTCCGCTTCCTCCGTGTCGGGTGTGCCGGGCGGGATGATAGGAGCGGCAGCATTAACAGGACCACTAACCGACACCCATGACGGGGGGCAGGAAACATCTGGAGCAACCCAGCGGGGTCTATTCGTCGTGGGTAATGATTTTGTTTCGCTGTAGTCGTCGTCGATACCCCCGGCAAAGCCAACCCTATCAAGTGTCGGTATCCCGTCGGCGACCGTAGGCAGGGATCACCGGACCGAGCAACCAATCCAAACCATCGAACTTAAATTGTACAAACGTATTTATCCATCTTCCTTCCTACCACCTCGCTATCCGGACCCGACTAGCACGTACACAGAAACTCACCTTTATTAGCTGATTACCCTGAACTGCAGGCAGACGTCAAAAGAAATGGAAGGTAGCTAATAATAACACCCCCCCCCCCTCCAACCCTTCCACCCTCTCAACCCCTTAAAACACAAACACACATATACACACCCTTCGCTTCAGCGTCTAGACTCCGACTCCAGAATATACGCACTCCTAAAGTAAAGCATGGCAGCGTAACATTTCTGACCCCATTTAGCCTCATTAAGCGTACTATCAGTATTGTAATTATGACATTTTGTGGCGACCTGGTTGACAAAGACGAGAGCAAGTTAGTAACACGCGGTAATAATTCCCCTTATTGGCTGCTACATGGGCTTTTAGCAAGTCACTACTCAAGTGAATGCTCCTGAATGTATGCAATCCACTGTTTGTGTTCAGGATGCCGTAACGTTACACCGTTACGCGATCAGCGTGGTGTGCTTGTTTCATCTCTGTCAGCGAGTTTGTCGGCGTCATACTGCCCAGTGGGGCAGTCTGTAAAGCACCCGATTTTAACTCCAAAGTCCGATGCTCCGATGTGATAATCATATTAGCTTGGTTGTTAGCCTCTTGTTCCGTATCGTTCCCATGTTTGCTTCGCAAAGCACAATTCCTTTCCACAATTCCAACCACACACACACACGCAAACTCGTGTAGATGTATACTACTCACAGACACATATACATAAATTACATGGAGAAGGTCGCTTTTAATTCATATCATACACCACACTGTCCGTGGAGCCTAGCAGATTGGCAGGAAAAAGGGTGATGTGGCAAAAATAACGAGAGATAAAAACAGACCGCCAAGCCAAACTGTGGTCTTCAAAAAAAAAAACAAAAACCAAGACCTCCACCCCCCCACCCCCCGCTCCCCTCCCCTCCCCTTCACTCTTTCAACACTACTCCAAACGAAACCAGTGGCGTGTACCGCAGCCAAAGTTGTGTTTTTAATGCGCCCTTGTGGAAGTAGTTTAATTACCGATCGTTCAATCGATCCGTGTGTGTGTGTGTGTTGGTACTTTTCTGTGCAAATCGCTTTCGGTAGCGCACCAATCGCATCTCCTTAGTACGTTTTTGCGCTATTGTTAATCAGTTTTTAGTTTGACGGACTTTCCGTAACACGAACTAGCACTAGTTTCCGTTACTACTGACTAACGCTGGCAAACTATTTAGATGGTTTTGTTTTCATGTTCCATTTTAATCAACATTGATCCCGATCGTGGATTATCATAATAAACAAAATAATAGTGACATGCAACAACAGCAACAAGAAAAACAACATCAGCAAAAAAACATGAAAGAAATAAGTATTTGCACTCCGGTTTGCATAATGTCAGGCGAGACGTGGTAACTCTTAATCTTTCTGTAAACACATCACACACACATGCAAATGAAGGAAGCAAAAACAAACTAACTAGACAACGTGTTTGAAAAGAAAAATAAAGGCAAAAAATATATTCTGCAAACAAACAAAAAAACAGGCAAATTGTAATATATAAAATCCGGTTCCGGTTCTGAGATTGCAAAAAGCAACAACAACAAAATTAACAAAGGAAAGGACTTTTTCTCCCCTAAGACAAAATGAATCGCGTTATTTAGTATCAGTTGTGAATAATGGATAATGGTAACTGGTTAAGATGTGTTAAATGTATAATGATGGAAATGTCAAACATTTCCAGCAAAAACAACAAAAAAACTGGGAACGTATTTAAACCGAAACAACACTAAAATCAGTCAAACGAAAACAAAAGAAGAAATACTAAGCACTCACACACACAAAAAACAACGGAATATATATAAATTAAAAAAAAATGATAAGCTTACAATGACTTTTAGTTGAAGCCATATTGCGTTGAACCTATAACAATTTAGTAGATCAAAAGTAATTCTAGATCATTAAATGAGCAGAAGCAAAAACAAAAAACTCATACACAAGAAAAGAAGGATACACAGCAACGCAAGATGATACTTCTGAATAAAATCAATCAAATCTAGTTAGAGAACAAATGAAACAATTTTAGCGTACAATTAGTAGTATATTGCATATTGACGATAGAACAGAGCGAGAGAGAGAGAGAGGGCGAGAGAATGAAAGAAAAAGAGAGATTGGGAAAAAAGAGAAAGAAGCAAAAATGTGTCATGAAACACACATAAAAAACAAAATCAACCGGGAGCAGAAACAGCTGAACGGGCTGAAGCAGTAAAGCCCAAAACGAGAATAAAACACACAAGCAAGTAAACAAGAAAAAAAAAGAACCACAGCAATCGGTGAAAAGGAACATAAAAAAATAAACTCCATACACCATTATTTCATGTCACGGTTTTAAGTGAAGGAGGTTGTATCAGTTTTCGCGTGTAAAAAATTTGACAGTTTTAGTGGATGATGGATGAGCTCTAAGTAAAACCAAAAACACTACTAATCACTTAGTTACCCGCCCCCTTGTTCAACGATGCGCTCTACACGCACCCATCATACACAGGCGATCCGAATGCGAATATACTGAAGAATCTAGTTGTATTTATTTTTTTTATTGCAGCTAGTTTTTTTTCTGAGGTGTCGTTTACGCCAGCAATTTACGGAAGCCATTTTTATTTTGACGGAACTTCTTTCTATCTATTGCTCAGCTCAGGATTGCCATTTCATGCGAGATTTCATGTAATCTGGTATATTTTGAGTCGTCTTATATTCTTCCGAAACATCCTGAGACATCCTGATGCTCCAGAGGACAGACATGTGATTTAAAGACTTATTTCTAGGTAAGATCCAGTTGATCTTTTCAAGTTGAGCGTAGTTATATGGACTAAACGCTGGCAAAAGAATTCAAGAGTTTAACAATTGTAGATGGAAGTCTATAACATCCAAAAGTTTCAGTTCAGGTAAAGATGACTTCGTTGCACATGTCATCTAACGTCAATGTCCAATATTTTCATAGTATTATTTTATTTGGAATAGATTACATCAAGCTGTCGAATCGAAAATCATTCATAAAAAAAATCATTTAAAAGATGACTTCTAGTTGTAGAAATCTGGATTTCAAATGAGTCTAGAAATTTATTTACCGATCATTGCATCAAATATTATCAGCTCTTGTATCAGCAGCATATTAGTTTCTTATGTGTATAGTTTTTTTGCTCAGCTGTGAAAGGATTTTTTAAAGTTTCGGGTCTAGTAGGAAAAAACACTATCGTGCCACTGTAAATAAACAATAATATTTCTTCATTAGTCCGGCAAAATTTAAAACCCCACAATGGCAGTATCTTTACGTTTGCCGATCGTATCAAGCGATACTAACAACGCCGAAACGCGGGTGGACAATCAGCGATCGCTTCCGTAGCGCTATTGCTGCCCATATTGCTTGCGGTTTGCGATCTCTACGATCTAAGCAAATGTTTTGCACCGAGCGGACGGAGATCGTGGTCTCGCCATCGCCATCCTGTGTACCGTGTACTGCGCGTTCGCCTCCTTTAACTACTTGCACTTGAACAGGGGACAGGCTGCCATGAGGTGTGACGCTACTACTGCTGCGCTAGCACAGCTCCTATCACAGGCAGTGAACCTGCAAAAGCACGCCATCGGGGGCAACACCAATATGGCGGTGACCATACTGTAGCATATGCTTGATTCTCATATGTAAACACCTATACAACAACAACAAAAACCCAGTACTAGCCAATCCATCGTTTCAGAACAAACACTACACAAAGAAAGCAAGAAAAAGAAGTAGAAGAGAATGCAAAAAGAAATCAACATTTAATATTCTTTAATGCTCATGCAAAATTAGAGTACTTTCTAAGAAATAAAAGAGAGAGTAATTGAGACACACATATACACCTGCTACGGTGAACGATGCATTAAAGTAGTGATTTATCACAAGGTTCATACAAAATTTGAAAGAAAATGGCACTAACTTACTAATCGGACTCCTGTTCAGGCTTTTCTTGGACTTGCCTCCAGTTCTTGATATCTTAGCGCCCTTAATCCATCGTCATGTTTATTATCAGTCGCATGACATCACCAACCCACCGGAGCCAGTTGAGTCCTATTAGTGACTTAGTACTGTAGTGAGGCCATCGTACAGCTCATAGAATTCTGCATCTTCGGAACATCTTCGACTCGAGCGCAGTTTAGAGAAATTTATTAGTGTTGGTCGGAGTCCATGTCTCAAAGTCATGCAGCCTACACAGTGCTTGTGTAATCTTCCGCCATACGCATTTTGAGTATTATAGACTAGTTGAGTTTAGTCTAGGGGGCGACCCGGTAGGTGACAGCGGCGCCGGTCTTCACACGGTAGGACCGGGGTTCAAATCCTATCCAGACTGTTCCCCCGTAGTGAGGACTGACTATTCAACTACGTGATTTCAGCAAGTCTAGTAAGCCATTACATAGTCGGTGTGATCTAGAAGGAAGAAGAAGAAGTACTATAGTAGATTTTGAGACAGATCCAGTATTCTTTAACCTTTCTTATCCAGGAAAGTAATGGGAAAATGCGGGAAATGGTAAAGTCCCATGCACAATGTATGACTTAAAAAAATACCTGTGTCGTAGGTCATTGGTTGTTTTACTGGCAGCAAAATACTAATTTCAGCCAGTCTTTTGCGTGAACTTCCCTTATTTATTGCGTCGCTTTTTAATTTAGAAAATGAAGCTTTACTTAAAAGCAGTGTTAAGGCCTTTTCTGGCCAACTTCTCTTTGAAGCAATAAAAGGTAAAAAAAATGATGCAAAATTTATTGCCTAAAAAACATAACATATAAATGACCTATTCAGCTACGTGGTTATTATGAGTAAGGGTGTATTTTTAGTCATTGAAACGAAGGTTAAAATTTATATTTTTGTTGTTGTTGTTGTTGAATGACTTTGAATATGCAGTCATCTATCTCTACTCCTGCTTAAAACAGTGCTTGTTGACTTCGTGGTCGTGGGCCACGGGACTGTTGAAATCGATGAAAAACGGTCAACAAATCTCAAAATACGCCAACTTTTCTCAAAGCAAGAACATTTCTCAAGCACTCACGAAAATGTGAAATTTTCATGTTGAAATCTCCCACGACTTGCGACTTTCAGCTCAACTAAAAAATATGCAATCCGACCAACTAGGCGCAGATCTTCGATGGTAACGTAGAGTCATGAGAATTTTCTATGGCCTGACGTGCGACGGTCTGGCCATTATTAATATTCCAAAACAAGAAATAATTTAATAACACAATCATGCAAAAAGTCGTTAATACAACAAACACACAAAAAACTCTAGTTTACTTTTTTCTCTCTATACCGCTAAAAAGACCCCCAAACGGCCGTTAGAATAGCAAAAACTGTATTCATACCGTCAAAATGAACGCTCACACGTGTCCACACAATCCAAACCGTCACTGGTATAAACCACGTTTTGAAAGAAGCTCGCCAGCTGTCAAAACCGGCAAACGCCATTCAAACGTCAAAAGAGCGTCAGCTGAGTGCTCTCATAATAAGCTTTGTTTTTTTTTCTTCGCCACCCCGAAACAACAACAAAAACCCACCCGGCCACGGTAAAAGAATCATGTTAAAACCTTCACGATGTCTTTATTTAATAGTTCGCCGCACAATTACCCAAACCAACTACAAGGCTGTACATCTGACAGGGACGGTTGCGGTGAAAAAGTTTATCGAATCGGAAAATGATTATGCCAGTGCAGTTTTGCGAAACGTTCAGCTTAACCATCGCTTGGTTGTACCAGAAGTACCGATGGATATGGAAAGCATCCTGCACACACCCGACCGCTGGTGTGGTGGTGATCCGGACAAGGTGCTGCTGGTGCTAAGACACATCGTTTCATCGATCGGTGTGACCGGTGCGGGAGCGTCCGGGCTGGAAGATAATCGGTTTACCGAGTTTATCGCAACGTTTGTCCGGCTGGTGCCAACATTTTCCGACTCACAGCTATCCCAGGCACTGGAAACGCTCGCCGTACTGGAGGAGATTAAATCGATCCACGAACCGAACTATTTGACCCTGTGGACCACGCTGGACAGTGAATGTTTGGAGCGGGTTACAAGCTGGAACGTGGACCAGCTCCTTCACTTTGCTGACCGGTGGTATCCGTTGCGGTTGGCAAAGCAGGGCAAGTACGTTAACAAAGCAATCTGGAAAATAAGCAACCGTCTTCGCAAGCTACCACCGAACCAGCTGTTGAAGACCGTTTTCTACATCAATCTTACCCGCGTGCCGGTAGAGAATATGATGGATATCGAGACCAACTTTCATCAAAACTTTGACCACTTCTCCATCGACGACATTGCGATACTGTGCATGGGATTCTTCAAGACGGAAACACCGATCCGGAATGGTGAGTTGTTGGAGAAAATCTACCAAAAGCTTACCGCCCATCTGTCCACGGTGGAAGACATTGGATTGACGGCGATATTGAAGTTGTTGCGTTATTCATCCCGAATACCGCAGGTCGAATCGATGCAGCATCTGCTGGATGCGCTAGTGCCGGAAGTGCCGAAACTTTCGGTGCTTGCCTGCCTGCATGTTGCGCTGCTCGGCAGCGATATACACGTTTGCCATCGGGATACGCTCGAACTGGTGGTGGAAAAATTTCTCGCCAACATTGGCACGCTACGGCTGAAGGATGCGGAACGGATAGCGTTTGTGCTGGCGCACGGGAACATTGAGCTGAGGGAAGCGCGGGAAATGCAGCTACTGCGAGCGATTCTTGCTGACCTACCGAATCGGGTGGCGGAAATTGTACAGTACCCGAAATGTTACGTGTCGCTGCTTTATTTCCTTGCGCTGAGGCACGTCTACGATGCGACGTTCATTTCGGGTGCTTTCGAGCCGAAATTCTTACAGCTCGCTTACAACCGAAATATCGGTGGTGCTGGACGGGAAGCTGTGGCGCTGGATGCGTTTGCAGCTATTAATCTCGCTGAGACCGGATACGCGGGGAATCGGTTCCCGGAGCAAGCGTTCCGGTTGGTGTGTAAGCTAACGCAGGATTATCTTCCGAACCCTAAGTACAAGCTTACCAAGTCGGACCGGATGTTGCTCGATATACAGTCAACGTTCAACACACTGTGGAACGTACCGTGTCAGATAATGCATCTGCTGCCACATTACCAGCGACCGGACATTTTGTTTTGCTGTGACGCACGGTCACGACAGGTAGTGGCGTTGCCGGACCAGCTTATCAACACGCACGATATACGGACGCGCGAAAGCATTCTGGGGGAGCGTAGCGGAGACAATAATCTGCGACTTGTTGCAATCGTTGTTGGATCGTGGAACTGTTACATCCGGTACGATCGACGCCGTACCGGTGGTTACGCGATGAAGTTGGCACAACTACGGAAGCTAAACTATGACACAATCGAGGTAAGCATTAAGCCTGGCGGATACATTGTCTATATCCAGCTACAATGACCGCCAATAATATAAGACCACTTTTATGACCACTTTTCATAAAGCTGATTTCGATGCATGAACTTTAAATTTTGGAAAAATAATCATAAGCAACTGAACTGTCTATAGTACCTTTGTTTGTGTCCAAAAGTTCATATTTTCATCAGAATCAAACGTGTGGCCAAAATGTTCAACATTTAAAAAAAAATATAGTAGACTCGAAGCAAATTGGCTTCTCGATTTAACTTTCATTTAACGTCTCATTTTTAACTTTTGTGCAATAGCTGGTTTTCTTATTTTATTGGAGGTTATGTATGTGGTAGTCTAGTAAGCCATTAGATGGCCGGCGCGTGACCTTAGAAGGTCCGTAAGCCAAGAAGAAGAAGGCGTAAAACGCACAATGTAACCGGGTTTATTCTCTTCTTTTCCCATCGCAGATACCATGGTACGAGTGGCCCGTTTATGCTCGCGACGATATGCAAAAGTACCTCGAGTCGAAGCTGGCACCGTTCTTCAGCAAAGCGCGTAAGCGAGAGATGATCAAAAAATAAACTTTTCCGTCGCTTAACTGAAGTTTTTGTTCACGCCATCTAATGGTTTACTAGGCTTTGGTGATACCCACGTACACAGTGTGTTATTTTTGTAAGTAAGTGCTTGTAATGGCATACAGTTCATGCAATATTTAGACAAAAACTGTTTTTACTCAGAAAAAGTCATAAAATCTGTGCCAAAAAAAAAAAAAATGTCCGTGCGGAGAGTCGCTTTTCAAATATTTGTTATGAAAATAATGTGTTTTCCATAGCAAAAACGGACGTTTCACACATCTAAATTTCGGTTAAAATTCGAAAACTGAACATTGATCGTAAGAAAGAAGGCATAAGGTTGTTACGATATTCCAGGCGTAGTAAATCGCTAGCGATCTTTGGTTCAAAATATGATTCATACCTTCGAGAAGGAAAAGCAATCCTTTTGGATTCCTCCCCCAAAAGCCCAAAAAATGCAGCGCACCAAACTTTACAAATGCATGATCCTACGGGTAATTAAACAAAATCCTATGTTTAGCATCCCCAAGCCAAATACTCCAATATGATGAATGTATGAATGAGTACGATTCGTGAAGGGTTAGGTACCATATGGAAGAAGTTGCAGCGGCCTATGCTTTGGACGGACAAACCAGCGAAAGGGAGAAGAAGGACACGAAAGAGACTTCAAGATTGGACACTATCAGGAACCTTCGAAATGGAAAACGCTGAAGACCCCCGCTAACATCTGGACCACTAGCATGGAAACACCCGACATACCCCGCCATAAGGTGCCCTCACACGATAAGACCTTACGGCTCGGAGAAGGAAATGTCTCCCAGCAAAGATGAAAGGAATATCTTACTTTTAAGTTTTGGAGGAGTATTTGGCAACTTTCCAATGCCCCGGCCTATGTCCAACAAGGCGGGTCGAGCAGCCTCGTATTCCACGCAAGACCATAGAAGATGATCTATGTCGTGGTATCCGAGGCCGCAGCCACATACTTTGGAGAACCCTTCTTGAGTTGATTATGTCAAAAAACTCAATTGAATCTAGAAATTTTGTGATCGACTGTGAGGTGGTGATCATGTTATTCATGGTTTGGGGAGCCTATAGTGCAAATGGCACCAACAATTTGACGTTCGCTGATTTTACTAAATGGAACAAATCAAGTATTTAGACATTCCTTGAGACCTTGAAAGTGAGTGTTGTAAAATTGAACCATGGCTCAAATGTTCAGCTTGTCCAAGATAATGTTCCGAAGCATACTTCTAGGTTGGTCAAGGAATTATTGCTGCACAACATTAGAACAATGCTTACGCATCCATCCCAATCTTAAGAAGTCAGTCCTATTTGAGAATTGGTGGGATCACTTAGAGCGAAAATATGAGAACCCCTAATCCAGGATAAAAACTAGCTTAAAGGGACTCTTGCACAAGAATGGGATTTTTTTCTTTTAAAAATTCTTTGTTTGTTGTTGTGTTTTAAAAATAATTTAAAAATTTACGATGAAAAAGCGTTTGTAGAGCGTAATTGAAGTTAAAGGGAATCATACGGAGAATCAACTTACTCAATTGGGTTCGATTGTCTCTCTGTTTGTTTCGTTGTACGAACATTTTCTTATATCGATTTTGGGGGGAAATTGTTTAATTATTTTTATCAACAGATATATATATTTTTTTGATAAAATCAATGCTCCTTGATGATAAGAATACATTTTACTGCTTTGTGGAGTAAATAAAACATTTGTTTTGATTGATTGAATATGTTTTATTAATTATTATGTATCTCTCTCTCTCTCTTTGCTGAGAGTCACAGTCCTCACTACGGGGGGAACGGGGTCGGATGAGATTTTTAACCCCGGTCCTGCCGTGTTAAACCGCCGGAAGACCGGTGCCGCCTCAAAAATATAAACTTAACATAATCAAAACGGCAAAACAAAAAAAACTAATTCTTACGAACAAATCTATGAGGGTTTAGCAACGTGCTACCGCTACTCCAGTAGCTTCGTTAACGTTTTCTTCGTATACTCGTACACCACGAACAGTACAGCCGTGGCCGGTATGGTACGCACGATCGTCGGTAGCAACCCGTTGTAGAACGCCAGCACACCCTCCTTGCGGAAAATGTCCAACCCGACCTGGGTCATGCTCGCCCGCATACTGTACACCTGTATCCGGCTCTTGATCACATCCGCCGGAAAGATGACGGTCCACAAGGCCACCCCACCAACCGCACCGGCCACCATCGTCCGTAACGCGCCAATCTCGTCCTTCGTTTGGCCGGGTCGTGCCAGAAACTCGCGCGTCTGCTCATACCCGCCGAAGAAGAAAAAGTATCCCGGCATTTCGCGCGCAAACGTCGACGTTAGCCCCCGGAACATGCCCGGTATGCCTTCGGTGCGCAGTATCTGGCTAACGAGCGCGTACGACGATATGGTCGGTCGGCGCTTACCGTCGTTGCCGGCCGTTTCCCGTAACGCCTGCAGCTTACACTTGATCAGCTCGGTCGGGCAGAGTGTGAAGGAGGAGAAGAATGCGGCCAAAAAGCCGGCGGTCGCATTTTCCAGCGTGGACAATTGGGCGATGGAAGGTTTTTTGGTCGTGCTCGCTACGACCTGCTGGCACGCACCGTACGCAGCAAATAATACTGAATTTTCGGCCACATTCGCAACGACCGCTGGTAGTGTGCCGGCGTACAGACCGCGCACAATGCCGTCCCGCTTGAACGTTTGCACCGTACAGTTGACAAGCCCTTTGTACAGTCCCGGGAATGTTTGCATTTTCACCTTCACCGTATCCATCGGTTGGCTAACGTACACCAGCGCAACGCCACCTACAAGCGAAAGACCACGTGGAGAGTTTGAGTGTGTACTTATTATTATTACTATTACTTTACTATTAATGTGTTGTCTATCACATAGGTACACCGACACCCCCCTTCAATCTACGTAAAATAATAATTAAAACTAAAGAGGGGTGAGGAAGGAGCTACGTGTGAAAGGTAGGACCGCGGAACTGGAGCGAAAGGATGGAAGTGAAGGGTGGAAATCAAATGCATGAGACGAGGAATTGAACGAGCGAAGTGCCCTCAAAAAATGATCGTTGCTACCAGCAGAGGTACGACGCCTAGGCGGTATACGGTACTCGAGAGAAACACCGACGGATACGTACCCAAACATCCGGCAGTGAAATCAATCACGCCTGTTTTTAAACTACTCGCTTCTCCTGTGCCGTGCATTGTTAGTCCCGCGATCCGTTGGATCCGTGTTCGCGCGGTGTTGCTTGATCCCGCGGACAGGTCGATTTAGTCTCCTCCACACAACAATTGATTTCGCTTCCAGACCCGATAACTCTTCACCGCACTACTGGAGAAGGCACCCGTGTGCGAAGGCAATCTAGCTGCGTGTTACTAGCATCGAGCTAATTAACCACCTAAATCGCCAAATGTGCCTCCTCTTCTAGCACACCCAACCGCCCAAAGAGATGCTTTCAGCCACAATGTGTTTGTGTGTCTGTGATTGATAAGGTGCGCGGTTCGGGCGACAACAACGACAGCAAGCGTCCGATCCCCGTTCTTATCGCGTCCACTTGTTGTCAGCCTAGCTTATTTTGTTTGTGCTGGTCCGTTGGTCCGTTGTCACAGTCGTCGCACCGGGCAGAGGGGAATGAGGGAAAAGCGCTGCAAAACTCCACAATCACAATCGTACGGATTTGTTGCGTCATATTGATGATGAGCGCCCGATTTCGAGATGCGTTCGTCGCTTTGCTCGTCCCACGTGTGATCGATCGATGATGACATTTGCTGTTGTTTTTGCGTTGCGTGTGTCCGCTTTAGGGTGTGCTCTACTGCGGTGCGCAAATGGAAACCGATCTCGTGCGAGCTTTCGCATGGTGACGTATGATCGTGCTGATACACTTACACTGTGTGTCAAAGCTAATGTAAAGAATTTTTTGAGGAAAGTTTACAATTTTTTTTTAATAAAATTGACCCTTTTTGTATGTAGTAAAAAAAATCCGACAGGAAGTCTGTTTTCAAATGTTTGCTATGAAAATATATTTTTTTAAATTTGGTTGGGTCATACACAGTGACGGATTTAGCCTTTTTGGCGCCCTAAGCGGAGTGGAAATTTGGGCCCTCTATTACATTGAACCTAAGCTCGGTGAGTTTCCGATTTTGGTTACCCATGTGCAGCCTTGTAATGGGATATTTAACTAACTTTCCCTACACTTACTATTTTAATGATCGTTGAGCATTGATCTAAATCAGACAAAAAAAAACTGCAAAGAAATTGAGGCGGAAGGATCGGTTTTAGAAGCACGGCCCAAAGAGGCATCCAACGGTATGCTGCACGCCTTGATCGGACGAAAAATGAGAAATTTAATTTCAAATTCGAATTTAAGCTTTAGCGATTTATAATTTCTAAGCGTTTTATGCGCCGCTAAGTATGCAAAGCGCAAAGCACTTGGTTTTGTTTTTCTAAACAAAATTCGATTTTTTTCGGGAAAATTTTACCTCCCGTACTGTGTTCTCCTGTAACTCGCAATTAGCTTGCGCTTCCTGGTACGAACATGATCAGAATAATTTTCTTTTCGGAGGGAGAAATTTTGTATTGCCAAACGAAATGCAAATTATAATGTAAACATTTTTCTCATGATTTGTTAGTAAAACATCCCATTTCGAATGTTTTTTCCTTTCTTGATGAATAATAAGCAAAGTAAAGACGACAATACTACAAATTGGTTAATCACGAAATTAGATTAAGAATTATGATCCGTCGCCGTATTTCCATCCCTTTTTGTGCTGATTAGTATATTTATTTTTATTTGTATATTTCTCAAGGCATTTCTTCCATGTTTTTTTTTTATTTGTTTGTTGGCTAGGGCGAGAGGAGCGCCATTGCCAATAAACTTTACCGAATAACCCCCCACAACACCCCACCCTTATACATCTTCATAGGCGAGGTTAGCACTGCTCTGACGGGGGTGGAAGTCTGGTGGATTATACCCATCTAAGACGAAAGGGGTTTCCTAGGCCCCTGGCGACCACCAGCTCCGCCCATAGGTTAATCCGCCATTGTTCCAATTTCCACACCGCCGAAAGACTAAATCCACCACTGTATGATTGAAATCAATGCCAGAAACGTGGCAGACGCAAGAACATTTGCCGGGGATTTGAATGCCATCGAGAAGGCCGAAGAAGCGGAAAGGGCACGGTTTCATTCTTCTGGAGACCCGCATTTTTTTATTTCTGTTGATTTATTACAGTACTCTCTAACAATCCTTCATTTCCGATACTCTTCTAAATGTGTAAATATGTGTGCCATTATCCTCTCACTGGACGGTCTGGTTTTCTGTTTTTTTCCTAATACGCAGCCATTTTGGTTATACAACAAGTAGTCTCTTGGTCACGTTTTCGACCGAGAGTAAACATACGCGCGGAGGGAAATATTCGATAAGACACTTAGTAATGTTCTTTCATCGTTCCTCTGAAATTCCTGCTCCCATTGCGTCATATTCCCTGTTTAATTCCACAAAAAAAAACTTGTGTGGTGTACACATGCTTAGACATCCTGTAATTGAATGTGATACAGCTTTTCTTTTCGTGTGTGTGTGTGTATTTATTTTCAAACAAACGATTAAATTGGTCGTTTTTGTTTTAGATTTTCATAGTTTTTTGTTTGTCTGTAGTACGAATTGGAGAAATTTTAAAACCTTTTGATTGTGATTTCGTCAGACATTTTCATACATTTCCGGTATATGACTCTAATAAGGCACCTTACTCGATGCCATCCCGTTTCCCGTCCCCTGGCTGACCAGTTCAGACACACCCACCTCCACCCCACCCCACCAGGACTTTTCACAAAGAAGGGGGATCGGCGGAGCGGGAGCGGGGGGAGGCATTGTTCGTCAGCAAGGGGTCAGTAGCACATCGATCAGTAATTATCATCAGTAAGATTACATTAGAACAACAATACTCAAGATAAAATAACATCTTATTTGCCGTATGCAAAACCCCACCCCACTAATACATCAAAGAAAGAAAAAACACCTGAATGTTTTTTTTGTTTACTTGTTTGTTGCTTTTGTTTTTCTTTTCTTTTTTTGTTTAATATCGCTTCCGCTCCGCAGGAACGTAAGACTTGTGCTGTGACTTTTGCACCGATTTACCGATGAGTGTACACGTGTGTGTGTTTCTGTGCGTGTGTGTATGTGTTTCTTTTTTGTTTTTGTTTGAAAGTGTATGTGGGTGTGTATGCACACCCGGCTACAAAACTGTTGCAGTAAACTGCACTGCAAACACAGCGTGTTCAATAGTTTACCACACGATCACTTGTTTTCACTATATACAAAGCTAGTAGTTGTGACGCTGTCTCGTTCTCCTTTTGTTCCCCTGCCTGGACGTATCGTCTGTGTCTGTGTTCCGCTTGTCCTTCTCGCTTTGCTTCCGGTATTTCACCTTTTCAGTTAATTTATTGTTCGCTACCACACAACCCTGCATTAAGGCTGGTGTCACTGCTCAGTCGTACGATCTTTGTTCGTACGATTATTTCAAATTTTGTAAGGGATTTGACCGTTGAATAGCATACCAGTTATGGTTGCATGACCAAAAAGCTATGAAATCCCAAACAAGATTGTACGACCAAAAATCTTACGACTGAGCAGTAACTTCAACCTGAAGCCGGTGGGACAGCTTCATCGTTCCGGTTTTTTCGCATCCTGAGTCCTGACAAAATTTGATATAGGATCTGACAGACGGACAAACCTTCCGATATCCCATATTCAATTTTTCAGAACCTAGCACAAAAAATCGGAACGATGGAGCTGTGAAACAGGCCTTAGTGCGCGCTCTAAACTTCCCACACGAGCTTCTCATCCTTCAATCGCTTCCTTCATCCATTCCGTCGCATGCTTCCCGCCTCTCGCGATCTTAACCGTTTCTATAGAAACCTTAACAAAAACTTAGGTTTACGTTTATATAATGTATTGCTTATATCGTAGGCTTCCCATAAAAGAGGAACGTGTGACGGGGGCCAACCTATCCCCCAGCCCAGCCACGCTGTTCCCCGGCTGCACATGCATGCCCCGCATAGGCTGCACTGACCCTTTTTTTTAAATCCCCCCATTGCATCCTTGCTTGCTTGATTTGAGCTTGGCTCCTACAGCACATTTACAAAAAAAAAAAAAACACACACCCCTTCCCGTCTTACGCCTAGCACTCCGATTTGTCCTCCTCCACCAGCAGCTGCGTATCCTTGCCCGTGTCGTGCATCGAAGGGTTAAGCTCCTTCGGGCGCAAGTTCAGCTGGGGCGAGGTTTTGTGCGTGATGCTGCTCGGGGCCAGTATGGCCGAAACCGGTTCAGTGAACGGTCCGCTCGAGAGGGTTGATCCTTCCTTTCGGCCGTTCAACTTGCCCACATCTGATGGAACTTCGTAGATGTCTGTTTGAGAATGATTGAGAAGAGAATGTGAGTGGTGTGACCGACAGTATTGCAAAGATAGCGAGAGAACGCGCTGCGTACCCGTGGGCATGTTGGATGTTGGCATCGGATCGGATCCGGCCTGGACGGCGTCGTACATCGGGTTGCTGAAGTCGGTGTTTTTGTTGTTCAGTGTATCGAGACTGTAACCGTCGAGTGGTGTGATGGCGGTACCGGTAGCGTTGCCACCGGCAGTACCCGTAGCACCAGGCAGTCTCTGGGCGGATGGGAATTCTGACGAATTGAACTCAACGTTTGTGCCGGGACGGAACGAAACGCTCTGCGACGAGCTGAGGCTCGGTTTGCCACTGTAAGGAGAGACACGGGCTTAGTAAAATGGTATCCAGAGCTTCCCACAGAACCCGCCCCATACACTTACAATGGTCGTTTCTTGACAATGACGAACAGCCCGATGGCAATGGCGATCAGCATAACGATCAACAGCGGTACAAAAATGGCAGTCGTGCTGCTGCCGGCGGCACCGAGTATCTTCTCACTGTACACCTCGCAATGGATGCCAGAGAACTCGGGCAGGCACACGCACACCAGCTCACCGGTTACGGTGCCCTGGCCTGGGTCTGCCTCCTTGCAGAGTCCTCCATTTTGGCAAGGACAAACACGTGGTGCCGGTCGTGGTCGTTCGGCAGCTGTATGCAAGAGATCAGAGAATTGTTATTAGCTCTTTTGATTAGCGGTGCTTACCGGCAATGGATACTTACGGGCATCACAAACAATTTCCGCCGTGCTGCGGTGCGACGTCGGTACAGTATTGTCCGGGCAGGAACAGCGACGTCCACCGGGTACCAGCAGACAGAGATGCGAGCACGGGTTCCGGTAGCACGGGTTGTTTAGCGTGGTGTTGTAACGCAACTCATGGTAGACTATGTCAGGAAAAGATATGCAAAAATTAGTCATAGAATCCACACAAGCAGACACAGATCTTTTTATAAACGGACTAAGCGGCATCGTGGGCTCCCATGCTCAAAACGAATTGCTTGTTGTAAATACTAGCGTGTGGAAGGGGCCCGATGGATGGCTGCCTCGGGAGACCTCCACCCCTCCCCTCCTGGCCACATGATGTTAATTTACAGGGCCCGCCACGACCGATTTCCGCTTAAGGCCTCATAAGGGCTAAATCCGCCTCTTGCACACAAGCTACTCACCCTTAATGCTGGACGGATTGGCAAGGTTGCGTTGTACCGTCACCTGAACTCCACGGCCAAACTTATCCTGGCGCAGCAGCTCCCCGGTATCGCGCGTTACCCAGTACAGATTCGATTCGAACACGTCCAGTGAAACAGGATGCTTCAGCAGATCGCCCTTCAACACCGTGCGACGCATCGTACCGTCCTTCTTCATCACCTCGATCGTGTTCAGCTTGGTGTCGACCCAGTACACGGCATGATCCTGCGAGTAGTCGATCGTCAATCCTGCTGGATGCCGGATCGCTTCCGTAATCATGGGCCGCCGTTTCGAACCATCCATCCAGGAAACTTCAATTTTGGGTGCGCTACCGGCATCGGCCCAATACATCCGACCGAGCTGTGGATCGACCGCAATTGCCGTCGGTACTTCCAGTAACGTCTGCACCAGTGCGCGCCTGTACCTGCCATCCGTTTTCGCTACCATGATGCGACCACGAGGCTTCGACCCGGTACGATCCGTTTCAGCCCAGTACAGATTATCCGCGACCCAGTCGACGGCGAGTGCGGTCGGCTTTGTGCCACCCTTCATGTTGAGATCCTGTGCGAAACCAACCTTCGCATCGCCGTTCATCGCGTTCACCATGTACGAGCGTTTGATCGTTTTGTCGTAGCTGTCCGTCCAGAATATCATCTGCGATTCGGGATTGTAGTCGAGCGCCTCGATACGCTTTTCGCCGGCAATCACATCAAACTGGCGGTTCTGAACGGTATCGTACGCCCGGATCTCGGGCCCACCCGACAGCACCAGCAGCGGTTCACCCTTGAGCGCCTTACACACGCCGGACACGCGATCCGACAGCCGGAAACCTTCGCGACAGCTACACTCGTACGTACCGTTCAGGTTCGTGCAGAGATGCGAACAACCGTGCGTACCCGTCTCACACTCGTCAATATCCGTGCAGCGCTTTTTGTTGGCCGCGTCAATAATGAACCCAGAGTAGCAGGCGCAAATGTATCCACCGTCCGTCAGATTCACGCAGTGATGCTCACAGCCACCCTTGGTCAGTGCCGAACAGCTTGCCGTGCGGTGGCAGCCCAACTCGTCCGATCCGTCCCCACAATCGTCCGCATAGTCGCATACCTGGGCCCGATCGATACACTTCTTGTTCGCACACTGGTACTGTGTGTACAGATCGCACGGCTTTTGCCGAGCCGCGCACAGCGTCATATTGTTCTCGTCCGAACCATCTCCACAGTTGTCGACACCGTCGCAGATCTGATACCGGGCGACACACCGATGATTCGCACACTGGAACCGGCGCAGCGTGTCACAGTTAAAGTTGGTGCAGACAGAGGCCGCCTCGTCCGAGTTATCGCCACAGTCATCCGTACCGTCGCACAGGTCTGAGGGCAGCACACACAGATTGTTTGCACACTGGAAGCGCGACTCGGGACAGTACCGGCCGCCGGGGAAACGTGGCGGGCAACCGATCTCGTCCGACATATCGCGACAATCGCGATCACCGTCGCACCGGAAGTACGCTGCAATACAATGTCCCGAGGCACACTGGAACGTGCCATTCTTGCACTGGAAGCCTTCACATCCGTACTCGTCCGAGTTGTCACCACAGTCATCCTCGTGGTCGCAACGCCAGCGGCTCGAGATACATTTACCATTGTCGCAGCGGAATTCGGACTCGGAGCATTCGCGGTACTTGCCCTTACATTGGGCCTCGCTTTCGTCGCTACCATCACCACAATCGTCTGCAAAGTCGCACATCCATTGCCTGAGGGAGAAGAATTGCAAAATAATTGGATTAAGTACATAATACAACGATGGAGGCGCAATAGGTTTAGATTAATCTTGATTTGAAGCTCCAGATGGTTGGTTAAAGTACAAAAAGTTTGCATTGAACATTAAAAAGATTGCAAATGTCTGCTGGTGGGTTGATAAACGCTCCACCTATCGTTATCAATACGTAACGAATCGAGAGAACCCGGCAAGTTAAACACTTAGGGGTTATATTATATCACTAAAGTGACAAAGAAGTGTGGAGTGTGGGTTGGCGAGCGATCTCGATGTTTTTTGGAAAAGTTGACCTCTATATTCTATTTCTTGGTTTATTGTCTGTGTATCTAGTGTATCTGTGTATCAGCGTATCAGATGAAATGCCGAACTTGCAGATTGCCCAGAGAAATAAAGAATGCCAGGAACTTGCTAGAATTCAAACACAGGTGTGCCGCGTATGTTAAACAAACTTTGTAAAGTGTATATATGTGTAGATCTCCCATGTCATTCTGTAATGTGTAACTGCAGTTGTCAACAGGAGCCATTTGATGATGACAAGATTTTTTTTGTACATCTGTAAATTAGTCTCGAAAGGTAGTTTCGGGACGTAGTCTCGAAAAAAAGTATCTTTAGAATCAAAGAATTGCCCGTGGAACAAAGAATGTAAACCGTTGAACTAGAAGGGAAAAAAATAATTAGCTTCGCAAAAAAGTATGAAGAAACCCGTTGGTACCACAAAACTAACCTGACTCCCACAAAATTACAACGATCAACAAAATCCTAGCCAGTCACGACTACACAAAGTACTGGCAAAGCAAAATGAAGATTATCTACAATTATAACTGCGACTCATTTCTGGCGAAATGGAAAAATCAGAAAGGAACCATTATAATCCTCTTCAAATCGTGAATCGACATCCTCAAATTTATGGAAGGAAACGGAAACAACGGGTTAAAATATACCAAAACAGTATATCAACCGCAAACTGTAAACGAAAAGCATAAACCAAGCCTCCTTCCAGTTGGTCTGACAAGCTAAGAACACAACATGAAAACATCGCGATCGAATCTATAAGGCAAATGACTCTAGAGTAGTTGTTGGACTAAGTCGAACACTTAAAAAGTATATAACACTCCCGAGTATATAAGGCTATTCCTTGCATCGACAAACAACAACAAAAGAAAGAAAAAGAAGTACATAGTTAAGTATCCTATCGTTTGTATCATTACCTTGGAATGCAACGGTTATTGTTGCACTTGAAGTCAGTTTCAAGATTGCACTGTGGGCAGTTCTCCGGCAGCTCGTCGCTCTTATCCCGACAGTCGTCCTTACCATCGCAGAACAGCCATTTCGGAATGCACCGATAGTTGGACTGTCCTGGACAGCGTGACCATCCCGTAGTGCAGTTGCGCTGTCGGCACATGTACGCTGGTTCGTCCGAATCGTCCCCACAGTCGTTGTCAAAGTCGCACATCCACAGCTTCGGTATGCAGCGTCCGTTCTTGCAGCTAAACTCCGTCTCCGGATCACACGTGCGTTTGTCTGCAAAGCCAAGAATGAAACAATACCAATCTCAAGAGTTCGCCAAAAAAAAAAACCCCTCTAGAAACCCCAACGAAATCTACGTACGACATATTTCTGGATCCTCATCGCTACCATCCTTGCAGTCGGCATCACCGTCACACTTCCAGCTATCCAGTATGCAGCGTCCACTGGACTTGCACTTAAAGTCCGACACCGGGCACGGCAGATCACAGTTATGCTCATCCGTACCATCGCCACAATCATCCGTACCGTCGCAGATCGTTGTCGAAGGTGTACAATTACCATTGCCACACTGGAACGTGCCAGCGCGACAGTGCCGGGCCGGGCAGCTTTCCGGTTCGTCCGACTTATCCTTACAGTCTGGCTCGCCGTCACACTTCCAGAACCACGGAATACACTTCTCGTCATCCCCACCGCATCGGTGCTGTCCGCTGGTACAGTTGGCAATGCATGTCTTCTGGTCCCGCGCCAGATAGAACTGATTCGGGCAGGCGCACCTGTAGCTCGGTGCTCCCTCCTCCAGATAGCCTTCCACGTTCAGATAGGTCGATTCGAGCGGTGGCGCTAGCAAGCACAGATGTGAACATCCACCATTGGTCGTGCCGCACGGATTCTGGAACGCTATCTGTCGCAGTGGATGGCTAATGTGCACATCGTACGGACGGTGTGTGGTGTTGCGAACCACCGTATAGTTCGCGCCAGTAAACTTGTTCGCACGCAGAATCGCCTTCAGATTCCAATCGGTCCAGAACAGGCTGTCATCGAAGATGGAAAGGGCAAACACGTGCGGTACCCGCGCACCAGACAACACCACGTGCCGGTGCCGTCCCTCAAGATCGGCAAACGCAATATAGTCCAGATGGGCATCGGCCCAGTAGATTCGATCGGTGAAGTAATCGATCGCGAGTGCATTCGGCCACGCAATATCATCTTCCCAGGTGAGAATACGCGTAAAGTTCGACCCATCCATGCCCATCTTGGCGATGTACGCCTGCAGGTGCCAGGAAGTAAAGTACAAATATCCAATACCAGGATGTACGACGATGGCACGCGGATCTACCACACCCGACCGTAGCGTCTTGCGGCGTGTACCATCCAGCTCAGCTACATCCAGATTCTTCGAGTGACGATCCAACCAGTATAGCTTGCGGCCAACCCAATCGATCGCGATACCTTCCAGCCCGTGCGAATCGTGCTTGATCACCGGTGTCTTCTCGATGCGCACACCGTCCCCGGTCAGTGAACCAAACGTTGACTTAAAGATCGTTTTGGCCGTCACGTCACAGAAGTACATCTCGTGCTCCTTCATGTCGAAATCGATCGCCACAACGTTCATCAGATCCTGGTGGATCAGATTGTACTGGTGGCCGTCGGTGGACATATTGCGCACATAGTACTTGTTGCTGAAGATCAACCATGGTTCCGTTGCGTCCTTACGCTTGCAGGTATGCTCATCGTTCTGTCGCTCGTAGTACCGTTCGTCACACTTGCAGTAGTAGCCGCCGGGTGTATTGGAGCAGTGTTGCGAACAAACGCCAGGCGTTTCTATACACTCGTCAATATCAGCACAGGCCTTACCGTCCTCTAGCAACCTAGCAGAAGACAAGGTTTTGTTTGAAAGAAAGATAGAATAGAACGCAACAATCGTTAAAACTCACTTGTAGCCCTGGTTGCAGTCACAGTAGTAGCTGGTGAGCGTATCAACGCACTTGTGACCACACCGGTGTATCTCCACCTTGGCACACTCGTCCACGTTGCAGTGTAGCGGTTCGTCCGACTCGTCCGAACAATCCGGTACCTTGTTGCACACCAGATGATAGTCGATGCACTGCCCATTGTTGCAGGTAAACTTGCCCTCCGCACACGTACTGTTCTCCTTCTTACATCCGACTTCATCCGAATGATCGCCACAGTCATCCTCGCCGTCGCATCGATACTGGTTCCGAATACACTTGAAGTTCTGACAGGTGAATTCTTGCGGCGTGCACGTTTTGTACTGACTGTTGCAACTCTTGCCCTCGTCCGATCCATCTCCACAGTCGTTATCATGATCGCACACCCAACCCTATAAAGAAAACATTATAAACACCCTTCGTCCAGTCCTTCTCCGTGGGAGACCGCTCAACAACAGCTTTCTACACGTACCTGATTGATACACCGGCCATTGGAGCAGGTAAACATATCCTCTCCACACGGTTGCGGCGACGGGCAGTGCTGCAGGGTCGTATTTTCATCGGCCCCATCCACACAGTCCGGATCACCGTCGCAGATCCACTTCTTCGGTATGCACTGGGCACGGGCCCACGCCTTGTTCTCGTGGCAGGTAAACTCCGTGTCCTCGTCACACTTACGATCGTTGCACTGATGCCGGTTGTCCTCGTCCGAGTTGTCCAGACAGTCGTTATCGCCGTCGCAGATGTAGATGCGCGGTATGCAATTACCGTTGTCGCAGGTGAACAAGTCGCCGAAGCAGGTGCGGCCCTCCGATTTGCAGTACTCTGGCGGTTCGTCCGCACCGTCCCCACAATCATCGTCCCCATCGCAGTACCACGTGGCCGGTATGCACCGATGATTCGGGCACCGGAAGCTGTTCTGTGGACAGGTGCGCTGCGCACAGTGCAGCGGATTCTCGTCCGAGTTGTCACCGCAATCGTTATCGCCATCGCACAACCAGTACGGTTCCACGCAGATGTTCGTCCGGTCGCACTTGAGATGGTTCGGCGGGCAGGTCGTGTTTGTCGGACACCGTTCATGCGTCTCGTCCGACGTACCATTATCTTTGCAGTCGTTAACACCGTTGCAAACCTGGGCCTGCGGTATGCAACGCCCATTCGCACAGGTAAACTCACCATCTACGCAAGGTGGGTACGAGCAGCCCTCCTCGTCCGAACCATCCTTACAGTCGTTTTCGTGATCACACTTCCACGACTTGAAGATGCACCGCCCGTTCGCACACCGGAACTCGTTCGGTGCGCACGAGTGGAACGCACAGTAGTTGACGTCCTCGTCCGACCCGTCCCCACAGTCGTCGTCACCATCGCAAGACCACATGCGCGAGATGCACTTGCCGTTCTGGCAGTAGAACTTGCTCGCATCGCATGTGTGATTCTTTGGCGCACACATGCGGCCCTCGTTGACCGGCTTGGTGGTGTCGTCACATTTACACTCCGGCTTACCGTTCGCACCCGGATGGCAGCTCTGCGCACAGCCACCATTGTTCTGCAGGCACGGATTCGCCTGACACTGCTGGCGCGTCGCACTGTAGATGTGTATGTCGCGGGGCGAATCTTCCAAACGTTTCACCATCTCGTGCACCCCGGCACCGGTGTGCTTTTCCGCTCGGTACACACCCCGCAACTGCAGATCGGTCCAGTAGATGTAGTTCCGGAACACGGTTATCGCGAACGGGTAGATGGTGGCCGCAATCAGCACCTCCCGATTGCGCCCATCCAGCTGGGAGCGTTCAATTTTTTCCCGCACTGCATCCGTCCAGTACAGCATCCGTTCGTCGTAGTCTATCGCCAGCCCGGACGGTTGCGACAGATCCCGATCGATGATCGCGCGCTTCAGCGAACCGGCCATTGTCGTACGGAAAATCTTGCCAGACGTACCGAAGCGGCCCCAATCGGTAAAGTACAGCGTACCGTTGCACGGATCCAGCACGATCGCACGGGGCCGTTCGACGCGCGCAATCATCACCAGCTCCGTACCGTCCGTGTTCATCGCGTAGATTGAATTGTTCGAACTGTCCGTCCAGTAGATCTTGCGCTGCGTCCAGTCGTACGCGATACCCTCCGGATTGATGCCACGCGTTATGACGGGCGTAATAGCGGACGCGTCCGGCTTGTCTCCCCGCAGCCAGGCAATCTTCGACCAGGGACGAATCTGCGTAAAGAACAGCTTGTTGTCGGCATAATCAAAGTCGAGTCCAACCACGTTCGTTAGGTTGACTACCGGTGCGAATGGAACGTTCGTTGACGCTGGATCTAGATCGATGGCCCGGATTTCGGTGCGCGTTGCGAAGATGATGTACTCGTCCGTCAGCTCACAGCGCCGTCCATCGGTAGCCAGTCGACCAACTGCACAATCACAACGGAAGCTTGGCTTCTGGCTGTAGTCTGGTGGTAGGGCAAAGCAGAGCTGATCACAGCCTCCATTACCCAGCCGTAGGCAAGGATTCGCGTCATCCATTGGCTGACTGTTAATGTCGTAGATCGTGATGTCACGCAGCTTGGGCAGGTTGGTGCGTAGTCGCTCCGGACGTGTACTGTTGCCCGGGAACTTGGACGCACGGAACACGCTCGCTAAATTGCGATCGACCCAGTACACATCGGTAAGGAACACAGCCAGTGCCATCGGGTTGGCAAGGTTGCGTCGGATCACCTGACGGTGGCCCCCACTGTACGACACCTTCTGTATCATGTCCAGCTTCGAATCGACCCAATACACGTCGTGCGTGAGCATGTCGACGGTAAGATCTCGCGGGTTCGATATTCCAGACGTTACTACCGGCGTCCAGTTCGAACCATCCAGATAGCACTTGCCGATGCGTGGATACTGTCCGTAGTCGATCCAGTAGAGTAGTCGCTTGATCGGGTTGACAGCCAGTTCACGCGGTGCATCGTTGGTCGTCTTCACCAGCACCTTACGGTGTGTACCATCCAGCCACGCCACCTCCACATAGTTTTCGTGTGGGAACACATTCGTAAAGTACATGTTGCCCGCCACCCAGTCGATGGCAATGCCACGGATACCGTTGCTACCGATGCCTTCCCGTATGATGTGCTGCAACTCGGTACCGTTCGGCCGCACGCGGAAGATACCATTCCAGTGGCCACGGTTGTACTCGACCCAGTAGATCCACGATTCGCGGTAAAGCACGTCCACGTGCAGGATGTGATGTCCCGGGCCGGAAATCGGTACCATCGCTTCCGTACTGTCACGCAGGCTAAAACCACGCGTCACATCCAGCTGCGATACCACTGCGAATGTTTTGTACGGTGTGCAGGCAACCTCGTTCTCCTTCTTGTAGCCGACGCCGCACGCACAAACGCGTGATGAGCCGGTGTGCGGAATGCAGAGATGCTCGCATCCACCATTATTCATCGTGCACGGATGCTGCAGAGACGAACGCTTCCGGTAGATAACCATCTGGCGCAGGTCGGGCTCGTTGTCCAGAATCAGTTTCGCATTGTCACCATTTGGCAGATCAACGCGCGCCAGCTTTTCGTACGTTGGGTCAAGGAAATAGAGACGCGACTCGAGCACGGCCAGTGCACGCGGTCGAGAGATGGCGTTCTCTTCGCTCAGAATCGTACGCTGCCCGGTACCGTCGTATTCGATCGACATGACAGCCGGCGGTAGACGGGTGCTGTAGTACACGCGCCGCTTTTCCGCATCAACCGTGATCGATTCCGGAAATTGGACCGTATCGTCAAGAACACGCGGATCCGATCCATCCATACCAGCGGAGGCGACCTTCGTCAGCACACCGAAGCCACCCTCGTCGATCCAGAACAGGCGACCGTCGGCAGGATCCAGGGCGAGCTGTTTCGGTTTCGCTACCGATGTGCGGTTACCATCGTTGGCCAGCACCACGGTACGGTAACGCACCTTACCATCGACACTGATTGCCTCTATGTTCGATGCAAGTCGATTGCCCACGTACAGGTTTCGTCCGATCCAGTCGAACGCGATGGTGTATGCGGCCCCCACGAGTCCCGTGTCCGGGCCAAGGAATTCCGTCCTATTACCACCACCGTAGGGTGTCGCATAGATCGTACAGTTTTCGTCGTCCGATTCGTCGCGTCCTTGCACCCAGTAAACCATCTCGCCCTTACGATCGTAGTCCAGGCTGATGCCACCCTCGATACCTACCACCGGCATCAAACCTGCCGACCGTGCATCACCACCATTAAACGGCACATCCACAATCTGGTTGCCCTTAAGCAGCATGATGAACGCATTCTCCTCCTCAGTACAACGACCCTCCGAGAGCAATCGATATCCGGGCCGGCACTTGCACGTGTAGCCGGCCGGATCCGACGGGCTCAGCAGGCAAACGTGCTGACAGCTTGCCTTACGGCACGGACTTTCGTACTGCGGCTGCAGTGACGGGTGATGCACGTGCACAGACAACGGCTGCGAGATGAGATGGCTGACGACCGTCTGATTCGTGCCACGGTACTTGTGCGCCGACAGTACACGGTTCAGCTGCCTATCCGTCCAGTACAGTGTGTCCTCAAACAGCGAGAGTGAGTGGGCGTGCAGTAGATAGTGGCTGGCGGCCAGAACCTGCTGCCGACCGGTACCGTTGTAATAGCAAAAGTCGATAAAGTCGAGCTTCGAGTCAGCAAAGTAAACGCGCTGTGTCGCCACATCGAGCGTTAATCCGTTCGGCCAGTAAATCTTTGTGCTGATGATGGTTTCTCGCATCGTACCATCCATACCGATGCGCTCGATGCGTGGATTTTCGCCCCAGTCCGTCCAGAACAGCCATTTTGCGTTCGGGCTCGGATCGAGACACATGCCACGCGGTTGGGTAATGTTTTCGCGCACCAGCACCAACCGATTCGTGCCGTTTTCGTGTGCTACCTCGATCGTGTTGAGCTTGCTGTCGAGCCAGTATAGATTCTGGCCGATCCAGTCGTACGCAAGGCCCTCCACCAGATCCAACCCGGTAGTGATGATTTCCTGAGGTTCCATGCCCCTGTCCAGACGGGAGATCTTCTTCAGCTTCATGTCGCTCCAGAAGATGGTACCAGTGTGCATGTTGGATGCGGTCGCGACTACGTTCTCCACGATGATTGGTACCCGTTCGAGGCCCTGTTCCTTCAGATCTGCCACCAATATCGAGTGACGGTTCGAGATGATCAGGAACGCGGCCGGATGATTAACTGCCTTGCACGTGTGCTTGTTCGGCTCCAGCACGTACCCATCGACGCACGAGCAGAAGTACGAACCCTTCGTGTTGGTGCAGCGCTGCGAACATAGCCCAGGTGGGTCACACTCGTTCAAATCCTTGCAGGTATAGTTGTCCGGCGCCAGTTCCTCGCCCGGTGGACAGATGCAAAGCGCACCGAGCGGTGTCTTCTGGCAACCGTTCGAGCAGAGACCGGTCTGATGTTGGCACTGGGCCAGATCACAACCCAACCCTTCGTCCGCACCATTTGGACAGTCCGGCACGTCATCACACACGGACGTCAGGTTGACGCAGCGTTCCGTTACGCCCGGGCAGGCCCACTGACCGTGGGGGCACCGTTGCGGTGGTGTTATGCACGCATGCTCCACACTCTCGTCCGATCCGTCCCCACAGTCATCCTTACCGTCGCAGATGTATGCCTTAAACACGCACTTCGCGTTCGCACACTTGTAGAACCCGTTTGGACAGGTAATCTTGCTGCAGTCCTCCTCATCCGAATGATCATCACAATCGTTCGAACCGTCGCAGTGCCACGCGATCGGGATGCAAACGCCCGACGACCGGCACCGGAAGTGTTTCTCCAGATTGCACTGGTTCGGTTCCATCGTCGGACAGCCGAGCTCGTCGCTACCATCGTTACAGTCCGGTATGCCGTCGCATTTGTACGGTTCCTCCACACATTGCCGCAAATCGGCACACTTGAACTGGTTCGCCAGACACGTGATCGGTGGACAGTCCTTCTCGTCCTGCTTGTCGAAGCAATCGTCATCACCGTCGCACACCCAGCTCTGCGGTATGCAGTGGCCGGTCCGCGGGCACGTAAACTGGAAGTAAGCGCACGTTTTCTCCGCACAGAACGGTCCCTCGTCCGAACCGTCGCCACAATCGTTCTCGCTGTCACACTTCCAGATGTTCGGGATGCAGCGTCCATTTTCGCACGCAAACTGGGACGCGGCGCACGTCACATTGCCACACTCGAACTCGTCCGAATGGTCGCCACAATCGTTCTCCTGGTCACACCGGAAGTTCAGCGGGATGCATCGTCCCGATTTGCACTGGAACTCGTTCGCACCACACGTTGGTTCTGCATGGAAGAGAGACACACATAAAAATTATTATTTGTGTAACACATCCCACCATACCACCACCCGATTTCATTGCCTGCAGCAAACTACATAAAAGCTGCTTACAACTTACTACAACATTGTGGAAGATTGCAAATTAGAACAGCAGATTAATCACGCCCAAGGTGACACTAACCAAACAGATCACATGCAGCTCCCACCAGCACCAAGCTTCAGGAATGCGCCATAGATGCATTAGAACGATATCATGGAAAATTCCACAAACTAGTTTTGTGTTTAAATGAATCTTTTAGGAAGAGCCATTCATATGAACCATTCATATCAGGAATCGACCGAAGATCTTTTAAAAATCTTACGAGATTCATGGATCTCTACGGAAACGTGATCCTTGACTTTTAATTGTTCTCTTAGCATTAAGCTTAGGATAAGCACTGCTAGCATTCTAATGTATAAACCAATCGTTTCTGTTTTTAAATTAAATTTTAAATTTTAAAAACAACAACGGTAAAATATTTAAAAAAAAAACAAAAAACAAAACAAAAAAATATAGAAAATAAATAAATAGAATAACCGTAAACGATATAAACTTGCATACTTGTTCATAACGCCGGAACCAGAAAAATAAAATTCCTAAACGAGAACTAAACAAATTAGTTAGAAATATATTTATTCTTTATACTATTAAATATTAACAATTTTCAAAAGAAAAGCAGCTAAACAATGCGAGAAGCAACGGAAAGCTACGATCACGATCGATTTACGCAATCGAATGCTAGCTGTGCTAATAGCTCTTATTCTAAGCTCAAAGCTAAAAGAACAGAAAAACAAAGATTACGTTTAAAAAGACATTAATAAATATTAAAATATTCATTATCTTTTGATGATTCTTAGAAGATACACGAAACTTTGAAAATGCATTAGACTTGAAATAGAGATTCAGATTCAATCATTCAGTTGAACGATTCATTAAAATTCATGAAGTTTTAATTTGATTCACGCAACATTACCACAAGCACAACAAAACAAATGTAGTTTCTACAAGCATTGCAAATAATTGTGCACAATATCAACAACATTAAATTCAGTAAAAATTTCAAAACCACCTACATCCGGATTATTCTACAGTAATCCAGAATTTGCGCCAGAGTAACCCGTACTTAAAGCCAGATTAAACCGGATTAATACCCGATATTATGTAGGGGACATTTTCTAAACGTCTGTGGAACTATGCAATCGTATAGTGTAATTTGTGCTGAGCGTTTCGGTCTTTTCATTTATACCATCAAAATGAAAAATTGACTTCAATCGCTTGTTTACACCAACACGCCCTATCATACACATTTAAACGGGTTTAACACAAAAATCAGTTTCAAAAGTTCTCTTTAAACCAGCACTGATTGCAAAACTTCACAGCCGTGCTTTACCCTCAGTCGATGCAAAATTCCATTTAATGGTTGCACAGTACTACAACGATCTTGCAGCATTCATATATTCATTAGAAATATTCCCCAAATAATTTGCCCAATTCCATATGGATCGGAACCCCGTATTACCAACAAATAAACAATTTTTTTGTTTCAGAACAAATAATTTGTTTGTTTGTTTAGGGGGGACTTTAATTAACTAAGATGCGTAAGCCCTCGAACGAGACAGGAGGTTGGGGGAGAGGCATTGTAAACCATCCCCAATATAATTACAACGAATGAACGACAGGTTTGAAAACGAATATGTCTACGCTACGTGCTCAATCCTGACCAGACCAAGAAAAATAAGAAGAAGAAGAAGAAAAGTTGACTTACTCGTGCAGTTCTGTTCCTCATCCGAGTTGTCCAAACAATCGTCATCACCGTCACAGATCCACGATTTCGGTATGCAGCGCTGATTGTTGCAGGTAAAGTCCCACGTGTTCGGACACGCCTGTACCGGTGGCTCTGCATTTGGATCGGACAGACAGGTGCGTCCATCGTCGCCGAGTCGTTCGCCGTACGGGCAACCGCACTTCACGACTAGCCGGCCCGTTCCACCCACCGCCGGTGACATACCACCCGCTGCTTCCGTGGTCGATTCCTCCGTCTCGTTGCGTGGCAGCGCGAAACAAAGCTTCTCACATCCGCCATTGTTAACGCCGCACGGTTGACTCGCGTCAATGCTCTGCACGCTGTGACTGTACACCTTCACACCGTACAGTCGGTTGGTTTGCGGTTCCCGTACCATTATCTCTTCCTGCTCGCCGTTCAGCTTGTTCAGCCGTACGATCGCATCCAACCGCCAGTCGGTAATGTACATCCAGTCCTCGTGTATGACGATCGAGAACGGGTGGCGGATTAGGCGAGAGTTCACCGTCTGCACGTTCGTGCCGTCCAGGTTGGAGTGCTGCACGTGATCGAGCAGTGCGTCACACCAGTACACCCGGTCTTCGCGGAAATCTATCGACAAACCGTTCGGCCAACCGAGCGTCAAGTTGCGGAACACGATCAGTCCACTGCCGTCGGCATTCGCGCGGCTAATGTTCGCCGGACGGTCCCACTCGGAGAAGTAGATGTAGCCACGGTTCGGATGGACCACGATCGCTCGCGGACGTTTCAGGTTCTTGAGCAGCGTCCGGCGATAGCTGGTATTGCGCGTGGACAGCACGTTCAGCGTGCCCTTGCGGCTATCGATATAGTACAGGTTCTTAGAAACCCAATCCACCGCCAATCCTTCCACACCTTCATTCTGGGAGGCGAGCACAATCTCGCGCCCAGTACCGTTGCGATGCACCCGATAGATCACATCCTGCAGTACGTCCGAGTAGTAGATATGCTCATCGACCGCATCAAAGTCTAATCCGACGAAACGGGCTCGGCGCGACACGACCGGTAGAATAGCATCACTGAAACCTTCAATAACCGGATCGAGCACCTTACCCTTGATGAAGCGTTGCTGCGAGTACATCAAAAACTGTCGCACCAGTCGGCAGTTCATCAAATCCTTCGACAGCTGCCAGCCCGTGTGGCAGGCACAGCGATACCCAAGCCCGGATGGTGCACCCTGTACCGCGGTTACGACACACATCTGCGAACAGCCGCCATTGTTGGTGCCGCACGGGTTCGAAACTTTCGGCTGGGTTAGCGGATGCACTGCAATCAGTGCTCTCGGTTCGCGGATGTCTTTCGCCTTGAAAATTGACTGTATGCTGGAGGAACCCTCGAACCGGTCCACCGACATGATGCCCTGCTTGGTTGCGTCCGACCAAAACACACGATTCTCGAACAGCGCCAACCGGGATGGGCTCGGGACCTGCTGACCGCGCAATATCATCACACGCCGTTCACCCTCGTAGCTTACCGATTCGATGTAGTCGAGCAGTGAATCACACCAGAACACGCGCCGGGCAATGACATCCACCGCTACACCGGACGCTTTGTACGCTGCTTCCGATACGATCGATTTCGCGTGCGTACCATCCATATGGGCGCGGAGCACGTGGCTACCGTCGGCAACGAACATCAAACCAGCGGTTGGATCCAGCGCTAGATCAGCGGGACTGGTTAGATTCGAACCGAGTACAACCGCATGCCAACGACCGTCCAGCTCAAACACATCCACCTTCTGCCCGACCAGATCCGCCACGTACAGCTTGTCGCCGACCCAATCAATCGCAATCGCCACCGGAGCCCAGGTTCCGGGCAGTGAAAAATCATGTCCACCAAAGCCCCCATCCACCAGCACCTGTGACTGCACCTTGCGCGTCTTTATGTCCGACCAGTACAGCAGATTCTTGGCGTAGTGATAGGACAGCCCGCTCGCACCGGTTGCGTTGGCGATGATGCGCGAATCCTGCCCATGCGCACTCATTCGCAGTATCGCACGATCGTACGCAAAGAACAGCTCCAGGCTCGAGGCGGTCGGTGCGACGCACCGTGTCTTCTCCATCAGCGTGTAACCGGTTGCGCACGCGCACGAGAACGAACCGTCCGTGTTGGTGCATAGTTGATCGCAGTGGCCCCACACCGTACACTCGTCCAGATCTGCGCAGGTCCGATTGTCTGGCGATAGTGTACGCCCTACCGGACAGTAGCAAACGCCACCCGTCAACGATGGACCACACTTGTGCTCACAGCCCAGTGCCGGACATGAAGTTGTCGCTAGAAATGAAAACGTATGCCGTATTGGCAAGGGCATTAGGCACGCTGCTGGTGATGACTCGCACATGGCCAACAATACTTACAGCAAGCCGTTTCCTCGTCAGTTCCATCCTCGCAGTCTCGTTTACCATCGCACAGCTTCGACTTGACAATGCACTTGGCCTGCCCGTTCGGGCCACCACGCGGACACAGGAACTTATTGTCCGGACAGGCAATTGCCGTACAGTTTGCCTCATCACTCTCGTCCGAACAGTCATGGTAACCGTCACAGTGAAACGTGGCCGGGATGCAGAGCGCATTCGCGCAACGGAACTGACCCCCGTGACATGGTGGGAAATCTAAAAATCAAGAAAAATAGACAATAATTCGGGATGAGTGTGTGCGCTCGCGTGTCCAACAATAGCAGGCGAAGGCTTAGCCGCCACTTACTGCATCCCACTTCGTCCGAGTTGTCGCCACAATCGTTCTTGTGGTTGCACTTGAGTGACGTGTCGATACACCGCACACCGTTCGCACAGCGGAACTGATCCAACCGGCATGCCGTCCCGGTACATCCTTCCTCGTCCTTGCCCGTTCGGCAATCGAGATAGCCGTCGCAACGCTTCTCCTTCGGCACACAGATCTCGGCCACGCGCCCATTCAACGAAACGCCGAGTGAGGGTGTACCGCAACGGATGTCGTCCTGTTGGCACTTACGGTACGCTAGAAGCCAGATTGTGATGATAATAGATTAGCAATCGTGATATGTCATATAGTACATCAGGACCCTAAGAAATCGAGGAGCTGGTGAGATGTTGCAGTGTGTGGCTCGTGTTTTATTGGATCTAGTTACAGAACTGTCTAAACATAAGCGAATGTCATTCGATACATCCACTCATGTTGTATCAGCTTGTGGATAATGGAAGAATGTCTGGCCAGAAGTTGTGTACCTACAACCATTGCTCAACCACTGCTAAAGCAATAATCGAACAGAAGGCACATATCTTTCCCGTGCCGTCATCGATATCAGTTTAGCCGGCGCCCATATCTTGGCGCTAGCCTTCGCTGACCATTCTCGATAGGGCGAATTAACACGTACCACTCTCGCCGATCGTGCTAAACCGCTAACCTCACCCGTCTCCTCTATCTCTCGCTTCCTCCCTCCCCACCAGATACTTACTGCAGTCGGACTCGTCCGTACCGTCGACACAATCGATTGTCATGTCGCACTTGTAGTGCGGTGGTATGCAGTACGTCTTGTTAAACACGTACTGTCCGCAGCTGATCTGTCCTGGTTCACATTCCGGCGGTGCTAGAAAGGGGGTAAGTCAATGTCGAAGGTACTGTTTAGTAAGGTCTCCCGTATGCGCTTTTATGCGGCTACTATGTCAACTCAAGTCACTTACGACAATGGTTTAGCTCGTCCTCGCCCTTATCGCAGTCCTTCTGATAGTTGCAGACCGACGTCTGCGGTATACACTTTCCCTCGGGGCACTTGAACGTTCCGAACGGACATGGCACGTCTGTTTCATTACTAAATATACTGCCACCTGCAAAAGGAAAAGATATTTATGGGAAATAAATGATTAATTGCACAGCATGAAGATTGCAGTTTACTAGTGTTGTGTGCGGGTCTACACACAACAGAAGCGACAGAACACAAAAAACTAGCCTAGCCTCGCTGCCTAATGGATAGATTTTGGTACATGCGATCTTGATACTATAAAAAAACACGCAAATCATAGCAGCAAGATGTGTAGTGCGCTGTCGTCCAAAATGTCAGAAAAGCGCCCTCTACTGGATATTGGTTAAGAGGAAGGGAGGGCTGGGAGGAAGGAGATGGAGTACTGCATCCGTAAGACCCGTCAGTTAGACTCGCTGTAAATAAGCATTTGATTGATGGTAGGATCTCCACCTGCACCGCCATCTTCTACCATTTGCGCTGGGCTATTGTATACCCCGAAAGTAGGAATAATGACAACTACCACGTTGACGATGATGATGGTAATAATGATGATGATGCTAATGTGGATAATGCTATTGTTACTGATCGACATACTCGATACGGACCCGATGCTACACATGTGTGTATGTGGAGTGAATGACTTTTTTCTTTCCCTATCATTCTCTCTCTCTCTCTCTTTCTCTCTCTCGTTCTCGTTCCTGTTGTCATTTTGAAATCGGTTGCTATTGTGCTTATTAGAACCTGCAGCTATCATTACGGTTTGCATTTGTTTGGGATTGATGGGGATGGAGGGTAAAACCTTTATGCAAGCGGTTTTCGTCCCGCACACCAGGCACGGTCCACCCAACCGACGGAACGTTCCGGAACGGGCGCTTTACACATTCTACGTGACTTCTCGCGTGATTTCGTCGAGGCGATGCCTAAATCTGGGAACTCATTTGGGAGCAGCTTGTAGCGGAGGGGTCTGAGAATCAATTCCTGAGAACCGAAAATGGCTCATCATAATCGCATTCCGAACCTGGGTGCGGGGGAAGGTGTGGCCGGGGAAAACCTTTCGGCCATTCAAATTGTGTGGGAAATTCACAGACCAAAATGCACCAGCGGTTAGATGCATGTCGGCGCGTTTATTACCCGGACGTGATGCAATTTGACCAATAGTAGTCGACACCTAAGCAGCTCATAAAATTCTACGATCATTCACCTTCTGACTTGCGGGTTGTTTCAGTTTTTTTTTTTTTTTGTGTACAAATGCACAAGTCATCAGGTTCGCTTGTTGGCTAGAATAACAAAATCCAGCAGAGTAGAGGTAGCGCGTCGCCGTGGTGATTAACAAGTTTTAAATAATCGCAAAGTTTCCCGAGCGATGCAGCAAGGTTAAATCGATCAACGGCTAACCTTGCAACAGATGTATCCACGTTATCCAAGGCACGAGCGAACGTGTTTTTGATGCACATTGTAGTGATTGCCATGTAGAATGAAGCTCCAACAAAAAAAGAAACCTTAAAAACCTATTACCTCTTTTAGCATCTAGAGATCTGATGGGATTGGGATCTGATGTGTTTATTCTAAATGACCTAACAACACACAGCAACACTGTATACTGTGGCAAAGTTTTTGTGGTTGTTGCAAAACAACGGTTTGAGCCTCACAGATGTCTATCTTTTGCAACTGACCACCACCGTTGATGCGATTTGCGACGGTTTGTGATGTACCAAGCGCGGCGAGAATCTGTTTCAAACACAGTCCAGAGCACCCTCTGATATCCTCGATCTTGCTTTATCCTCATTGCTGGTGTTGCCCCCTTAAAGGGGACCATTGGATCCAACAAGTGCGTCGTTATTAGGAGATTGACGTGAAAGTGATTTACATGCACACGCACACACACACACACACACGCAGCCAAAGCTGTAAGCGCGTGTACGGCCGTCTTCTTCCCAAGTTGCGGGCAAAGTAGTTTATTCAATTGAAGCCAAACCAAATTTCCGGTACCGCCACTACCACTTGTGCCTCGTCGCTTCTTCGTCTCACCGTAAATCTGTGTTTCGTCACGCAACGGCGCTTTTTCGTTAGTAGAAGGAAACAACGGGTGTTTGGTGGTGGCGTGTACCAGGAACAACTGAGATATAGAATGTCAACCCGTGGTGGGTCCCGGAGTCAAGTACCGGCGACACAGTTCGTAATATAGTGGAGTGTTTTCTTCCCTTCTCATGTTTTCGTTGGCCATCATCATCTTCAAGCGGCTAAACACCACGTAACAATAGAAAGTATTCACATGCACGAGCACCAACACACACACACACACTCATTCTCACTGCCGTGATTGTGAGACGGACAAAATGGTGCAGGCGAGTGAGTCGGCAGGTTGATAAAAGTAGAAATCGAGAACAAGATGCTGGATGGTGGTGCTGCTTCTATTTACATTTCCCGTACAACGTTGTGCCATATTCCATACTCTTCGAGTTGTATGTTTACCATAGCCACAGCACTTGTAATGTAAATAGGCGTAGTTTCTCTCCGTGAAGAAGAACAGCCTTCAAGAAGATGCGTGCTGAATACCATGTTCTCTACTGCAAAAATTGTTTTATCAAAGTGGACACTGTTGCTCAAGCCGCAGATTATTGTGTATCTTGAATTTCGCAATGGTTGACCTGATAAACCCTGTCACACATATTCGTACAAGGTAAGGATTTACAAGCAAATCAAGAGACAGGTTCCAAGTTCCGGTGGCGCTCGTCAACAATAACGGAAGCCGTTCGTTTGCCACCTTCATCCGCTTCATAACGTATCCCCTTCTTCTCCTCAACAACCAGCCGAGTGGCTAAGAAAATGGTTGCGAAAGCGTAGGGAAAGCCCTCCGGCAACATGGTGGAAACGGTTGCGCAAAAGGTACGGAAGGAAGTGGAGAAGGAAGTGACAGAAAAGCAAAGCTGGATATAGCTGCGCGAGTGGAAATGATGAAGTTGAAATGGAAAATTACTCGTATCGTAATAATACGAGCTAACAGAGCTAACAGAGGTCCAATCATGCTTTTCCGGATGCCATTGACTCCAATATTTTCTCTTGATTTAGCTCTCTCTCTCTTTCTCTCTCTCTCTCTCTCTCTCTCGCTCTCTTGTTATATCTCTATCGAGTTAACTCTTCTGAAGTTTTACTAAAAGTTGAGGCACCGCAAAGTACTCTTAGATGCAGATCTTCGGAGCACTCTTTTTCTCCTTTAGGAGTTTTAACCCGGCTTGGGCTGACTTGACGTCACACCTAGTCGGCTAGTGATTCGCAGTCAACAATTGCATAGCCCTGTATAATAACTGCAAATATCAACTAGAACCTTATATCCTCATTTGGGGGACTCACCAAGAATGTGTCCTTCTAATGCAGAGACTAGACATAAGACTTGTACTCTGTAACTTAAAAGTGAACTCTGCACGAATCTTCTTCTTGGCTTAACGACCTTCTATGTCACGCCGGCCATCGAATGGATTACTAGACTTCCCGATACCACGTAGTCGGGAAGTCAGTCCTCATTACGGGGACGCGGTCTGGATGGAAACTCAACAAGAATCCATATGTCTAATGGGGAGACTAGAGACAAGTCTTGTACCTTGTTACTTCAGTGACATAAGACATAGATATAAGAATTCGAAAAATCAGGAGGTTTATGTGACTGCCAAAGCTAATTGTTTTTTATACAAAGGAAAGCTCCAGATGGAATTTCGTATCAGGTTATTATGTGAAAAACTGACACCCGTACCATTATTCTTATGAGCAGTCTGGCAATTAACCTGTTATATCGAAGCTCACAACTAACTTCTTCAAGTTGTGCCCAACTGCTTTGACTAGATATTGATATAGGACTTATACAACACGTCTTACCTAGTGTCTGGCCTTACTGCACTAATCCTGTGCCAAATTTCACCATACGGGAAATTGACATTTCCTTTCCAATTAAAAATGGCACCGGAATTGTCGTAACTTAAGCATAAGATGCCCCGAAGTTATTTGCCCGGCTGTCTGGTGGTTCGTAATCTTTAGAATATTTACCAACTCCCTCCTTCCCTCTCACACACCCAAAACCGGAAAATGAAGAAAATAAAACCATGAGCCATCTCCTCGACTCTGTACCGCCCGGAGCTGCTGGACTCCAGATCAAAAACACCGGAAGGGCATACACACACACATGCGGACACGAATCGGTGGCCCAAAAGGGAGGCGAAAGTGAAAGTTGGCTTTTTCACAGCCTTCACCTCATATACACGCGCGCGCACACACACACGTACAGACATAGTTCAAACTCCTCAACTACGGTGAAAAGGAAAGGAAAGCAAAGAAGGAAACCAACAACTGTGAGCTGTCGGTAAGGCAGGGCCTGAAGATGGTGAAAGAAGGGAGGGGAGGGGTGAAGTGGAGAGCCGGAGATCTAGTGAAGGGGTTGGTTTTTGGTATATATGGAGGGCATCCGATTGCGATTTTGCTCGCTTTTACGATGGTACCGCCGCGCGCACCACTTCCCTTTTCCGGTTTTTTGTGTGTCTTCTCTTCTTTCTCCAAACCAATAAGCGCCTTGTGCCGCACACAAACGAAGACACACAGCAATGTACGAGGGGTGTGTTGGGGTGGAGGCTGATCAGGCCCCATCAGGTTTGATTAACTTCCTTCTTTATCGTGGCGCGCTATGTTTTCGGCGTGAAACCCCACCAGCAGTGGGAAGATGTTTTCCTTTTCTTCTTCATTTAATTTTCGGCAAGAAGGAAAAGTTCAATTCGCGCTTTGAAGATCAAAACTATAAGTAGGAAGAGACTGATAGAGCGGGAGAGAAACGAGGTCGCATGAAAAGTGTGTGTGTCTGTGTGTGGTTTGAAGCCATTATTGAAGGTGGCGTTGGACTGAACCTTGAGGAAAACTCGTCCGCTCTTGTAACCTTTCTTTTCCTTTCTTTTCCTTGCTTAATTCCGTTTCTCTCTCTCTCTCTCTCTCTTCCACGCGCTCTCTCTATCTCTCTCTCTCTCTCTCTCTCTCTCCATTCGCTCCAGCGACGAACCCTTTCACTTCGAAGAAAGGGGTCAGGGTGGGAAAGTGAGGAAAGAGGTTGGAAAGATGAGTATTCGAGACGTGTTTTGCACGGGCGTGAAGCTTACCCCCAAAACCTCACCCAAACAGCCAACTACATTCGACACACATCTTTATCTTGACGCGTCTACGTGTATGTATGTGAGAGAGTTTTTTTTCGTTTTTCAACAGTTTTCACTACATTTTTTTTTCGACTACCGAACAGACACTTTTCCCTTTCTCCTGCATTGCTTATCATTTATCAGCACCATTAATAGTGCGCATTCGCAATCGATTCGTTTCGGGTTTGTTGTGCTTACATTTGGTTCCTTCACTTTTAGCATACTGCGCTAGCAATGTCTGCCGCTTAATGTAGTCACTATTGCACCGGAGCATTAAATTCCGACATGTTTCATCGTTTCTAGCAGCAGTTGCATGTGAATTCGATAACATTTACACACCGTAGCAATTATAGGTGTTAGTTTCATATCCGTTTCATGTCTTTGTTTGACTTTCGACGAAATTTACATTCAACTGCAGACAACTAAACTAAAAAAAAAAGCTAAATCATTGTGAAACATTGCCACTAGTTGTGAAATATCTAACCAGCGCACGTAACTCATCTCACCCTCGTCTCTATTGCAACAACGAATTTTGGTGTGTTTGTCAAAACCGTCTCCATCTTGGTCCCATCAGCATCATCATCATCGGCTCGTTCAGGTTCATCGTGCCCTTTTTCCTAGCTTCAAAATGTCGAATGTTCAAGCGCGCAGAGAAAATGGGGCTGAGATCTTCAAACCAATCCAATGCTCCACCCCACTTTTATTGGAACGTTCTCCCCTCGCCATCATGCTTTAGATGAAGTGTGGACCAAACAAAAGAGAAAACACGGAATTTAAGCTACAAACACAAACACACACATTTAAGCACGTCTATCGTCTATCGTGATGTGATAGTTTATAGTCGAAGAATAGATTTTAAAAGCGATCCTTTCAAACTTGCTACTCTGCTTAACAGATATGGTAAACATCTTGAAAGGAAACGATGCAACCGAAGCTGCGCACGGAATGGAAGCGAACGTTGGTATAACGTTGGGAAATTCAAGCTCCCGGTGCGTTGTTTCACAATTTGCTGCAATGTGCAATGTGGCAGTTTGATGTGTCCGCGCTCTTTGTGTCCCCTTCCGATGCATTAAGCGCACTTAACGGCTTTAACTGCGAATTTAATTTATATTCTAGCTAGGGCCAAACCTGTCAATGACGATCGTAAAAAATGCTAATGCCAGGTTGGTACTATGAAAAAATTTGCATCATCATTACCAATTTGACGATACGGCATTGTACCGTCATAATTAATTTTACATAAAATCTTTGCCCAGTGGAAGTCATAGAATAAGACCTGGCGCTTTGACGTTTAGCAAGACATTTGTTTAACGGCAAGTCTGTAAAGACTGCTTAGGAGTGTCGTCCCGGTAGTTCTGAGAGCACGACTGTTGAGTGTTCCTGGAGCTATAAAAACGATATCAGCTTCAAGCTCTTCAAGAATCTTAACCAGGGACTTAACGCTCAAAACCTGATGATGAAAGGCTTAAAGACCTCTAAGTCGTCCGAGGTATTAGAACTCTAAGTAGCAAGTCTACTACCAAAAACGGTGACTGTATGAATAGAAAATTATTCAAGAGCTCTTAACCACCCAGCTTATGCTTGGCTCCCATAAGACTGACTGAAGAACAGCTACTAATAAGCATTGATATTGAAATATTGAAAGAGAGTTGAATCGTCACTGCCAAGATCTGTCTGAGATATTCCAAGCAGCCAAGCGACAAAGATATTTGCATCCTAAAGAATAAGTACAAGTGTTAGACGCTCAGTTAGCTTCAACTTCCTAGTCAGCTTTGTACCCTGCTAGAGAATCAATTGTCCTCAAACGACGTTAATACACCCAGAATATGCAACCACTTACCTATTCCTAATAATGACTCGGCGTGGATTGTACTGGTCAAGTAGACGCACGCCACGAGCGGCAGTATCACCCAGCTCGGTGTCCTCGAGACTCCCCCACGGACCATCCTCCTCCATCGCGGTCGCCAACCTCCACTCCCGTCGTCCGGCGTTGACAACTCCATGCGGCTGATATTGCTGTCGTGTTAATGACTTCTGCCGCTGCCGATGCTAGTGCTGCGTGTGTGCTCTTCCCTTGCCACCTCGTCCTCGCTTCCTTCGCTCGTATTTTTCGGAAGGCGAGGCGGGCTACTACAGATCCTGTCGGTAGCCCTTCCCTACGGCCGCTGACTCCCTCTGCTCCAGTGGCGACAGACGGTTACTACTACAACTCCTGCTGCTGCTACTACTGCTGCTGTTGCACCGCACCACCAGTCATTACTTCCCTTTCTGGCTCTTCTGCTCTGCCCGCCTCTGAGGCCTTCTGCCGTGCGGGGCTTGCTGAGCACAGTGTCACCGACCAATGTATTCTTCACTGTAAATACACAACCCACACTCAGACACACATGCACTATTACCGATATTCACCCAATACACACACGTGTGCGAGTGTTGCACTTCTTAAGTTGTTGCACACTGTTTCAACAAATCACACTACCGTGCGCATACACACACACACACACTTGCACACTCACGCGAGCGTGCGTGCACACTAAATATATGGTTACTAGAAAAAGAAAAGAACAAAACCAGACAAATCTAAAATCAGCTCCGAAAAATTCCGAACTTAATTTGTCCCTTCTTTTTTCAACTTTGTTCCCAGGGAAAAATAGAAAAAAAAGGGAATAAAAAGCGGCCCTCGGCGAGTGTGTGTATGTATGTGTCGAGATCGTTTGTGGAGGTTGTTTCTCGTTGGTTGCTTGCTGGATGGTTGATTGTTGATAGTTTTGGGAGTTTGTTTTGATAGTAGCAACCCACACTTTATCCTACAGACACACCCACAATACACACACATACACGGGCACACCTGTAATAGAAAGAAAGAAACATAAGAAATAAATATTAGATTGTGATTGCAACAACAATAGAAAGAACAGTTGTAACAGAACAGACACAAACAGCGAAGTCTCTCGTATATGCAGGCCTTTACTAAAGCTGGTAAGGCCTCTTACAGCTCAACGACCCCTTTTGAACGGATCCCGACCCTTTAACCCCAACATATCCCTTCCTCTCGTGATTAACTGTACAGGGAGAGGGGGAGGGGGGGGGAGGGGTGGCTAGCTTTGTTCTTGGCAGGTTCACTTTTTGACAGCTGCTGTCAAAATGGTGAGATTGTTTTGGAGGTCCCACCTTACCAGAATCGTGACCAGCTTTCCATGCTACGGATGAACGTTTTCTATTCTTAGCCTAGCGTTTCTTTTACTCTTAGCATCAGCCTTACACTCCCAACACCCCCCCCCCCTCACCCTCCTTCCACTCATCCTCACATTGCAGGATAGCAAGAAGAGTTGCTCGCGCACTTCGCGCATTACCACGGTGGTTCGTTCTCGACCTCTTCCTTTATTTTTATTCTCCTCCATCGTGCCTGGTTTGCTCCATCCGAAACCAATTCTTGTGCGGCGTGGGGAATGTGGGTGGGAGCCAGGTGAAGGTGAAGTGATATCATCATCCAACCAAAACCCAACCTAACCCAAATCAAGCACCCGGAGCGAGAGAAGAAAAAAAAGGGGGTAATGATTTTTCTTCGCGTCTTTTATTCTCCAACGCCGGTTGCTCCAACGCACCACTTGAACTCAAGAAAGGGTTTGCAGTGGAAAGCCCCGGTTTGTTAACGGTACATTCCGGCTTGACAAATGAAGTTTTATTTTTCCCTCCACGTACCGCGCCCAGCAAGTACCCACCCCACACACACACACACATACGCGCGGGGGGAGTGGAACGGGAATGAAGCGTTCGAGCGAAGAAAAATTAAAGAAAAGAAACACAAACACACAAGCGGGTTTTGTAAAAAGAACGATGGGAAGGGGGGGGGGGTAGGTGGTTTGAGGTGGTCGGTAAAAAGTAAGCACATTCGCACCCACTGAAGGCGAGGAAGGCCAGGGATGCGGGCAGCAAAGAACGAAGGTTCGTTGCCGGCAGTACCGTTGAAGTCACCCGTTCAACGCCGCGACCGTATGCGAAAAAGACTTCAACGAGCGAACTATGCGGCACAAGCGACGAACCTCACCCTGCCGAGGCCACGTCAGATTCATGCGATTGGTTGGCGCTGTTTTTGTCGGTTTTTGTTCTGAATGAACGCATACGTGTGTGTGTGTGTGTCTGTGTACGAGAAGGCTAATTCATTCTAGAGACCGAGGGATTTACGTGCACAGAAAAAAAGTGGTGTGAAAAGTATGGTTGCGCGAATGCTGAAAAACGCTAGGCCCAGCGGAGCAGCAACAGCAATCTAAACAAACACTAAAACGAATTCACACATTCTAAATACACGTACCATAAAACACACACACACAGACAAGGCTTCGCTTACGAGCTAAAGAATGAAGAATTAACATTTATGAATGCAGCTAACAAGGCGTGAGGTGAATTTTCTTCTGCCAAGCTTTACAAGCCCTCAATTACGTTTGTTTTCGTTTGTGAGATAAACTGTTGTGTTCTTTTGTTTAATGTTTAGTGAGAGTCAGCACACCATCACCCGCAAAAAAAAAATGGAAAGGAAAAGCCAAAATTTTCACCCACGGTAAGTGCACAGAGCACAAACGCTGCAAACTTCGGTGCTTGTTGTGTTGTATGTGCGAAAAATTAATATAATCACCACACTCTTCCCCCCCCCCCCTTTCCCGCTTTGGGCTTTTTCCACCCCTTGTCGACCTTTTCTGTTTCGTGCAGTTGCTATTTTGTGCTTCTTCGGCTGTGGGTGATATGAGCCAGCGCTAAGGGGAGGATTTTTTTTTCTATGGAAGGAAGAGAAGGCTTTCGCAACAGCACGCAACTTTCTCTCAGGAGCCGGTTGGCCGGCTCGATCGATTAGTTTGTTAGGTGTGGTACAGATTGGAAATATTTACGCATAATAATGAATTTTTTTGAGCTTAAAAAATAAATCAAGCAGGATTTCTATTTCTATTAAGCTTAAAGGGTAGCCTTTCATTTTTCTTTACAAAAGAAATTTTAAATTTTCCTTCTTTGTTATAGGAATATATTCATGTAACAAAATAACATTTAAAAAAGCATTAATTCCATCCAACACAAGTGGCTATTTGTTCACACAAGTGGTTAAACGATTCACAAATGTGAACCAAAATGAGTCAACTAATACAACACTTGAATCAATGGCAAAAAACAGCTCTAAACCGCACACTATGCAAATTATAAAAGCGAAATAACGCAGAGCAAAAACACTACACACCGAGCACTTCCAGCTTCCAAGCAAAAGCAGAACGACACACACGTAGAAATCAGCATCAAGAAACGCCATGAATCCGCACCCAATAAAAGATGCAGATGGAGCGTGTTTCAGCCGAGAATATGTGGGCCACAAAGGAAAGAGAGCCAACCGTTCGGGGCAACTGCTCTACAAGAAGTGGATCCATGCGGCCCACGAACAGGATCCACAGCGGAAACGCGAGGAGTGGAGGGGGGGGGGTGGTCTTGTTAGTAGAAGGGCGGGGAAAGGCTAGGCAGTTCTGAGAGTATTGAAGGAAAAAAACTACTTACACACACAGCGATAGAAGAAATATAAAAAAAAACAGGTCACAAAGTGAAAAGAAGACGGAAAACATGTTTTCGTTTAACACCTTTTTGCTATGGTTGAAGATTTTCGTGTAGAAGACATCTTTTTTTTTTCGAGGCTGTTAGAAACAAGTATACAATACAGTGTCGTGTGCCGGTTTCATATTAATAAAGCTTAATTTGTTATTTAAAAAAAAACGAATCTTATAACAGTCGTTTGGTAGAATACAAAAAAAAATATTTTTTTTCCTCATTTTTAAAACTTTTTATCCTTTCTTATAAAATAAAACCACCCAACCACCCAACACCACCACTGCTCATAAGCGAATATGGTTGGTTGGCCTGTTTTTTCCCCCTTTCTTCATTCCACGCGCACTATCACAAGCGCAATGCGGCTAGTGGCAAAACGTCAAACGGAATCAAAGAACTTCAATGCTGGCTGAATACAAAAAAGCGACGAACCTTCCGAAAGCCGTGCAAAGCCGCTGGTGGTGAGAATGCTGCACACGTCTCTGTGATTGTTTCGTTACATCGACTCGTACACGCACACACACACACAACCACACAAACATGACATTCCTATGCGCTAGCAAGAAAAGCCGGAAAGTGTGTACGAATGCGTGTGTGTGTGCGTTTATACGCAAATTGTAGGTTAAAAAAAACAAATTTTTTGTATGAAAATTATTGAATTCAACTCTTACAAATAAAATCAAACACAAATAAAATCATTTTTTATAACAGAAAAAAAAACTTAAGACATGATGACGTACACAAACGATGTTGGTGGCATTTTTCTTCCGAAATCCGTTTGTACAGATGAATGAAAACAAATAAAAAAAAAAAAGCAGACCATAGAACAAGTGCGTAGTAGAGCGTTTTTGCAGAACGAATTGTGGGGGGGGGGGGGGGGTTAACAATAACAAAAATGCGCAAAAAACAATCCGCCCTTAAGGCAAGGAAAGGTAGAAGTGGAAAGAAGGAGAAGGATAAAAATAAAACCCTCCAACACACACACACACACACACACACACACACACAAACACAAGCAAACTGTTAGGAATGGTTCTCGATTGCCTTTTGTGTGTATGTGTGTTTATTGAAGCGAAAGTAGAAACAAAAAAACAAACAAACAATAACAAAATCAACCAAAAAGAGAGGGATGAAAACCGAAAATCAAACAAGCACACACTCAAAAAAAAACGCACACACTCACACACAGTTCAAACAACTAAAACAATAACCCAGAACGGAAGTAACTGAAACGCACCTTTCTCCACTGGATTTGTTGGGTGTTGCTGCTGCGGCTGATCGATTTTTCTACCAAACATACACACACACGCACACTCTTGAATGCAGATTTTGGTTTAGTAGTGTGCAGATGGAATAGGCAATTTTCATTTCTTCTTTTTTTACCCCTCCTCCCCCCTTCCCCGCACTCTAACTCCCCGTTGGCGATGTTTCCCGTTTCCGCTTTAGCCCTTTTTGTTGTCCACTTGCGTTTCTCTCTCTCTCTCTCTCTCTCTCTCTTCTTCTCTCTCACCTACCTACACAGAAACACACACACTCACGTCCTATCTCTTTTTTTTACCCCTCCGGTGGTGCAAACAAAAACGGAACGCGATCAAATCCGTCCGGCGGTGCGCTAAAGACTGAACGCAACCGGCTGAACGCGCGTCCGACTAGTGATGTGTCGCGCGGAGCACGGAAAGCTCGCGAGTGGCATGCGATGCGCGCGAGACACTGGTGAGTGGTGACTGCGTACGCACGCAATCGTGCTGTCCGGTTCCGCATACGCCACTGGCAGAGGCACTCACACCCCTCGTGAGCAAAACGGAGCGAGCGAGCGTGAGTGCACTCGGTTGTGCTCTCTAATAAAGACGGTCGCCGCATCCGATCGAAGTTGCTTTTTGAGATGAACAAAAAAAAAAAAAACAAGAGACAGAAGTCACCCGCACGTGTAGCAGGAAGAAGTATGGAAATGTCAAAAGTTACACGATTTTGTTCCCAGAAGAACTCGGTAGATCTCTCCGATACTCCGATTTAGCGAAAGTTCATAGAAGTGAGTTCTCTAGACGAGAGAGAGAGAGAGAGAGAGAAAATAAAGAGAGCAGAGAGAGTGAGAGAGAGAGGTACACTTTTCTAATCCCTCTTTCCTTTCCAACACCCCTCTCCGATCCCTTTCTTTCCACACATACTAATCACCCTTACCACCCCCCCCCCCCCACCGCCTTTCCAAGGCGGTTGAGCTTACTTTCCCATGGCGATCACCGGCGAAGGGCGAAGGTGCATCTGCGTGACGATCATTCACTTTGGTACGGGCTCGCAAAGGTGAGCCGATGTGATGGGTGGGGCACAACCGCAACATCCAACCCAGTAAACGCTGCCACGAGCTTCTTCCGAGTTCACAAAACCGAACTGGAGTGAGTGCCTTTCTCTTTCACTTTGATATTTTCCGTGTATCGCGATCTCGAGCATCAGCAATAAAATTGGCGATCGATAAAATAGGATTAGGTGCGCCAAAAAGTAACGACTGTTTTGTTCTTTTTTTTGCAAGCGAACCCTGTATGTTATTATAATCGTTCGTGGGGACTTTTTTTATGTGTACTGGCTTTGTGGGATGGTGAAGCTGTACGGAGATGTTGTTTTAGGCGCCTCAAGATATTAATACATCGAAAAAAAAAAGGAGATAACTCCTCAACTTGGAAGTTTGCCAACGTGTATGTCGGAGAAAAAAAGGTTCAAGGCGGCATCGACGTATTTGCGGGTTTCTTCTAAAAAGAAGTGACCAGTCAGCCTAATTCCCAAGGGTAGCATTCTTAAGGATTAGTTTAAAATACAAAAAACATGCGTCCAAAAAAAAGAGGGATCTTGGTTTGCCAATTCTTGCTTCCTTCACTTGATTTTTCCCGTAGCTGGATTGATATTCGCTCGTAAAATACAAAATTTTAACTAATTTTAAAATTCGTTACATTCGTTACTTTGCTGCAGATCTAACTTATTGATAACGTAAAATCAATCAGTCGTTCACAGTCGTGCGCAACTTGTTTACTTGCAAACACCATTCCAAACTGACAGTTCTGTTTTAAAAGCATTTGTGTGGTTTGCAGCTTTAAATATTGATTTGCTGTGTTAGCAGCTGTTACGAAATTGCCTAACATACCAAACAAGGGTAAGAAGTAGTTAAAAAAAAACTATTGCGATAGTGATAGCGACATGATATTATACTCAAGTAAATTTTGGCAGCACCCAATCCGTATTTGAGGTGCGTATCTCACTAGAGTGTGTGCGTTTGTGCAACAGTGATCTGTTCCGTTCCGAAGCGGGAGAGAAAATTAAATTCTCGCCCTACCCACCCACTACCACATCCTTCATCATTTACGTTTAAACCAGAACCGTTCCGCTTCGAACACACGGCATTCAATCGTTCTTAAGCGTGGTTACACTGGTTTGTGCACTGGGGAGACGAAAAAAAATTAGAGTCGTAGTTTGAATAATTGCGCGCGCGTGTGTGTGTGTATGATGACGGCAAAGATAAAATTCACAGAAGAATCATACAGCTAAATTGTCGGTGTGAATAGTACATAAGTTATCAAGTAGTTCGTATCGTAATTGACAGACTGGCACAACTGTCATAGTTGACTAGTGACAGATACTAACTAGGATTAAGTATACACAAGAAAGCAATAATGTTTAGGTTGTAATGTAGTGAAGAGTGAGAATAAACCATGATTTCTCCCTTTTTCTATTCTCAAACACGATTTGTGCTCCAATGAGTAGAAGGATGATCATGATGATGATGATGGGAAATTTACTCGAGTGTGTAATTGTGTGCAGCACCACGGGCACACGCGCCCGTTAGCACACACAACAATCGTGCACCACGGGTCTTCCTCCATTTGATGTACCTTTGCTCTGTCCCAGTGGTTACAGTAGACCTCCACAATCCTCCAATATGTCTGTACTACTACTGCAACAGCAAACACCGAGTGAATGGGCTTTATCATCACCATCTCATCAGCACCAACTGGTTGTTGGCTGGCTATTGCGCATCCGGATCGCTTTTGTTCCGTTCTCCTTCTTTATCTCGCACACGCTTGACAACTTGCTTGTCGATGTTTATTTTCCTCTACAGAACGCAACTCGTACATATGCGTACCCGGTCCGACATATCCGACCAACACGCGCCAATGGAAAGTTTGGGATGTTGTGCAACTACTACAAACACCCCATTAACTTGAACAGTAACTTATCAAGCATTAATGTGATTTTACAGGTCATCTACGACGCATTTTGGCTATCAGACAGATTCCAACGACTTGCATCTGTCACGGCGGTGCTGTATGACGATCACACGCGCAGAAAAGAAGGCCCGGTTCTAATCTACCATCTGTGTGCAACAACCGGTTTGTCGGAAAGCAGATTCGACAACCACACCAAACCGGCTATGCGGGAAATGAAAGCGGAACTAGGTCCCAGATCTTCAGAACCGTAACTCGGCGGATGAAGATGGCCGGCGGTAGAAGAGAAAGCGTAATTAAGCACACTTGACCTCCACGGGTAGTAGCACGGTTACCACGTAGACACGATCAGCAATCTAATTCGCCGCTGCCATAATGAATGGTCACGACGAGGAATGTGCGCGTGCGTATGTGTGGGGAGATTGTGTAGCTCATTAGGCGGGTCTGAAATTCGCTTTTCCCTGCACAGTTCAACCAGCCTGACGGAAGCGTGTCGTACGACATTTTATTAGCACACTTGCCATTCCAGGCTTTCACAGCTGATGTCACCATCAGGTAGAACCTGGTGTGGGTGATAATCGTGCAGAGTTTGGGCGAGAATTGAAGACACCTTCCGGCTTTCAGAAATTGCCCCGCTTTTTGGTGTGGGTTTGATCACCATTGTACATCGTATTGTGGTTGTTACTTCGCAATCAACTCTACTGCTATGTCATTTGCTTCAAATCATTACCGGCAGCGATACGTGATATGTAAGTTCTCACCAATTGAAAGCAATTCCTGCAATAGCATAGCACCAAACCCATCAATAGTAATCTTTAACCCCAAACAGAGGTGTCCAACATGGCTAGCATATACCAAGATGCTACTATTGTGTGCTAGAATTTTTGGCACAGGAACTACTTTAGGCTATCAGGGCTCAGAGAATAATAATCCAGTCATTGTGATTTCTATAGTAACTAACTCTTGTGCATTTGACAACACTGATCTACTTTCCTACGATGAGGTTAGTGATTACAAGCCCGAAGCCCAACACAATGCATCAACCTTTACCATAGGTCACCAACGTCAGAGTCTTCGGCTGGTACAAAATGCCAACACGACTTGTACAACATGAGCACGTTCATCAGGTTCGTTTGCCAATACTTCTATGTCAGGTAAATTCTTGTGCCGCCACTCCTTTTCCAAGTCAAAAATGCTCCGATCAATCGGCAAACGGGATCGTGCCTGCAGTAACCGGTAATGCAGATCTCCGCCTTCGCGTACCTCGACTTCTGAGCACATCTTCTTGGTGCACTTTCGTAAGACTCGTGTAGCTAGAATTTGCCGTACTCCGTTAGGTAAATATCACCGGCTTAACAAAGCAGGTGAGAAATTCCACTCCGCACGGAGTGGTCGTTCGTTGGTGACGGTTGGACCTCCATTATTGCTCGGAATCGCACCGTGAGCAATAGTGTTGCTGTTATGCTTACACCAAAATCCCAACACCGGTGGGTATTAGTCGGCAACAAACCTTCCGTGCTGTTATGTAAACAGATGCAGCTAGCTTCCCGCTTTCGATTTTCCCGAACCTCACCAAGAACTTTTTTGTTACCAGGTCTGACACATCAGGTGTTTGCGGGCTCGCCGGACCTTACCTTACCGACCGCTGCCAACTTTCACCGACCACTTGGTTCCTACCGACGTAGCATTATTTTCGGAGCACAGTATTGTGCACACTACTAGGCATGCAAACGGTGCCCCGCAAGAATCAGCAGAAAATTGCGCATCGTGTTTGACCTTCAAGCGGGTGTTTGAATGTTGACGGAAGTCGAAGGTGTGTAAAGATGTTTTTGTTTACGCGGGCTGTGGTTTAACTGACACTGCAATAGTTGGTTGATTGTTTAGAGAAGCAGGGGTGACGGGAGTGAGAGCGTCCGTTACCTGGAGCTTTTGGTTCTTGGAGCCCTGTTGAGCTATCTCGACTATCTCGACTATCTGCCTACCCTTGCAGACTTACAACCGCAACTTCCGAAAGCATCCTTTTTCCGATTCGCTGGAAGTAAAAGTGGTGTACTAGACCGTGTGTATCCAAAACCTAGGAAGTCTAGCTACCGATGGGTCCGTTTGTTTTCGCTTTCGCACAGCTATCCATGTTCATGTTTCGAAGGCATTCCCACGCTAGCCTAACAATACAGGAACCACCGTATGCGTTCGTACTGTGGAATGCACTTGCGCACGTGCAGCTGTCTGATTGTAAACTCCCTTTCAACCTCCTACACCCCTTTTCAATCGGATAAGCGAACTTTTAGAAAAGAAGAGAGGGAATAGTCCGGAAAAAAATGCGATGCATTGCGATAATTGCATGGGGCCGCGCGTGCGAACAACCTATTCGATGCGGGTTTTTCGGGTGGGTTCGGAACAACAATGGCGAAGCGTACACGCCGGTAACATGCCAACGCATTTCACATTGTTTTCCAGGGAGGGGAGGAGCGCAGCCATTTTTCGTGGAGGTGACGGGGTGGCGAACTGTGTTATCGAGTGATCACCCGGAATCGTCCGCTTAAACAACACCAAACACGAGCTTTTTTCTCAGCCACTTGCGTTCGGCTCGAGGGATTAGAGCGAGCTGGGCCCTAGGTACGATGAGGGATATGAGTGGCGTTATGAAACGCTAGATACCGAACGGCTGACGCAATATCGGATAGTTGCTGTTGCTTTGGAGGGGTGCTCTGGAGTAGTTTTGATCGAATTCCGAAGGCCCGCTGGAATTAATAATTCTAGGAGCCCTGTAATGTCCCAACGAGACGTTTATCTTCTATCCTCTGGCTTGTGATTTCAAGCCTGGCCTAGGTATTCAGCTTCCGTCCACACAGGCGGAACTCAGCTATTTGCCGCAACTCCACGGACGACAAGCTTTCCCAAGCAATTACATTCCACCAACAGCCACACAACCGACAGGTTGACCTCGTCCGAAAAGAGCAGTTTCCGGACAGTTGGACACACTAGACACGGTCAGCGAAACAGGTAAACACGTCCGTCTTCCTGCACGTGTTGTGACCTTGACGAAGGACTAGGGAATCACAAAACACTGCCACTCACGCGCATCACGGTACATCATCATCATGCGGAGTCCTTTCCTTTCGTTCTGTCTCCACCAACAACTTATTCGCCGTGAAGCCGTTCGTCGCAGGTTGCTCAACGCACAGGTTTTGGCCCTCTGTGTGTGTGTGTGTGTGTGTTGACCAGAAGATGATGCACTACCACCGTTCGGAAACCGGTTTACCACATTCCGTACATCAGTATCGGTTTGCGAAAGATACTTTGCGCCGTACAAGATGGAGCACGATCTGAGACTAGCAGGGAGGACTCGATCGCACACGGCCTGGTGTCATGATCTCACATCACCGTCGTCGAGAGTTTAACGCGGGCTGCGCATTTAAATGAGCAACACTGGCAACAGCAACAACAACAAAATCCCAGAATTAATTGTATTGGTAAATGGGGGCTGGTAACTACGGTCAATCCGGTCGTGTGCAGCCTCCCCGGACGGGCAAAAACCGGATGAAACGATTCTTCCCAACCGCGGGGTTCGATCGGTTCAGCCATCTTCTCACTATTCTTGCTCACACATCACTCGCATACGTGCGGTGAGTTTGCGGGGTTCGGACGTCGGAGATACTGTGCGCCATCTTGCCAGTCAGCAGTTTTCGTCCCATTAATAGCGGGCTCGGTGTGAAATGAGTAATTTAAGGTGCAATCTCACACAGCGCAGGGCGCATCTTGCAACTGGTTGTGAAATAGCGCAAATGTTCCCCCCGGGGTGGTTACGGCCTTCAAAACCGTGCGCTCGTCTATCGTTGCGACAAAATGCCGAAGGTGAGCTTCCCACCATCACCGCCGTTAATGGGACATCCATTCTTAACTGTTAGCACGTTGACGGTTGAGGGAATAGGACGGGAATTCCCGGCCTGGTGGTCCTCTTAGATTCTGCTCTCTAATGGAGACTCTATGCAAAAGGTAGAATCGTACAACGTTGATACGACGATCAGTGATAAATCTTTACTTTACCGTACACAATTAATCAATAATACCCTCTTCAATAGTATTGATGCATTAGGTGACGTATGCTGGAATACTAACTTCAAATCATAAGATGAGCTAGAAGAGCTTTCACCAGAAGCATCTCAGCACCAAGAACAACTCCACACGAAGAGTACGTCACCGGAGCTAACCATCCAGGATCTAAGATGTACTCTTTCTGTCACGCAGTATGTCTGACAGCTGAGGTTCAACTTTTTTTTTTTTTCAAGGTGGTTGCGTGTGTTTGGCCACACACGGAAAAAGAGAAAAGTACAACGACCAGCGTATTTCACGGACACACACGCTCGCGCTATTGATCGAGAGTGGAACCTCGAACCTGAACTCCAAAACCAGAAAGATTGAGACGATACAGTGATAGAGAAAGAGCCGGTGAAAGAGTAAAGCAGCTAGATATAATAGGCACTGCTGCGTCTAATGCGTTTCGCTGTAGGGCCTCCCGCTTCCCTTAAGGGCCAGAGTGGTGTGGTCCGCAAGCTTTTGCGTTCCGAGTGCTAGCTCGGTTGGGCCAGCGCAAGAAAGAAATGGAAAGGCAAACGACCAACAGCAGCGGGAAAGAAGGGAAAAACGCAACTAAGCCCACGGCAGCACTATGGCCATCTATGGTCGTTGATCTTTGTATGTCCTGTTTTGATCTCATATTCTGCCATTTGCGATGGTACCTCGAACGCCGCCGCGTGCTTCAAGTTGTCCACCACCAGTTTGTGGTATGTGTGTCTGTTGTAGTTTTATTTCGTGTTCGTTCGCTAGAAATTACACCAGTTCGAAAATAAAAGCCTTGAATATCTGTTCCCAGACCCCCCAAAGCCGCCATATCTAATGCATGCTTCATTTCTTCAGTTTTTTTTTTGGAGGTCCATGTGACTTGGGGCACATTAGCATCAAAACCAATATTGTCAACCCGATTGTTGCGCCACACTGAAGACAGTGTTGGAATTTCGCCAATCGATGTAACCGCAATCACCTGAAGTCACGCGCTACAATTCAACTGGCACTTATAGGAGCCTGAGAAGACTCGAAAGTTTGAAAGATAGCTCGACGCCATACCCCCGGAAAGGCTTTCTCTTTCTTTCCTCTTTTCTTTGATTTTTCGATTTCGTTACATCGCCTTGTTGTTCGGCCTGAGATTTTGTCGTCTTCTTGGTTGATTTTTTATCGATCGAGGTTTTCTGCAGTGCCCCCGAAGCGTTTCGTCTAGCTTCGAGATCTTTCTCCAACTAATACAGATCGTGGCGTTTGGCGGTATGGAAACTGCCAACTCGCTCGCACTGCTCCGTCCATGTTCTTGTGTGTGTGTGTATGTGTGTGTGCGGTTATTTTCCAACCTTATCCCCATCTGGCCCCATTTGCTACTATAGCTATGGCTGCCTATATTTTCTAGCAAGCACCAGCTTGTCGGAATATGTACGAAGGCTACGAGATCTTCTGAGTAATTTCTTGGATCTCTGTAGACCTAGTTTTGCTGCGTTCAGAGATTCCGGCTGTTTGCGGGATCGAAGGGCTACCTACAGCTCCAATCATAGTTCCCGCGTTGTCTTTATCATTCTTCAGCTCGCCACACTCTTTGTACTTCCCTGAAGCGGACCCATTCACGGGTCGGGCGCTATCCGGGATGAATGGAATCACCGTTTCAAGTTGCATCTCTGGTGCAACAAACTTCTGCTGGTATTACATTCATCCCGTGTCGTGGTCTCGCCATACACTGCATAACAGAGCCCTTCAACCCTCACCCTCGAGCCTGTACCACGGCAGTTTTGATGCGCAAGGACCGGGGAGAGCATTAAGCACGCAACCCATTATTATGTTGCTAACACTCGTACGCAGTTCATCTCTCTCTCTCTCTCTCTCTCTCTCTCTCTCTCTCTGTTCCGTTTTCTTCCGCTTTCCGTTCCACCGTGTTCCGATGGGGAGGCCTTGGGCCCTTCCGTGTTGTCACCACCGACGTGTTTTGCTTTCCTTTTGCCTATATGCCTGTACGCTTCCACACGACCGTTTGGATAACGAACGACCAGGGTGGGAGGGGAGTGAGGGGGCGAAAATCTGTTAATTGGAGTTTCTGGCCAAACCACACCCCTACTGCAAAGCGAACCGGTGCCTCTGGACTTGCTGTGGTCCCCAGAACGATCGTCCGACCATCAATTGACTGGATTGACTTTCCGGAATGACCTCTCCACAACACCACATCATCCTGCCTGCTCTAGTCCACCCCCTGTTCTCTCTCTCTCTCTCTCTCTCTCTCTCTCTCTCTCTCTTCACTCTTCATCCCATTGTACGGATTTACGCCATTTGCGCGTGTTTTAGTGTGTATGAGTATGGAAGTCTGTGTGAATCGCTGAGTGAGCGCAAAGTGAGCGAAATGTGACGCGAAGAAGACGAAGTTACGGATGCTGACGCCGCGCTCAGCCGTTCGTCAACATCTATCTTCGCATCGTCTATCGCGATCATCACCACCATCATCGTCATCATCGTCTCATGACTTGGTGAACGTTTTTGGGAGGGTGGGATGGAACAGAGAGATTTCTTTTAAGTTCGTTCGTCCGCTTCTACCACAACCGACGTCCAGCCTCGTCCACGGGAGTTGTTTGAGGGAGATATTATTCCACCGCGTTTCACAGGTAACGATGGCGTCTTACATTTGCGTCCATAAAAAAAACAAATACACACTTCTTGCAAAACAAGCTAAAGTCAAACAATTCGTGCGTTGAGACTACGTATGCTTGTGGATCTCCACAGGGTCCAAAATTTCATTAAGTTGGATTTTTGTTGTTGCTGTTGCCTCGTAAGATCGTGTTTTGATTATTGCAGTTATATATATTGAGTACTTTATTTAAGGTTATGCATCGGATATTTTGTCCGATGGACTGGATTAAAAAAAAAATCTTAGTGCCTGAGAATACGCAAAAACGCGCACGAACCGCGGGCTTTGACATATTAAAATCAAACAGTTCGGACACATCGTTAAACGCCAAACACATAACATTTCAGGGATCACTTTGGGAGAAGTTAATCCGATAACGCCAAACCTGTAATAACTTGTCTAGGTCTGAGGGTTCTTGACGGTGTCGAAAATTGAAGCAAACGTAATAAATTAAGAGCATCAGTCGAATAGTCGAACAGACCGACTACACAAAGACACTGAGATATTTCACGACGAACAGACAATGGTTGGGTCACCGAACAACAAACAGCTAGGTTCATACGATGGACAAGAGTCGCCGTCCCTCCCAAAGGGAGCATCCTTGGATGGCCTCAATACGTTCAGACCATATTTCAGCGGCAGAGCTCCAGACTGTATTAGCCTACTCAATCACAGATCAAACCAGGGAGGAATAAAGAGTTTTGATCGCCAAAGGGTCTTGAAACTCTCTTGCTATACATTGTATTCGACCTAACATTTAGTTTTCTTAGGTGATCCATGTTTCGATTTGAGGTCTAAAACTAAGCCGTTTATCAGGTCAGGATACCCAAGTCACGAATACAATAGGTGCGTCCCAGTGTCTGATCGTCAATTTTGTAATCAAAAATGACAGTTTCTCTAGTTTTAGCGAATGAAAATACAGGACATTTAAAAAAAACAGAGACAGAATATTACGAGAACACCACGAACTAAAGGTACTCAGCGCTTGTTCGACAGTCGTGTAATTCCAGTGTTGCTCTATGTATGTCTGCATATGCTGCGCTAGTTCTGCACGTAGCTGGAGACATTATTATTCGTCACAATTGTCCAACTTCTGGAACGTCGTCTAGTTTTTACACTGCTGTAGACACTCGGGGCGGCCATTTTTTATTGAAAAACCCAGGCACGCACAATCATCCGTAACTTCGAACGAAACGATACACGGCGCCGTCTCCGGTACCATCCGGGGCAAGAGTACTAATACTGCAGAGCATTGCATTTGTACAGCTTAAGTCATCCTACCGGCTCGCTACACGTCGTCTGCTACAAACGAACGCCAACTCAGACAAGCCACACGAGAATCCGCACGGCTTTATAATCGGGCATTATGTTATTGTTTGCTCTTTATCGCAGATTTGTCTACCGACAATCTACCGTGCATTAAGAGGAGAGGAAAAAAAAGCCTGCTGACAATGGTGCCATTATTATCTATTTGTTTGGCTGTAGCTGTGTTGTTACCGCTACCACTACTGCTGCTGCTGAACAGTAGATTTAGCTTATTGTATGTATCCCCCCAAGTAGCGTCGTGTGTATTTGATCTGAGTATATTGGATGCACGCGCCTGGCTGTATGCAATGTAGTCGTTCGTTAGTTCTTTAGTATTCCAATAGAGTGGGATTGGTCACATTCTACCCAAAAACGAGTCTCATAGCACGGATTGGAGCTCGATATACTAACGACTGATGAATAAAACTGGTAAAGTGCATGATGGAAAGAAAATAAGCGAGCAGTACTAGCAGTACACCTACATCGGCAGGTTTCTACATACACAATGCGTCCTCCATCTTGCCGGATCACAAAACCTCATCGGCTCCGCACAAGACGCAGCGCGAGACAGACACCCGGCAACGAACGCGGCTGCATATTTCCGTACGTTATCCGCACATGTGTTCGTTTTGATGTCGCTCGAATTGTTACTTCCGGTACGATCGGTACGCTCCGGTAGTCTGGTTGGAATAGCGGAGCGGCGTTTGCTACAAAAATTCGATCGAATACGAACGAACGGCAGCAGGTAGAGACACATTCATGACCATCTGCTTATTAAATCCAACCCGCCGCCCGGTATGCTAATGAAGCGAAAACTTCCAATGCAATCCCGCTCCATTCCCCGCCTTCACCCGTCTGCCAACCCGTTCGCCGGAAACCGTAATATGGCGGAAGATGCTCCAAAATCGAACCCAAATCGTACACCCCAAAATTGTGTTGCAGCGGTGGGAGAGCTGACTGGCCGAGAAACATCGCGAGACTCATACTATTACAAGCTTGATGACTTCTAGCAGCGTCGGAAAGGTGAGACAAACGACCGAGAGCCGACCACGATTGTGTGTCTACGTTTGAAGCAAAGAAGAAGAGATGGAAGAAGAAGAACACAACAACAAAACCAAAAGTCAGACACGAAAACCGTACCGCGGGGGATGGATATTTGCCTACCGAGCGTGACGCCGCGCAGGGAACTTTCTTATTTTCCATGTCACGTTGGCCTTTTGCCCGGGACTGGGAAGCTTTGGAGTGTGAGTTGTTTTTTTTTTGCAGAGAGTTTAGAAGAGGGACAGGAAGGATGGGGAGGGGTGGGGGAGGGGGTAAAGTTGTGGACTAGGGGTTTTTGAACCTTTCGGTAGAGTACGTGAGTGTGCGATGTTCGTTTGCTTGCCAACACCAAACCGCCAGGAGCCGGGTAATTGCGGATGTCAAGAGTGTAACGCCCGCGTAACGCTTCGGTAACGCACGAACGCACTTGCAGCAGGTAAAGCTGCCCACATCCGCAATAAGGAAGCTCTCCAAAACTTCACTTCAATCTCTAGCTCACACTCCAAAGTATGGTTTGTTGATTAGTACGTTTATTAAGTGCCATTAGACTTCCAACAAAGACATTTGAGAATAGCCAGCCTTACGGGGAACATTAGGAACGCGTTAAAATTCATGTGGAAAGTGTAGAAAAAACTGTTTAGAGATCTCTGCAACACGACCTAGCTGCATGACGTTCGAACGGGGAGAATTGTGGCCGTTAGACGAGTCATCTTTGAGACTAACAGAAGTTCCACTAATGATGAATTACAGAAAATATATAACGCGAGAGAGAGAGAGAGAGAGAGAGAGAGAGAGAGAGAGAGAGAGAGAAAGGAGGGAGGGGGAGTGGAAGCGGACGAGGAGAGGCAATCCAAAGTGGGCTAGGATTTGTTCTTCGCAATGTCATGATCGATGACGTACAGGTACAGCCACAAACCGTAGTCGGCACAACCATAGTACTAAGCAGGGGAGTAAAAACACTAAATCCCATCAAGCAAGAGTCGTGCTTTGGGTGAACAAGAAAGGAAAACACACACACACGAACAAATTCCCTGTTGTGGAAGAAGTTCAAGATGAAACTCCAAAAAAAACTCGTTGCGTTGACGAAGAAGCGAACGACAGTGGCGAGAGCGAACGAGATCCAGGAAACAATGACGAGATGTGTGGAAAGTGGAGGTGAACCGCGCTCGACTTCCTCCCTTCGACGATCACGTGGGACACCTCCCGCAGCTACCCCAACGAAAGAACGCAAAATAGGGAAAGAAAGCGCGAAAGAAGAAAGAGAAAAAGAGAGAGAGAGAAGAGAGCAGTCCAGTAAAGGAAGGTACCTGAAACCTAGTAAAGGGAAGGCTAGGGATGTGAGTGTGGAGTGGAGGCATGGAGGTGTCACGCAAAGAAGGACACGCACCGAAACGGACACAGATAAAAGATAAACGGTAAGGTAGGTACGTGCGTGTGTGCAATCTGACAAGAATGGGTGTAAAATCGCGAGAGAGAGAAAGAGAGAGAAAGAGAGGCTTTGTGGTTATACAAGGTAGAATAGATGATATAGAGATCACAAGTATCTTCAATCAAGATCAGTAAGATCGAATCGATGAGATGGATTTACAACAGGGGTCCATCTGTGTTCACCAAAAAGTAGGGTTAGTTTCTTAGTGCGCAGCTTCAACTTACCCCTAAAAGCTGGAAAGTTGGATGCACGAAAAGCATCCACGATCGATATCGGATGTCGTGTTGTGTGGGTGGTGGTTGAACAATATGTATGGCAACGGCACTCAAGCACTGGATACTTCAATAAATTAGCAGGTACACAGGTTTTTTTTTTGTTGATGGACGAGTTCTGTGAGTTACGGTAGGCGCAAGGAGCGGCGACAGATATTCAAGCGAGATCGGACAATGATACATTGAGGAACAATCGGGAGTTTTATTCCATTGGATCTAGTGCTGGAATTGGGGAAGTCTAGGAGGGTGTTTGGAAGCTCTGATGGAGGTATGTATGATCGAAGGTTCGAGGGAAACATTTGTTGAGCTTTGAGTTTCTTTCGATACTGTCAAAATAAGCTTCGTTCATTCATCGTTCTACCGAGCCGGGTTTACGACATACACACGCACATAAACGCACACACTGGATCGAGTAATAACTACTTGTTAATAGGGGTTGGGTATTTGTGAGGTACACGACTGAAGCTCCCAGGTCTGTTTTATGCCTCCGGCGGAAAGCAGATCTGCTACTACTCCTGCCTTTCATACATCCCGCAAAAAAGCACCCAAACACACACATACATTCAAGTACACATACAAAGATAAACACATACACACACACACCTTTGGACGATAAAAAAATCCACTTTTTGTTTGCTTCACAACTTCACAGCAGTTGAGAAGGCCGTACACCGTTCTATACCGACGGGACGGTGCGACCGTTTACGCAAGCGTCTCAGAAGCAACTGGAGATGCGACAAACGAATAGCGCGTTGAATCCACACAATATACGCAACACACGTACATAAATTGCACCCCCTCCCATCCCCCCAAAAACAGCGCACCACTCACGAAAGGGTGGTCGACCACTCGTGGGGCAGCATTATTCCAATATCACGCGCTCTTTCCCACGTGCAGAGCGTGTACGGCGGGAACTCACGAGAAAGTGCACTGGGCGAGAGACTCAGCATCTGGGCGGCTGATCGTAAGCTTCAGCTCAAAAGGGTCCCGCGGTCGATAAAGGGCACTTTGAACTTTGCAATAGTAAGCACTACCTTCTACAACACTTATGCCAGGTGAGAGACTTCTCGGAACTGACAAAAATGACACATTAAAGAGGATCGCGACATTGATTATTGCCGAGTTAGACACCGTTGTGGATGTGGATTTCTCCAACATCAATCATGAGGTCTCGCACGATCTATCAATCTGATACCTGATTTCGCATGATCGTAAGTAATATGGCACGGGGATTAGGTTTGCCTCTGAAGCACACAAGTAAAGCAACAATAGAGCGTTGAAGATGCGAGACATGGTGCGTCCAGTGAGAACTCTTGGATTATTACCGAATGCAACATCATCAGCGATACGGTTGATAGACACCTTACACGACGAGCGGTTTTTGGCCGATACATATTACAACTAGGACGATGCCACGGCAAACTGTCAAACAAAACGCGCAATAAATCTCGCATATGATTAGATTCCATGCGAATTCCGTGGCTTTTCCGCGGATTAGCTAAGAAATCATCTCTCCATTTACTACCACGTCATGGGTTTCCTCTTACACAGGGAAGAAAGTCGGTGCGGCGGTGGTACGACAACGTTCTAGAAGAAATTTACCAAACACCGTGCGGTGATGCCCTATATGCTGTCTGGCGTGTGTGTGTGTGTGTGTGTGTGTGTGTGTGTGTGTGTGTGTGTTGTCGTGCACGCAACCTTACTAACGACCGGCACTTCTCGCGGTGTGGAGAGTGTCGAGCTGCACTGAAGTGATCTGTTTGGCAATAATTGAATCAGAGAAGCAGTATTTTGCCCCCCCCCCCCCCCACGAGGAGGCAAGCACCATTATTCAATCAAACGGGCAAACATACTACGAAGAAATGGTGTCCAGAGTGAGAGGAAGATGTTCAGGACAGCAGCCAGGCGATGGGGATCTACGCACGGATACTACAAATCGTGACCTGTGACCGAGTGGAGAGATGGTAAAAGCACTAGCCAAGAAGAAAATTGACAGCAGATTAGGACTGAAACGGTTTGAGGGAGTGTGTGTGTGTGTTCGTGAAAGGAAGAATGCGGAGGGAGGTTGGTTACACATTAATAAGATCAGAAGATTTCTCCTTGGCATAAAGATCTACTAGGTTACGCCGGCCGTTCAAAGGCTTACTAGACTTGACTTGATATGGCGTAGTTGGGTAGTCAGTCCTGACTACGGTGGAGCGCTCCGGGTGTCCGGATCGCTTCCAAGTCATTAAACAAGCGTCCAAATGTCTAACACAAATATATACTGTAAGCAGCTGTAATGTAACAAAGCAGCTGGCAGCGATGGACTGGTGGCCGAACTGTTCAAGACGGGTCCGGTTAGGTTTGCCGCTATCATACACCGATTGTTAGGATTTGGAACCAGAAAGAACTACCGGACTGTTCTGAATGCTGCCTATAAGATCATGTACCCGTATACGCTTCTAAACACATGCGCCCCTTGCTACAGATTTCATTGGCTGGATTTGTTGGAGGCAAATCGACAACCGTCCAAATCTTTACTCTACGGCGGATCCTCCAGAAATGCCGGATGTGCCTACTACGGACTCCACCAACTCCTGCGACTCCTGGTCCAAAAGACCTCAACAACATGCGAAATACGTCCGGAAGTCCTCTACGGGCACGAGTCCTGGACTAGGACTGTTGACTGAGGGCGCCAATGCGCTCGCCATTTTCGAACGGCGGATGCTAAGGAGTATCTTTGGCGGTGTGTGCAGGGAGCAGGGCGTGTTGCGAGGGAGAATGAACCACGAGCTAGCTGAGCTGTTTGGTGGAAGCCGGAACGATACGATCCATGCCCCACACGAGGCGTAGAGGAGCACAGCGTGTCCGTTGGCTGGATCCAGTCAAGTCAAACCTGTCGGTGATCGAAAGGCAGCCGTGGATAGAGTTAGAGCTGGATTTATGACCTGAAGAACATACCATTCACAACAGTACACCCACAAGCGTTTTAGAATGCTGCCATTTTATTAACGTAATTGAATGAAAGTTACAAAAAAACTTCGATAAATGGGCTGGCCGAACTATTTTACTGCCGAATTCTGATCCGTCCTAACACAACTGTATGTACTTGTACTTAAGAGAGAAATAATTTTCGAACATATTTCAAACGTAATTTTAGAGTAGCTTTTCCTAACCACGATTTAGGCTGCGATGTAAGCTTTGCAAGTTCTGCTAAGAATTAGTTTTTGTTTTTATCCTAAAATTGTAAAAAAAAACAACTTATTTTTGGTGCATCATATCTTTTCGATTGCTTCATCGCTTCTGTAATAATTTTGTAAGTTTTATGCATACTTAACATTCACGCTTAATATATAGATATATTTAAGGTTTTGCTTCCTATGTTGGTTACGCAATTGACACATAATTGAAATGAAACAGAATTTTTCGTTGGAAAATTATCCTTGAACGTGATAATTTAAAAGTTAAAATGAAAAAAAAACCGATAGAAAAACTGAATTTGTAAGACAATATGGCGATAAGCCGTAATAATATAGTGCAAATAATCTGAACCTGTAAGAACTGACGATTTAGAATGCATGAATTACGAGCGTGAACCAAGGAAGTACATGAATTGTGTTTTTTTGTGTGTAGATATTATTATTCCTACTACTCATCATAACCACACATGGGCTGGATCAGGATTAAAACAGGTAGGAGAAAGGAGGAGAGACACCTCAAGGTACACCTCAAGTAACAGAGGAGCAAAAGTTGAGTGGGAAGTCGCAGGAGATCTATTGCAGCTGCCAGGCCGACAGCGCTGTGATGCAATAACGGAGGACTGGGAGCGTACCAAGGTGGAACGATGAGTAGTAGCGTCTTAAAAAATAACGCGAATCGACTTGAGAAAGTGCTTGCCCGTTTTGTTGTCTTTTTGTCTTCAATTTCGGCAATTCGGCTACTTTGCGTCGATTCGCACGTGGTAATACTTATATGCATACGTTTAATGTTCGTTGTATAGGAGAATATGATACCATATGTCCCTAAACTTAATGCTAGTTTGCTGTGCTTCGCTACTGAACATGCATGGAGCGGTCTCCAAATTGTTGCCATATCCTTCACATGCGTTTTTGTGTGAGCGCTTAACCGTTTACGTATCCCTTCCTATGCTTGGAAGTCTTTGCCAAGTGGGCGAGCTAATTCATTTTGGATTATCTTTTGGGCGCATTTATCGATCTCTGCCAACAGATTTTTTATGTTGAAAAACATTGTACACTTGGGTCTGGGGATGTAAAAAAGAAATTTTAGCAAGAAAATATTGGGAGAATATGATCCGGAGAGCTGTCCTATTGCCGGGGTTGTTTGGATTGTAAAATGTGCAAGGGTGGGATCGACACTTTCTGTCTTTTTTTTTTCTTAAGATGCCTTACAAATGTACCAGATTATTGATCATATCGTACAAGTTCACTAGCTTTACCTTCACCCATAGTCCAATACGCAGCTCATGCTAAGGATGCCAATTTCAACCTGTTCGAGTCTATTCGCTGAAGCACCCGTTCGCGACACTGCGCCCTAAAATTAGTACGAGCAATACTCTCCCTGCACCGTTACATATACACTTAATATACATAATAATTGTTATCTACACACCACCGGAGCCTACACAACCGGGGCGGCCCGGAGGTGTAGGCGACAGCGGCGCCGGCCTTCGAACGACAGGACCGGGGTTTAAATCCCATCCGGATCCATCGTGAGGACTGACTGATCAACTACGTGGTATCGGTAGTCTAGAAAGCCATTTTCGTTGGCCGGCATATGACCTTTAGAGGTCGTTAAGTCAAGAAGAAGAAGAAGATACATATATACAAAAAAAAATGTCATCCTCACTGTGTATCCAATATGACTCGGGACTGTACAATTGAGTCAAATCTGTACCAAGTTTAAGGAGGGTTCAAAAATTGGACAAGTGATAAAACCAAAGGATTTGTTCACGAGTCCAAATTACATTTATTTAGAAATAGGCTGACTAGACGGAGTTGATGAAAAAAAATCAAAATGGGACATGGGGTATTTTTAAGGAAGTTCAGAATAATTTTAGGAGTGCAAGAGAGTTCATAATAATTTTAACTTTAGTTTTCCAAATATAACAAATCAATCGTACGAATACGAGCTGAAGGTTATTTTCTACGCTGAGCACGTAATTAGCTAAATTTGAAACATTTCGCTTATATACGGGCTGCGCCACTGCAAATACACCTCGATTACAGCTCGTTGATCGTTTATGACTTAACACATGCCTATTGCGAAACTCAAAAGGGAATATTTCAAAATCAAAAACAAAATTTTACCAGAATTTCAAAATATGGGAAAAATTGGGCATTTCAACGGATACGACGGGACATTAACTTTAGGGTTTTATGAAAAAATCAGGACTTTCCCGTTAAATACGGTACGTCTGAATATCTTAGTTACAACAGGACAGATCAAACCAGGTGGTAAGCATCTTGTCGACAATTATTAAAGCGAGTTGCTCTGTTGATGCCTAAATGACTCAAAAATTTTACAAGTTGAGCCTAGGCAATACTAGTTTCTACCGCACTGACTTCTGTGTTTTTTACGTCCTGAAGGACATAAACCACACCGAGCTTTGAAGTTAACGTAGAAGAGATAGACCAACACATGTGATCACTCAACTGTGTTACAGCAAAGCTCTTGAAGTCATATTAAGTTTAATGCTTATATCTAGGAAATACAGAGATACAAATATAGATGCCTTAATCTAACCTATGCCTTGCAGAGCAGCGTGAAGCATCCAATGGGTTTATTTACTCAAGGGGGTTTAAAACGAAAATAGTTTCGAAAATAGTTTAATTTTCGACACAGAAGAAGCTGCAACGGGCAGCAGACGAATTGAAGATGGGTTCAATTGCAGAACCTCACATTTACGGTGGCAATCGAAATGAAGAAGGTGCGTGTGGCTTAACACATTGATGAAACCCCAATATGCAGGAATCGGACGCCTCCTAAAAGGTGTCAAAGCGCAGAGCTAATGTTTATCTTTATCGCATTTTGGCGATATCAAAGAGGTAACAAAAAACAAAATTTCACTGAGAGGTACCACCACCTTAATCAAGGTGTGGAAAATGCGTCAAATTCATACAGTAGCTTCCCGAAGTTGACTATCGACCGTCACCGAGTGCTAGCTACTGTATACCGAGAGCAGGAGCATAATACTAAGTCCTGTTGGCGAAATTGAAAGAATTAAAACTTTAATAGCAAAAAAAAAGAAAAAAAATTACACCAAACGTCTACCAACGACCTATACTCAGGTATAGTGCAAAACAAAGGTATATAACCTGAAGGCAAGTCCATGGAAAGGCAGGTCACCACTAGGGACCCACGATAGTACAAAAACTGAAAATTCACTCTACAAGGCAGATGACTCTAGCGTAGTAAATTACACCAACAAAACAGATGACCTTAGCGATAGTCTTCGGGCTCATATCTTAAACCTAAAAGAAGCAGTAGCAGTTTATTACATGAGGAGAGTAAACGTAAACGTTCTTCTCAACATAGCAAAACAATACACTACTTCGATGAGAGCATAGAAGGCGAAGAAGTTAATCTTTACACCTTCCGCGTTTGCTTGTGTTGCTTGTCTGCATGTTATTCATGACCCAAGGCTGTACAATTGGAGTCAAAACAGCAGTAGCAAATGTCAGTTTTCTTGTGTTGACCTATCGCGTACTTCAGAGTATGGGTTACCGGTTCTGAAATTCCGTTGCTAGGTATGAGATGCACGTTTGCACACAACGTGTTGCCGTACTTATCTTAACTTACTTACAAATTAATTCTTATTCTATAAGAACATCAAAGAAATGACTAAACTATTATGTTGATATCAGTTGAAAACAGATACAAACATATACTTAGAATCCTATTAGCATGCTTCAAACATAGCGTAACGTTTAAATGACTCAAGACTGTACAATTGAGTCAAACAAACAATAGCTTTCAATATTTCACCTTTCATTATCCTGCGCATTACGTCCTTCAGGACTGTAGCCTTATAAGTTACCGGTTTTGAGGATAACATAGAAGAGATCGACCAAACTGTTGATCACTCTAACTGTGGTACCACAAACCTTCTTAAGCTAATGTTCGCCTTCAGTACGGACTTCACTTGCCGAGACACGAACGATGCTCACTCCATAATGAGCTGTTTCCCCTTTATAAAAATGGCCGCCTGCTCGGTATGCGAAACCAACGGCAGAATGGTGGGTATCCCATTTTATCGGAGGTTTTAAAAGCAAACAGCCGGCGAATTAGTTAAAAGCGAAGCAACTTATAATAGTGCGCTCACAACGAAACGCATCTTCGGTAACCGAAGTCCTAGGACTGAGGGCGATTGAATATTGAATGTGGCTAGGTAGCCAAATCCAACACTCAAGTAGTTATATTATGCTAAACATACTTCAGACCTTATTCACCTAATATGGCTTCATCTATTCGTGACCCGGGGCTGTACAAACAATTGGGTCAAAATATCAAAAGCTATTATACCTTTACAATGGAGTCAATTTGGAGAGGTGATAGAACCAATGTTTCTTCACTCAATTACATGATGTAGATTATAGATTGTATGTTAATATAGGTTAGCCAGGCATAGAAAAGATAGTTTCGGAGGTTAGTAGTAATGAACGGAAGTCAAGGTAAAGAGCACACTGTTAGTTTTTGAAGCATCCATTTATATTATTTACATTTAAGTCACTTTAACGAAATTCCAAAACATTTGAACACCTTCCACCCCCCCTCCCCCGCCCCCCAACATGCTGCAATTACCATCCAGAGGGAGACCATGCTTGAACAGTTTACTGAGGGTGGGTATTATGCCTTCCAAGATTGAGAAAAACAAAATTTGAACTATAAAACCTAGACCATTTCACGTAAGATTTGCGGAAACGTATGAAAACCCCTCAAACCTAGAGAGGCTTTCATGTAAAATTTGGAAAAAAAACCTACTGCTGCATGTAGCTCGGAATTTCGTGCTACATGTTTGCTGTATAAATTTTGTGTTGTTTTATGTGCCTCTTCAAGACACACATTCGGGACCAAATATGTTTAAAAAAAAAAGTTAGATAAAAAAAGAAAAAATATGCCAAAAGAAAAATGATCAAATTAGTGTTTCTGTGTGAGTGTTAAAGTACTGTATGAGCAAAATAAAGTGAAGAATTAGTAAGCTAAGAAGATTATGGAAAAGAAAAACTATTCCTGATGTTGCTAAATATTGTCGCCAATTCCTTTTGCATTGGTTAATTTGTTAATTTAGCAAGAGCATGCGAGAATCATCGTCAGGACCAATTCTTTAAAAGAAAAATTTACAACTAATAATAAAGCATGGGTGCCTCCAGCGTCGAACGATCCGGGTTTCGAACGATTCGACTAACAAGGAATGCATTTCCCATTGCATTAGATTATGTTTAGGTGGAGGTCGAGAACCATTGTATCTTTGAAGGATGATTCGAAATCGTTTTGCGAAAAATGCTCCCATGCGAGTAAGAGAAAACTTTTCTCTTAACAGCACTGGCGCATTCCTGCAACTTCGAAAAATTCAACTAAGACAAATGAAGTTCTCCTAAAAATAATTGCTTATAATAATGTAAAAACTACCGGGCGCATTTCTATGGTGCCGTGATTCTAACGGGTGGTTCAAGCGCTTTCAAAACTGGTATTGGAATCTCCAAAGCACAGGGACTGACTATTAGACTAAATGACAAAACTTATAAAATCTAATGAACTGTACGATATGCAAGACATAACATAAAAAGAAAAAAAAATCCTACAATTTTTTAGTCGTCCCACTTAATGCACCATTATCTTATGTTGATCATCATTGTGATCGAGTCTTCTCTGCCATTTTCATCAATCAAAGATGCGAATGCAGTCTTTATGGACCCAAAGCCTCTATGTATATTAGCCACTATTACGGGTTTTTTTCAATACAAAATCAAATACATAGTGCCTTAATACGCAAATTTTGTCAAAAATAGAGAAAAATGGTTATTCCTTATAACTAATAACTGTACACACCACAACGTGATCTTGAAAAACGAAATTCTCGCCCACTTTTTCCCTAACCTAGAACTTTGCACTCGACGCAATCATCCAGGGCCTCACCTAGGTCCTCCCTTACCCACCGCGCACACAACGCCGTGAAGAGATAGAGCTCAACAATGCACAATGTCCAGTATCGTAACAGCGGGCCTTCAAATCTGTCGTCCATAGACCCGCACACTGTAACGGTTGAATCCACGGCCGGAACGTGGCCGTTGCGAACCACCAAAATGGCTGGGTGGTTCTCGATAGTGGCCACTGTTACCACCACCACCACTGCCACCGCCGGCCCCGTTCGGCCCAACACCTCCACCGGATAGTATATGGCCAAAGTGTTTGCTGCCGCCGCCGCCACCGCCTGGTCCACCACCGCCACTTCCACCACCGACACCACCACCATCATGCATCTGGGACGACCCGGACGAGGAGGACCAACAGTTGGAACTGCCACCACCACCACCCCCACTGCCAACATTGCCACCCCCATTGCCACCGCTACTGCCGCTGGACGTGTTTTGCCAGTGGCCGCCGCCGCTACCACCGGAACCACCGCTTCCCCCATTAGAACTTCCTCCTCCTCCTCCTCCAACACCACCGGCACGTGCTCCCCGGTCGGGGAAGTTGCGGCCACGGCTACGATTGGTGCCGCGTATCGTGATGATATCGCGCGACAACTTATTATACCCGGTAGGTCCGGTCGGTTGTGCGCCGCACGTTTCCAGTGCCAGAAAATCATCCACATGCAGTGAGGGTGGCCGGGAAGTGTTTGGCGGTCGGGAACGGAACAGATCGCCCCGGGTGGTGGGTGTACGTGAAAAGCCACGGCCACGCAATGGCGTTGCTATTATTGTAATGGTTTGTACAAAAAAAAAAGACAAGAAAGTAAGAGAAAATATTAATACGTTTTTATAGTAGCGCTAACGGAGAACAGGCTTTTACAGTACCGAAAATTTTCTTCTCTGGCCGGCCGGTGCTTGGTTCAACTTCGACACGCCGAGTTCGGAAGCAGGGAGCCGTCGTTAGTCGGTCCCGGTTAGAGTGGGGCGATGCGGACAGATGCAGCAACCGTTTACAGTCCGCCGTTAGGTTCGTGTCACCGGACAGGCACACTTTGGCCAAATCCTGCAGGTCGCACGGGATCTGTTCCCGCTCCAGATCGTCGTCGGACGGCGTAAAACCAAGCCAATCGGTTGCCTTCAACTGTTCCTCGCAGTTCTCGGTCAGCAGGTAAACGCTTCGCGAACCGTACTGCGTTACGATTCCTTCCGCCTGTGGCAACGGATCGACCGTGACCGTGTTCCAGTCGATCGGTGTCGGGGCTGACTGCTTGGACGGGTCCACTCCTGGGACCGCTAGTGCCATCTGTATTTGTTGCAGCAGGAAGCTAAGATTATCACTCAAACTGTCCACTGTGTTCGTGGCTGATGGTGTACTACTTTCCATCGGTCCGCCGGTGGCGTCCGAGGAATCACCATCATTTAGCTCTACGTTCGAATCCTTCTTCGAATGCTCTTTAAAAAGTGCAATCAATTCTTCGACAAACGAAAGCATTGGTGAGAGCACCTCTTCCGCGCTGTCCTCGTACAGTGGCATCAGCTGACCGAGCTGTTCCAGTGGTAGTTTAATGGTGCGCCGTGGCAGATTCACACAACCGTCGGTTTCAAGCGCCACGAGCGATCGCCAGAATTCGGCTAGCAGTGCGAACAGTGCCCTGTACGTGTGCGGGCTTTCCTTTGCTTTGCGCCAAAACTTGTTCAATACGGCACACCATCCATCCCGTTTGCGCGTCATATTCGACATCAGTATGACGAAGGTGGTGCTGAAAGTGAGATAAATACAACGCAAATTAGTGAACTGGTGGAGCTTCCAAGATGGCAAGTTGAAGAAATTTACGAAAGTAATAAAGAGAACAGACCGATTAAACTTATGTTGGAAAATTAGGGGAAAAAAGCAACGGAACTGGCTCAAATTGCAAAAGGAAAGGAACGCGAACCTGGGATGCAAAAGAACCTATTTGGAAATTACAGGGTATCCCAGCAATTTTTTTTTATTCATATAGGGCGGCGAGGCCGTATTGCTATCCCAGCAATTTTTAATAAATAGAATAATCTCAACACGTTGTTTCTTAACTAGGATTTAAAAAAGGAATTATATGAATGAACAAATAATCCTCATGGCCCGCGACTTTTGATCATGTACATAATTTGGTGCTTTGCCTAAAAAGTTCGCTAATCCCTGTTGTAAATATATCTTTTACGATTATTCTAATGCTTTTCCTTTATAGACTAGGAAAACCCCTGTCAATAATAGCAGTAAAGAAAAAAAACTACTCACTCATGCTCAGTCAGCAACAGCATTGTGCGCAGTGCAGCGGTCAGCACACCGACGCTAATATCCGCACAGGACACGTTGACCGCACACGCACCACAGAACGTTTCAATGATGTCCTTCGGTGGCAGCGAGCATGCTAGCTGCAATGCCGGATCGATACTGTCGCCGAACATGAGCGCAATGTCCGCATCGAACAGGCTCTGGAACGTCAGATAGATGTGTTGTTGTGTTTGTTGGTGCGCCGGCGTTTGTCCTCCGTTGAGCAGCACGCCCATCAGCATGTCCATAATGCGTCCGGGTAGTATCGACAGGACGGAAATCTTGACCGACGCATGGCACACGAGCGTTGCGAGAAAGCTTACCAGCCGGGCATGGCTGGTGCTTGCCAAACCGCCCGGCAGCAGTGGTTCCTGCACGATAAGATCGGCTAACGATTTGGAGATCAGCAGCGTCATGTTCGGGGCAAGATCGGACAGCTGCAAACAGACGCGACTCAGCACGGCTAGCAACGGTGTGTAGCTTGACGTGCAGAGCGTTTGTATGAGCTCGCCGATCGCCGGACTCTGTGGGTGTAGATGAGCGGACCAGAGTTGCCGTTCCTGGATGAGCCGACCGAGCTCGGCGGGGAGCAACGGTTGCCGGCAGTGTATCGGTAACGGAAGCGGTAACAATTCTGACAGTACCAGCAACCCGGGCAGGAAGTAGTTAGGGCCAGCGAGTGTAAACCGTACCAGCTCGCCGACCATCTGCGTCCAGAGACTTTTGTGCACGTTGTTCGTGTCGAGCCCTTCCGGTGGGGTGGGTTGCGTGTACGCGAGCAGTATACGGACCGTTTCGCGCTGCACCTGGCGTGCATCGGGCCCTGCCGCCGATGTGATCGGGACACACTGCATCAGCGTGTACGTGCGCAACAGTGGTTCGATTAGCGTAAGATCCCGGAACTCAGTATTACGACACTCGATTAGATTGGTGACAAGTTTGCGCAGGATATAGACGAGCGGACAGAGCAGCTGGGTCAACAGGACGCCCTGTTGGCTTGCCAGGCTGGACGTGTGTATTGCGGGCTGATCAAAATGGTGCGTCAGCTTGTCGAGTATGCTCAGCAGCAGTACCTGCCCGTCGGCCGAGTAAAACTGGAGCAGCGTGTACTTGTACTTAAACTCCGCGTGCCCGCCCGGCTGCTCGTAATCGTCGTACGGCGGTATACCGAGCAGTCGTACCAACCGGAGTGCTGTGATTAGATCGCCCGGGAATGCTGTCACGTACTCGAGACTTCGTCGCATCAACTCCACCAGAGGGCCAATCTCGATGTACGCAAACAGATCGTGCAGCTCGAGCGGTTTCAAATAGACGGCAAGTTCGTGCAGAGTTGCACTAACGCTCGGCTCAAACTGTTCGTGCTGCTTGGCGAGGGCGAGCAATGCTGGCCCATGCTGGGCAAGGTAACCGACCGCTTCACCATGCCGCACGGTACAATCCACCAAATCGACGCAATAACCGACGATAGGGGATTTGTGCTTGGTAGCCGCTCCGATGGTCATTGGCCCTCCTTCATCCTTTCCGCCTGGCGACCGTTGCTCTCGCTCGATCCGTTCGAGCAGTATCGCCAGATTGTCGTCCATCGAGAGTACCTCCACCACGAACCGTCGTCCCGGACCGCACGCTAGCTCGTACAGGGCGTGCAAATTGTCCACCAAACGATCCCGCTCCTCCTCCAGCTCGTCGTTTCTTCTCGCGGCAGCTATTGCGCTGTCATTGCCGCGCGGTCCCACACAAGTGGCAGCGATTGCATCCAGATGGTAAATGGCCTTTACTTTGTACACCAACTCTACACCCAACAGGTGCGGCCGGGCTAGTTCGGTGATGGGCGTGTCACTCAACACCCCACCACCACATCCACCATTCGTTGCGGGCGGTAGCCGTTGGAAAAGCCAGCGTAATAGTAAATTCGTGCACGGCAGGCTGTCCACCAGGTAGCGAAGTTTCGGCATGCTTTTTAGCATGCACGCGAGCAGATTGTATATCAGCTCGCACAGTGCTGGCGGCGTGATCGGAAGATCGAGCAGGAGGACCATCGATTCCACCAAACGATGTATTTTGAAAAATTGCACCACCGTGCGGCTTACGTTAAGGGATGATGAGATGTCCTTGTGTATCTCGAACTTGGCCGACACCGGTAGGAAGCGTTTTGGTTGCGCTAGCGAGACTTCGTGTAACGAGATCGCACCCGTCAGCTCCGTCAGCGAACTACGCAACAGTTCGAGCAAATCGTGATCAGTTTGCTTCTTCTCCTCCTTACCCTCGCTTTTTGAGACGACCGCACGCAGGTACAGCTCCTCCACGGTACTGCGAATAAGCTCCAGATTTTCGTACAGCGAAATTTTCCGCAACAAAGACTTAAGCGCAAAGCTTAACCGTGTCGAAGGATTCTCCTGCAGCAGATCGAGCAGCAGCTGGTACCCGTTGTACGACGGCGAAAGGAAGTGATGGACCGCTTTGCGTGTATCGAGACAGGCGTAAATTGTGCGCACTATCATGAGCTTGATCGAAAGTGCCATGTGCGGTTGCGAGTAGAGGCCGAGCAGCCGATCGAACAGCTTGAAATGGTCTCGGGTGTGCAGTAGCAGCCCGATGAAGGATTCGTGCGGTCCAAGATATTCTGCCAACCGGATGCCACTCTTCATGTGGCGTAATTTGAATGCCGGTTGCGGTTGGACCATCGCACGCTGGAAGTCTAAGCCGATGCAGACACAGTTAACGAGCCGATCGGTAACACCTACCCAACCGGACTGTATCCAACGATCGAGTTGCTGATGGATGGCGTCCCGTACGTCATCTTTCGAGAGGAGTTGACCTAACAGGTGCACGAGCTGTTCCGCGTAATCGACGAACCGTTCCTTCCATTCGGCGGATTCCTGCTCGAATGAAGTGGTCGCCTCGCGGCCGTACCGTTCCTGAGCAAGTAGCTGCTCAAATTGGCGTACCAATTTCTGTTCGCCGTGACCCAGATAGTGTACCAGCTCACCGGTACGGCCTGGCGGTGCGTAACGATCCAGCGTTGTGCTGAACGGGTCAAAGGGTTTTACCGCTGGCTCATCGATCGGGTCGTATCCGGGCGTTCCAATTGTGCTGCCTTCCGGCTCAAAGTCGAAGTCTTCCGGAATTTCTTCATCGCTCAAAATCGGTTCGAACTGTTCCGTTACGGAGATGGCATCGTCGTCCGGTGCGGTGGTGAACGTGATTGTCGTCGGTGATGCAACGGGCGTTAGCGTAACAGCAGGTGGTAGATGCACCGGGGGTGGTGGGGAAGAAATAACACGTTCCGGTTGATGCTGCTGCTGTTGGTGGTGATGGTGTTGGTGGCGGTGGTGGTGGTGATGGTGATGATGGGAAGAATGTTGGTGCGAGTGACCGTGTTGGTAGTGATGATGCGAATGTGAATGATGGTGTGAGTGGGACAAACCGCGATTGGAGGAAGAGGATGTTGGATGTTGCTTCACCGATTGGGGCGGTTGCTGCTGTTGCTGCTGCATGCGGGGTGGCTCAATCGATGGCTCCATCATGAGGATACTGCCACGCTGCTTTCCACCGTACTTGGCACCGTTCGTCCGGTGGAAGCTTCCGTCCATGTCGATATCGTCGTCGAGTTCTACATCCTCCACGTCATCCACATCGTCGACCACCTCCTCCTCTTCCTCCTCATCCTCATCTTCCTCATCCTCTTCCTCCTCCTCCGGTGATGATTCATTCCGATCGGGTGAACGTGGCCGGCGTGGTGAATCGATGGGCGAACGGGGCCGGATCGTATGCCTCCGGTCCTCCTTCTCCATCCGCTCGAACGATGGTTCACGACGCATTCGTTCGAACGAACCACTTCGGAGCCGGCGTGATGTGCGATGCCCCACCGAACCCGATGATGTAGCGACCGATGGTGTTGGTGGTGGCAGTGGCGGGTGGGACGGAGGTTGCACCGGTTGCTCCACATAATCCGGACTGTGTGACCATTGGTCGCGTTGTTGCTTTGGTCCGTAATCCTTGCAGAGACTTGGCGAACGGGAAGAAAAATCTTCCCGGCTGCTGTGCCGCCTGGGCCGGGGTGAACGTTCGTAGGCGTACGGTGGTGCCACCGGTTCTACTGGTCTCCCCGAAGGTAAGCATACCTTAGGACGCTTTTCCGGTATCGATAGCTCACAATCACCGGGAAGGATTTTACCCGCCTCCAGTGGTTCGTAGATCGGTTCCGGTGGACTCGCCGCACTCGCCGGTAGCGGTGGATGGGCGATAACGGCCGCAGCTGCTGCCGCTACCCGTCTCGCGTACGGTCTCGGATCCTTCGGTGCATCCTCACTGTCATCCTCCGGGTACTCCTTCTGCACAAACACCGTCTCGGCCGGGTGTGTCGTTACCAAACCCGGCATCGGAGGTTCCTGTATCCAATCGCCCCCACCACATGTCGGTTCTGCAATCCCTCCACCACCTCCGCCATGATGATGCAGATGGTGATGGTGTAGATGGTGATGGTGGTGCAGCAAATGCTGATGATGGTGGTGATCTGGCACCACCAGCAGCTGCTCGGTCGGTTGGGGCGTTGTTTCGCGCGGTGACACAATCGGTTCGGCAATGTTTGTCGTCAGTATGCCGTACACGGCAAGCGTCATCGTGGTGTACCAACCCTTCAGCACCAGCCCATCGGTCGGGATGCGACGCACAAACTCGTCTCCCTGTCCCGTGCCCGGCCCGCCGGCGCCACCGCCGCCGCCGCATTGCAGGTGGATGCAATTGTTTTGATTGTACTCGAGCTCACCGAGACTCTCGAAGATCGGTGCGCCCGGTTTGCCGAGATCGTTCACGTACAGCTGTATGTGGAAGGTGGACGGGTTGGTAGCGCCCAACCGTACACCGCCCGGAAAGTCGGCATGGACTCGTGCGCCGAGCGGGATGATGCGCACCTCAGTAATATAGACCGGTTTCGGGAACTGCACCAGATCCAGATTTTGCTAAAAGCAAGAAGAATAATCATTAAACCTCATTTAGGCATATATTTTGTTTCCCTGCGTGTTCTTCACTTTTATAACATAAGTTCAAAACTCCCAAACAAAAGTATGTTACAGGTTTTTCAAGGATTCAATCTGGAAGGTGTTGATGTCGGATGTTGTCGTTGGATCGTTCCGCAGGGTTGTAGAATTACACATTTACCACCCTAGTGTCCATAGCTCAGGCAACTGTTTGGGGCGCCTAAACGATTTACAGCACCGCACCAGCAGCAAACGTGTGATTCTACAAAAATATCGAAAAAATTGACTACAACAGCTAGATTTTACACCTCACCGATTGGTCAATATATTTGCACACATTGATACCTTGGTGAACTTGTTCATTATGTCCTGAAAGCTCTGTACCTTTCAAAGCGTTTTTCGCTGGCAGATTATCTGAACCGTTTTTCATATCAAAATAATTTGAGTCATAGGAACTATTTGTTTATTTATTATTAAGTATGACGGCGCGTTGCCATATTTTCAGCCACAGCAACTAAATTAAATCATAAAAGACAGTCAGTTATGTATTTGTGAGTCTGTGCCGGTGGCGGATGGAACGGAAAACGATCTGGGCTTGCCATAGTATGCCACCGAGGTGGTATCACCGGTATCGGTACACCTAAAAGGACACTTTTAGATGTTTAACCCCTCATAAGGACTTCTAGTATGCATTTACAGATCGCAGAATGTAAGTTTCGCGACTGAAGAAACTAAATATTGGGCGAAATTAACATCGAGCCCACCACTACCACACCACCACAGGGTTTTTGCGATGCAAATTTGCATTAATAATACTTTAACAGGCAGATTGTGTCAATAAGTCCCCCTGACAAGACAAAGGAACTGGAAAGGTACATAAAAGGAAGCAAGGGAAAGGAAGTCCCGGTGAATCAGTGTTGCCGAGAAGGAAACTAACCAATAACCAGAGATGGAATTTTGTCCTTCGAGAAACTAAGGTTTCCAAGCCCCCAGTTAGTAGGCAACGGAAAGAATATGAAGGGATGGGGGGAGGATTGGCCGTAAATGTGTCGAAACGCAGCTCTAGAAATGGCTCGGACAACCGCTACAACTGTCTGTTGGGGATTTTACCAAACTGCCATAAAATAATAAATAAAAACCAGTTTCGACGCCAAGCTCGCACAAGCCAACCATTTTGTTAACGACGACGCGTTGGTTAAGATTTTTATTGCTTTTCAGCGGATACACGCGGCGTCAGCATTTCATGCATAAACCGCCCCCCCCCCCCCCCCTGTCCTTCCCTCTTCCGACCTAAACCCTTCGTTCAGTTCTCGAAGCAGCAAAAGGGGGTAGAGTTTGAGTTGTTGTGGTGATAGTTGTTGTTTGGACGCCATTTTAACCGCTGAATGCTTTGCGTTGGTGGATGTGTCATAATGGAAAAGTTGATGGATGTGAACGGCGTCATGGAGATGAGCTGACGAATGACCTTGCATAGCACTGAATCTGATTCATATTTAAATACTTTTAACACGACAACTCACTTTGTGCTTCAAACGAAAGAAGCTTCTGGTCAACTTGTTCTGTTATTGGTCAACTGTTCAGCTATTTGCTATGTATTTCAGGCTCCGTACCGGCAAACCTTTCACTGTAAAGCGTCGTTCCCCTTTTTCTCCATTTGCGACGCATTTTAACGCCGTGCTTTGCATGTGTGTGTAAAGATATCTCATACTGGAGCGGGTTGATGGATGTGGTGGCATCAGGGAGTGTTTGCCAAGAATTCTAGGCTTGAAACCGACATACATTTAGCCGCAAAATCAAAACCCCGTTTCCGGTGTTTACTTCTACGACACACACCATTCTACACCGTGCGTTAGCATGTATGTAAGAGCAAATCTTTTACTGGAACGAATTGATTGATGCGGTGGCATCATGCAGTTGACCTAAACGAATACGAACTTGCATTTCCTACGATCGAAGATGTTTCGTACATTAAACTACAGCAGTTCCTAACAAACCGTTTTGCCTATTAACCATAAATTCAATGCTTTTAATGCCGGCAAACAAAGCCATCTTCTGTACTGTTCTGTAATGTAGCTACACCTTTCTTTGACAGTGTGCGTGCATGTATGCGTGAGGAAGCCATTTGGCCACACACTGCGACGACAGCTCTGGAGAACCATTCTGTTACACCGTTAAGCTTTCAGCCCATAACTTACGTTAAAAGGTTGGTTTTTTCTTGCTTACCTCGTACGTGTCGTGCGAAAATGTGTCGAAGAACAACAGTTCCGGTAGTTCGACCTCCATCTTTGCGCTGTGCATATGCAGACGCCCTAGCCAATTACACACACACACACGCGCATATAGTGCGATGGAGGAGGGTTCTCCGCATTCGCTAGGCAAAAAAAAAACGGGCACAACCGTCGGTGAGCACAAACAATTTTACACCAACGCACAGTTAATTTGGATGAGATTATTTCCACTAAACTTGCTTATTTTATTAACGCTGGTCCCGTTAATCGGGAACGCAGTCACGGGCTTGGGACGCCGACCTGATTCACGTCCAGGAAGTGAATGGTGACAGCAGCGCTATCGGTACGTCGGGTTGAAAATATTTACATACCAAGGAGAATAGAGTGCAGATGTGACAGATGAAATAAAATAAATATTATGGTACGCTTATGCGTTACAAATGAATACTGGTGAAATGTTTCCGATATTTTCGTGAATTATTTCACATTTGTAAATTAATGTTAATTTTAACATTTTTTTACCTTAATAATATTTTAAAATAATTTTTACACCCGGTATCTAGCTTGCTTTCACCTGCGAAGTGTATCTTTTAAACTTCGTTTCAATAATCAAAAATAAACCTTTACTCTTGCAGTCAACTACATCCGGGTAGGTCGTAAATTTTGTATGGGAGTTTGCATTTTCCCAGATAAGAAAGCTAATAACTTTTGATCTGCTAGTCGTATTTGCATGAGCATTTCAAGAACGATGAGGCTATTTGTTGTCTAACTGTTTAACTGTAAAAGTTAGCTGAGAATTTAATCAAATCTCCTTCTGTTTATTTTTTATTGTCAAAGCTTGTAATTTCTTCTATAGTTACAGCAGCTTATCAAGCGCTCCAAACATACTTTTTGTATGAAAATATGTATTTTCCGTTTTATAGATCCTTTATTTTTTATTACGTATATTTGAAAAGTAAACAATAAATATAAATAAGTATGCGTAGTCTTGTTTAAAAATTAAGTTATCAATTTATACAGACAATAAAAATAGGCACAGAGTGCCGAACAATTATTGTCAAGACTCTGGTGATTAAATTCACAAATAATTCAAATAATGGCCTATAACACACTTTTGTATAATTCAAGAATTACATAGGCACACGTAACTGAAGACTGGTAAAACATTTTTACCCATATCCGTATCCAATTACGCATTGAATCTCTACTAAAACAAGGTCCCCGTGCAAAAATTGATTATTCAGTTGTGAATTAAAGCAACTGATCACCAAGGAATAGATTAGTCATTCAAAAAACCAAAAACAAGGGAGAGTTTTAATGCAAAATTTTAATATAATATGATCATTATGAGATATATTATGAAAAGTCATATACTTATTACCCTATATTGCACAATAAAAGCATTATATAAGAAAGTTGTACGTCTGATTTATAGAAAATAAATAAGTTTTACACAACAAAATTAGCTAATTTTCAAATAAAACTCCAGGTCAGCGAACAATTGCTTATCTTAAATGCAAGGAGATTTAAATAAAATTGCTTTAGAAGAAAAAAATAATTTTGAAGAAGAATTTTTAAAATTCTTCACTTAATTTTTTCACTTATCATTCCACTTTCTTAAAATTTCATGCAAATACGTCGTGCAGATTAAAAGATAAAAGCATTATAATACGACAAAATACAAACACCCGTACAAAATATATGACCTATCTGACCTAAAATTTTTTTTAAATACAAAACTTTGCTTTATCGCTATATGATAGAAAAAAATGTTTTTCTAGGCATTCCAAAAGTTTCAACCTGATAGTTCCATTATATTACATGTTATTGAAAAATAAGAAATGCAAAACGTAACAGGGTAGTTGGTCATTGAAATGATGGATAAATTACGTTTACGTCTCAAATTAACTAATTAACCAATCATTCAAAAAAAAAAAGATACAATAATTGCATGTTAGTATGCTTTTCAGGTTTCAATTTTAACATTTATTAGTACTCCTTCGGAGAAGTTGTTTACTTTGCTTGATTTAATTGTATCACATTTCATACACGTATATATATTTTTTTTGTTTTGTTTATTTCTTTGCATTTCTCTCGAACAATGTTTTGCTAGGTTTTTACTATTGTTTTGAGTAAATTCATACGATACATTCCTCTTGGTTGCACGCCTCACTTTATATAGTCTAGACTAGAAATGGAAAACCTTTCACTTCGGTAGCGCGACGCCGACCGTAAACCGATTTGAGCAACGGATACGTGTCCCACACCAAACAACAAAACAAAAAAGCCAAAGTTATGTCAAGTAATGATATCTTTTTTTTTTTAAAGCTGAATTTTGGCTACGAAATATGGTAGGATACTTCCATCCGTGTCAAATTGCCAGCTGAGTATCGGCAGCAGCGCTACGCGCGTAATACCGAGCCATTAAATAATAGATTAAATCTTATTAACACACACACACACACACGCACAAAATAATATCCTTCAGCAAAGGGCAAACAAAAAAAAAACGGTCTGCTTTGTGGTTTCGTAATAATATTTTCAAAAGGAAATATTTTTTGTTTTTTGTTCCCTGCTATTCGATGTAGTTGATGCCTAGATAAATTAATGTAAAACTGGTAAGATAAGTTAATTCGTAATTGGTAAACACCTTCACTATCCGTCTTTGTTTGGTGGACAAACTAAATCTCAAAAACTCAAGTAAAATAATTATAAAAAAAAACCAGCACTCTGCTGACGCCCTACTCGGGATGGCAACGGGGTCTGTAAACAGTTATACCGTACAGCGAAAAAACAAAACGTTGGATATTGAATTTCCAAAACAAATTCCTCAACACCCTCACCCCCCCCCCTCCCCCTTTTCACCATTCTTCTTCCCTTCCTTTTTTAATCCCTGAAAAAAAAACATCTCATCGTGCTCATAAGTTGTTCAGTTCCTCTGAGTTGAGCATTTCAAAATCGCTATCCTCGTCCGCATCGCTTGATTCGATATCTACCTCTTCCGTTAGCTGTACCGTTTGCCCCCGTAGAGCCTGTATCGTGCTACTAATCGAGGCAACCAGAGGATTCCGTTGATCGAAACCACCGGACGGAAGCTGCTGTGACTGCTGCTGCAGGGTTCCTCCTTCCAGCAAACGTTTGCACATCGCGTCCATCAGGACATTACTTGCTATGCTGGTCGCGCTCATCATCATGTCCGGCTGTTGCTGTTGTGGCCTGCGTCGACTCACACCATCGCCGTCATCCGCAAAGCTTAGGCCCCGTGACATGTTGTCATCCGAGTCGGAGGAACTGTTCGCATTAAAATGGCTACTTTTGAACTCGATCGGTTTCTCGGCCCCGTGCTTCGTGTGTAACCGACTGGAACCCGTCTTCCTTGCGACCGGACTCTCAAGAAAGTACCGTTCGTCGCTGCTCGAACCGCTCAGTTCGGCTGATTCGAAATCGTTGCTGCTCGCTTCCGGTATGAGCGTCTTCAGGAAGAGTTCTTCATCCTCTTCCGCATTGCTTCTGCTAACCGCACTGGATGTGGTACCCTCTGCCAACGGCATTGTGTCCGCACCCTGCTCACCTACCTCCTGCAAAAGCACACGACTCACCTCCGTCAGTTCCGGTACAAATTCGTCAATTTCCTGTTCGGTGATCGTGTCGCGCAAACCTACGATGAAACAAATTTCATAAAACATACACCATAAGCGGACTGTACTGTTTCATTTTGTAAAAATGTTTTTTTTTTATGTTAATACACTTACTTGGTAGATTGCTGAACGTGCTTGTACCGCCAAACTGCCATCGATCCCAGTACACTAGCAAACCGGCGATTGCTAGGGACAGCCACAGCGGTACCACGTTCCAAACTAGGTAGACAAGGGTTAGCACGCCTGCCACACTGCCAACCACCATACTGATCGGACGTGTCGTTCGCAGCGCCCATATCTGGCCACAAATCTCGCCTAGTGGAGATGTTTTTAACGATGGACACGGTTCGATCGCTGAGCGATGCCAGAGAAATCCAATCGCAATCACAAACAGAATGCTGAATGGGCGAAATTCGGGCCTACGGTTGGGGGATGGGAAAAAGGAAACAGAGTTCAGTCAGCTAACAGTTTAGTGATGAAATAAATAAATAAATATTGTGAAACAGTGCCTCGAGTCTTGCTAATGGGTTTTAGAGAGAATCGAGCGGATTTGTAATATAAACAACGCAGTGCATTATCTACCGCATATACAATAAGCGAGATACGCTGTAGAACTTGAGTCATTCGGTGTCGAAACTTGCTTACAAAGTCTCTAATACTGCTACTAAAGAATCGATTTGTCCGATCCGTAGTAGAGCTTATAGCAGATTGATTCATAAAATCTATAGCACGCCATAAGTTTTTTAAGAATCCGGGCCAAGTTTGCCACGATTGTAAAGGAAAGGCAGAGGCGGATCTTCCGCTAAGCGTACTGAGCGGGGCCCCGAGCTGAAGCCCAAAATCGAATTGGTTGTTGTAACTGTTAGATAAACTGTTACAAGGAATAACTTTTTAGGTTTTTGTTATTATTTTGGAAAAAAAACATGTCAACTTTGAAGATTCATAACTTGTAAAAAAACTTCGAATTGAGGCAGCTTATTAAATTTAATAGTAAGAAGAAAGATAACTAAACTTTCACCAGAAAATTTCATTAATATTGGATGACTTACAACAAAACTATAAGCCTCCAAAGTTGCTGGCTACCCGTGATGCCCGGTTGCCAGGAATATGAAAGGAAAGGCCACAGAAAAACATTACAGGCCAGATGAAAGTGGATAGAAATTTCCCAGGCAACTTAACTATCACTAACCAAGATGGTGTCAAGAAGACAGGTTTGTCTTTTTTTTATAGGAGAATTAGAGAGGGCCTAGTTCAAGAGGTCTCGCACAACACTGATCCATGCAGGGATTGATGTACGGATAGGTGATCGTAATTTCGCGAGCCTTACAAAACTTCACCGATCTCTTTTCGAAAGTATCCTCGTAAGTAGGACAAGCTACCAGTACAATCAAGCGATGGAAACCTGGAAATGTTTAGGCCAAGCGCGCAGCACGATGTATATGGCCAAAAGAGGACAAAGTGGGCGATCCAAATTAACGCAGTGTTGATGATGATCCGCAACTACGACAACAATAAATGCAATGTCACGGATTAAGATCAGTCGGCCCTACTTACCAGAGCATGTGCAGTACGTAGATGAGTGCCATCGGGCTGGCGATGCATCTAGCTTTAAACCACGCGATGGTTCGCTGCATCCCAGAGGACAGTTTGGCCATCCTTTCCCTTAACATCTGCATGCTGCAAACACAAAAAGAAACAACCCAAAACGTAAAAGGTGTTAAACATCTGTTAACCGCATAAACCTGCTATATTTGGAATATCTTGGTTTGATTGGTCGACTCGGTTCGATTCGGTGCCGATAAAATACGTGGGATATAGAAAGACAAAGACAAAGGGCACTATTTGGGCACAAAACGTGTTGACGCATTTCGAGCACAACCGGGACTTGCGTTGTTGTCCGTTTGCGACGCACATGATGCGACGTTTGCAGCGCTTTTCCTGTTCACCCGATTCCCCGCTGTGTGCCCGGTGCCCGCCCACCGCAGGCAGGACACGCGATATGGCGCACGGTAACGGGTGGACGTTCGGTTTCCGCCTTAGTCATCTTCCCGCATTGGCAGGCGAGCGGATGAGGATGTTTGCAAACTCTGCGAAACGCGCAAAAATCTTCCTCGCGGGTTTAAAAATAACTAAACCGCGTTGCGCGTTTTCCGCCAGCCTGTTTTGACCCATTTTTACGTAGACCGTTGTTTTTTTGTCGGTGCAATTTGGCCCTGCTGCTGATGCTGCTAGTAGCAGGGCCGAACACAACAAAGCCAACCGCCTAAGGGGAAATTTCTTAAGTGGAATGGGTGGTTGGTTGTCCGGTTGCTTGTCCGGTGCAGACCTTGTACGAGTTGTCGCAGTTCGAAACCGTTTTGATCTGTCCAAGTTTTAATTGGAATGGTCCATAAATTCTGGGCCAAACGAGCACACGCGCGTGTGTGTGTGAGGGGGTAATATTATTAGTCACATTTGGTACGCAATTTGTGCCACACTTTCGTGGGGAAAAACCTTGTCTGCTTGTGCGACTTGTTTTGAACGGATCGTTACAGTACTTTTTTATCTTAACTCTTCAACGCACCTCTACCCTTTCCCTCCCTAGTCCACATCCCTTCCAACTAAGGCACCAAATGTTGACCGTGTTGTTTCTGGTGGACATGTACACGCGTGCCTTTCTAATTCGCAACGCATTTTATCTGCGTACTGCGCGTACATGTTGGGCCACCACCCCCAAGAACTGTTTCTCTCGAAACACACCCACAACGCGCGCACACACACACACGAGCACACACAGTCAACACCCGATGGCATTGGCCTTGATTCACGTTGCGAAACGTAATTTCTTGTTTACCAACTTCGCGTTATCAGCTCACGCGCTGGAACTGCACGGGTGGGTGGAAGGTTCGGAACAGTTATTGAGTAACTTCACATCTAACCATCTCTTCCCCCCTTACCCGCAGATTGTATGAGGGAGAAGAGGATGTGCAAAAAGCAAACAGAAAGCGAAACGTATCGAGCGAGGCGGAAGAAGAATCAGGAGGGAAAAGCAGAAACAGCAGGGAAAAAGGTCACCGTCGAACCCTTCTCCCTTTAGGGGGTTTCCCTTAAAAAAAACGAACAACACAGTATGGTAGAGTTATTTACCTTCTCACAGACGTTGTGACCAGCACGGACGGTTCCGATTCCTGTGCTATGCCTTCCTTCCGGAATTATGCCACCAATGGTTTGTGTTGTTTTGGTTGATCGTGCACACGGCAAAATGGCGCTAAAGGGCCTTTTGTTGATGTGACCTTATGGTAGAGGGCTGTTTTTTTTCTTTTTTCTCTCCCTCCTTTCGCACGGAAACCGGAAGCAAAAACCCCTCGGGGGCAAGATTGTTTTTAGTGTTGTTTCGCCTGCTGTACCAGCGGAGTACTTCAAAGTCAACTGAACGAGAGCTGCTCGGCCATGGGTAGGTTTTGTCCGTTCGTTTGCATTTGCTTTTTTTTCCTTTCTTCGTTTCGGGTGAACTAGAAAGGGTGACAGAATGTGACAGATATGTGACAGAACGCAGACCAAAGTGTATAGAGATAGACGGTACAAAGTTAATATTAGGACGTTTCTAGTCAGTATTTAATTTAATTTTTGCCTTTTAAAAAATGAGTATTTTTGTAATAAATGGAAATAATCGGTTCGATTTTATACTGCTTTCCAGAGCTCGTTTGTAGTGCATTTTTTTGCAAGATATGTTTCAGCTATTTTCTTGAAATATTTCAAAACAGCATCCCTGCACGACCTCACCGTAACATTGATTACATGATGCTGCGTTTCCACGTAGGAAATAGTGCTGTAAAGTTTTGAGGCGGGTTTTATAACGTTTTACAGGCTATTTTCACATAATTCAGTTTACCTTAAAATGCAGTTCACATGTGAAAATACTCTGTAAAACGCTTTAATGACATGTCTTGTTAGACAAGGGGCCTCGCCAGATCATCACAGGAAGTGTTGGCAGAATCGGGAATCTGAAATTTCGAAGATTTAATCCCTGGCAAGATTCGGATTCGGTGTGGAGTCGAATTTGGTTGGAATTCTTATCCGGGTAAAAACCCCATATAGTCACCCCCCCCCCCCTATAGGGTCGGCAGCAACCCTGTGCTAAAAACTGGATTGTGCACGGTGTTCGGGTCATGCGGATTTGACAATTGAATCGTATTTATGGTTTGTTTATGTTTTGATTTGAACACCAACAGCGGTTGCTGGAGCAGTGGAAAATAAATTCGTAGCCGAATATAGAAAGCAGAACTGATTGGTATGCACTATTTCTTTGTGTGGGCTCGTGTTTTAGAAAGAAAGGGTGATTAATAAAAAAAATCATTGGTGAATGTTTATTAGCAACTCGTTTCCTTCGCTGTGGCTATTCTTCACTGGACCAGTACGGTGTGTGCGGTATTGACACTTTGACAATCGAAATATGGGATTGTTTTAACGCTGTTTTTCGTCCCGAATCGAATTTCAGAAGCATCGAAAGCTGTTGTTCCGGAAGCATTGCGTGAAAACGTGGAGAAAAGGAAAAAAAACAAGGTCAAGCTTTGTTTGGTGTACCGCACGAAGACCAAAAAGTAAGTACTTCGCAATGTTTGTTGTAACGAGTGGGTTTAAATTAATACAAACTATTTCTTACAGCATTCATATTTCCAAAGGATAGGATAGGATAGGAAACGACAATTTCCATCATGCTGTCCAGGTAAGAGCGGTTTTCCAGCAGCCAATCATTTACATCTTGCTGGCTGATGAAATAATTATACTTGTTTTTTCCCTTTGCTCGTGCATTTTCCGGAGCGTGGCACCATTGCGAAGTTGCATCTGTAGAGCATACCGCTGCTGGTGTTCAAATCAAAACATAAACAAACCATAAATACGAATTAATTGTTAAATTCGCATGACCCGAACACCGTGCACAATCCAGTTTTTAGCACAGGGTTGCTGCCGACCCTATAGGGGTGGGGGGGGGGGGGGATATATGGGGTTTTTACCCAAATGGGAATTAGAAATTAATGTGATCATCATGCATTTTGCTGAACCGTACGGAACGCACCGTATGCTGGGATTCGAATCCCAATTAGTATCTGGATTTGAAGATTTGAATCATCTTCGCTTTTACCAACAATAACCCCCAATGGCCTCTTTTAAGTTACCTATTCGGACCACACGCAGGCATCACACGATCTCGCTAAGAAGTCGCCCAGATACAGCAGGACACTCAGGTTGTGTTTCCACTTGTCGAACTTCCATACTGCGAACCGAACGTATGTCGTATGTCGAACTCTGTATTTTCTCTTTTTTGGTTACGTTTTGCATTGTACAATTTATTTACTTACATTTTAAAATCAAAAGTTCGATCGATTGTCAATGGTTCGATAGCTCAGTTTGGATGGGATTTGACCCTCGGTCCTGGCGTTTGAAGACCGGCGCCGCTGTCGCCTATACCAACGGGCCGCCCCCTCAGTCCGTGGGCCGTGTCATCTCAGTCCTTAATGCCGTCCATAAGATACTGTCCCAGTCGTACACCTGACTCACATGTGAAGCAGCAAGAATTTGATTGATGCTCACTGCGACGAAGACAAAATACCTGCTCGCCGGAGGATCATAGCCCATGATAGGGTCTGGTTGAGAAGCACTGTATTAGATGATGGCGATAACCTCGAAGTGGTGGTGGAGTTCTGCTATCTTAGGACAATCGTAAATTTGGATGACGTCAGTAGCGAAATCTGGCGCATTGTTGTAGGGGAATCGTTCATACAACGTCCCTTCACCGTCTACTGAGATCCGGAAGATTTGAAGACCGCACGAGATGTGAGACTTATTGCACACTGTGAGACTTATTGCATGGTCTTGAACCATCCGCCGGACCATCTTCGGCAGTGTGTTTGAGCATGGCGTGTGGAAGAGAACTATGAACCATGACCTTGCAGATATATATGGCGAACCGGTGATATCCTGAGGGTGACAAAGGCCGCCAGGATGCCATCTTCATAACATGCCAGGACTGGGGCATGTTATGAAGATGCTGGACTCCCCTACCAAAATGGTATTCATCAGCGACCCCTAGTTAGGGCACAAGATGTCAGGAAGCACAGCTAGATCGTTGGCTGGATCTGGTGAAGTGGGGCCTGTCGGTGATCGAACATCTACAGGGATGGTAAACTGCTGCCAGGGATCGAGTACCTTGGAGAATTATTGTTGACCGGGCCTTGTCTCGACGACTTGGTCTACAGTGAGCAGGACAAAGAAAGAGAGATAGATAGAGAGAGAGAGAGAGAGAGAGAGAGAGAGAGAGAGAGAAACATGGACAGAAGAAGCCCAATTTGAGATTAAGTGATGGCGTCGAATAGGATCAGGATTTCGGATAGGTAGTATTGAAATAATTTAATAAAACTACTACTGGCAGCTGATTGGTTCCATTCTCTCATTAGAAATATTGCGTCTCAAAAGCAAACGCAAAAATTTTTCCTACGAACGTTCCAGCTTTTAGTGGGTTTTCTTCTCCCCTTCATACACACCTCCCGGCTAACGCTCGTACTTTTTTCTTATGTGTGCACAATAATACAAATGTAAGTCTTTGGTTTCATCACGCCTACTGGTGCTGCGTCGTTTGTGAACGGGCGTCTCATCGGATCGGCGAAGGGGATTGGCCGTCACCGTTCACATTAGGCTTCACTTTCACACCACCTGTCCTGATATACAAATGATACAACTTGTTTCGCATTACCGGCTAATTTGATATTCGATAATATCATCTACACAGTGTGCAGCGGTACAACAGTACGCACCGTGCCACCACCGTGGCTTGCTTTCCTGCTTTGTTCTTTGTCCACCCTTGATCCGGGTACTGTGGAACCGTCACTTGTAGAACATTCCGAGATTATGAGTCTTAATATGTATAAACGCTTCATCGTCGTTGCAAGCACTTGGTTGGTTTGGTTATTAACTTCTATACTTAAATTAGCTTTCTTGCTACTCAGAATTGCTGTCGATGATGCGACAGCATTACTGCAGGACCAATACCCTTTTACGCGCAATGTTACTGAATTTTTACTATTTCGTTACGAAAGAAAAAGAAAACAAAAACGTCTTTACTAAAATAATATAGATAAATACTCAACAATGCCCTCTCCTCTCTAGTTGTCTATGCTTGGTAAGCTAATTAGAGCAGAATTACAAAAAAAGTGTTCACAACAAAACCATGCGAAGGAAATAGTATTTAAAAATTAAAATAGTTTCTAGGCGCTTCAATAACCTAAACACTCTAATTCGTCTTCAGGCCGCGGTGGATTAGATTAAACGGGTTCGCGTCATACACCGCGACAGCTTTCCTTAAGGCCTGTGGAAAAACTCCATCGTTCCGATTTTTCCGCACAGTTCTGTCCAAAATTGTAAATGGATTTTGTAGAATTTATTTTTATTTGTTAAATCACATACAACATTTTGACAGGGCCATACGAAAAAATCGGAACGATGGTGCTGTGTCACAGGCCTAACGGGAACTAATATGTGTATTTGTGTGTTTTGTGTCCTTCTAGGGCTATTGCTTATACATTTGTAGGATAAAGTTTCGCATTCCAAGCGACCATCACCCGGTTCAAACCAGGCACTGGGTCCGGAACGGCCATTTTGTTTTGTACGACTTACACTAGGGGCACTTTTTGTTGTTGTCATTAACGCTAAAGCCTATTTATCAGTAAAAGCTCTAGTTACAACTAAACTATTTCTACTTCTGCTCGCTATTACCATTTCACCCCCCACTCAGGCAGTTTGTGATGCGCTGCTCGTTCTGCTGTTTCTCGCACATAATGTAAAAAGACTTCGGTACAGCTGATAGACTCATCTACAGTATTGTTCAGGTGTCCCACATGTGCTAAACCAATGCGCCAGCGAACCAATTCAAGCGAAACGACGCCCAATTAATGGTCGGTCGATCGACTACAGCTTGCTGTATTCGGGGGTGTTCGAGCGCATTGTTTTATACACGTGGACGATTGTTTTCTATGATCTGCCGAAAACTGTTGCGAATGTTTGCATTCGGCAGATCGGAAAAAAGTCTATCTGTCCGTACAAAGCTTAACGCAAATATTCGCTAATATCGTACCTATGAGTATAATAAAGCGGGATAATAAAAATTAGCACAGACTCACGCCAGTTGTTTATAAACCAAGGCAATGGCAGTGTGTCCTTCATTCAGATACAGAGAGTTTACCCAGTCACTTTGCAATTAGAACGGTATATTTCGTCGGTCTTTTGATATGTATTTCCATTTCTGTCAAGCAATTTCATCCTACCTTCAGTGAGGAACAATTAAAAAATTTGGACGAAATCGATTTTACAACTTTGTCTGTCGGCGGCTCTCAAATGGTGTAAGGTTTGAATTACCTTAACAACCCTGAATCCCCGAGGGGTAGATTGTACTGCTTTATGTGCAATCTACTCCTCAAAATCTCAAACATTACCCCTCAAATACTCTCTCCTTCTTCCTATTCCCACTATCCATTGTCCTATTATTCTCAGTGGTGAAAGTGACTCAGGAGGAGGCCCAAATCCTCTTAAAACCTTAAACAACAACAAATTTCATCCTACCGAATGTATTTCCGATCCTTCCATAAGGCCCCGTGGCCACTGTTGAAATCGATGTAATTCATCTCAACATTGCGATTTAAGCTTTTCTCCGTTGCCTCGGAATAGGTATATTGTGTATGCGTCAGGTTCTCCAAAAAGCGATTTCAAAGCGAGAACATTTCACTCGTGAACACTCGTGAGTACCTGAATTTTTGATTTTGAAATCTCTCGTGGCCCGTAGTCTGAAGGATTGAAAATACATATGAGTGGAATGGAATTATTCGGCAGAAATGAAAAAAAAAAACACCTCACAATCGACGAAATACGCCGTTCAAATCGTAAAGTGACTCGATCAACCCTGTAAGGGTAGGTAGTTTTTGTTTCCCTAATAGACAAATCGTGTTCCGAAGCGCAAACTTAACATCTAACTTGCTGTAATTTATATTACATCTAAGAGATGTAATTTTTGCTGTTGTTTCATATTTATAAATACGAAGAGAGAAAAAAAGTTTTAATTGGGAAGAAAAAAGGGAAATGTTGGTGATGTAACCTCACTCACTCACGTGCGTTGATTATACATAAATTAAACCAGGAAAATAAACTGGATTGTCCGAGGAAATAACGGGTGTGTTCAATAAAACATATAAATATTGAAACAGCTTAACCACTCCAAGCGTAATTGGTCCAGCAGTTTCTATCATGAGTATGAGAATTGTAAGGGATACATGTGAGTGAGATAGAGAGAAAAAACGAGAGTGACAAGGAGATAAAAAGGTATAAGATATAATTTATGTTTCTGCTTTATCGCAGGGAGAGGGGGGGGGGGGGGGGGTGGTCGGGTGTTTGGAAATTGGAAGATCCGAGATAAAGATTATTGCTCTCGCCCATTGACAAGAACGCCTTAATAACCACTATTAAGGATTTTTTTTGCAGTACAAATATCCCTTAATAGTGCTTTAGTAGGTAGACTTTTTCGATAGAGTCTTAAATAGATTGTGTGACCGTGGTCGTCGTGCGGCCGTCACTGAGCATTGGTAGCATAAAGCATCGGGTTGCAATACGCTGACTGCGTAAGAGGAAGGAAGTCGCGCTTAGCGCACGAAACGTTGCCCACCCTTCGCAGTGGCACACTCTACCCTAATACTATTGCTTTTGTCTATTGCTTTGGTGTTACCGGTACCCAGACGTCCAGCAGTAGCGTTCTCCAGCTCCACCTCGTCATGCATTTCGTAATCCTCCTCCACCAGGTCGTCCAGTTCATGTTGTGTGGGATCGCAAACGGTACCGGCGGCCGTCGGATCCGGTTCACCGTCGTCCGGCATGTCAAAGTCCTGCTGATCGAAGGCGGGCGGTTGCTGGAGCAGTTCGAGCTTTTCGTGTGGGGTGCGCTTCTTGCGGAATTCGTACACCAGTGGAAAGATGTGCTCGATGGCGGCTTGCACGTAGGCAACACTGGCGGCTGTGGGAAAAAGTAGAGACGATTAGTTAATCTAGCTAGATTGAAAGGATTTTTTAAAAATATGCGCTCGAGATTATTTCAAAGAGTTTGTGAGGAAAAAAGATCAATCTTTATGGGATTAACCTTGTCCCGGGCAACCACAAAAACTTGGTATTGCAGGCAACAGAGGTACACGGGGTAGCAAGCAACATTGGAGGTTTATAACATTTTCTATACGTAACTGCCCAGTTACCGCTTGGAATAAGGGTAGGGAAAAAATCAAAAATTGAAAAAACTTCAAGCAAATTTGCTTACAAAAAAAAACAAGTTTCAAATCAATCGGTTTCCTGGAATCGGAGAAAAAAACAATAAAAATAGGTTTGACTACCCCCCCGTAGCCGGTTGCCTGGAATAGGTTTGAAAACAATTTATCCAACAATATTTCCTCACCAAAGGTAATATGTTAACCATGTTAACCCTCTCGGCTTAACACTTGTACGACCTGCACCTTTTGTAGGTAATCTTAACTGGTTTTGAAATTTTAAAGTGCAACAATTTTCTTAAGTAAAATAATTAGAACATTGTTTGGATGTTATAATTATTTATCCATCAAACCGTGTATTTTCATTCAGTTAAATATTGTTTTGCTTTCTTGCTACTGAAAATAAGGTTTTTAGTAAAATCTAAAGCAACTTTAGGTACATTATGTGAAAATTAATTTATTTGTAAACTTTGGTCAATATGTATAAGAAAATAAGTTGAATTTACAGAGCTTTACCCAGTTTCTCAGAGTGCGTATAAACTTTTACATGGAGAAATTCACTCTTAGTTCTATCATATAAAAAATATCAAATCACATATGTTCTATCATTCAAATGTTATCAAAAGAGACAAGAACAATAGTATAAGAACAAAAAAACCTCGCGACGAGAACAAAAACATATGGGTACGCTTCAAAAAATCTAGACATATCCTGTATTAAATCGAATAATCGAATAGTGGCATGATTGCTTATCGAGAACAATTGGTCGGATCGATTTGAATTTTTTACAGTAAGCGTATGAGCTTTCTTAAAAATGATTGTTAGTTGTACTTTAGTATCGTACAGATGTAATGTTACCCACTTTACTAACGGTCTATAGAATCGTTTTTAACATTTTTTTTTCTTCCTGCAGCTATTTCCTACACCACAATGATACAAAAACGCTCTATGTCGGAAATAAAAAAATCGGTTAGATAGAACTCGAGATATCTGCCTACAACAAAGACCAATCATTTTGACTAGTCCGGTCCGAAATGGCACATCCCTATCGAATGCCGTACTAGATTCCTTCATACGTAGTTGCAGAGTTCAGGAAATCACTGAAAAATAAATACGAAATAATATTGCCAACACTTACCGGTTACCGTGATACTTCCGGTGGAGAATATCTTCAGCGTGGCACGTGGCGAATGCAGCTTGTACGTGACACCCGGATGCAGTTCTGGCTCGTAGCTGGCGTCCTTTTTGTACTTCTCGGAGAAATTAACGATCTTGATACCCCAAGGCATCGCACAGGTGCCGAGCACGTTGACGATGCGAAAATTTCGCAACCGCACATTGAAGCCGAGCTTTTGCAGACAGCGCGAGTAACGACGGGCTGCAACCTTTGCCTGAAAGTAAAACATCGACAATGAAAAGGATCTGCTAAAAAGACTAGTCGGCATTGGGGGGGAGGGGTTCATTGGTGGAAGGCCGTTGTGCTAAGCTAATGTGTCTTATGGTGCTGGACTGCTAAGTAGACACAATATATAACTACTTTAACGCCAGCTTCCGACTCCACCTTGACCTTTCTTACTTTATAAACACGAAAAAATCGGTTTTCGGATACCATTTGCTATCCTTTGTATAAATCACACCTCCCAGGTCGATCATATAGGGTTTTCGCGGATATAATGAACAAGTTCGCCGAGATATTTACTTGTACAGGTACAATATTGATTCCATTTGCGAGATGTTGAATCGCTTGGATGTTGTTAGTTTTTTTTAACGATATTTTTGTAGAATCACACGTTTTAGTTCCAAGCAACCGGCGCTGTGACAAGTGTAGACAAGCCGAACAGTTGCCTGAGCTGACAATCGAATGACAACCTCCGCGCAATTCTATATCTCACAGATTCAATCAATAATATACTGAAACAAAAAAAATATCTTGGTGAGCTTGTTCGTTATATGTTCGAAAACCCTGTATAAGGTCAGATCAGATAGTAATTTATCCAATTTTTTTTTATCGCCACACCCTGATTGTCTCAATTTCCTACTGTTTGCCAACAATTGTGTAAATGTGCTTCCCCCCTGGATGGCTGCTTGCTATACATAGACGACATTAAATTTCTTCTTTTGGTGTTCCCGGTAACTGATTGTGAGCGTCTCCAAGATCATCTCGTTTGTTTCAATGGGCTTGTACTGTACTTTGGATAATTGTTGTGTAATTTCGTGTAAAATCGAACATGATTGTGGCACTAAACTTTGTAGACTTTTCTTTTCCAAGTTTATATAGATAACTCCCTGAATAAGGCAAACAAAGTGCTCGATCTGATTATTCGTATGTCCTGCTAAAACTACAAACAATTGTGTTAACAGTCCCTTTACTGTTTTTGGGTCCATCCGCTACATGAGAATGTGTCGGTCGTATTGATCTGACTCCAAAACATTCTGGAGTTTACTGGAGGAATAGCAATAGGGAGAGGGAGCAATTAAGACAAGCTGCACAGGGGCCCAAACACGAACATCAGGGGTCCCGAGCTCGAATGCCTACAATGAGCTTCTACTGCAATGTTCCCAACACGAGGCCCGTGATTGAATCCACTCCGGAACTACCACAACTAGACAGTTAATTACTAATTAACGATTCGTCACTAGTTAGCGATTCGTACCTCCTGTTCGACTACAACGTCCTAGTTTCCCATTTCCCAGCTCCCCTTCTCCATGATTCCTATGGTCCCTCAATTTACCCTAGTTTAGGCTATATTAGCTGTAAACCCCCATAGGCAAACAAACTTACATTAATAAATAATGTTAATAATACCTGATCTTCTGACGTTGCACCGGTGCAGGTAATTTTGCCCGAGGACCAGATCGAGGCAGTAGTGTAGGGGCGCCGTAATTTCATCGTCACCATACCGTTTTCCCGGCGAAACTCAACATTATCCCCGTTGAGTGCAATTTCGTGCAGGTTTAGATGGCAACGAACGCTAAACGAGCACACGACATTGTTGATGACGATATCAATTTCCGGTTCCGGCTCGGCGTCCTGTTCGTCGGCCGCTTCCGGTGCGTGATTCGTTTCGGATTGTTCCGGCGACTGTTCTGTAGCTTCGATGTTGGAAACATCGGACACAGCAACAAGCGTACTTTCGCTGGAATCCGTTTTATGGTGCGGGTTGATTGTGTCCTGATTGGTGGAGGAGGTGGTGGGTTGCTGCTGACACTGTCCGATGGCCGATGGGGTAGTGATGGTGGTAACCGGTGCCGGTTCGATTGCGTCCCACACACAGTCGGTCCCGAGTTCCAAAGGCTGTGTGGTCGATTCCGCCTGACGAGGTAGGGGACTGAAGATCTCGTCCAGCGCGCTGGCCGGCGGATCCTCACATCCGCTTGATGTTAGAATGTTAAATGTACTTACGCTAGCCGTGCCTCGATTTGTTCGATACTGCTCAGTTCTGTGATGATTGTTGCTATCGAGCGTTGGTGAAGACACGACGACAAATGCACCGGTGGAACTGTTGCCTCGGTGCAGCAAGTTCCCAGTGGCAGTGTGATGGTCGGCGGTTTGTAGCGCATGGTTAGGCAGCAGGTGATGGATGAGCGTTTTCGAAACGGGCAGGAACGTTTTCACCAGACCGACGCCACCGCCGGCCGCCGATGTACCAACCAGTGCCGTTGGCGTACCGGGGCCGGATACCGTCGGATTGCTGACGCTGCCATCCGGCGCACCGGCACTGTTCGAACTGGTTGCTGTGAGGCCACCGTTCATGAAGGTTTTCTGCTGTAGCAGTGTAGCAGCCATACTACCTCCTTGAGAGGTGCTATGCATCAAGTCGCAACGGTTGGTCCTTGATTGGGGGGAAAGTAGTAAATGCTTAGCTCTCTATACTTGTCCGCTGATCCTACGATAATGCGCTTCCGGTTCGATTGTCCACCTTTTTTTTTTTTTTTTTTTTGTTATGTTGCTCTCGGGTGATTTGTTTCTACAAATTTTCCCCACGGAAGGAAATCTGAAGGCCACTCGCTCCCTAGGCTGTGATAATATATTATCGCTCTGCAATGGAAAAGAAATTAAAATTTAAATTTAAACACCGGATGGAGTGGGGAGAGAAGAGGCGGGGTGAAGGGTTGGGGGTATCGGTCCCGACAAATAGTGTCCGCTGTCGGGATGTAGCGACTATCTTCTCATTTCCTCACTGATAATCGTGTTCACCAGACTGCAGATTAAGATCAGCTCTTACGTAAAGTGTGTAAATTGAACTAGAGAAAGAAATTACAGTGAGGTCTCTCTAGTTTGGAAACTCCTCTTATTTGAATATTTTCTTCGTTTGCAATGCATTTTTGTTTCTCGAATTTGGAAAACATCCCTTATTTCGTAACCCTCTAGTTCACATATGATGTTTGTAGGGTGTTTATTCTCTAATTTACAATTGTTTACCATGTTTCTAATAGCAACTGACAGATTATTTCTTATTACGTATGTTCAAATCCGGATGCTTCAATTTTCTTCAAGCTGTAATAGTGGCAAAATGAAGGACAATCGCTTGTGGTTTGTGAACAGTGTTTGAAGAACTGTGGAAAAATGTAATTTACAGCTCATATTTGCTGCGTTTTTATCCAGGGTCAAGTAGCCTGGATGAAATCTTCATCTAGAAAAATTCCCTCTAATCTAAAAAAAATCTAAAAGCTCTCTTATTCAACAATCCCGAAGGATTGCAGATTAGAGAGAGAGAAAGAGAGAGAGAGAGAGAAGGAGAGAGAGAGAGAGAGAGAGAGAGAGAGAGAGAGAGAGAGAGAGAGAGAGAGAGAGAGAGAGAGAGAACGAGAGTTCACTACATTCGAAGAATGAATAATTTCTGTAGATCAATGTGATCTACACATAATACTGCAGCTGATGTAACAAAAGGAATACTTTCGAGCAAACAAATTTGTGTCAAGATTATCAATCTTGAACGAGACACACAACGGTGTCTTTGATGCAACCTAAAAAAGGCAAAATGGTGAACTTCTTCTTGGCTTAACGGACCTTCTAAGGTCACGCGCGCCGGCCATCCAATGGCTTTACCAGACTTGCTGATATGACAATTGAGTAGTCAGTCCTCACTACGAGGGAACGGTCCCTGATGGGATTTGAACGCCGGTTCTGCCGTATGCTGAAGACTAGCGCCATTGTCGCCTCTACCACCGAGCCGCACCAACCAGTGATCTATGGGTCAAAAACATAATCAGCGACCAGGGGTGGTGAGTTCACCAGCATCAGCACTGTATGACTAATGCACAAAGTTCAACACATTCTTCAGCATGTCCGTCATGTCCGGTATACCGGGAGGAACAGTTAATAGCGCCCGCGTGAGATGGAGACACGCATAACAGATAAAGATCCTTTTCTGTTCATATGAACGCTTTGAGGATGCGTTGCTTGGACACATTCCCACCACCCTCTCCCTCTTCTCATCCCGCGCTCGGAAATATAATCATACATTGCAACCGGAAGCAATGAAAGATCATCAAAAGAAAGCATGTCCGCACGATTGCGTAGGAAGGGGAGGGGAGGGGGGGGAGGGTGATAAACGGATGACACAGTGAGTGGAAAACAGCAACAAAAATGCAATTGAAAATTATGTGAAACCCTCTCTGCAAGCATGTACTTACTATTATGCGCGATTGCGGCTCGGCGGGCGCATTCCGTTGGTGGTGTTGCTCCGTGCGTACGCTTAACGAGTAGATGCTACTTAACAGGTTAACAGGCACTACCTTCCCGTCTATTGCAAACCTTTCCTCCCAGCGCAACCATACAAACTCGGCCCTCCGGGAACCTATACACGGGCAGGTTAAAAATCTTTCCGTCCACTGTTTGCTGTACTGGAGCCTTTAACCCCGTCCATCTAGCCAAAACAGGCCAACTTCCTGCTTTTCCTGCACTCTATGCTGCAAGGTTTGGTTCGATTTTTTCCTTTTTCTTTTGCTTGCCCCGTTCGCGAACCGTGTACACTCTCTGCTCGTCTGCTTTTTACTGCTCCCCCTTTCAATTACATTCAGCAGCAGCAGCAGTACCACCACCAGCTAGGAAACTTATCGTCAACGGTGGGCGGACGGGGTTGCGAGGCGACAAACACGGCGGCCAGCGTTGCTTCAGGAGCGCGGAATCGGTTCGAGGATACGCGACTCGCGTGCAAAAGGAACCATCGAAATCGACCGGAAATATTGCTAATAGAACGACGCTCACAGCTCAGCCATTTTCGTGCTGAGAAATAAGACTGCGCCGTCAGGACCGTCAATCAAGTTACGGGTAGTCCCGTAAGGGTGTTGCGTTTACATTCGCTGGGTATTGGAATGGACCGATTAGTTGTCGGCTGAATTTGCCCGTTTGCTGTGTGCTTAGAACAGACACATGTTACACTGTCAAATTGGGTTTTGCCAACCATCAGCAGCACAAAGCTCGAGCTCGTCCTAACTCGCTCTAACGCTCGCTCCGAGCGTTAGGGCGAGTCGACTTTTGCTGACATTTACCAGCTTAAAATTTACAGTTGTCATAAACAGCAATAAAAATGGCCAAGCACCACCGCCACACACCTCAATGACGCTCCAATCTCTTCGGTGGTGTGCTTGTTTGTTTGGGAATCGATTCCTAAACATCTCTATGTCGCCCCATCCGGTGGTGTGAAAGGTTGTGAAATGAGGATGTTAAATGTTAAAATGTTGTTAAAAAACTATTTCGTATTGAAAAGATGTTTTTTTTCGGAATGATCATCAAAACGGCTAATGCGGCTGGTGCCGTTTGAATGGTTTGCTGTACAATTGTCGAGAATTAACTGAGTGGAAAAGATTCTTTTCCTTTCTAGTAAATCATGCAAAATCTATGCTGGAAGCACGCAAAATGTCAGATTGTGCTGGTAGTGTAGTTAAAAGAATATTAATTTATCGATTTTTGTCGTCATTATGCTTGTTTTGTTAGTCTGGCGAAACTAGTTCAGTTTATCTACACCATAATTAAGTTAAAAAAATATTATTTTTCAACCTAATTTTGCTATATTCAACCGTTTTAAATAACACGGTCATAAATAAACTGCACCTTCAACATGTCAAATAATCGATCGTTCAACTCCCTTTTATAAACCGTGTGCATATTGTAAACACAGTTCGCGGACACTTTCCTAGGAATTGTACGTACGAAATACGGGTATGCTAGCCGAATCTTTTGCACTGCCCAAATGACAATTCACAATAGACAGTTATCTTGTCAGCAAAGGGGGTGAGGGAAGATAAACAACAGAGAAGAAGCAGAAGAGCAATGGTGTGTTGGACCGCGCAGTTGACCTGTAGGGAGAAAGAGATAGCATCTATAGAAAACGAGAGAAAATAAACAAAGCTAATCGGCATTCAGTCGGATTTCAAAACAAAAACAAACTGTTTTCTGCTTAGAAAAGCTTTTTTCGACATGGAATAGTTTTATGTAATAAATGTGTGCAAAATTCAAAGTGCAAAGTGCACGAGGAATGCTGAGCCAGCTGAGAGAGCCGATAAAGAACACATCGGCCGGGAACAAGAAGCGTAAAATTTACCCGGAACCAGCGTTATTGGTAAACGTTTAACTTTAATGATACCTCGGAGCTGGAATGTGAAGTGAGCACGTATAGCGCAGTGTTAAGCCAATAGAAATAAGCCAAAACAATGATAAATATCAAACACTTCTCTTACACGCATACATACATACACACGTACAGCTCGTTTCGGCTTGTATTTCAGCGGTTCATTTCGTCTTGTACTTCAGCGGTTCATTTCGTCTTGTACTTCAGCGGTTCATTTCGCCTTGTACATCAGACCAGCGATACATTTCGGCTGGTTTTGAGTGAACCAGCGGTTCATGTAGTCTTGTACTCGAGTGAACGGAAGACCAGAGCAAGACGAGTACAAGATCGGATTGTTAGCAGGGAATTTAACCGTGATGAATTGCCATTTGGGTGGCGAAGTTGTTGCTGTGAATTTCATTCTCCATTTAGTGAAGGCCGTAATCCGGACGGTGAATAAAATATTCGGAAAAAGCATTACCCAGTGCAGGATTGATGGAGAACGGTGAGGAAGAGAATAGTGAAGGTATCCCGTCCGGTGATCCGAATGTGGCGGACGCGAACGCCGAGAAGGCCGAGCTGGAAGCGTTCGTAACCAACTTGCAGGAACGCTACCGGCAGAAGGCACAAGAACGTCAACAGAACCAATCGCCCGAACGTCCGGCGGAAGAGGATTTCTTTCGCTATGATTCGAGCCTCAAGAAGAACACGGCGTTTGTGAAGCGGCTGAAACAGTTCACCACCCAGCAGCTGCCGTCCCTGATGCAGGACGTGTCCGGATTAAACTTGACCAAATACATCTCCGAGGTAAGTGCGGCTCTGGTCGAGGCAAAACTGAAGATGAGCGATATCGGCGCAGTGCTGACGCTTTGCAACCATCTGCACCGGAACTATGCCGACTTTGCGCAGACGTTGCTCGAAAACTGGCAGAAACTGCTGTTGATAAAGCCGGGTGAGAAGGTGGCGAATCCGAGCAAGATGCGTGTCGATTTGCGCTTCTACGCGGAACTGATCAGTGTGGGAATTTTCCCGAACAAAACGGGACTGCCGCTGCTCGGTGCGTGCCTTACTGGATTGATTACGCAGGACAAGGAGGAGCACGTTAATCTGTCAATTGTGCTGTCGTTCTGCAAACACTGTGGCGATGAGTACGCCGGACTGGTTCCGACCCGCATAGCCGAGCTGGCCAAGAAGTATGACGTTACGGTGCCGGTATCACCACTGCTTCCTGCCGACCGGCAAAGCAATTTGCGAAATCTTCTACGCGATTACTACCAATCGCTGGCGGAGCATTTGCGGTCGGAGCATCGGCAGCTGCAGCTGGCAGAAAAATCTCGACGCAAAATGCTCCAATCGAAGGGTGAAGTAACGGCCGAGAAGCGGGAACAGCTGGCCCAACTACAAGCGTCGTACGAAAAGCTGCACGCATCTACGAGCGCGCTGGCCGATTTGCTCAATGAATGCGTGCCGCAGCTGGAGGAACTGCCAGAAACGAGCGCTGCGACCGAAGGTTCCATACTGGATATACGTGCCGGTGAGGAATTACAGCTCGGGACGCTTGATCCGTGGCGCGATGAGGAAACGAAATCATTCTACGTCGATCTGCCCGATTTGCGCCAGTTTTTGCCGAACTACTGTGACAAGAAGCAACCGGGCGGGGACGGGAGCAGTACGCAGAATGCGCAACAAATGCAAGAGCTGCCCCAACAGGACGATGACGATGATAATGAGGATACGGTGGAACTCCTACCGGATATGTTGGCCGGTCCGCCCATCACGGAGGAAACGCTTGATATGGAGCTACCGGAGCTGGATGCGGATTTGAGCTTTTCCGAGTCTATATCGTCTCTGCAGGATGAGGAAGAACCGGCGGGTCCGGACGGGGAAGCATTCAAGGATGGAACGGGCGGAAGTTCTTTCGCCGGTGTTGGCAATGGTGGCACACCGAGCAATCAAGGCAATCGGCGCTATTTCGAGCAGTTTGTACAGAATCTACAAAACTGCGTTAACCGTGAGCTGATCGATAATGCGGCGATCGATTTTCTGCTCAACTTGAACACCAAAAGCAAGCGCAAACGGTTGGTGAAGGTACTGTTCGGGGTGCAACGCACGCGGCTCGATCTGTTACCGATGTACGCACGTTTCGTCGCCATCATCGATCTCGTATCGCCGGACGTTGCGCACGAGCTCTGCCAGATGCTGAAGATCGATTTTAAGTACCATCTGAAAAAGAAGGATCAAATTAACATCGAAACGAAAATAAAGGTTGTGCGGTATATTGGGGAGCTGGTCAAATTCGGGATCTACAAGAAGCTAGAAGCGTTGTACTGTTTGCGCTGCTTGCTGCACAGCTTTCAGCATCACAACGTAGAGATGACGTGCGCTTTTCTGGAGGTTTGCGGCGTCTATCTCTACAACTGTCCAGACAGTCGGATGCGGACGAACGCTTTTCTCGAGCAGATGATGCGACTAAAGATGAACATTACGATGCTGGACCGATATGTGCAGCAGGTAGAGAACGTGTACTATCTGGTAAAGCGACCGGAAGGGTTGAAAGTGACGCGCAAGGAGCGTCCACTCATCCACACGTACATCCGGCAGCTTATCTTTAAAGAGCTCGATAAAGGGAACGTTGACAAGATGATACAGCTGTTGCGTCGGTTAAACTGGGACGACAAGGGCACGTTCAACTACGCGGTGCGATGTTTGTCACGTGCCTATAACACCCGGTACCATCTGATTCGTAGCCTTGCTGATCTGTTGGCCGGATTGAATTCGTACCAGGAGCGAGCGGTAGTCCGCGTGATTGATACGGTGCTGGAGGACATACGGGCAGGTTTGGAGATACACGACAACAAGCTGGCACAGCGTCGCGTAGCGATGGTGAAATATTTGGGCGAACTCTACAACTATCAGCTGGTCGATTCGGACAACATCCTTAACACGCTGTACTCGATCATCTCGTTCGGTGTGACACTGTCGCACGATGGGCCACCATCGATCGGTGATCCGCCCGAGTCACTGTTCCGGTTGAAGTTGGCCTGTGTGCTGCTGGATACATGCGGGCAATACTTCACAGCCGGCGAGAATCGTCGTCGGTTGGACTATTTTCTCGTCTTTTTACAACAGTACTACTGGTACAAGAAATCGCATCCGTACTTTGCTACCAGCAGTAGCGGCGGTATTGGAGCTGGTGCGAACTTGGAGAAAAAACCGACACCAAACGCGGGATCAAACGTAAAGGATCTATTCCCAATTCTGATCGATCACATGTACCGGGAATGTTTGAAGTTTTTGCGCCCGAAGCTAAAACTGTACACCAGCTTTGAGCAGGCAAAGGAAGCGGTCCAATCATTGCGACAGAAGATTTTCCCCGCCGGTGAGCTGGAACGGATGAACCAGGAGGCGGAAAAAGCAAATGAGCAGCAGCCGAACAGTTTGCGCACGGTGAGTGATGCACCAGAGTCCTCGGATCATGAGGATTCGCTGCAATCGGACGACTGTACGTCGGATGCGGGCGATGACATGTCGGAAGGGTACGGTACGAAGCGTCCGAACGGTAAGCGGCAGTCGGTTGACGATGAGGACGATGGTACACCTTCACCACCAGTCGATGATGGTGCCGATCAGGAGCTTGAAGGGTACGACGAGGAGGACGACGAGGAGGAGGAAGAAGATAACGAAGAGGAGGGCGAGTATTACGATGACGATCGGGATGGTGTGCTGGAGGTGGAGGGATTGCAAGCACCGCACCAGAAGCAACCGGAGGACCTAGAATTCGAGCGTGAGTTTGAGCGGATGTCGTCCGAGTACTGTCAGCAGCGGGCGAAAGATTCAGCGAAACTGAATCCCAAACATGTTCCCATTCCGATCACGTTTCGCAACGAGACGAAGAAAACGTACGACCAGCTACAGGTAAGAACTTATGATGGTATTTCTGTTGGATCGTAAGCTCACACGGCTCTCATTTTGCGCAAAGCTTTCGCATGTTCAAATGATCGTGAAGCATATGATATGATTACGGTAATCCATAGCCGTTTTATAGATTTTTTCAAAATTTTCTGACGAAACAACATCTTTCGAGCGACCCCTGCGCTTTGCATCGGCTGTGTCGTTACGGCCACTTTGAAACACACAAAATAAATACTTAATGCTTGTAGTTGGTCGATTCGAGGTAAGACTGATCAAGCTATTGTATGGTTTGAACAGTGTTTTTACCCATCAAACAATCAATCATCAATCAATTTGAATCAGTCCAACAAATCCGCAGTTATCCATGCTTTGTGCGCTATATCAGAAATTGCTCCACACAAAACGCTATAACTCTTCATGTAATCTGACTGATAGCTATCAAATTTATCCATGTGTGTTTTCAAGGTTGGCCAAAACTGGAAAACATTTCAATTAATTTTTTTGTGAGGCAGTTTATATACCAGAAGTACAACTTATCTACACCCACCTATTAACCAACTGAACATTCATTTCAGGAACCAACAAACGTTAAACCCGACACCGTACCGTTCGCGCTGATGATACGCGGCAAGGGTAAGCAGCAGCTGTACAAAACGTTCGAAGCACCGGAGGACAGTTCGCTGGCCCAGTACATCCGAGAGCAGGAACGCAAGCTACAGGAGGAGAAGGACAGTGTTAAGCGGCTAACGCTAAACATCTCCGAACGACTCGAAGAAGAAGATTATCAGGAGTCGCTGAATCAAACGTCCCGGACGGTGGATCCGTTGCGGATGCGACCACTAAAGCTGGCCAAATTTAAACATCCCAAGGGTGTACCCGACATCGATGCCATCTTTCATTGAATGGCGAATAGCGCACGAAGACAAACTCACATTATCGGTGTCGGCTGAATACACCATATCTCGCCAATACAAGGTGTTGTCAGATTTAAGAAACCATCGCCAATTAGTACAGTGCTATAAAAGTATAAAAGTGCGATGAGTTAGGGCAAAGGTCCTCTTCAGCGAACCACTGAGAAAAGAACAGGAGATTTTTTAACGCTACATGCAAACCCAACGTAAAATAGTTGGGTTTGCATGTAGCGTTAAAAAAAAACCCAACCCAAGTTAAAATAGTTTCCATTATGGAAACGTTTCGACCCCGCTATCCAAAAGCACCACGAGCTAGGAACGATTTAATGTGCCACGGCATTGTGTATAGTAAACGATTTTGACCAAAAACGTACATGTATGAGCAAAAACCTACTTGAGTGTACCACCTACATGAAGGATTTTTTTTGGCGGTATTATGGATGAAATGTGAAGCTGTTCTGTCTCTTTGTAAAATCATTTTATGCCGAGTTGGTTGGGGAAAACTTATGAGGAATATATAGGAGATAGAGAATGTTTTATAAACCAAACATTTGGGTTTAAACAGTCGATTAAAAAAAAAAAACTAAACAAAAAGAGATAATTTTGCCCAATGCTTCCTGCTCTTTCCTGTTTACTGCTTACCATGATGACTAACATGATGCTGCTTTCTTTACATCAAAGGCTACCAAAAGTAGAGGCCCTTACGTAATTTATAGTGCCTGGCTTAGATTATGGAATAAATAAGTACTAGTGGTTCATAGTACGTAATGATGAACTGCTGTCAAATATTTAGATTGATAATTTTGTGCATTCGAGAAATTAGCAGAATAGATCTCTTTATACTTGGGGGCCCGATGGTCGCTCGAGAACGGCACCGGTCTTCATCATACGACAGGACCAGGATTTAAATTCAATCCGCACCACAGTACCCCCGTAGTGGGGACTAGCTATCTAGGTATCAGCGAGTCTAGTAAGCCATTTGATGGTCGACGTGATCTAAGAAGGGGATTGATAAGTCTAGAAGAAGACTTGTTTAGGAATACACAAAATTTATTTTATTTTTTTGTCATTATCGATGCCTTGATTCACTAATGTTATGAGTTCCATTCGTATTTGAGCGGTTTACCAACCGCCCAAGTATAACAGCCCTACAATTGTGAGTTAATTTTTTATTACGATAACCAACGAATGGGCCAATAGGCAGCCAAATGTGTTGTAATGCTTGATTTCGAATCGATCATATTGTTTTGCTGCTGTAACCGACGGGGAACTGTCAGCGGATGACAGCTTCAAAGTAATTGTTGGGCATGATCTGTTGTAGTTGGTGATGATCTCCAATTCCAGTTGAGATAACTTCCTTCTTTTAGATCACAACTAACTGCTACCTAGGCTAGACTTGATAATGGACAACGCAGAGGGCAATCCCTTACCACGGATCATACTCCTGCTCAGCGGAAAACGGAAATGTGGCAAAGACTTTCTAGCGGACGCCCTGCTTAAAAAGTAGGTGAACTTTACCACTCGTCACGATCGCTGACAACCCTAACTCCATTTATCTGTATCTCTTTTAGGCTCGGAACGGAAGTGGCACAAATAGTACGCATCTCGGAACCCATCAAACGACACTGGGCCGACTGTATGGGGTTGAATTTGGGCGAGCTTCTCAGTGACGGTGCGTACAAGGAGCGGTACCGCAAAGAGATGATTGAATGGAGCGATGCACGTCGGCAGGAAGATTACGGTGTGTTTTGTCGAGCGGCGTGTACCACAATCAATCGGCCAATTTGTATCGTAAGCGATGTACGGCGGAAGACGGATGTGCGCTACTTCCGGGAATCGTTCGGCCCGGAACGGATACGTACGGTGCGGATTGAAGCGAGCGAAGCGATACGTGCGGAACGAGGATGGCAATTTCAAACGGGCGTTGATGATGTACAGTCGGAATGCGATCTGGATGACTATGGACCGTGGGATCTGCTGGTGACGAATGAGCATACGGACGAGGTGGAAGCGTTGTTGGAGAGATTGACGAAGTTGGTCATGAGCTAGATTGAGCATTACATTGTGAATCATCCAGGACATAAGGGTAAGGGAAGCCATTTTTGGGCAAAACGAAGGTAACTATTAATTTTTTCTGTATTATATAAGTTGTGATCGGGAATGGATTTAAATTTGGTTTCAAAACATCAAAGATTGTTTTATTTGTTTTTTTTTTACTTAAAAAGATTTACACAATAGACAGCATTTGAGAATATAGCTATATGGTTCAGTCAAGATTTTTTGTCAGAACCTGACCGGGGGCTCATCGAAAATTGTTTTCACAGTGTAAACATTCCAAGATGTAGGATAGCTCTGGGGAAGTCTGTTATTACACGTTACAAGTGTAAGGAAAGCACACTTTCTTTGATGTGCCCACTTGCCCTACGGAGCTCACCTACGACTCCGGAACCGTCTTCGACCTTGTCATCCGCAATCGTCGGAACCGTTGGAACCGTCCGGAAGCGTAGTCGGTAAGGCGCATTTTTTCTTTTTGATGTGATGTTTTATGTCTTCGTTTCGCTCTGCGTGCACATTTGATAATCGAATCGATAATTGTATATGTTATATCAATGGGTTGGTTTTTTTATAACATGATATTTTTGGGTTTTTTTATTACATAGACAAATTGTGTTAATATAAAGATTGTCATCCGAAATGCTTTAGCCTTCGTTTCAATGACCAAAAATACACCTTTACTTCTAATAACCACAAACTGCCGGGTAGATCATAGAGTTTCATAGAGCCGAATAAGAAAGCTAATAACTTTTGATCTGCTCGTCCTATTTGTACGAAAATTTCGGTAGGTAGTTATAGAAAATAAGTACTTTTCTTGACTAATAATATAGAATAATAATATAGATAATAAGTATACATTGAAAGTTTAATTAAAAGTATTGAATTAAAGTACTAAACACAGTACTTGAACAAAAATTAAAAAAAATGGGGTTTTACAGATGATAGAAAAGAAAAAGTGTTTCTATGCATTCCAAAAGTTGATAGCTCTATTTTATGAAATGAAATTGAAAAATAAATATAGGAAACATTCCCGGCTAAGTGGTTATTGAAAGTTATCAGAGTTATATAAATTATCTAATATCAAAGGTGCACGCAGAGAAGGTAACAATCATCACTTAAAAAAAGCACCTAGCCGACTGCGCACCCGGACGGTTCCAATGTTTCCGGAAGATTCTCACGGTTACGGACAGTTCCAATGGTTCCGTATACGGTTCTGGACGGTTCCGGACGGATCTAGCCGTATTCTGGACATTACGCCATTTAGTAAAGGAAAAAAGAGACACACACACACAATTCCTGTTTAGCGATAGTACTGGCTGGTGGATTGGCTCCAGTGGGAGGACGCGTTAGATGATTGTTGTTGCTGCTGGGGTGATGATATTTGATGACTGTACGGTGAATAACCAGGCCGGGACAAATGCTGCTGAACTGGGGACTGTTGTGCGAGACTGTTGCTGTGAATGTGTTGCTGGTTGCCAGCTGCAAACAGTTATAGAGAAGTATGAAAAACATGGAAAATTACAACCTACCTTCGTCTGTTACGTACCGGAATGGCTTGTGCTGTACGAACCGGCGCTGCTATAATTGTAGTAACCGTCACCAATCGCTCGAGGTGAATGAAGCTGTTCGGTGGAGGATTTTTTCCGCAACGAAGCTACCCCGCCCGAGTTCACCTTTTCCGACAGCAGCTTACTCATCGGCGACAGTTGCATCGGCTGTATGGGGACAGTTTGTTGCGCTGGCGGAATAATCAACGGTTGTATGGATGGCACTGCTGGGGCAGGATTTGTCACGTGTCGATGGTTGATGTGTGCCTGTAGATCGCGCTGGGATAGGTAGGTGCGCCGGCAGCCCGTATTCCCGTACCGTGTACCACCGTGTGTGCACATAAAAACTGTCCCGAGTCGGGTCTGTTCTACGCGGGTCACCTTTTCCTTACAGCGCGGACACACCTTCCACGTGTCGGAACGGGCACACTGTAGACAAAACACGTGCTTGCACGGTATCATGCGACCGTAGATCAGTATCGGATTGTCACACTCGTCGCAGCAGTAGATCATCGGGTTCAGCACCTTTTCGCCGATTAGGTTTACCCGGTGGTTCCAGTTCAGGTGCAGCATCGGCTCCGGTGGTCCACGGCTGATGGTGGTAAAGGTCGGTGCCTCTAGCTGGGAAATGTCTGCCTCCATGTCGATTACGAGCGGTGCGCTCGTCGGTGCCGGTAAATCGATTACCGCCGGCAATGGTTCCGGATCCGGTTCAGCTGGTTCAGGTAGAACTTCTGGCGGTTGTAATACCACCACCGGTGCTGTTTGTTCTTTTTTTGTAACTTCTCGCTCTTCAACGCTACGTCGTTTGCCGGCTGTGGATATTTGTTGCTTTTCCGAAAGCATATCGTTCTCTTTTTCCGGTGGTTCCGGTGATGCAACTTCCTCCTCTTCATCCGAGGAGATTACACGGGACGCTTTCTTTCCCCGACCGCGGCCACGACCACGGCCACGCCCTCGGGTGCCTCTGGTGCGTCCTCGTCCCCGACCGGACCGTTTCGTGCCACTGTCGTCCGAATCCATAGTATCGTGGGCTGATTTTGTGTACTTATTTACGCTCGCCTTTAGTTCCTATTATCGTCATATAATGTATTTACTTCTCTCCTAGTGCGCGTAAACAATGTGCCAGCCAATTCATCCATCGAGCTTTCGGGTCGTACCCTTAAATATTGTTACAAGGATAAAATCAACGAACTAACAATTGTAGGAATATAACGCAGCAATACTTACCGATCCCAATGTATATACGACTAAGGATCGGAATATGAACCTTTTAGATCGTACTAAGTGGGTGTTGTTTTTCGTACCATTATGTGGACCAAACGAAAAAAATTAGTTGTTGCCTTTCCCACATCAGCGAATGCAACTTCGCGTCCTGTTTTTTGTTTTTCTTTTGTTTTGTTTAACTTTTCTTCGATGTGTGTTTAAAGTGTGTACTTCAATACTGTGCACATTGAGTTCAGCGCAGCTTACAGATGAAAAAAATGCATTTTATTTAGCAATCGGAGGGCAAAATAATAGTTTCAATGGAAACAAAAAAAATTTACTTGTATTTTATCGAATTTTCTGTTCCTATATAATCATTTTGTTATTTTATTTACAATTAAATATGACGGTCCAGGTCATTTTGTTATTTTATACGCAAAAAAAAACCAAAATTCAAAATGTAGCGAACTTTGCCCAGTGTGAAAAAGTCAAATTTGTCAAATTGTAAACAACTTATTCGTGGGTTACATTTGTGCGCATTACAGCATACAGTCGTGTTGTGCTTTTTTGTTCCATTCTGCTCATAATATTTGCAGTTAAAAAAGCTTCATCATATTTTTGGATGATTACGTTCATACATTTCATCCTAACAGTTGATAACCAATCTAATTGTGCGGCTTCCCCCCTGAAAGTCCGGGGTAAGTTATCAAGTTTGTTGTTCATTCAAAGTAGCGCACGTGTTTCACGTTGATCGTTGAATGCTTTTTCGTTAATTAGAAAATGTTTAATTTTTTTATATGATGAACCAATGATGAACATTTTTTTATGAACAACCAATTTCTGCCCTAAAGTATTAAAACTATACTAGTCTTAGCATATTAATATAACATTTTGTAGAAAAAAAACATACTAAAAGCTCTAGTTTTGCAGAGAAAAAACATGCTTAAAGCGGGAAAAAGAGCGGGAACGATAAAGGATAGTGAGGAATAAAAATCAAAGGAAGAGTAAAAGTGTTTGACTCATCTGAAACGTGAAAAAAGAGAAATTTACACGGCAAATTGCCGGGGTTCAAATTGCATTCGAGGACCGTCCCTGGTCCTCGGAACATAGTCCGTAGTGAGCACTTTGTTCCAAGTATCCAACTATGTTGTAACAGAAGCCTAGTAAGCCATTCGGTGACCGGCGTGACGTATTAGATCGTTAAGCCAAGAAGAAGTATGTTGCGTTTCCAAAGCCGGAGGATTACTAGGACGAAGAGATCTTGAAGGAACATACAAAAAGACAGAGGAAAGTGTATATCTAGAGTATTTGTTAATTCAACCAGTAAGCCTCCTATAAAACATGTTTGAAACACATGACGCCTTTGACTTAGTGTTGTGAGTCTAGAGCAAACAGAAGTCGCCTGGAGTCATACGGCGGTATTGGTGTTGAGCTGAGTCAAAGATGCATTTATAAGCGACTAGAGTGAAATATCTTTGAATATTCCCAATTCTAGTTGTACTCTCAATAGTGGATCACAAGTAGGATCTCGGCAATAAACAGATACACGAGTGATGAATACAAGAGTCCTGTTGGCTTTCAGTTAGACTTCGGTTAGACACGTTCTCTGAAGCTCAACTTGAAATCAAGTATCACACCAAGGTCACCGAATAGATGTAACATGGGCAAGAGAAGTTTGCGACAATGAATAATTAAACAAAATAGGACTACAAGAATGAGAGAAGGAAATAACAGAACACTTAGAAAGGGAGAACATATGAAGAACTCCTAATAGAAAAGGAATCCAAAGCATTTTGACTCAATAATTCGTAACTGAACGATAATTGTGTTGCTTTCGGAAGATAATACTCGATAAAGAAGATATACAACATAAAATGGTTAAAATATATACCACATCAACCTGCTGTTAACTCAGCTCTAATCTCAGTAAAATTTACATTACACCATGAAACACATGCTTTAAACTGCTTAACACTTCATCTTGGTCTACAGTTGGCCTACGTTTTAAAGCACATCGGATACCTGTAATACTTATAGCTTTTGGGAAGTTTTTTTCTTCACTTTGCGGAAGGATATGTTTGATACACTGCCGACGTTGTACTCTCCCTTACCGAGGTGTACCGAACAGGGGAAGTAAAACCTAACCCCTGCGCCTTGAGCCTTCGCTTAAGGCACACAATTACTAGCCCAATAATGATGCCTAGACCAACGACGATGCCTACCGAAAGTAGCGACAGGAAAATGGCACCGGGTCGCAGAAAGGCGGGCTTCTCGTACACCGCATTACTTGGACCATCGTGTACCGGCTGATCGCATACCTCGATGTGGGTTAGATCGGACAGGTGCAAGGTTGTCAGTAGGTAGGGCGTTTCGCAGCGCGTCTCGTCCTCCTCGTCGTAGTCCGGTAGGTTGGAAAACCGTACCAACTGAAGCACTTGCTGAAGGGCACAGTCACAGTGCCATGGGTTTTCGTTCAGTAACAGTACCTCAAGAGCGTTGGTGTATGTACTCTCGTCGTGCTGTACAAAGGTACCATCCTCTACTGGTGTATGCAGGTGTTTTAGGTTCGATTGGGCTAGATCCAGCTGGGGAGGAGGAAAAATAGGTTATCTTAATGTCTCGAAGTATTATTGTGAGAGCACAGCAACGTACCTCTTTCAAGCCGGATACATGTTGCAATACTGTCAGGTCAAACACTTCCAGTGCCGTATTGTTCCGTCCCGTGAATGTTCTTAGTAGTTTAACATTTTGAAATGTATCAATCTCTACAGTGTGCAGCGCTGACATGCTGCTGACATTTATCTGAACTAGCTGTTCCAGTGCTAAAGTTAAAATGTTTAAAATTAGTCAAAAAAAAAACACCACAACGACACTCGTGGTAAAGGATCGCCATACTCACGCTGGGCAAAGGTTAGCACTTCAATTGGGTTTTCGGCCAGATGTAGAAACTGCAACGATACCAGCTGATAAACTGCTTGCGGTATCGTTGTGAACAGGTTTCCTTGAAGGTAGAGTTCGCTGAGCGCCCTCATTTCACCAAACACCGTTTCATCGATGTCCGTTAGCGAGGCGTACGATAAATCCAGGTGTTCTACGTTAACCAGCTGCGCTAATGCACGCGCCGTGTTGGACGATATCTGGCCGAGGGGATTGTGGGCGAGGGATAGATGGCGTAAGCTGACGATATGCTCAAATGCATCATCCTGCAGCTGCGTTATCACGTTCGAGGATAGATCCAGCTCGTCCAACAGCAACGGTACACCGTTCTCCGCTGCGCTGTACTGTCCCCGAAAGACATCGCCACTGAGTGAATCACCGGGTAGTTTGTTGAAGCTTAAATCAACACGCAAAATGTTGGCCGTGTCTATAAACAAACCCCCGGCAAGGCTTTCCAGATTGCAGTGGCGACAGCTAAACACTAGGGTCGTGTTGGTGGCCGGCAGTTGCTGTAGTTTGGTAATGTTATTAAACGATAACGACAGGACAATCTCACGCTCCGGATCGGTTGTAATGAAGCGTTCCGGCCAGCTTCCGATCATGTGCTGCAAGTTTTTGCGGGAACAATCCAGCAAGTCGTAGCTCAGCACGGTAGAGCTTTTGTTAGCGATCAAACATGTGCATCTGTCACAAATGGATGTCCCGTCTTCGTAAGTCTCAACGGACGCACCCGTACCAATAATCACGAACAACACAAGTATCTGTAGAGATAAACGATACGAGGTAATGCGCTTGATGGGGATCACCGATGATGAGTAGAACTTAAGATCTCTTACGCTGCGTAGTGTTCTCATTGTTTCTCCAGTTCGAACAAACCAATACTATTACTTGCTGCAGTTGGCCGTTGTGTTCTAACTTGGACAGAAGGTTCAGGCCTTAAAGTTTTTTTTTACACTTGATGCATGAGCTACCTTGGTTTCCTTATCGGAACGCGCGGTTATCTTATCAGGTGTGGATAATTGGCTGTGCCGATAGTACCACCAACGTTATGTGGTGGTAACTTGCCCTGGGTGAGTGTGTGGCGTGTATATGCAAGCCAACAACAGAGAGTAAAGCATCGCTGCGCGATTTCTAATTTGCAGTTCTGGTTGGGTCCTCACAAATATGCAGGTTTCATATCTCAGTAAATGGAGCACGTCTAGCTAAAGTGAAAATGTTATCATTCTGTCGATAATCAGTGATCGATTTCGAGAAATACGATAACGGACAGTTAAAGATATTGTGTCACACCGCAGTTCTATTTATTTTCAATCCCCAAAATTTTATGTGAATCTCGTGCATGACGTGGTGTGTGGCTGATTAAATCACAATCCAGGCGCATGCTTACAAAATCTCGCTACGAAAAAAGAGGTTTACGTATGACAGTCAGTATATATTTTTTCTTTCGTCCGTGTCTCAAACTTGCCTAAAAAGCAAACGATATTGAACCGGGCACGAAAGAGGTAGCCGCTTGTAGTGTGGCCGCTTATCCCTACACAATGTCCACGTCCGGATCGGAATATTCCTCAAATCCGTCACAGTTCGGTAGGCCGGAATAGTAATGGTCGACAGCAGTTACCTCCAGCTGTAACCCGTTCGTACACTCGATGCGGAACCCGTTCAGTACGTCCAGCTGGCGGTGGTTTTTGTAGGTGTACGTCTCAAACTTGCTACCGTTGATGGCAAACTTAAACTCCTGCTCCGCTAGCCCAATCGCTAGCTTAAACTGTTGATCGATAATGAAGGGAAATCCACCGGATCGCTCTTCCTGCCGGAAGCTGTTCGAGAAATCGACACCGGAACGGTAGTGAAGTTTGGTGTGTAAAATAGCACGGTAGAAATTTCCCAAAATCAGACAGTCTACTTACTCGAGAGCCTCGGATGCGTGCGAGTTACGCACGACGACGTAGTGCGGATCGAAGCGTGGATTAAAGTGAAGCGCCTGCTTTTTGCTACCGTTCTCGTTGAACTTCAGGATAAAGCCACCGCGTGGATTCCCGAACGGGATAGCAGTTACGATGATGATATGTCCTTGAACAGTGAAGGTAACAACGTAAGATGGATCCTGCTGCTGCTTGCAGAGCTGGCACACCTACCTGGGAGGAATGGTTTGGGTACATCGTTGGAAAAGTAGTACGTACTATCCTCGGCCTGCAGTGCCGGGAAAGGAAACGGGAACGATTGCCGATGGTCAACGCACAGCACCTGATGAACGTCTTTCGTAACCGTGATCGATTTGATCGCCTCCAACGAACCTTTGATGGGGAAAGAGCAAATGTGGCTACCCTCGAAGGCAATGTGGAACTGCTGATCGCCGACTAGGATGTACACGGTAAACACTTTGCCTGGATGTTGATGGTGTGGAGTGGGGAATTATTTTGATAGCTTTCAGAGGTATCCGCCGACAAATACGATGATCTCACCGGTGACGATTCTTTGTAGCACTTTTGAGGATGGATCGCAGTGTTGCTCCGGTTGTTGCCACTGGCCGCCCAACCGGGCATTACGCACAATTCGTTGATCTTCGTACCGTATTGATAGGTGCAGCAAGGTGTCGGACTCATTGGTTTTGTCTGCTTGAAACCCGATATCGATTCTGTTTGGAATAGTTACCAGCGCACAAGGTTACGATTGTTATAGAGTACATTGTAAGGCTCTCGCAGCTCGTTGATCGAGTTACCTTTCAGCATCGTCGATGGATTTGGCGCGTATGTGAAATATGTGTCCCGTGGCTACCGGGCAGCTTAGGGTTCCGGCGAATGTCGTCAGCATGCTTGTTGATGGTAATGCAGGTGATGAATGTGCCGAGCAGTAACTGTGGTGAGTAAGTGATTTGCTGCCGACATTCTGCCGCCCACCGAAGATGGTTTGTCTTATCAACGTCGATGTTTATCTGATAGCTTGTAGCATTTGGACGACGCACACCAACACGCATCGGAGTAAAAGGTAAAACACATACACTGTTGCAAAAGCTCAACTGTTAACAGAATGTAAGTAGAGCATTTGATAATACACATTGAGTTTAAAATTGATAAAATGCCTAACGCTCTTTAAGCTCCAAACAGGAGGGTGCCCCTAGGTAAGATGATCCTTATTGGAAAAAAAATTGGGTTGACTATTGCCATGTGCAAAAGATATGAAGTTCAACTAAATTGAGTGTATAATAAACGGAAAATTAACAAACAAGTTCATAGCATTCGATTTAATCCATAATGTGGTATGTCTGTTTTGGGGCCGCCCGTTGGTATAGACGATAGTGGCGCCTTTCTTCAATATGGTAGTACCGGGGTTAAAATCCCATCGAGTATTTTAGTATGCCATTTTCGATGGCCGGCGTAACGTAGTAGGTCGTTACGCCACGAAGAAGATATGTCTGTATGTCTGTATGACCTGTACGTAAATGGCATTGGTTTTCCTCCAAAGAGAGATATGTCTGCAATGTGGTTGTAGCCTGTTTTTCGACGTCTGACAAAGTCTCACAATACAACTTGACTCTGACTCAGCCCCTGTGCTGCTTATAAACGCTGCCCTACGAATTGTTTTCAAGGTGAAACTATTCCCGGCCATCAGTTCTTTACGTTTCCTTCGCTTAACTCAATCCCGTCGTCCATGGATGGTACGATGCGGGTGTACAACGCGACCCTCTGGATTCGGTTGGAGCTAAAGTTGAAACCGAAAAGTAAAGCAAACAAGGGTGCTGGTGGTATGTCCGGGACGGATAACCATTGGAGCATTCACGGCGGCAATAAGGTATTGGTGCTGTGGGTTTTTCGCATCATCAACGCATCAAAACCGGCGGAAACGATGAGTAAGGAGGAGGTAACTGATACACCGAAGACATTCCACTGTAGAGTGAGGATTAATTATTTTGGGCGCTGTCTTATGATTTGCAGGAGTTCTCCAAGCACACGGAAATGATCGCCAAGCACACTATCCCCCACGAGTCCGGACTCGGTTGGCAGCAGATCGATCTGACCAACGCCGTACGTCAGTGGCACGGCGAGAAGCGCAACGATAGTCTCAAGCTGTTCGTCGATTGTTCTGGCTGCGGGAACAAAATTCGCGTGCACATCTTCGAACACGCCGCCAACCATCACCATCTGCATCATTTCGCACGCATCGGTCTGTACAGTAGCCGAAAGCAGAAACCACTGGTCATGATGGACGGTGCACCACGGTCGATGGTAAAGGCAAAGCATCCAAAAAGCCAGGAACGCAAGGTTGCGTACGGTGATGGTATGGACGATGACTACAACCGGCCTCATCTGTTCGTCAGTTTGGCGACGACACAGGTACGGCGGCTGCGGCGCCGTGCACTGGACTGTACTGGGGCACCGAACGAGCAGTGCTGCAAGCAGAAGTTTTACGTCGATTTTAAGGCGCTGAAGTGGGACGATTGGATCATTAGACCGCACGGATACTATGCGAACTACTGCAAGGGTAGTTGCCATCTGGCGGACAAGTTTAGTTCCGAATATCACTACGTGATCGATCAGTACCGTCGGCAGGGTAATGCGGGTGGACGAGGGTTGAGCAAGATGCATCACAAATCGGGTGGGGCCGGTGCAGGTGGGTCTGGTAGTGGGGCCGGGTTGGCCGGCATACATCAGTGCTGTGCGCCGGTCAAGTATTCGCCAATGTCGCTTATATTTTACGGCCCGGATGGGCGCATCATTAAGCAGGATTTGGCAAAAATGATCGTGGAGGAGTGTGGCTGTCCGTAGGCGGTGAAACAGTTTTGCTTAGTTTGCAGCAAGGGATGAAGTGTGATGAATCATGAGCGTGAACTTATACATTTAAGCGATACTTAATAAATTTTCCGAATAACGTACAGACGATGCTAAACTGAATTAGCGTACATTGTGTGACTCCTGAATGTATGCAATTAGTATTTTTTTTTTTTTTTGAAGATGACTATTTCGAATGAGTTAGACGGGTAGACCAAACGTTTCGCGTGAGAATTAGCAGTTTTTCAGATTGTAAACCTTTTTTATCTGCTCGTCGTATTTATATAGGTCGGAATACATGGAGTTAGTGCCGAGCCCAGGATCCAAAACGAATGAACCTGTTGTTCATTCGTTTTGGAATGTTTTTGTGCCGAAGTTTACGCACACTATCATAAACCTTATTTAACCCCTTGCAATGAGCGTCAGCAGTATGAAGGCGAAGACCTGCTTGCTTTCTTCCTTTGGCAATCATCCGGCAGGGGAATAATCCACTCAAAACGGAATCGAAAGCGAGATCGGGCGTATTCGGGAGTCCATTTTAGAAAAGCCGAATATCAACCCAAAATCCCACATGTAAACAAAATCCCCTAGCTGCCATTGCCTATCTTTGATCATTCCTGTTGTTAACGTTTATTGAAAGCTTTGATGTTTTAACTATGAATGCCTGGTATCCCAAAACAAGTTTTTTATTTCAATCGAAACTTGATTTCTTTACATGTTGCGAATGGTATATTCATCTGCACTGACTGGTACAGGTAGTAAAACTAGGAATGCCGAAGAATGAGCTTCAAGTTGAATATATTTTGCATGAATAAGATAAAATCTTCTTTGCTCTTTGAGAAATATGTCAATAAAGTGTCAATAAAAGTGTTCTATTATGGCCCAATGCAACTCATCGATTAATCGTCCGCCCTTAAATTTGCTATTTCAACTCTGTGAAAATTGTATAAATATCTACCCATAGGGGTTTCTTACGGTGTGTGCACTGTCATGCAATCTCAACGTACTATGTTTTACGCACAGTATCTCTTATTATATGTTTTACCTGTGATTGACGTAGTGAATAAATTGTTGAGAGCGGCTTATGGGTTGTTTCGTTAATATATGGAATTGATTTGAAGTAAAATTTTCATAGCCAAAAATGCTACACTGTATCTCAGAACTTACAATTGAAAGCTGCACCCTCAATACGAGTGAAAATATTTATATGAAGCTTTGGAACAAAGATCATGAAAAGATAGTATAATTTATAAATTAATAAGCTTTTCATCTCATTTTAAAATTTTATTTATTTAAAATTGATTATGACGGTCCAACATTTTAAAATTTTGTGTTCTTAAAAAATGAAATGCACGCCCACATTATTCTTAAGCGATTGTTTTTTTTTTTTGGAAAATTTCAAGCTTCCTTTTCATTGTAAGATTTGTAATTGTGATTCCCTATGATTACGATACCCATTCCTAAAGTCATGATGCATTCGTGATTTCGAATCCGGTTCACGAATAAGGACGAATTACACACACTTGGTCATTTTTGTGTATACAGCATCATTGCATCCCTTTCATTACTTCATTATGCTCCGTGATCTTCATAATGTTGTACTGCTGCCGAACCAAACCGACAACACGAAGATTTCGACACAGTGCGGAAGAATTTAATATGAAGAGTGCAGAGCATTATGAAACAGAAGAGGATGCAATCATGCTGTTTACAATGAAATAAAGATGTGTTGGTAACTCCTCCCTCTTTTCTTCTTCACAGTTGGTTCAACGAAGTTAGGAATAGGTATTGTAATTGTATGACGACCTTATTGATTGCCTTAATATTCCCTTTACAAGAACAAGGATTATTATCGGTTGACTTATGGTTTTTGATTGATAATGAGTTTATCACTCGCTGTTTATTACCCTTTGGTTAGTAATTGATGACCAACAAATGCTTTTTATTAAAGAGCATGTAAACGGCTGGTCGAATTACTAAGTAAGTTTAGAACTATTAAAAATTCTTCTTCTCTGCCTCTTCTGCCAAAGCAAAAAATTCCTTGCATATATGGCAACCAATTGATCACCAGCGTTTTTCTTTGAAAATCTTTGTGTTGTAAATTTTGTTTTATTTTATTTCATTTTAAATTAATTTATTTTATTTAAATCAGACGTAAAAGTTTATTTTGTAAGGATTTTGTTACATAGTGTAGTGAAATTAGCGCATGACTTCAAATATATCATATTTTCTTTTTTAAATTTATGTTAAGTATGAGAGCTTGTGCCATACTATCTATTGTCGTATTGTAATAAGACTTTCGATTGAATTATTTCGAACAAAATAATAATCTTCCGAGGCTAATCAATCTACTTTTATATTGACTATTTATGGTGATGACCTAGTGTTTTCTTCTCCTTCTTCTTCTTCTTCTTGCCTTAACGTCCTTCTAGGTTACGCTGGCCATCTCATGGCATACTAGAATTGCAGTCCTCGCTACGGGGGAACGGTCTGGATATGATATAAACCCGCTGGTCATGCCGTGTATAAACCAGTGCCGTTGTTGCATCACCATCGGGCCGCCCCCAAAACCTAGCTAGAGTTTCTATAAAACGGAAAATGCATAATCCTATACAACAAGTATGCTTGACGCTTGATATGCCACTGTAAATTTCAGCGGTTTACAGCTTACTGGAAGGATTATAGAATGCGTAAAATAAATACAAGAATACTACTTGAAAATTCTCAACAAAATCTTTTGTGTTAGATTATAAATAGTCTCGCCTTTCTTGAAAATTTCATGAAATACGACGAACTAATCGAAAGATGTTAGTTTTACAATCCCGATTTTTATTTTACAAATACAAACTCCCGTACAAAATGTTTGGTCTACCTGGGAAGCGAAAAAGACGTATATTTTTTTGGTCGTAGGCACTAAGGGTACAGCCTGGCTGAGTATCTTGTTTAAGCTACAGAAACATTGAACAATTATTCGAGAAACAAAACACATCCAGAAGTTTGGGAAGACAACTCACTTTTTAAAATAGTCATTAAAATTTGAATTGTTTCCACGACTCGTGTAAGCGGTGCATCATTGCATCTGCAGCGGGAGAGTGCTCAAATCGCGATCATAAACGCAATGGCAGCAAACAAAATCAACACACACGCACGCACACACCTACATCCGTATGACTGAAATAGCGCAGGTTTTGTTTCTTTTTATTTTGAGTGTTGATTATGTCCAACATTCAACGCTTGTTGGGGGGTTAAGTTATAGCACAGGGAAACAGTTTCCAGCATCAGCAGTAAAACAGGAACGCAAAAGAAAGTGATTAAAAATTAAAGCAACACTTGCAAACTAAAACGGCTGGGAGTAACAATGCGAACGAGGTAGTCGGGTGTTTGTGTGTGTGTTGTAGAGAAAGGCGCAGTTTGCAGTGAGCAGTGTTTAAGCGAGCAGAAAGTTCTGATGGTGATTCATAGCAGAAGCAACAGCAGGCAGCAGTTGCAACAATAACAACAGTGAATCCTCCCGTATTTGCCTTCGCCCGTGTCCGTCGATCGGTGCCACACGCTTCCAGTATTTCAATCAACCGCTGCAAATCAAACTCCCTCCTCCCCCTCAGCGAACGATGGAGAAGGTGGAGGAAATCAAGTACAAAGTGTTGGAGCTGATCAACAAAAAGGTCGGTATAGCGATGGGGGGGTGGGTGAGATGCACGAAGTGCGTGCGTGTGCCGGGATCAGCTGGATAACAACTTTCACCACCGTCGCCCACATTTGTTTCCTCCACAAATCACATGACGCTTTCAATTCTAAATAGGCTGACCAGACGGATTTAGGAAATGCCAGAGTCAGAGACATGAAAACAAACTGAATTATCCAAAATTTGTGTAAACTTTAAGTCATCAAACGTTCCAGTTATCAAGTTTAAGTCATCAAATGATCAAACGCATTAAATCAGGGTTTATTAAAACTCGCTGGTTTGCAGCCTTTTATTTTATTGCTTGCGGAATTGCGCTTTTCGTATGTATATTTGTTGAAATTGGCCATGTTTTATTATACAGGATGAACAGGAAAAATAATGAAATTATTAAAATTTGATTCTTATTTCTTTATTTTTGGATGGTGATATTCAAACCGGTGAATTTGTATTATTGTATACTCAAAAATTCCGTACTTTAAAGAAAATTTATAAAGTCTTGCCTTTCAGAAAAAGAAAGAAAATGGCCATAACATATGCTTGTGCATCTCATATATTTACAAGCCAACATCTAAAACTGCGAATTCAATCCGCAACAAAAAAGGCAACAGGAACAACACGTGTTCTTATCATACGCAGCATTTTGTTCGTTCTACCTCGATCATTTGGACCCAACTCTAAATCTACATGCTACTCATTGCTTGAAAAAATTCTTTCCACTTTCGGCGATAGCACATTGGTCACCATTGCTTCAGTTTGTTTAGCAATTTTGAGAAACAGTCGTTTGAACGAAAACTCTGAAAATGTCGCACAAAATGGTAAGCAAAAACGGCTTACACCTCGATCACAGATCGTTGAACTTTTATGAATTTTCGGAATAATCAAAATAGAAAAAAAAAATTGGAAGGACATCAAAATATGGGAGGAATTGGCAATATCCATGGTTACGACGGTACATCAACTTTCGGTGAAAAAAGGGACTGTCCCGTTACATACGGTACGCCTGGTCTATCACCTGGTAACCTGTTCCAGCTATGGGTTAAATTAAGTCTAGGACAGAGGTGGTTTTAGCCCTGCTGAGGCCCTAAGCGAAAATGTGGTGTTCTCATCACGAACAGGGGCCTCTCGGGACAGTTAATGGGTTCCCATGCATCCGACTCCTTTAGTATTTACAGTTCGTTTTGGGCTTCAACTCGATCACCAGAGTTATTGACAACTATTTTAAGATTCTAACCGCAAAGAGTGTTTTAACTCTTTTGGGAATCGTTATCATCAAACTCACTCGCAAGGAGTTATTAGTCGCCATAGAGACTCGATCCGCAAAGAGTTATTCATGATTTGAATCGTAAAGCATTTTAAAACTCTTTTAGGATTTGATTCAGCATAGATTTCTCCACAAATCATATTACACGTTCAATTCTTAACCTCCGGATACCTTGTTGCTTTCAGAAAGAGGTAAAGATTCCAAAGATGGGCTTCACGGATTATTACGTGCACCAGCAGCAGGTAGCCCGAGTAGCCGCTGGACCCACCCCGGGCGGTCACACGAAACCTTCCACCCAAACCGTTGCACCGACAGTGGCCACCAGTACCAGTATGCCACCGTTCGATTGGGCGGAGGAGATATCCGGCCAGCGAGGACCGAACAGTGGCCAGGACGAGCAAACGGCAGCCTCCGACCAGGAGGTGCTGGAATCGACCGAGGCGATCTACTTCGATACCGGCAGCAATACGGGGCTGCACGAGTTGCGCAAACTGTCCGAAACGGGCCAGCTGCTCGATTGTGGTTCGATCGAACAGTCGATGGGTGTGTTACGTCGGCAGCATCGTGTAATTTCGAAAAAAGTGCTCCAGCTAATTCTCGAACAGCGCACCGCCAGCGATGCGGAGTTTCAGCGCATCCGCGAAACGGAACGTTTGCTGCGGGAAACGGTCGCAATGTGCCGTACGGCGCGTCTTAAGCTGGATACCTCGAAGCTGCTGCTAACGACGACCAATCTCGAAATACTGGCCGCATACAAAAAGCGCCAAACGCTGGTGAATCTGTTGCGTACGCTTAATGCACTGAAAAGCATGCGTTCGATCGATCAGCGACTGCAGCGTAGACTAACGGACGCGGACTACGGTGGCGCAATTGCGATACTGTTGGAGAATAAGAATCTTTCACAACGGTTTCACGAGTATCGGTGTGTGGAGTCGTTGTCGCACAAGCTGCAGGACACGCTACTGCTGACCGAGGTACAGCTGGAGAGTGTGTTGGGCGAAATGCCGTCCGAGTTTGAACCGGCCCGGTACCAGAAGCTACAGGAAGCGTACCAACTGCTCGGCAAGCAGCTGCTAGCGATGGATCAGCTGCACATGAACTTTGTCTCGTCGGTCCATACGGCGGCGTTTACCGTGCTACGTCAGCACATGGAAGTAAGCGTGGAGGAAAGCAAAAAGCTAACGTACGAGCAGATGTGCGAATGTGTCCCGATGGACCGTTACGTACACTGTATGACGGCGCTGTGTCGAGCGTTCTGGAAGATACTTGTGTCGTACCATCAGATACGCTGCTGGCACCAGAATCGCTCCCTGTGCGAGAAAGCCCCACCAGAGGAAGGTGATGTAGCGTCCGATCGTTCGTCCGCCATCTTTCAGCAGGAGTATATTCGCCAAAAGCTGGAAAGTGGTCAGTTTCGGCTGTGGAACGATATACAGGCAAAGATTTGCGTTTTCATCGGTACGGGGCGACTGTACGCGCTTAAGTACGATCAGTTCGTGCAGATACTGGCGATCGTTCAGCGGTTGAAGAAGGTTGGCGTTGAGTTTTGCGAAAGCCGGTCGGAAAAATTGCTTACCGCAATGCAACGGCAAAGTATGGAGTTTTTCCAACGATATCATGCGTCCTGTCTCGAGGAGATTGGCCTATTCTTCGACCACGAGGTTTGGGTACCGATTGGGAGCTTTCACGATGTGACGCAGCTGCAGGAATATCGCAACTTTCGACACGCGCTGTCACGTGCTGGTGGCGGTACGTCGGTGGTACCCGCCCGCACTAGTCCACCCGGGACGGAACTGCTTCCGGATAGTGCTTCATCGTTGCACTCCCAGGACGAAAGCTCACTGTACGGTTCCTGTGGCTATTTTTTGCGCTTCACCGAGAAAAGTTCGCCCTTCGACGGTGGCTTCGATAGTACGATGCTGGAGGAAGACATTCTGGCAGGGATTGCGGACGAATCGTCCTACTACTGTTCGGAGGATAGTAGCGACAATAATGAACAACAGTCGGCCGGATCACCGGGCTCTCCCAGGCACTCGGCATCCGCACAACCACCACCATCACTCACCACCGGTGCACCGATCGTTGTCGTTAACACCTCCCTTACCGTGCTGCGCTGCATCGGACGGTATCTGTACTTCTGCAAACTCTTACACCCAATAACACCCCAAATCGTGCGCTCAATGGCCGAACTGATCGATTACTATCTGTACTCGGTGCATGATCTCTTCTCAGCCGACTTACCCGTACCACGCGATAATTTATCCAGCGCACGTTTGCGGGCCGCAATGCAACGCATCCAGACGGAACTCCTACCAAAGCTGCGCCGTGTTTGGCCCCTGTCGGATGAGATGGTGCGGCCCGATCTTACCGATCCCGACACACTGTACGGTCTGCAGAAGCGTATCGTCGCGTCGGAAAGCTGCGTCACGCTGGTCGCTCAGTTCCGGCAGATGGAAAGCTATCTAGGTGGATTGCTGGCGGGCGCAACGACAACCACCGTACCGGGCAGTGCCGATCGGGACGATGGTTGGACGCAGGCAGCGTTGCGCGATTATCTCGTGCGTACAACCGAGTACGTGCCGGATGTGCGCAAACCGATCTTTTTGTGCTCGACGGCACGTGTTATCGATCTGCAAGCGATACTGAACGCGATGGCCAAAGTGAAATGGGACGTGAATCATGTGAATGTGCAACACTCACCATACATCGACACCATCAATCGGGTAAGTGTTTGTGTGTAGAGACTGCGTAACGCAACAAAAAAGCTCCATTATATTTATACAACTTTTTTCCCTAGGGTGTACAATATTTTGCGATGAAGCTGGAAGAGCAAACGTCCACCGTGATGCTGCCACCGGATGTGCTTTGGGATAGCTTCGTGCACGTGCTAACACATCTGCTCGTCGAAGGGTAATGTGCCTTTGTTTAACATTTTAACTTTTATTTCAATGACCGTCTACCCGGGTTGGAAGGGTGTCAAACCAATTTTTAAGGAATATTCGTAAAAATGAAATCATTGATTTTGCTTCTATTTTTTGTTAAATAATTAATTTATGTTGCCAATTTGCAAATAAAACATCAGGTCAGCGAACAACTGCTTATAGTAGATGTAAGGAGATCATTGATTTGGATGTAAAAAATAAAAAGAAGAAGATTCTTTTAAGTTCTCCAATCTCTTATGCAAAGCTTTTGTTGTGTAGTATAGTGGAATTAGGATTTATATCTTCTGGCTGTGATTGAAATGACTTCAAATACCTCATAATGAGCATAATATATTAGATTTTTACATAAACTCTTCCTCTTTTGGTTTTATGCATGCTTTGCAGCTGAATATTTATTATAACATTTATTATAAATATAGAAGCTAGGAAAATAAAAAATAAACAGAAGGAGAATTGATTAAATTCTCAGCTAACTTTTACAGTTTAACAGTTAGACAACAAATAGCCTCATCTTTATTGAAATTTTCATGCAAATATGACGAGCAGAGCAAAAGTTATTATCTCTCTTATTTGGTGAAATGCAAACTCCCATACACAGTGTAATGACCATACCCAGGGGTGGTTGTAGAAGTAAGGGTGTATTTTTTGTCATTTAAACGAAGGTTAAAAATTGTCCCGTAAGAGTTGAGAACGACAGGCGTTCTTCTTTCTATTAAATTAATTATGCTGCGTCAATTATAAGTAATTTTCATGATATGGAATTTTCAAATTTACATGTTTTATTCCGACAAAATTAAATATTTAAGAGCTTTAACAAAATTTAACAACAAAATACCTCCAACAGTTTATAGAACGTCAGACCGAAATCTTTTTATTACTGAGATGTTAGGTTACAGTCCAAACGGTTAAGATTGATTTTTTCCTGCTTCCATTTCTCTCATTCGCCAGCTTCTCGAACGCTAAAAAGTGTTCAGCCGGTGGGCGGGCACTGATGCAGCTCGACTTCACGCACTTCTGGTCCCTGCTGGAGATCGTGTCGGGTGGTAAACATCCCGAACATCGGGCGTACGTGGAACAGTACGTGAAGGCGTACTATTTGCCGAAGGATCTGCTGGAACAGTGGTTGCTCGAACCGCATGGCTACTCATCGAAACATTTGGTCGGGTTGGTGCAATGTGCGTGCAGCAGCGACAAGAAGGCACGCCAACGGTTGCTTACGCTCGTCGAGTCGGGGACTGGATCTACTTCCAGCACCAGCAATTCCTCTCCCACCCAGCAACCGTCCGGTGATGGTCGGAGGTTGCACGTTGAAGGTCCGAAAAGGGACTCTTAATTGATCTGAATCTACGTTTGCGTCCGTTTCTTTTTTTATTATCTCCTCATTTCATTGAATGTTGTTACGTTTTCCTTCCATTAGCTGTAGAGATGTCTATACGATTGTTTATTTATATATTAGTTTAGTTTTTGTTTTGCCAACTAATTTCTATCATCAGCGTGCAGTCTCTGAAAGTAGGTAATGATCGATCTGGGTTCGTATTTCGAAAAAATCGTAGCTTATACAAGGATTAACTAGACAAGGTTAGACGGGTTTCGAAAAGAACAAAACAACTAGTATGCAAGCTAAGCAGACCAAGTATCAAATCTCGAACAAAACTCATGACCTGGATTTACTAATCTGTTAGTATTTTCGATAGCATTTTTGTGCTCCTCACTATAGTTCTCTCTCTCTCTCGCTATCTGTACATCTATCTCTTTATCTAATCGCAATTATGTATGCTCATCGTTTGATAGTTAGTTACTTATTTGATGACTTGTTATAGGCTCATCCGAGCTGCTTACACGCTGCAAATGTTCCGGTTCCGAGTGCAAAATGTAGTAAGCGACAAAGGCGAGGCACAGATATGTTGTTCCCTTCTTAATTCCGTTCGTTTGCGTTTGTTTTCGGAGTGTATTTTACAGCAAATCTTATTTAATTGTAAGCTAACACCTGATGGAATAAAAAAGGCAACAAACCAACAGTATTGGTTTAAAACACGAGGCACGATGAAAAGAAAAACGCCTGTTTAGTGGATTTATTGATTGTTTAGATAAGCTTTTAAATAATGTTGTTTGAATAAGTCTTTGTTATCATTTATAGTTCTTGCTATGATTATCGAAGCTTTAATTAAACTCTGATCTTGGAAAAATTGCTTTCCGGACGTATTTTCACCGACTTATTACCACCGTCATGTCTGTCCCAAACATCTGAGAGCGCCTAATGTATAATTTATAATACTTTAATGTATAATGTATAATACTTGAATTATAACAATTATTGCAGCGGTCTTACCCACTCCAACGAGTTTGTGCTTCTTAGGTTCTAGAAATTGCGTTGTTGATTCCATCCTTCCCAAAACAGGTTATGAAAAACGTTTATGTTTCCTGCAAATGACCCACCAGCGTAGTATTTAGGACATATTTTTCTGTGGTTTGCCATTTATGCGTTGATATTTGGTATCGGGGTACGCGGGGGTCTATATTTATGGTAATGCTGACAAATGGATGATGGATAATGGATCGTACCAAGAGAGGAAACGTATTACAAAGAGGTCCGGTTTTTAATTCTTCCCTTTAGCACAGACGTCAGTGGTGCGCTTAAATATGTTTTTATTTGCTTGCGCACCCTCAAGTTCTAACACTATCTGCACTGTATCTGATCAATTGACCTATGGCAAGCTTGTTCAATGGGTAAAAAAACACCTTGTTCGACGTATAGTTTTGTGTGTCTTGCAGAGAACCTTTACCTTGTTCCTCGTTTTTATAGGTCCTAAAATCCTACTCGTCAATTGCTGGGTGCCCGTAAAGCCCGAACCACACCCAATCTGAATGATGGTGGCTTTGAGCGATGCAGTACAATCGGGCAAAGTCAAAGCCAAAATTAAAATAACAGCCTATCAACAAAACGAAGAAAACCATCATCACATCAGCCGTACATACACCTAGCCAAAGCAAACATTGGTTCTGCGGTTTGCTGTGTTTTAGTTGTACCTTTTGTGCATATGGGTGTTTGTTGATTTTTTTTGCCTGATTTATGACCGCCCATAAGTCACTTGTAAAGAGTTGTAGAATAACAACGAGAACGAGAACAAAAATGAAAGGAAAGGAACGGTTGGTCCGAGGCGTACTGGTGCGAAGCGTACGCGTTGAAATTATAATAATTAGATCAAAGCCGATGATGGGCTGACAGCGCCTGCCAAATAGACCGTCACGAGGGACAACAACCAAAAAAAAAACTGATTGCTGTAAGGAAAACACAACAACAACGTGGAAGTTCTTCCGTAACTTGACCAACTGTAGACGCAGTGCACAAGAGGCTGGTTAAGTTGCGTAGGTTCTAACCTTCTAAGAATGGCAACCAACCTGAATCTGGGTGTAGTTTGTTTGTTTTGTGTTGTTGCAGTTTTCAGACTTGCCCGTAAAAGTGTAAATTGAAGCCAAACCAGGACACATCACCCAGAACCAGGTTTGATGCAGAAGATAACTTGGGAGTATAGTTAGGAAGATAATCTAGACAACAGATAGATCGCATATTCGCATTCACATCAATCTAGACCTTCTCAAAACCTCCTCCAGAAAGAGAAAAATGTGTGAAGTCAATATTTTGAGGTGCCGCACATTACACAAAACATGAGGCTCTTGTTTGATTCAAGAGTTTGAAATGGAAAACACCAGGTGGGTGTAAAGTAATGCCCCATTCGAGTTCTCGTCGTATGTAGTGCTTGTCGTCCTGCCATCAACGTCTTTAAACCCTTTTACTGGAAGCCTCAATTATACGGCTCCTATGCAATATATCTCTGGAACACCTTGATATTGGATTAGGCGGCCTCATGAAGATTACATACGTTTTGTCACCCATCGTGGTCGTGAAATAATCACTCCATTAAAATTTGCCTAATCTGTGGTCGTAAACCGACAAATCTGCTTAATTCTACCCAGAATCACTAGAAGTCAGAAATGGTTGCCCCGGGTCGTAAATTAAACTGCTACACTCTCCTACATCGCTGCCATCAGACGCCGCCACTATTCCGAGCACGAGAAGGCTTTACGCACCTCGTGGACGCGCATTTAAGTTTTGAGTAGCTAGATGGAAATAAAAGTGACATAAATTAGGCACCCGGTAGAACCGTCCCCGGGAACGTCTCGTGGCACATGTCACTTTGTGCGCGGTACGCCGCACGGTATTCATATTTATTGACTCGTGCCCGGGTGTGCAGTGACAGGGCGTAAGGATGGCTAATTGTGTATTGCTGGCACCGGTCAGTTAAAGGGTTACCCGAGACATTTGCATGATCTTCGGTGGCATGTGCATTAAGTGTCGAAGCACATCTACGTAAGCTCACTTCCTGAAGCGCTACTGTCAACGTTGCACCGGCCGCGTACAAGTAGGAAATTTATAATCCATATACGCACGCACCCGAGGATTTGTTTGGCGCTTGGTGAGAGAATCGTAAAAATGGTGACCCGTCTTAATGCTTGGGCGCTCGTTTCTAAAAGATTTTTCAATTAATGTTAAAACCGTGTTGCTTTGCATAAAATGCGTGCTTTGCATTCCACGGAACCCTGGGAGCAAATTGCCCTGGTTTCCGCGTGAAGGGTATTAAGCCTGCACTAGAAGGTGGAAATCTGTCCTACGCATTTCTAACTTCAGATGCCATATCAGGTTCCTGGTGTTGCGTACGATTCTGGTGTTCCAAAAACACCATTACATCAACATTCCTAGACCGCCGATATTTATAGTTTACGACCGTATGTATCTGTTGAATGTAGCTCATACGGTGGGTTTTACCTTTCCAACGCAAGATATTCGTAAGCGGGAGCAATGGGGAGAGCCTAGTTTATTGTGTTTTTTTTTTACTGTGAAATCGATGTAATTCGTCTCTTCCTGATTCGAGACTACGCAAATCGCAACCGCTGCTATGCATCTTTGCGACCATCATGTGACTTGTTTGATGGAAGAGTATGGAAAAATCCGTGATTGATAGGATAGGAATGTGCAGCCCTTTCCTGCCTATGCCGCTGGGCCATGCGATGCGGCACACGCGATACTGCTCAAAACTTACCAGTCCGGTTAAATTCCTTCCGACCGTCTACAGGTGATTCAATTGGTGCAATCAGATTCGTAGTGGGCGTAAGGAGAAGAGTTGTTGCAGACCATTGTTCGTAGTCGAATAAACGTGTACCGCATGACACAGTATATCTAGAAACATATCTCCAGAAAAACTCCCCCATTAGTGAACGGCTATAAAACAGCTAATTGCTGCTGCTTCACAATATAGTCCTGAACATACCTAAGATACGTTGGTCTCGGTCAATGTCAAACCCCGTACGGTGGGATGTCTCCGCAAGGCTGCGCCTTATCGTCGGGCTCGTCTTTCATTGTACTGCAGCCGTCTAGCCGGGCCGGGTGCAGTATAATCATCATTGACTTGCCAAGTTCCACGGAAGTTGTCGCGCCGCACGTCGGACGGTACCCACCCGTGGCGAAAGTTAAACGAATGGTTCGACACGACCAATCTCTGCCCTGCGGGAAAGCAAAGCCCGCCACAAGGCGCCCGCTGGCAATGTGTCGAAGATTCGCGGGGCCGAAGGGCAGGTCCGTTGTCACCAATGTATGTACTGATCGCTTATTAATGTGCAATAAACCGTTTTGTGCAATCGGGCGTTCAGGTGCAGGGTTAGTGGACTCTCTGTTGGAGGTGCTATTGTTGTCTTATGCTCTGCTCGTAATATTTTTTTCGTTTGTTTATAGAGGCTTTGAGTCTCTAAGACTACATTTGTCGCTCTACTGTAAACAAGAAAAAAATTTTTTTATTCATGTAGAACGGCCAGGCCGTATTGCTGCAAAAAATAGTTGAGACGAGTACAAAATTATTGCAGGAGTACGGTGGTCCGCTCGAACGTGATGTGAGATAACCAGATTTTGTAAGCGATATCAGCAGCGCTCACGCTCCGCGATTAGCAAACCCCTGCAATGCAATGGTGATACCCTCACCCAGCAGCACACCAGGTACTTATTACCGGGGCTGTATGTGTGTGACCAGTGTGTGATTAAATATGCAAATAATGCGCGAAATAATGATGTTAACACTGATTGTGGTGGCTTTAATTGATTAATTGGAACTGGTTGGCGCCTCTGCCCCGGGCGCAGGATGAAGATCTGATGGCTAAATGTCGTTTCACACATGTCCATGAGATGCCGAATTTGTATCGACAAGAGTGCAAGAATGTAAGGAAGAGTGGACAGTGAAGATCCAGCTTCGGTTTAACGCTCTCTTAAGGCGCACCGACGTACGTAGCCACGGTACGAAACTGGTTTCCTGGATGTCTCGACGAACGGTGTGCAGTAAATTGGACAGGTCCTCCCCAAAAGTTGGTGGAAACCGATGGCTGCCGATTAAGTACGTGCCAGCGCACTTTAAAGTCTTCAGCTTGGTTATTGTTCGTTGCGTCTGGTTGTTGTCGAGTCGAGTCGAACTTGTGTACCGAGTTCTGGGTACGGTTCTACCCTTCGGGATTCTCCCCGACGCATATCCTCGCACATCAACGTGAGGCTATCAATTTTGCAAGCTATTTTTAGTATACACCACAGCCACAGAAAAGGTCACCTGATACGTGGTTTCGGTGGTGTGCGGAACTTCATGCCACGCCTGATCGGGTGCAAATTATCATAATTCAAAACACTGGAATAATATCCGTCCGCCGGAGAGGGACGTTGCGTTGCGAGGGGTTTAATCCCGAACCGGACCGACCGCATGACGGGAAGTGGCCATTATCCGACCAAGAAGACAAAAGAGGAAAAAGAAGAAACGAAAACAAAAAAAACGCACGCTCAAAATGGATCGGGCGTAAAATGGCACAACCAGCCGCGTAACCAATCCAGCCAGCAGAAGAACGCAAACGCAAAGAGGACCCACCCGGGAATGCTACCGCTAGTTAAACAGGTCTGGCGAGCCACCTTGTCCTGGAGTCTTGCGATACTAGCCTTATTAAACGTTGTAGCAAAAACAATTTTGAAACCAGTAGGGACTAATAGAATGTTGCCGAGTTCGGTATAGGGAAGAGGTATAAAACAAAAGTGCTAGGACGAATGTTGCCCACTGGAAACAAACATGGCGACCATCGGCCATCGCTATAGACTAAGTTATCGAAACCAAGATGGTTAAACGGTACTGTTTGGACAGATTCTTTCAGGGCGTCACACGATCATGAGTGTTTCCGATTCAGTGAGCAGGAAGAAACATGTCGTTGACGCCGTCCTCATCATCCCGTTTGACATTTGCGCAGTTAGACGACCATAAAGGTCCACGGAGCCTAAATTCTCCAACCGTGTGGTAAGCTGTTTGGAGTTGAACATCCCGGAGAGCGCAGTACGGAGAGCTATTGTGGAACGAACGAGCGAAATCTCTGTAACATTCGCCTCCAGTCACGCATGCCAGCACGCTCGCCAACATTAAACAAATAGCTTGTCGTACATCAAGAGGAACCATCTGAGTCGACATTATTGCACAGCAGTGAATAGCCTTAATCGGGATGGATATATCGTGGGTACAGTTTATGGGGCACAGGTTTGCTGCATGGCAATTTGGGTGTCCATCGGTGTGAACCTCATCGGCAGGCAAAAGTGCACAGCGGTTTATCAACATTTTCACACCCAGCAGGCGTCTGTTGTCCGGTTCGCGAACCACCGCAGGTGGGCATCGTAACCAATGCTGAACGGTGCGGTCGGACCAACACCGGTCAAAGACCACGCACCGGCAGCGCTGGTAAACACAAGGCACCGACAAACGGCAGTAGTTGAGATGGGTGCGTTAGCAACGCGGGTGGGACCATGCGTTCCGGGCACATGGAAGTCCCCGACGTATTAAGAGGTTTATTGAATTATCGAATTATCGCACAATCTCGCACATAAGGCATCCTGCCATCCGAGGCAAGGTATTAGCGCGACTCGGTAATGGTAAAGCAGGTACGCCGTGCGTTTCCTGCGTGAATCGTTCGACCGGTGCACACCCAGCGGCGCCATTCTATACCGCATCCGTTGTCAATTGATCATCTCACGGTAAAGTAGCGAACGGTCAGCGAACTCACGCGAAGATTGTCAATCATGTACTTGCGATCGGTCCATTGCAATTGGGCCCGAATGGCGTGCAAGGGGTTGCACCGTTTCGCATGTAACCAGTTTTCGGTTTTGTCCTTGACCTTGTGCAAACAGGGCAGGGTCGAATTGCACCATTCCAGGTGTGCCGCAGCATCATGCGAAACGGGTTAGGTTCAATGTACGAGCGCAAGCGTAACAGTTTGACAAAATGGCGCAGTGTTTTTGCATAAGGGCACACTGCACAAGCTGTACATTACTCGATCACCGTGTCCTTGCGACGGGAAAGAACATCGCGGGAAACCTTTGGCGAACTTGAACTTGAACTCGTCCTGCACCAATCTCTCACTGGTCGCGGCACAGCTGTGACGCGAAGACACGTTTCGTCATAATCGACGCTTGTGCAGTGAAAGGCTAAGGTTGTGCTGCACAGTTGCCTTCCCGGTGTCCTCACCGGGCATGGATACACATAAGTTCGCAACAGTGCAATGGGCTGTGTATCTGGGGTTTTTTGTGGTCTTCGTTTTGCTGGTCCTGTTTCGCTGGGCTGTAGGTTTGGAGCTATTCGTTGGAATGGTGGATGGGCAATTGCAAAAATGGCACCGGTCCACCGGTGTTTCTACCGTATTACGCACACTTGCTCTCAAGGGTCGTTTGATGGGGTAGTGGATATTGGACGGGATATTGGATTGGGATGGTAAGAGCACTTAAAGATCGAATTCCGTATAGCTAGCTTAGATAGGGTAACATAGTTGTCCATTTTTTATTTTTTTTTTGCAATTTGACCTTACTGATATGAAAGTTGAATTGCAATTACACATTCCATGTAGCCCAGCACGTTGATAAGAAAGTACTGAGTTCCTAGGTTCTACAGTTTCCCACGGGTAACGCCCGGTTAGTGTCTAATGTCTTGGCTGGCACTGAGATGGATTCCTTACCGTAAAGGAAGCTTTCCACCTCTGTGCTCTGCAGATTCCTTTCCGAAGCGGTAAAGAGACGGTATCGATGGTTCAACTCTAGAGTGCTGCTGTAGATCGCTCATGTGCGTGCGTCTGTATAGGTAAAGCGATCGATCGCACGCGAGTGCGATCAGCCGCAACACATCGTTTGTGGCCCGTTCTGCTCGGACATTCGGGTATGCTGTGGCGGGCGGGGTGCCGTGCGCTTTGCCAGTTGTTCCTTCTCTCACTCTCACTCACGCTCTAGATCGCACGCGAACGCCATTCCGTCGTAGCTTCATCTTACTGCCCCCTCGTTCCGCATTCCTAGCAGCTTCCCACCATCGCGCGGTGTCTGGACCTGCAGCGGACCTTCACCACCGTATAGGAGCGGAGCAGAACGAGAACTCGCGAACGTTTGCTACCTCCCTTCTCCTGCCCTGCCTGTACCTTGCACGCCCTCTGCCTGGTGGCTGGGGCTGGCCTGGCCCAACCGCAAACAACGCGCGCGTACAATAGTGACAGGTGTGGTGTGTGCTGGTGGAGAAGTGGGGTGGAGCCCGCTCAGCAGCAACCAGCCAGCAGCAGCAGCGGTGGCGAGAATGGAAACAAAATATGTATATCGTGCCAATTTAATTTCTGTTTCACTTAGCATTTGTCAGTGCTGAATCGTCCGCGCTGTAGAATAGATGCCTCGGGATCGCTCCGAGCCGCAGAGGAGTACTCGCGCCTGTTATCGCTTTTGTTGCGGCGAGGTTCGATTCATGTGCCTGATATCGGTAGTTCGCGAGAAAGGTGTGCGTTCGTCTTAGCCGGGTGGACTAGTGGCGATATACTGGAGTGAAGCGACCCGAACTATCGTGGGAAGTTGCTGTAGCCGATCGACACCGAAGCCTCATATACCGGTAGCAGCCCACTATCTATCAACCGCAAACGGGAAGAGATATCTAGAGCTAGAGAGATCTAAAACAGATTTTTGGGGACATCCGCATCCGATCATCCCCAATAGCTGGGTGTACATGATCTGGCGCGTAAGGCGTTCTTAGACAGCAAAGGAATCTCCGGCAGCACATCAATCAAATCTCATTAACGCGTACGACGAGCTCAACCTTGACAGGCAAAGAACGGATCGCTTGGGATAGAGATACATATTTGGAGGATTGATTCGCTTGGATCCTGGCTTAAGGCTGGTCGGTGCAGAATGCAATATGGTTGGGCCCGCGCACTGCTACGGTATTAGGGTAATGCCTTCTGTTTTCTGGTCGGAGCAGCTAGTAGAAGCACATCCGGAGCAGGAACAACAGCAGCAGAAGCGGACCGCGTTGTTGTTGTTGTCTTTAGACGGTTTTCAACATAACCACTTCCTCGCGTTTGCTTGCTCAGCTCTCAAGAATGCAATGCATTAGCGTCTGGTCCGTGACTGTGCCAGAGGTGGCTCCAAAAATCGACAAACTGTAAAGAAAAAAGAATAGAAGAAATTTGTGCTTCCGCATACGTGACAGTGTAATCCTTTAGTGTTATCCTTTCGTGCCTTTCGCTTGCTTGTTTCTCACTGTCATACATTGTGCACCGTGTGAGAGCAATAGAAAATAAGCGTGTATATGTGTGCGTATGTGTAAGTGAGTGTTGGTGTGTATATTACTATTTGTGATTGCTGTTGGTTCGTACCATATAATTCAGGATTTTTAAACCAACGAAAACGAAGTTTCAGTTCTTTGCCGTACTTCCTCATCTGATTCTACAAACAAACGGGAAGTAATTTGGTGCCAACAGAAGGAAACATTGCGCGCAATCCCCTCAGTACGAACACACACTCCTCTCAAACGCCCGCCTGGATTTGTTCCGCCATAAAACGAAGCGGAAGAATAACGGCCATAAACGACAATTTTGGGGACCCACGCGTCCTCATCAGCTGGAGACAATACACAGCGCGGAACATTTGCAAGACCTCTCCCCCATCCCAGCTAGCTCACTCTACTCGCATACCCCCATCACATCACCGCAACAGGGACCGCCGGGAGGATGGAACAGATCATTACCTCGATTGTCTGCTTTTTAATGGTAAGTTCGATTGGTAAGAAATCTGACACAATGGCGTGGTAGGGATTTTCCCGCTGGACATACTCTTCAAAAATACCCAAACAGAACGAGAACAACCGTGGGAAAGCACCACGGGCAGTGGTGACTCAGTGGGATGTAGTCAGTCATTGCCGCCCGTGGAGCGATACTCACCAAAAATGGCGACCCCAGTATCCGATCCGATCGAACACCTTCGGGATGTTGAGGCTGATTTGGGCACAGGAGTTTTGGAGATACTAAAACTTTCTCCCGCTTCCTGGACCCTGGACCACACACACACACACCGTTTTTATTTTTAGGGTGTTGGTGTTGAAATAGTGTTGCGCACAACTTTGTGCGTTTTCTAGCTTGGTGCGAAACACGCAAACCCCGCAAACGCAAGCTCGCTCCGTTTTGGTCCGCCATTGACATCAATTAGTGGAGCTGTGCAGCAGTCGGAAGGAACAAGACCAATGTCTCTAATGCTCGCATGCGGTTTTGTGTGTGTGTGGTCGCCAGAATGCCATTGCAATATCCTACCCCGTTTGCTCAGTGCACTAGGGGGTTTTGCGACAGTGACAGCTGACAGGTTGACATTTTGGAGGATGGGACATGTCGCAGGAACACATCTTGGCGTCCGGTGAGCCGATGAAGATCTGGCGAGCAACCTTGCCCTAGCAACATGGCCAACCGAACCTGCCAGTTCCGATCGGTTCCGAGCGAACGCGCATCGAGTCCTCGGAATGTTTTTGTGCAAACGCGTTGACGCGGGATGCAACATTCTTGCTCGCACATCGCTTGTGCTTGTTTTATGCACGGCATTTGTGTGTGTGTGTGTGTGCGGTAGGTGAAAGCATACGCCGGTTGCATGCACTGCATTGCGATGCATGCAAGCGTGTCCTAGCCGTGACCTTCTACTTCTGCTGACCAGCTGAGCGGCGTGTATTCAAAAACCCTGCCATCTTCGCCAGCAACCAAAAAAAAACAAACATTGTAGCTCTAGTTTCATGGCATATGGAGACCCTGGACAATTTTCATCACATGCCAATGATCTTCGAGGAATGTCCAGGAATTCTAGCGACATGTATTGCAACTAAAAAATATACGCCAAAAATATGATTTGGAACTCCAAGGTAGAGCCTACTGCTCGTCCAAGGAGTTTAGAACTTTTCAAATTTGGCCAACGTGCGTCTTCATCACCCTTCACCAGCTGGGTTCGCCCTGATAATGGAAGGTTCCTGGTATCGAACGGTGGTTGTCTGAGGATTCGAGACAGGTAGATTTTTGTTGTCGTTGCTATTTATTGTGCGAACGGTAAGTGGTTAACGCCAACCGGCCAACTGAACGTGTCCGTTCTGGTTGTTTTTGTTGCTGTTTCGTTGGTTGGTTGGTGTTTTGCCCCGTTCCGTTCAATTGGAGGAACTTGGGTGCTGCCGCGCGAACTAATTAGTATTCAACCTTGATCTTATTTTCCCCCGTTCTTCGCCAAGTTCCCCTCCCCGTACCTCCGACATCATCCAATCTTAGCAAGCAGGCAAAAAGGGAAACAGAAATGGCTCAATGGATGTCGATCCCTCCCGATGTGTGGTTCATTGATTTTTTTTTTGTTTGTTTCGGTGCTTGAAAGGAATTTTTGTTTGCGCAGAGCAGACCACAACTGTACCACGGACATCGAAACAGCCTGCATATGTAAGGGCAAAACCGTCAGTTCGGTTTTCACGCGAGTACGAGCACGCGCGGGTGGAGTGACTTTCACTTTTCCATTCCGCTTTGCTGGATGGGGTGGGACATTTTTTATTTCATAGATGTTTTTTTTTTTAATCGTAAAGATATGCGGTGTTAATATGAAGCAGAGGTAGAACGTATATGATGATCACTTACCACAAGAATGGCCACACATTATGGAAAGTATAGCGAAATATTGGAAAGTGTATTGTTTTTCAGGACGGGCAGGGCGTTAGTTCTTGATCAACATCGTAGTCTGCCTATGGTTGAGCACACACCATGTTGTGCAGGCACTGGGCAGTCATTGGTCCAGGTACGTCATCCGTCAAGCTCATAGGATCACGTGATCGATCGGTGATCACGGTACATATGTCAGATATGACGAGGAAACAGTTACGGAGCCGATCGGCACTAGTAGTGTGACAATCGACACAAAAAAATATATATAAAGAAACCCTTGCTAAAAACCTGAATGGGAAGGGAATGCAAAGAAGGCAAAAAATCAAACTGGATCAATCCAAGTCACAGCCACAGATTCTGGGTTCTCCCCCCGGTAGGGTGGAAGCCAGCGAAAGAGAGGCAAATCTCTGGTTGAAATGAAAGAGGTCCCGTCCTATTGTGAGCCATAGCCGAATGCGCTGAATTAGAACGCAGAGGCGTGTTGCAGTCGAACGCTGTTTGTTGGACAAGTTTACTAGTCCCTCCCGATAGGTTGGACCTGAGCACCGCTTCTCGCTGTACTGTTTACCCGGGCGTTGTACACGAGCAAGAGCGAAAGCTTGGCTGTGAACTTGAAAGGAAATACTGGTTTGGTATGTGTGTGTATGTGTGTGTGTGTGTCCGTCCCCCGAGATTGCACTGTTCGGGTCCCAAGAATAGAGCCCAGCAGTAGTAGAGCAGCTTAGTTCCCGAAAATCACTCTACAGTATATCCAGATCGTGTGGACTTACGGTTACGAAGTTTCTACCAAGCTTTCACTACACTCTGCCGTAAGAATCACCGTAGCAGCAGAATTCCTGATGACATCATGCCTGATGGCACGCGCATGTGACGCACCGTGGTTGACACGCGCCACCAATGTTAGACCGATTGGGAAGCGGCTAGGAAGTAAATGCAAGGACCTGTCAGACGATCTTGTTTCTTTTCATGATATATTGGTTTGGTGATCACCTACAGGTTACTAGGCCCGGCCTGCTTCTAGCTAAACTGTGCCTACGTTACGTAACTCCTTGAGGAGCTTCACAGCTTCACCTTGACGCACACACACACACACACACACACACACACACACACACACACACACACACACACACACACACACACACACATACCGATCGCCCGAAGTTGTACGTTAGTAGTTGTGGCTAATTTCGCACCCCGGGTGAGCACCAAGCTATCTCGCTATCTTATCGCTGAATCTTTCGCAGCGGGCAATGGTGGCGCTTGACTGTTTAGCAGCGACGCACAAGGACCGGCTGCAACAGGTGAGTGGGAGCACCGTAAAATGGAGCGATAATCACACTCGGCACAGAGTCGTGTGTTTCTCACGGTCCAACCGTAAGCCCAAGTGAGAACACTCCCAAAATTCCTTATCCTTATGCCGCCAAAGGGAAGTGTGCGACTCAGAAACTAGAAGCTAGCGAGGGATGGTGAATGAGGCGAATGAGAAGGGACGATAAAGTTTAGTGTGCAAAAATGGTAATTAGTGCGGTCGCGTTTGGTGACTCTCTGCGAGGGCCTTTGGACGAACGGGGGTAGCAAACATGGCGCGCGTTTGCCATACTACTGTCCTGGGGAATATTAATTCTACACGATTAAATGCTTCCTTCTACACTTTCGATTATTCACACTTTGTAGCGGGGGCACGGGGGCCAACCGCAAAGGTTAAGATTTCGAATTTGTTCTTTGTCACTTCTCGGTTTGGCTACTGGTATTTTGATGGCTGCTCGATTCATGCGCGAAACTCAAACTCATAGACGTAAACAAAACACAATAAAAATATGACACATACAAATTTACGATCGCCGTTTGATGGATTTATCGGCTTGTCACTGTCGCGCTAATCAAACCAGATTCAAGCCTGTTTCACAATACAAATTTTTCGGAGTGACATGTTAGCGATGGCGAAGAAAACCCAACGTGGTAACGAGAAAAAAAAATGGCGGAAATAAATCTGTTTGCGGACGTTTATCGAAAGCATTTAATCTCAGCAACTCATCCTAGCGTGTAATCCCTCTGGAATGTGAAGCGCATCAGTAGTGAAAGTCTCTGGCGAAAACGCCCGATGTAGATGCCATCATCGCAAAAGGTGTCTCAAACCGCCGCATTGGCACGCGTGGAGGATTCTCTCGCGTATCGTTTGGCATCGAGTGCAAGGCCTAACCGAAATGAGACTAGCGAGCGTGCGCTCGCGCGCGCATCGGATGCCTTCGCGCCGGGGTAGTGTTACCGAAGAAATTAGGTTTCCCTACCCTAGTAGTACACCCACCCCCTCCCCCCTCTGCACTCTCCCCACACTCAACGAGGCGTCCGTTCGGTTTGCGTTTTTGTTGGTGTTTGCGCCACCTGACATTGACAGACTTTCTGCTTGCCGACTTCTTGCGGCGCCGAAGCCCAAGTTGGCATATTGCAGCTGGGTTGCAGTAATGCGATACTTTCCATTCTGACGTCGCCCAACGGAGTCAAAGTCACGTCCGCAAACACGCACATAAACAAAACGCTCAAGAACGCAGGCTCCGCGTCAGTGACATTTCGCACTAGTCTTTAGGAATCCCTAAAACTGTCTGGAATACGGTCCGAAGAGTGCCAGCGATGCCTAGGCTCTTAGATGCGTGACGGCACGATCACGATGCCGCACCCGAAATTTTTAATGTTCCTTTTGACAGGCAGGACGCGTCTAAATACGTCACACGCTAGATCGATTGCAGCACCGCAAAAAGGATGATTTGCGTCATGATTAATGGTTTTTGGAAGTAGTTTCAGTGCCAAAGATTACTTATGCTCTGCTCTGCATTCATTCCAGGACTCTATTCTGATGCGCGTTTGACGTAAATCAGTTCGTACGATCGTGTGTTTGTGCGAGATAAAAAGAGATTCCGATTTCCATGTGACATGTTAGACTATCGGGCGTACACAGCCAGCCGCTTTCGGTGAAGGAAGTTATTGGTACGTTTAATTGCCGGTTAGGTTGGCGATGACGCTACCACCACTCACTCGATCAAAATCGTTACCATCGATGGGCGATTTCGGTGCGGAAATCAGGTGGCAGCGTACGGCCCGACACGCGGTGATTAATGGCGTTGAAACGCTGGTCGACACACGAGATCCCGAGACCTGGGTGTGGGAATGAAAGCCCTTGACAGCGGTCTTGCGTCCTGAGGTGGCGAACGCTCATCAATGGACCCCGACGACGGTTTGACCGGCCAAGACTTGCTTCATTGATACGTATCCGGCAGGTTTCAGGCTTTTAGCGAACACCCGACGTACCTCCCCTTCCTGCAGTGTCGTTAGAAAATTCCGCTCGTCAAACGCGCGCGAACACTGCGGCTACCACCGGCTACTGGCCGCTGTGCAAAAGCATTTCAGGGCCACTGCAGAATGGATTCTGCAGAAGGGTTTCCAGCACGAACGCCCACGCGCCCGCATATGTGTAGCGGTGGGCCGTGTGCGCTACCGCTCACAGCTAATTATTGCCCATTCATGTGAACCCGCGAATGTGGTTCTGGTCCCACAAAAGCCTCACCGCCCGCGTGGTCAAACATGGCGAAGGCCATTGCAAAGGCCACCGGTGCCACTCGAAAAAGGCACCGCAGCACTCGTAGTTCCTGGCGCAAGGCTCGGGACCCGAACACTCCCGCTGCACGATTCGGCGGCACTGAACACGGTCAGTGTGGCTTGTCGCCTGGGCGCCTTGCACCTGGCATGAATCACTGCAACGGAACAGGGAGTTGTTTGGTCCGTGTGCTCTGTTTCTTTCTTCTGCCCTGGTTGCAATCCCGGTGTACCTATTAATCATGGCGGCACATGCTGATTCCGGGTGCAACTAATGCTGTACAATTCTACGGCTTGGGAGATCCGGCCAGTTTCCGAAATTGCGCTGATCACGGACGTCCGAAAAATTTGCTCATGAAAAGCGGACGCAAGTTTCTCCTTCCGAGTTGCCCAGTTCCGATCCACAGCGCGGTTCACCGGCACGAAGATTTTGCGTGTGTGCCTACGGTAACGACATTGAACGGCCTTGGATGGCCATGAAATTGGATGGTTTTGTTGTTGGTCGCGTTTGTCGGCCTGCAGCATGGGATGGGTCGCTTCTTGCGTGCTGCTCGCACCCATGGCAGAGGAGAGCTGGAGGTGTGAGACTTGAAGTTGGTGCTGATGGGAAGGTAGTTTTTCCTTTCCTTTTGCCATTTTGTTGTACCCTGCGGCAAATTCGTACAGTGTGCGATTGCGGCGAATCGCTTCGATCCTGCTCATTTGCTCAGCCTCTCTGCTCCGCTCTGTCTTTATTTGTTCGTTCGCTGCGCTTCGCTCCGTTCGTTCAACTGTGGTGTAGGCCGTTCTACTTTAGGCATCCACCTCGGGCTTTTCGTTGCTGATGTTGCCTTCTTCTGCTGTGGCGTACCGCGCGGGCATCAAAACTGGCCGCTCGAACGGAGTTGGCGTGTGAGCCTCTCTTTGTTTATACTGCGCGAGGCCCACTGCTAGAGTGCACGACTACTCCAATACGTTACTGCTCACCGAAGGGATATTGGGCGTCGTTGTTGTTGTTATAGAAGTCCGGTCGGTCGGCAGTGAGTTTCCATTTTGCCAATGCGAGCTTCATGCAGCTCAGCAGCTTGAAACACTCGCTCGAAGGGAGCTGGAAAGGAAGAGGGTAAGCTTTGCCATTCGGAACGGAACGTACGTCGTACGAGACGAAATATGCGCGTATACGGAACAGAGCAAGAAACAATAAAACCTGCAGTTAAAACCAGAAACAACGCCCTGACCACTCCTCGTCCGACGAGGCGTCCGTATACGCTGGGTACGGTGAGACTTTGCCGAGAGATACCATCAGCCAGCAGCACCGTTGTTCGCCTTCTTCGCCGAGGAACGGTGGCGAAAGAATTAACACCGCAGTCGTACACCGGGAAGATCCAATCATTCCACAAAAAAAAAGCTCCCATCTTCTTGCACTTTCTAGACTGTTTCCGGAATTTAGCCGAAACCTTGACAGGCTTAGGAGGGCTTTTATTACACCGGGCACGTCATGCAACGCGAAGGAATTAACCTTTTTTGTTTTGTTGTGGTCTCAGCGGGAAGTAGTTTTCAAATTGACTAATTAGTTTGCAAATGTCATTTGTTTCCACACAGAGTGCGTTTGGAGAACAGGAAATGGATTAGCTATTAATGTGAGGACGCAGCTTAGTGATGCGCACTCTGATGCTCAGAGGAGTTGTCGGACATGAAATTAATTCTTTGTTGTGGTTTTCGGAACACAAATAAGATCAGTTGATTACCTCAATTTTTTAGCATGAGAGAAGGATAGCTAACTGACTTTGAAAATGTAAATGAAGAGTCAATGAGCGCATTCAATATTTGTCTAATTTGAGGTAGCTACTTTAATTGCCTACCAAGAATACCTCGAACTAAAAAAATTGAGGACATATGTATAATTGAGGGTTGGTCTAACATAATTTAACGCCAAAGAAGCATCTTATCTGATAGTCTGCAACTTTTCCTCTCCTTAGATTTTGGCCATCGTTCGCGTAGGCAGCGTTCCTGCACCGAGTGACATCATATCTGGGCGTGAGTTCCTATCGATACTAATGAAACCGACCGACGGCGAAACGGCTGCCACACCTAAGCAACCGTCCCGGAGCTTCCGTGGGCTGCGCAAGTTTCGACACTTCTTCTTCGATCAGTCCAGCACTGACGATGACACTATACTGCCGATCGAGGCACTGTTCACGTCCCAGGAAGATCTGGACCGGAGCAGTACACGGTTCTACGGTTACAGGAAGGGTGGGCAGCGTGCTAGCGGTGATAGTAGTAGTACGACACCGCCGGCTACAACGACGATAGAGCCAGTGGCGTTGGTGAATGATTCAGTTGATCCGGTTACTACCGTAGCACCCTCGTGGCTCGTTGACGGCGAGCCAACGACGCCGCTGACGGAGGCGAATGGAACCACCGGCGAGAGTACAGAGCTGACGACACCGCAGGACGACATTAGCACGGTGACTGGTGGGATGTTGGTAGAGGAAGAGACACAGACGGAGTTGCCAATGGTAAGGACCGTTGGACGGTATGCAAAACGTGCCAAAGCGATCCAGCAACCGGTAGAGTATGCGAAGGAAGAGTCTCCTGTTCGTCACTCGAATGCGCATCGTAGCGAGCTAACGGTTGAGGAGCTCGGACCGACGATAAGCAAGGAGGAAGGAGAGTCCGACTCAGCCAAAGGCGAATCTTCCTCGGTCGCGAAGTTGGTGGCCCCACCGGGTACATCCCACCAGCGCTACCGGACACAGCGTAAGCAAGAGTCTAAAGGTGGACCCTCCTTCCAAGCGGTGAGCTATCGTGACCGAAAGCCTGCAGATGGTTCAGCCTGGAGGGATGTAAACGATGAGCCACGCTTGGAGAGCGATCGCAAGGCACAGTTGAAGCTGACCAGGGAGAAAACCATTCCGCAGATGTACTCCGAACCGGCACGGTTTTATTCCGAACCGGCGCAGTTCTATTCTGAACCGGCGAAGGTGTATTCGGAACCGGCCAAGGTGTACGGCGAACCGGAGAAAGTGTACTCTGAACCAGCGCGGGTGTATTCCGAACCAGCCAAAGTGTATTCGGAACCAGCGAAGATCTATTCCGAGCCTGCGAAGATATATTCGGAACCGGCCAAGATTTACTCGCAACCGTCCAGCTATTGGCAAACGGCTTACTCACCAATCGATCCATCGACAATTGCAACTACAACGACGACGACAGCGACAACTATGGCACCAACTACAACAGAGTCCACCACGACCGAATCATACACACAGACAATGTCCGCCGGCACTACCGTTGGATCGGTACGTTTGGTTTTCAACGAGCTGGACAAAATCCCGTATGACCAGCTGAATGCACCAACGGTTGACGGAGAAGACGTTGGCTCGATCCATAACGCAATCGGGAAGTTTGTCCCGAAGCAAAGCCACGGACTCGATAAGCCGGATCAGCAGGGCGAACCGCAGCAGACGGATGGGTTTGCCGGCCAGCCGCCGGTAGGCCCCGTAGTGCAAACGCTAGCACCGGTACTAGGTTCCGGCGACGACTCGAAGGTTGGGTACGTTGTTGAGGGGCGCAACTATCGCAAGTACCGGGTGGAGGAGAAAACTCCGGACGGTTTCATAGTCGGCGAATATGGCGTACTGTCGCACAACGATGGTAATCTGCGAGGCGTTCGCTACACGGCCGATTCGGACATTAATCCGCGCCTGATATATGACGCACTGTTAAAGTTTCTTTCCCTATGAAGCTGCTTCCGGTAGAGAAAGGCAAATCCTTAGCTGCACCGAAGACGTCTGGAGTCGAGTCATACGTAGCCAAAAAATAGAAAACAGTCATATGGGCGCGATGAGCAGATCAGCATGGATGTAAGCGGAGATAGAAACATGAAGGTTAAAATATAATAAACAGAGCGAGATATAGATAGTGGGCGAAAGAAAGGGATGGATAGAGAGTGAGAGAGAGAAAGAAAGAGAGAGTGAGAGAGAGAGAGAGTGAGAGAGTGAGATAGGTAGGGAAAACAAGATGTCGGGTTGGAAGCTGTACATGCAGATGTAGTTGATGCCATATTCCTAACCAACTCGACAGAAGCATTCGGGCAGAGGCAGTAGTCCTGCTTTTAGTAGTTATGAAATGCTCAAAACGGAATTCCGAATTTAGTAGCTTCCCTCTTCCTTACTCATTCAATAACAGTTCCAATACCCAAAACAAGATGTTACGTTAGACGGTGGCGTTACAAGTTAACGCTTGGCGGATGGATTGATGTTGAAAGATTACTGATGAGTGACTCGAAACAGGCTTCTGGACCAGGCATCTCGATAGGTAACACAGTATAGTAAGTAATCGCTCCTCAGGCTCGTCAGTTTGCCATATATGCTTCCGTTTCCTTACTTTAAGTGTGCTGGGCGTTGTTTGTGGTGAAAGTAACTTGCCAAAAGAATAGCTAGCAGTGCGCTACGCCTGCTTTGGGTTGTGCCGCAAAACATTCCGCGTGCGATATACTGGGCGGCAGGCGAGTTTGCTCTACTGTACATGTAGAATGTTAAGACCATCCCGGCAACGCTCATAATTCGGTGTGGTAACAGTCATTTGCCTCGTTTATAGAAAGGTATCCGATCGGTACCAGCACGTCAAAAACATCCCTCCCCCTCCCCCCTCCCCCTCTTCCTCTTCGGTGGTACCATCCTTCACATCACCCCTTTTATTGAATTAAAATGTGATAATAGTGTAGAGATATAATACTTAACTTAACGTAGACGGTAAGCCCGTTGGTTTTGTCATTTCGTCGCCCATTCCTGAAGTTTGCGGATGCTGCTCCTGCTGCTAGTGCTGCAGCAGTGCTGTTTTTCTTTTTCGTTTGCTCAAGTCAGTTTTAATAGGCGAGAGAGATCTGTCTGATAAGGTGGGTTAGGAGCTAAGGAGATATTGGATGGTAATAGTGCGATCCTTAAGAGTATTTTTGCCCAGGGTTTGCCATATGGAACCTAGCAGCTGGTACGCTAAAATCTGGCTGGCTTGCAAGTTTTAGCGTCTATATTACTAAGTGTTCTAGTATGCTAGAATTATTGTGAAGGGTTTGATGAATAGCAATGTACCGATTGTCAAGCTAGAGGGCTACCACGGGGATACGTTAGTAATTAAGTTTGTGTAAAAGTATATAAGTAGATTGTGTTTGGCTGATGCAGCTTTTTAGGTCAGGGTGAGTCGGTTCAGGTGGACACTGTAAGCAGCTAGTAAAAGAAGTGGTATCGGTTGCTTAGAGACTATCATCAGGAAACTAGTGAAGACAGCTAAGTTGATAAGATTGTGGTCGTTCATTCTAGAGCCTTTAGAAGCTCTTAATAGCAACTCTCACTCTCTCACACACTCTCGTTCACACAGCGCATAACTATCCATCTATCTCTTTCTCTCTCTTGTTATCTATCTCGTTCATTCGTCCGCCGCTAACAGAACTAAATAGCGTTTCCTCCTCTACCTGCCCAACCAGATATCGCGCCCCCCCCCTCCCCCCCGGAACCGATACATTACTTTTTGGATAAGAATTGTGTAATAAATGTATTCCTTTTCCTCAGCAAAACACTCTTCCCCTACCTTACACCATCAGTCACTAAATCAAGTTTGACCGTTTTTGGGTTCGGCAGTAATTGAGCTGATGACCAGAGACCGGCATCCATTTCCGCGATTCTACCGTAAAGATATCACACCGCATCGCTATATACACCCTGGACACAGGATGGGTCCACCAATAATCATGTGGATAGCCGCCAGCAAAGCGCAGCTAGCTTGCATGAACTAATTCAGCAGGAGTCCGATCGTTCTCTGTCTGTCTCTCCTACCTTAACACGGATCTAGTTTTGTGAGAACCCCTGTACGTTACGTCGTGGTAGCTAAAAATAGGTTTGAAAAATGGAATCTTGGGAACTTGTTGTGCATGCATCGCACAGAACGGCGCACAAGAGGGATAAGGCCAAGCGCACTCGCTCTTGCACTCTCTAGCGGTGAGTTCGACTATTAGCGCTAGATATGCAGCCTCGTTCAGCCTCCCTCTCCAGTGCCGGTGGCTGGAAACGGTCAGTATGCAAAACTTGCCGGACATACTTGGAAATGGCGTTTTTTTTTGCACTACATGCGCGGTTACGGCAGTGTGCGTGTGCGTCGTCTCTAACCTGTATTTAGCCTCCGGTCGTGTGGTGTTGTCGTAGGTGTTGTCTCTGGGTAGCGCAGTGTTCGAGCGGCTCTTTGTCAGCGGTTTGAAATGCAGAGCTAGCGTAGCGGATATCCGAGGTGTTCGGGTAATGATGAATTATCAGCCATCGAATTTCGGCGCCATCGTACGGTTGTGGCCTTGGAACTGGAGCTGGAGGAAGGTTAAACCGAAACCCTGCCCATTCGGATCGCGCACGGAGCGGAATGGGAGCGCCGGAATGCGATTTCCGGTCCCTGGTACGGCTTATGAATCTCCTGCGTACCCCCCCCCCCCCCCCCCCCCTCCTTCCATGATTTCTGTTTATCTGCTTGCTGTAGTGCCAACGCCTCCCGCGTTGGAGTAATTAGCTGAGATGGTTTATCGGGCCTACTACACCCGCGGAGACGGTGCAGATCAGAGTGGGTAAAAACTTTACAACGCTTAAAATACTGTTTGACCACCAATTCGGAAACACGACACCCGCAACGGACATGCCAGTTCTGCAGAGATACACACCGACGGAATGGTAGAAGGATCCCTGATGGATTATTAATCATCGCCATTAATCTTAATGCTTCGGAAGGCTCGTAACGAAGCGAGCAATTTATGGGTCGATCGCATAATCCGGCAGCGACGTACGTACTAGCTCATATTTCCAACAGCTTCATGTACAGTCCGAACCACGCACCGAAGGCTAATGAAGTTATTGCAACTGCCCGGACGGGTCTGCTCAGGATGGTTTCGCCTGCAGTAGAAGATGGTGACCAACACCCCGTACGTAATCACGGTGAATCACGGAGCGCTGGAACTAGATTTTATGGGCCGTTCAGCATCCGGGACGTGGCTGCACTGGCCCGGTAGGATGTCCCATAAGCGGTGTCCTTGAAGTGGTGAAACTCGGCTGGAGTTTCCGGATCTTCAGAACCAATGATCATCGACCTCACCGTACTTACGTACCACTAAAACAAAGGAGCCTCACACCCGTAAGGCTGCAGTTGCTGTTTTCTTCCCGTCGTTTCACTGCATGCAATCATATTTTGCCGGCATCCTTTCCACGATGGCAGAATTCACCTTGGCCGTGGGATGGATGAAGCACCGTTCGTGTTGGCACGCCGATTTTCTGCTATAAATGTAGCTAGTTAGCACCACCATCAATGATGACAAATCGTTTTGACCCCACGAAGGTATTTAGCTGAGTTTGCGCGTGCCGTCTACCTCACCGTTTGCAGCATTCTTCGGCAGGGAGTAGTACATGGGGAGGTGTGATCGAAGCATTTATCTTCGTTCGATAGTAATAAAACAAATCCGAAAACAGATAAGAACATGTGCTCGGCTGACTGGTGTACAATGGTTCGGATGATCCGGTACGCGCTTGACCGATCGGACAGGGACGGACGATGTAGTGGTAATCGCGTTGCTGGATGAAACTGATAAATGTAGTCTTTCTTGGGGAGGAGGATAAACATCCTTAAGATAGCAACTAGATTAAACGTTTATGAGTACACGGAAGGTAAGTTTTGCAAGGTGGTCGATTGATCATTGGTCTTCTTGGACTTGGTGGCTGAACATCTGCATGAAGGCTTGTTTACTTTGACGTTTTGTTTACTTTTAGCTGAAGGCTCGTGTGTACGGGAGAAACATGCGGATGAACTTTGATATCCAGTCTAGGCCGTGTAAACTATACCATTCATCCTCTGGACTCGAGTGTATCATTTTAATTTAACAAACTGTGGTTGAAGACATGCTTGCATACCTACAGGCGTTTAGGAGTAGTCAACTACCATTTACTTAATATTTAGTGTTTAGTCAATGTTCCATACTGCTCCCTATTACTGACATTAACTATCCTTCAGTCGGTTCTGCAACAGGGAGGCAAAGTCTTGTTAATATGTTTACTTATAGTTGGTTTTGTCATTTTATACGAGTATCATAATAAAGAGGAATTCTTTCTTTTAGATAAATTAAACACTAAAGAAAGTAATTGGTTGTGTCTGTTTATTTAAAACAAGTGTTTGAAGCTTTGAAAGTTCTCTCAAAAAGCTTCTTTACAAAGCTCGATGGATTGCAGGGGGGTTCAACTCAAATGGTCGTTTAAAAGTACCCATTATTTTCATGAGAAATGTTTTGTCGAAATAAATATGTTTTTTATTATTCTGAAGGGTATTTCACACACACACACACACACACACACACACACACACACACACACACACACACAAAACAAAATACATAGGCGGCTGGCTATGCGAGTCGCTAGTGCCTATCGTACGATCTCGTACGAAGCAGTTTGCGTAATTGCTGGGTTGACGCCTGTGTGCATAACGCTCGAGGAGGACTCAGAGTGCTTCCAAATTGCACGTACGGGGGAACCCAACGCGGGAGCTGCTAGAAAGGCTGCGAGGGCGTACTCCATCAGGATGTGGCAGAACAGCTGGTCCAACGCTGTGAACGGTAGGTGGACACACACGCTGCTCCCTGATATAGCAGCATGGTTGGACAGGAAGCACGGTGACGTGGACTTCTTTGTCACCCAGATACTTTCTGGCCATGGCTGTTTTAGGCACTATCTGTACAGGTTTCGGCACACGTCTTCACCTCAATGTCCAGCGTGTCCGGATGCAGACGAGACGGCAGAACATGTCATGTTCCGCTGCCCAAGATTCAGCGCAGAACGGCAGCAGCTGAACGGCATATGCGGTACAGAGGTGAGCCAGTCGAACCTGGTGCAGCTGATGTTGCAGAGCAGTGAGTTGTGGGAAGCAGCGTCAACAACGATGCGGCTGATAACGTCCAAACTGCAGCAGTGGTGGAAACACGACCAGCTACATAGTCGTGCCTAAGCATTAAGCGTTCAGAGTTAAATGGTGTGCTGTTTGTATAGTGAATGTCCGTAAATGTCTGTGAACGTTTGTGTAGTGAACGAGAGTGTTATAGTTGCTAGCGCGTATTAGTCAGACTAAGTGCACAGCACTGCCCCTCCCATGAAGTAATACCGCGAGGTGATCCCGTGGGAGGGTGCATAGGGTCCAAGGAGAGTTTTTTACTGGGTATGAAGATTTTAAATTCCTTGTATAAAAAAAAAAAACACACACACACACACACTGATGTATTTATAAGTCGCACATTACAGGATTATACAAGATATTACTGAAATACTACATAGGAGTATTTCACAAACATTGAGCAGGATCGTAACTAGGATGAGAGTAGAGTTGCTGGAAATGAAAAAGCTTGTAACTAACGTATGAGTAAGACATAGCAGAAAGCGTTCTATTTTCCCGTAAAGAAAATAATAATTAAAGTTTGATGGGTTATTGAGGTAAACATCTAATGGATACGTTGAAGGATACCCTTTTAAAACAATTTGTTTTGAGTCTCATATTTCCAAGTGGTATGTTTGCCTTTCTCTGACATAAAAGCTTCACCAGAATCGATGAATCTATCGAAGAGCTTAAAGTCGACGAACAGCCACTCAAAAGCTCAAACATCATGACAGAGAGGCACAGGTTCAGCGTGAAAAACCGGATGTTTCTCGAGAGCATTGCTGAAAACCGAAAACGAGAGATAGCAAGAGAGAGAGAGAGAGAGAGAGTTTTGAACTTGAACAACATCTGACCGAATTCGTGCGGGTCGTAAGATTATGGGCCAGATTGCAATTAAGAACATTTTGATTATTTACGGTATCTTGCACGTAAACGAACGAAGCGAATTGTACTACTGCAAGGCAGTGGTACGCACCGACAGGTAAAAGGGGTTAAGGCGTAAATTAGTTTACGTGCCTGGAATGGCCATTAAAGGCCTCTGTTCCCGTTCTAGCCGTTCCTCCCTACCCCGGTCTCATCCCATCCTTTCTTTGCTTATCCGTGACCAATCGCACTGCACGTGCTTCCATCATTGCGCTTAAGCCGTAACGCCTGTAACCGTGTCGCACTTCCGGTTCGGCCAATAAAATGTACAACTTCGTTTCGCCGAACGAATGTACCAACTGTCACCGGGGCAGCACTGTCCGTGGGGCGTTCATTAACGACCCTGCAAAACGTGATAATAATCATTAAATGGGAAACAAGTATCTGCTTAACGGGTGGGATCGATATGGAAAGTTTTCCACAACACTGCCCTACAGACGGCGATCTTTCCCGGACAGTTTCACGATTGGTGTACCGATGCGGCAAAAGGGGTTTTTTGTTCCACGCGTTCAACATCCGCTGGGCATAGTATGAAGAAATTTTGAGTAGAAATCGTTGGCATATTTTTTGGGTACGTTTGTTTTTTGCTCTTTTCGCAATTGTCCAGTCCGGGAATTGAGACGGGTTGGGAAAATCAATATTAGTAATTGCTCGGGCTGGACATTCTCGGGCTTTTTTCGAGTGCTCACGTCCGAATGGAATTTTGGTTATTTAGACAAAGAATTTCATTGTACCTTTCTAGTGGGGTGAGATAGAAGTTGAGCATCAGATACCAATGCCGCTAGATGGTGACAGTTCCTCTGGAAGTGGGAAACGTGCGTGCGGCACATGACCGTATCCATCGAAGCATTCCGGGTATGCTGCTGCTACTTCAAAATGTCATGTGATGGAATTGCATTTTTTTGTTTGTCGTGAGGGATCACCGTCTAACTAGGTCAGTGAGCAATCTTCGAAAACTAAGATAAATCAAGGTATTAGTTTATGAGCTTAAATGGTCGCTAGTGCGGAGTACAGTGGGTTAATCGATTTGACTTGCTCTGCTGTCGTCGGTGACGGTTCGAGTACAGGGTTTTACCAGCGATAGAAACATAATGATGTTCAAGGCATACACGATAGTCAAAGATTTGCATGCAAATCGTCATCCATTACATTAAATTACAAGAAGATATTGAACTAAAACTAGCGAAGGAGAGGTTTGTAGCCATTGAAAGCGATTAAACAAACTGCTTTGTCCAAATGGTGCGATTCGTGTGCAACTGTGTACCACGAACCCATCGCATCGCACTGAAAAACAAGCGAACGTTTTCTCTTCATCCTGAAAACCCCTGTAAGCTGATACGCCTAAATGTAGGCTAAAGGGTGCTGCGTAGCTGCGCTATGCCTATCGCTTTGGAAGGGTTTCGCAGGATCTTAGTATTGCACTACAACCACACATACACACACACTCACACACTCACATACGTATACGGTTTTATCCACTACCGTCACATCAAATGATCGATCACTATACGCGATAGATGCGACAGAAGCATGAAGAAGCATGAAATGACGCTACGAAGCTTGTGAAAGAATCTGTTCCTTTGGCTTTCAGCAAAACCACTGGTCGCAAGGATGCGAGCATGGTCGTTTCTGTGGGTAGAAATGTGTGGAATCAAGGAGGGTGCTTCCCAGTTCTATCGACATTCCCACTACATCACTTTACATCGAATATGTCCGGAACGGTTTAGGCAGATCGGTCTAAATCAATTAATAGATGATTCGCATACACGCGTTCGCATTCGGCTTTTCCGGTTCAGATGAATGAAAGGGACGACCCGGTGGTAATGTGACAACGGCACCGGTTTTCATACGGCAGGACCGTGATTCAAATCCCATCCGGACCGTTCCTCGATAATCCAACTAGGTGGTATCAGTACGTCTAGTAATCCATTAGATGACCGACGGGACCTAGACCTAGGTCCTCAAGCCAAGAAGAATAATGAAACGCCAAGCTTCCAAATTATCGGTATGAAGCGTAAAGGAATGGAATGAAAATGATAGAATTAGATGCTTTTAGTGAGATAAAGGTAGCGATGCAGGGGTAAGAAAATGCTCTAGAAAAAAAATGCTAGCGAACGCATTTCGGCTTGAATGGGGCAGGAAAATGGCACTAAACGCCACAAGTACGCTCGCTTCGTGGCGATGATAATGGCACATTTGATTATGCGCTCGTTTGCAATGTGCCTCAGCCATTTTTTAGCCACGGTACGAAAGAGCAAAACAAAAAATATATGTTTCGACCACATCATTTTGCCCTTCTGCTGCTAGCAACGTTCATTCTAGCACGAACATCAACCGTGCCCAGCATCCAGTGCGGTTAAAGGTGGATAAAGAACCCATCAACCCACAGCCGGGCAAGATGGGGTTTCAAGTTTCTAACACCAAACCGCAGCAACTTTTTGACCGAGAAGCCACTGGAACCGTACCAAACCTCTGATCCTTACAATCAACAATCAGTATCAGTATGCGTACATACCTTAATTAAGGTCCGGGATAGTTTTTCGGAAGACTTCTGAAAGGTGACTTAACAATTATAAACTTCTGTAATAGCGATGGACGATAGGCTTGTAATAGGTTTGCTTAAACAAAATTTGAATACAAGAGAAAGTTTGGTTTTGCAAATTGCATACTTTACGGCGTACGTTAGGTGCTTCTATTACCTATCGTATTATTTCCTATTGTTCTTAGTTGATGACAATGTTTTTTTTTGAAACAAAGAGCACCTGTTCTGCATATTTTTCGCGTATCGTGTGTAAATAATATTAATATTTATCTATAAAATTGGAAAAAAGCACATTTAATAATGACAGAAACCGAAGGCGTCAAAGGTATTGTATAGTTGATTAGTTAGTTAAATATTTGTTTATTTCTTGCGTTTTCGAATACATGGTTTAGATTTCATTGATATTGATTTTTTACGTTAACCTTTCCACAATAATCTGAAGCTTAATTTTTCGGGGAAATTATTCGAATTATTTCTAAAGCGAATCGATAAAGTATACCGTAGGGCAAAACAGACAAAAAAAACAATAATTGTTTTTGTTAAAATTGAGGTATTCTATAGTAATTCCTGTTAAAGGGAAGACAAGAGAAAATTGTGTGAATAAATAACATTTATTTGCTATTCACCGCGTGTGTTTGACACAGTACGCCTGTTTTTTTGTTTGGTGCTCTCATATCACGCCTAAATGTATGCAATTTTTTTACAAGTTGGAACGCATAGCGGTTCGGTACATAAAATTGTATTCATTCAGGATTTAGAGCACAACATTACAGTTCAGTTCATAACTACACTAGAAAAGCAAACAAAAGAATAAATTTTATTTATCATTTTAAAGCATCCGTTCGCCCACAGTTAGGCAATGTAATCGAAATTGAAGACAAAAAAAAACACATCTCTTCAAGCGCTACGCCGCACAATGTGGAGCGTAATTTTGTCTGCTGGGAAAAAGCACATTTGCTTTCCAGTACCGTACACGGTGAACCGTTTTCTGATTTTTGCCAACACTTCCACTTGAAGCTACACGTTAAAGCGTGGCGTTTACTTTTTTCTCTCTCCTAGACTTCCTTTTTCACAGTGTTCCCGCACATCACGAACAATCGATATCACATGGTTGAGGTCGGGATGGTGGATCGCTGCCCAACACCACTCGAAAAACGCAACGCACTTGTGCCCGAGTGGAAGCTAGCAAAAAAAGTAAAAATAAAAGTGAAAAAGTCGTTACAATGGAGAGTACTTCTCTGTATGAGATGGGACTTGGAGTGAGGGACGCTCAATAGAAGCGGAAGATTCACTTGTCAAAAAAAAAAAGGAATCACCCTGTTATCAGGTCGGTTAGCTCGAGGCTACGGTGTGCGTGCGCTGTGTTCGCCAGGATCGATGGCTGGTTAATTTTTGCCGGAGCAATATTGCCAGCAGAATTGCTTATGGATACATTCCGCAAGGTGTTTCATCTCTCATCTCGCTGTCTGCCCACTCTCTTACCCAACCATGCAGTTGGCAGGTGCTTAAGGTTTGATCTTTTGCAGTGATACAACGCACGCACCGCTCCTCCTCTCCCTCCTCGGTATACAACGAAAAGAAAAGATAAGCACCCGCAAATATCAATCATAAAAGTTCAAGCGCCTGAATGTAGGCACGCATGAAGCAATTTTACCGCGGCGAAAGAGAAAATACAGCACGTGTGGGTGAAACGTTTCACTGACACGAAGCACCTTACAGGAATCCTTTTTTCTCGTGTTTTCCTGTGTTTTTTTGTTCTTCTCTGTGATTTGTATTTTTCAAACATTTTCCCATACGCTACTGTTCTTACCGTTTGTTGTTTTCTCCTCACTATCCTGACACGCGTATTATCCATTTTGAGTGATGCATGGTGTAGGTGTAGGGAAAGCATAACTTTCCGCACCAAAACCAAAAGAAGCAGCAAACAGCAAAAAAAAAAAAAACAAAAAAAAACAACAACTAGAAACATAAATATTGCGCCATTGTGTAGCGGAGCGTCTCGCGCTAGAGGCGGTTTTTTTTTGCGATAAATTATCGCGCGGTGCGAAACGCGGAAGGCACGGGAACGATCGGCGACGCATTTAGCATCGCAGTGTACGGGCGCCCGATCGAAATCATCCGTCCCATCCTGCTGGCCCGACCGACACCAAATTAACGATGCAACTTTTTCTCCGTCATCCTTTTGTTTTACTTTCGACAAAACGCAAAAGCGTTGTGAACCGTCCGGGCGATGGATGGGACGAACGGGCTCTTGTCGGTTTTTATTGCAATTTCTTCCTCGCTCTTTCTTTCTTTCTCTCTCTCTCTCTCTCTCTCTCTCTCTCTCTCTGTGTATTTGTTTTTCTTCTTCTCGTTGTTGTTGCTGTTGCGTTTGGTTACCCCTCCGGATGCTATTGTTGGGCGATAATTAGAAAATGTTTATGCGTAATAGAAAAGCACACCGGCAGCTTAAACAAAAGGCGAGAAAATAAATTTAAAAATCAACCAAATTGCGGGGAAAGGGTGAGGCACGTGTAATGGTGTGGGGTTTTCCTTTTTGGTGGAGCATATACCGGAGCAACACACGCACAAAAGGATCTTTTTACGTTGATTGGGGAATTTAGTTGGAGTATTGCAGCAAACAAAAGATCAATAAAAAGATAATTCTGCAAAGCACATTGCATATCTTTAGGCGTTAAGATGTTTTTAAATTTCTTTTAGCGAATCTATTACAGCACTTTTCAAACGGCAGGACCAGCGTTCAAAGCCCATCCGGTCCGTCCCCCCGTAGTCCCAATTACGTGGTATCAGAGAGTCTAGTAAGCCATTCGATGACTGGCGTGACCTAGAAGGCCGTTAAGCCAAGAAGAAGAAGCTTACGATTCTTCTTCTTCTTAAGCGTACAAGCTTACAATTACAAGAATTGAATTACAGAAAGTCCTGAATGTCGCTTACAATGTCGCTTTGACAACGAGGGCGGCTTTGAAAGACTTTACGTGTCAGGTCGTCCGGTGACATTCTTATGACATGGCAAGCATTGAACCAATACTTTTTCTGAGCTCTATGTCTCACAGATAAACCTAAGCACCAGTGGTGGATCAAGCTGTTATAGGCCTAAGGCGGAATGGGCATCGAGGCCCATCAAAATTAAAAGAGTTGACCTTATGAAGTGGAATAAAGATATGCTAAAAATGCCAATATTAACATAAACAACAGGGCAATCTGACCTATGAGGGTCCTGGTAGTCACCAACTCCCCCTTAGGCTAATTCGCTTCTGCTGAGTAGAAGGACTATAAATATTCTATAAGGCCTCAACTTCATCTGCAAGAGGAGCCCCTAGCTCTTTCATCGCGTGAAATCTTCTGACAATCTGGCGGAAAGTCACCTTATTTCAACCTATGTACACTAGAGTAACGGGTCTTACACTTTAAAACGCAGTGTGAACACCTGTTACAGTCTATTATCAACGTTCACACACCACAAGCTAGCAGGTCCTGATGACTGCTCCTTTTACGGGTTTTCGGGGTTAATCGTTGCCTCGAGCGAGCTTACCCAATACCATGCCACAAACCATGCCATCCGAAAAACGAAAGAAGGAATCACCCTGTAGGTTGATTCCGTTGCTCCGGAACGTGTCCTTGAAGAACAGGTTTGCCTGTCCCTGTGCTGATACCGTTCGCTGCCCAGCCGCAGGCTCATTGGCCCCGATGTAAACGTGTAAAACGGGGGAAAGGGAAATAATCGCCGACCGAAACATCGAAGCACAAGGCAACAAAGGACTGTCAGTTACAGATACAACATTGCTCACAATCGATTTAGTGTTTTATAGCGGTCACCTTATTTTAATTTGCTTCGCCAATCCCACCCAGTAAGTCCCCATATGCCGAGTCTGATTAACGCTTATGTTCCAGCTCGTAACACACTTGTAAAATAGTTCTTGTAGGCCTTTTTTTTGTTTTGTTGGTTTGCTTCGCTGGCCAAACTTTGTTACGGTTCGATTCGTTCGGTGGACTGAAATCCAGTTTTGGGCATTATTATCTCCTCTAGCGCTTCGCTCCAATGCTCGCTCCCTGGACCAGGGTGCCTTTCGCAGAGAGTCTTCGTGACATTTGTTACACCCGATGCCCGCTACTAGGTTTCCCACATTGGATTGGAGGATGTGTGGGATATTGTGACATTTCTGTCCACTGGGTCTGATACGCTGGGTCATTAGCGCGCGCGCTTGTGTGTTTTTTTGTTTTGTTTTATGGAGAGAAAAGGTTGTAAAGCCCCATAAAGAGATTGTTTATGGGGTTAATGCCTGTATTTATTGGGGCATTTGGGCGAGAGAGCACGATAGGCAGCGATGCTGATTGCGTTGACATTTCATCATACAGTTGATAGGATTTGTAGATGTAGATGATAGGATTCTGCCGGTTTTCCAGAGCTCTCACTAATATGGGTACGGTTCGGTGATCTGCTGTGAAGAATTGGTGCCCGATGACGACATTGTGTACTAGCAGTGATCAGGGCTTGTCGCTTAGTGCGTGGCTGGACACACTTGTGAGAGGCTTACGAGCAAGGAAGTAGCTACGTGAACTAGATCGTCGCTGCTAGCTTGTTATGTCGCAGCCATTCCGTAGGTCCCGTGCGCGCTCCGCGGCTGGGCAGGAGCATCAGGTACCCTCGACGTACGTCGGAGGTACAACGGTGGAACCGGTTTCTTGTAGCCCACCCCTAGTACGACCTTGCCCGAAGATAGTGTGACGCTGTACCCCTTCCTGTGTGGAGCCGTTTCTTCGTCGAATGGAATTTGTGACCCAACACACAAACAAACGGGCGCGCTCGTTCTCGTACGAGAAAAGAAAAAAAGGGGAGAAAAGGAAGCATTTTATTTAAATGGCGTGTGCGCAAGAATGAAAACCACCTTCTGGCCCAACGAACTCTGGCTGTGGCCCCTACTGCCACTCTTGGACCCTGCGAGCATACTTCACGCTCCGTACTTTGTCCGGGCAGGTCGGAGAGGAAAGGGCAATTTCGATTGGCAATGGTGAGTCAGGTGAGCGAGAACGAGAACTGCTGTACGGTACGTTGGTGCTGGTTGCTGATCGATGGTTTTAATAAGGAAGCGGTTACACACGTTCTTATGGGCTGGTTGGTTTCCGTTTTTCCTTCCACTTCCTTGAGCTTTTTAATAGATAGTTGTGCTCTTATTAATTCAGCAACTTTGATAGATGGATAAGATACCTTATCGGACGTAGTAGAGCACTTTGCAGATTTTCAAAGCAGTGTCCAAGAGCGAAACTGTCCGTGTGTGAATAGGATATCTGATGCAATCTTCAGCTTTATTGTAGCACTGGGGTAGAAAACGAATATATCTTGGACGTCTATCAAAAGAGGCGAACAAGACATTCGAAGAACCTATTTTGCTGAGCATCAAAAACACAAAGTTCAAGTCCAAGTTTTCGAACCCAATGATATAAAAAAAAAAGAATAAGACATTTGTAGCATTTGTCGAATTTGATGTATCGTAAAAATTCCACTACTTTGTGTATGATTTTATGTATCAAATTAATTCCCTATCAAAAGTTTGACATTTACTAGCTCGGCAGTTGGCAGTCGAAATATCGCAATAAAACCTAACGCTCGTAAACATATAATCGCACTATCGTTTATTTCACCGGCAGATTTGCCATTCCTGGACCAAATGGACAACCACGCCACCGCGACGTAGCTGCACAGCAACGGATTGATGCACCATTCGTCGGGCAAAAGTGAATTGAAGCACCATCCATAAAATGTAGATCATTCTCCCACCTCCATCCCCCTGATAAACCGCGCGTTGCATTCCAATGACAGCCAGGTTTCAGAGGGAGAGGGAGGGGGGGGGGGGGACGAGTTATTCCGAGGGCCGGTACCGGTCATTAAATGCTTAATGACGGTCGGCACCATTTATGACTTCATTTATGGTGCTCGGCAGGCTTTTACACCAAAAAAAAAAAAGCAAGCACTGCATCAGGCGAACGCATTGGTGCAGCACAATCGATATCAAAACGTGCGAGAGGTAGAGAAACATTTTGAAGAATAGTTCTGTTTTGCTGTACGAATCATCCACGAGAGAACGAAAATAATCGCCCGGACGGGGGTAGTTGTAATGGCTGCTGAAGTCTGGAACATCCATTTTTTTTTTGCGTTGGTAACTCTTACAGTAAAATGGGAAGTATTATGCGATAATTTTATGGCCAACTGAAGTGTATGCATCAAATGAAGCATGAAATCGGAGCAGTAGTATAGGGCATAGCTAAGGCACATATTATGTTGCAAAAATTGGGCGCCGAGCAGTGATTGACAGCAGATCATCGCACTCAATCCCCAATTAACCTTCAGCTGTCACTCTCCGCAGGAGGCAGTAAAAGATACCGCTATCAAAACACAAAAGAAAGAGTGCACTGTCCAAAAAAAAAAAAAAAAAAACCGATCTCCAAACCGGTTATCAGTTTAGGGGGCACTCTGTATCGCTGTATGATACTCCTTCATAAAGAGGTACGCTGCGCTGTTCCGGAGTGGCAAGGTGAGCTACATTCACATTCCGGGCCAGAGATCCGTCAACCGCAAAACAGGTTGCACAGATGCGTGACGCACAGGTGCGGTAAAGGCGGGCATGTAGGTTCGCGCATTGGGCTGGATTTTTTGAGGATTTCAGAACCGCTCGTTCGATGAATGAAAGCTTGATCTCGTAATAATCGAAACATTCTGCAACGCTAGCAAAAACCCTCCAATTTTTCACCGGCCCATCGTTATTGGTCCAGGCCCGTTTTCAGCGTGCCTTTCGTTGCAGGATAATGCGAGGCTGTTGGGTTGGGTGTAGCACAACTGCTGCAACTTCAATGCAATGCCGTTGCTCACTGTTATGTTCACTGCACGGCTTGCTCTGCACGCGTAACTCTGCCAAGATCGTCGAATTGGCACGGTTTGCTCCATTTTGTTGTTGCTGCTGACCGGCACATACACATGGTGGACGGCCTTGCGTTCTTTTTCGCTGTGTGTGATTATTATATTTGCCCATATTTGCGCGTCGAGAGCATTGCTCTGGGACACGGCATAGTAATAGTAGGTGGGAGTTTAAGCCTCCTCTAGCCAGCCTAGGGAGCTGCATTCCAACTTTTTTTTTTTGCGAATTCGTGCTGATTTTGTCGATAAGTCTAAGCCGCTTTAGTGTTGGCTGGTTCGTATCGAAATCATGCCATTAACCATCGACAAACCGCACCGCTCGCTACGGATGGGTTTTTGCTGTGCTGCCAGTAGGCAACCCAAACTTCCCGGTCCGGCCAAACCAAGAGAGAACTTCTGGAGGTGGGTCGTGGAATGTGCTCTGATGAAAGGCTATGGGATGCGATAATTAATCGCCAACTGCAGGAAAGGAACCGCACGTACGGGTGATATTGAGAGCAGCCAATTAACTGGTGCGCGAGCAGTAGTATCTGCTTCGATCGGTTCAGGTGTCTAGGGATATGGGCCTGCGCTAGAGCTCGCTCGCTAGAGAACTCGAGATGATAGTTTTCGCGACACACTGACCATAGGAAGATGTGGCCTTGAGATGCGTTGACGTGTTGCATTTGGCTTGCACCATACTAGTCTGTTCTGCCCATTTCCTTAAAGTCTTTCTCCGGCAGTAACACCGTAGGTTCTCCCCAGGACAACGTACAAAACGTGACCGTTGTTGCGTAAGACCACGAAGTACAACGTTTGGTTTTGTAGTTTTTTGCCTCACGGCTTTCTATCTTCACCTCCACCTTCCACGGGTAGTTGTGAGCATTTGAGCCGGTAAATACACCTCACAAACACGTTGCTGTACCTTATTTGAATTGAAATTGTGGCAGCTGGCTAAGTGTTTCCCAGGGCTTAATGGGGGGGGACGTTGCGCGTATGGAATTGATCTGGAAGCAGGGGCAAACTGGAAACCACTCTTTCCCCGAACGTGGTGAAAAGATTGCAAATGGCGACAGTTTCGAGTCCATACGTCGAGTACGGACCTACGATAGTCTCGCTGGTGAGATGTGGCCGCTCTCGGGGCGGGGAAAGTGTGTAGTGAGGTGCCTGGGTACAAAATTTCCAAAACTCGGACACACCAAACGGTTTCGAACTAGATGCAGCAAATACTGGATCACTTACGTAAGTGCATTTGCGCACCCTCGCATGCTCCGTAATTTCTTCCCCTTTCGTTTCCATCCATCAGATTATTGCAATTGAAACAGGGATTTCAATCGAGTGCTCGATGCGCAGTTAATGAGGAGGGCAATGCCGGCTGCAACGTGGCGGCACATGATGTACCATCAGAACTAGGCTGGTGGTTTGGTGTTGGGGTCCATAAGGGGGGGGTTACATTCTCTCTCTCGACAGCCGTGTTGGGCTGGATATGTTTTCTTTAATCACTCGTCTCATAACTCCGTTTAGCCGACCATTTCACTCAAAGACAGCTAGCGGTTTAATGAATAATAAACTCCATACATGATTACTGTCTCGGAAGGGTTTGGACCAACAAAAACGGTTTGCTGCAGGTGTTTCACGAAAGCAAGACTCATAATGATCAGATAGACGTTTGGAAGGCTCAATGTTTGGAAATTGGAGCACAAAAGACGCGAAGGCCTCACGTTGAAAGGAATTTAAGTCGCAAGTCTGCTTCGTGGTGTTGTTGCTAACTAATTTTAGCACAATTTCGCGGATGTCGGCAAAGTGATTGGAAAAAGCGCCCGTGGCGTTGCAACGAGCTAAACGAATTTTTGCAACAATTAATTAAGCAAAACGACGCACGAACAGTTGTGTTTACTTTGTTTTTGACGTTTGAAAGAAGCCCAATGTTGGAGTTCCCTTGATCCGGTAGTCACACACACACCCACACAATGCTTCAAGATGATAAGCGAAGTGGTGTACTGTAAGTTGAGCCGGCACTAGCACACCTGCAGGTGTTGTTATTGTGCGTTTCAATCACCACTATCGAAAAAGCGATGCTGTCACGCACCATCCAAATCCAATCTAGGGCATTGGTTTGTGGCTTTCCTTTTCCCTGGTATATGTGTAGACGCTCGTGCCCCAAACCTATTTGTCATATCAATCAGATCGATTAGGTAACCACGGTAGTGCCGGAGCAATTATAAAACCCGAAGTAATGAAGTGTGACTGTACACACCGGTATTTATTAGCGCGTAAGAGAAATTTTGGAGTCCCGTCCCGGTGACGCTTTCCACCACACGTGAGCACCGGGTGGAGCACGGTTGGTGGACGTGCGTTTGTGACAGCATCTGCATTCCAATTGGCACGAACTTTGGGGAAGTCACAACGCCCCACACGACCAGTCCGGTGCATCCGGAGCACGTTGTTTGATAATCATCATCAGCATATATCTCGCACGGCTGGTGCGGGCAAGGTGCTGGGCCTGCTTGGGAAGCGGAAATTAAATATGCAACGGTGCCTTTTGTGCCTTCGGTAGATTGGGATGGGACCGTAACCGGGGCGCCTGGCGTACCGTGGAGGGGGAGAAGGGGGGGAGGGGATAATGCAGCTTTCGCAATGAAGCGCATGTTTCCTTCGTTAAAATGTTAACACTTTCGCACCATCTCCAATGGGGCGAATGGTGGTCGGGTGTAGGGCGAACACTTTCTCGCCCATCTCAATTGGCATCCTTCCATGGTAAGGTGGCGCCCTCTACCGAGAGCACTCTGGACGAATTGCAGCAGACAAAAGGAGCCGTGTACAGCGTGTGCACTTGAGCGCAACACGCTGGGCGCGCGTACCGTGATCCGGAAGATGATTGCAGAGCACAATAGGACGTTGTGAGATTGTGTCCAGGTAGGCTAGGGACTACAGCAATCCTGTGGCTGTGGGTGGAAAAAAAGTAAATATGGCCAGCAATAAATTTTAATTAAACAAAAACACAACAACTGGTGCCACGGGATGCTCGGTATTATTTCTGGGACTGCACTTTTTGTGAGCTGTGTGTGTATCGGTATGGTGGGGGGGGGGGGGGGGGTGGGGTTGTCACGGCGCAAAAACGAGCTGTAAATTTATTCATGAAAATGCCACCAATTGTCTGTCAGCTGGTGACAGTGCAGATGGTAAGGAATCTCCCGCGCAGGGATAGGTGCAATACCCAACCATGCTGATGCTCGATTTGAAGGACTTCCTGCCAGTCAGAGTGAGGGGGGGGGGGGGAGGGGTTTCCCCTGGTTTGTTTGTGTGCATTTGTCACGGGTTGTACATTGTTGAGAATATTTTTATTTTGGCCACCCAGGAGTACAGAATTCAACAACAGGACAAGAGGAGTAGGATAGGATTGAGTTCGCGTTTATCATTCACGTTATCCCGCCCGGTGAGATGACAGTCCCATGCTTGTGCTCCGTGGCACAGCAAAACAAAAGCGACTGCTAGTCTCCCTTAATGCATATTGAGCGAGATTACGAGAGTACAAAAATAATATAAATAGCGCCACGTAATCCTTCGTCCTGCCAGCGCGACTCTGCTGCTTGCTACCAGTTCCGATCGTGGTTTGACATCCGGCGTGTTTGTTTGTTTTTTCTTTCTTCTCGTGTTATACGAAACGAGCAAGCCGCATGCAGCACGGGTCACAAACAACTTTATATTCCATGCTCGTCCACGCCTGTCGGCCAGTCGGCAGAATGATGGACGTGGTAATGGGCGTGCTTCTGGGCCGTTTTCATATCCTTAACTTGCTGTCGTACCAGGTCACCCGGCAAATCGAGAGGCGTACCAAAGGTGAAAAAAGGGCACAGCAAAAGGCACGTGAAGCGCTTGAGTTCCAACCCGTTGGCCTGGTCAGATGTCTTCCTGTCACACGTAAAGCCGAGAACAATTTGGTACTTGACGATGGGTTCAAACTGGAGATTTGGAGAACTTTGGAGAGGCTTCTCGCCGCTTGCGGATGCCTGGATGAAGCAAACCGAAGAAGCTGTCGAAAATTTTCGCCGAGTTATCTCTTGTCGTTTCTACTGTGCACACTTTCTGGTTCAAGTTCATTTCCCGCGGACAATTCCCCTGACAACAGTTGGGGATAATATGGCGGTGTTTCGGCTTGCTTTAATGCAGTGGTAGCGAACTCTGGCGCTACGAGGATTCTCATCCGTTTTTGTTCCCTCAATCGCGTTGACCTCAACCGCAACCGGTGTCTGGTGTGTCAGTCAGCCAGGGAGGGTGGAGTGTTGCAATTTGCTTAACAGCCCGCGCGAATCACGCGGGTCCATCTGGGGAGCAAGAGATTTTGGGGCGAACAGGCAAATCCTTCCGACGAGCAGGAGCAGGTGCTGGTGTATCTGGGAAGGAGGAACAGCAGAAGGACGGTACGGTCGTCGCAAGTCAAGCCAGTAAGCCAGCAATACCAATACCGACATCATGCATAGAATTTGAATAATATGCATTGAAAATGGCGGAACAATGGTGATGTAGATGCTGTGCTAATGGAATGCTTGTAGAATGCATCGTTGTGCTCACGCTGTTTGGCTGTATCGCGCTCTCGCTCCTACCTACGACAGTTCGGAAACCCTTTGACCGGGGACAATAGGTGGACTGACCTACATGTGTGTCGTCCACATGCAACCGCATCCGCGGCGCCACCTGCGTACCTCGAGCCCCGACAGTCCTCCAAATCATAATGCAGACCATCTGGCACTATTATCTAGTTGCGACTCGGTACAAAGTACTCGACGCCTACTAGCGTAAACGATTCAAAAGGGGACGTAATAGGGATGCAATCTTCCCGGAAACAAGGAGTCTAGAAAGCCGGCCGGCCAAGAGTCAACACCGAATCGGAAGGAAGTAGTGATGACGATGCGCTTTATCGGATTTCCACACGAATGAACTTTTCCAACATTCGCAGAAATTCGATAGGTACTAGATAAAGCATCCAATTCTCTGTGCCGTTTTTTTAAAGGGCTGGCAAAATTGGCTTCTTGTTCGGAAGTCACCTTACGGATGCCGAAGAAAGCGGTAAAGGAGAGAATATGTTGCGAGAAGACAAAGTTTACGGTTCTCGTAGCTGTGGTACATTTTGGGACGAATGCGGCCAGCTGAAACAAACGAACCTAAGGAAGTTTCACTAATTAAGAAAGTGAGGAGAGTTAACTTTTAAAGGAGTCTGCTAGGACATTTCTGAGAAGGGAGTAGACTTTGTCTCCAGAGGAGAAACAATCGGAAGGCAAAAGGGATTATGGTTCCCTTTTGTGCAATAATCAGAAAGTCAAACGTAGTCGAAAGCTCTTAAACATACAAACACCTACACGTGCCAGAGTTGCAGACACAAAGTTACTTCAAACTCAAGATGAGATGAGATGCTGGAGGAGCAATAGTTGCGGAGGGTTATGTTGTTATTGAACTCCTTTTAGCTTTGGCTAGTTCTTTTCGGCTGGTTACAAACTCCAGAGTGTACGAAAATTCCAGTACCGGTCCCTCAGTGTCGGTCCTTCTGTGGTATCTACGGCATAGATCATACAGTTCGTATATAGATTCTAATCTTCACCGGTGGTGGTTGTGCAGGTAGTGTGGCGTATTGGGGCGTTTTGTTTTGTAGCAGACATTTTTGACATAGTCTGACGTAAGCAGGACGTCAGTTTTGCACAAAATCATATCTTCATTCAGTTAGAAACCAGAAATAAAGCAAAGCGAAAAGCACATAATGAAGATAGACAGATTTCAGGTATTGTGTCCTGATAGCTGAAATATGTCACCGTATTGTTACAATCGCTGTTTCCATGTACCGACCACTCTGTGTCATGTCTCAAACTTCAAATCCTCTGGCTACACGCTTCTCCTTCCTTATCTCGGATTTCAGAATTTCTGAATTTTCCCCACCAGCAGACGGTCAGGTCGTCACGATTATAATCGGGCGCATATTTGTTGTGCCGTGATTGTCACGCGAAAACCTCCAAAACCCACACGCAAATCCCTAACACCGAATGCACGTACGGGTACGGGTGCGATGGTGAATCTGGGCGGTTTGCGTGGAATTTTTTTTATGACCTCGACGCTGGTCATATTTGCCGACCGCAGGAAAACAGTCAGCCACAACAATCCATGTTGACAATTGCTTTAGCAAGCCATTTGCTGTGATCCTACACAGTCACCGATATCCAAAAACATGGCAACACGCGATTATACCTAACCAGCTGCAACCAGGTTGGAGTGTGTGTATGTGTGTTGCGGGCCAGGAACTAATCCGGCATCCAAGCTGCATATGATTGCGGAACGGCCACGTTTTCAATCCTACACAGAAACCAGAAAGTCGTCAGCCCGACGCATACGGCTACCACGTGGTGTGGTAGTGAAGTAATCGCGAAGTGCAGCAGGGTGTGGTCAGGGTCTAAAGGTACCGTATGCCCACAGACTGCATTCGTTTAGAACATTCTAGGACAGCAAACGCTGGCAGTGTCCCTTCTAAAGCGCACCTCCGGAATGTAGCCCCAATCACCGATTCCGGGGTCTCGGCTAACACGCCAGCGGAACTGGAATGCTACTGTTCACGGTGAAGCAGGGCACCGCCACAATAAAAGCCATTTCGTTGTTGAGCAAACGTTTTGCTAGAATGAATGAAATCGAACGGCAAATGGTGCACTCGCAGCGGCTGAGACACCTTGTGTCGCATCCTTGTGGTTGTGGCCTTCAATCATCTATGGAAAGCCTTTTGCTGATTATAGTCTTCAACGGTCTCTTGGTGTACCAGCCACGTACGGCGAAGGCTTGCGTTGACTGGGCGCTTCATAATCATCAATCAAACATTCGCAGATCCAACGCGGCTTGCGTTCGGAACCAGAAGGCAGTCAAAGCAGGAGTAAGTGGCAACGAAATTTGACAGCTGTCAGCCAAGGTGGAGCATCGACAAATGACCTCGAGCAGGATGATTAGCGAGCTGGGATGATATATTTTTGCAATTGTATCGCTTCGATGAAGTAAGCTGTTCCACTCATTCAACCTCAAATGGATTTTAATATTGTAACTTCTCTACCACTCCATTCTCGCCTCTAGCACTTCGCTCGCGAGAGATACTCCAACGATGACAGCTTCCTTGCGGCACGTGAAACTAATCGTGTCGCGTCATGGCTGATTGGTTCGGATCGGAATACCCTTGGCGCGTGTGCACCTGTCGTGCCACTAGCTAAAGAAGGCACAAAAATCGGTCAGATGGTTTGGTTTTGTGAAGCACTCGAGCGTGCGGTAGACCACTTAAAGCAAACCCTCACCCTCCCAGCGAAGAGTATGCACCGAAAAATAAAAACAGTCATGACCGTGGTTGCTACAATAATTTCCAACGCCAACGCCACTAAGGTACGTGTTCGTAGAACTGCACTTATACTTCCGTCTACGGTTGAAAGGAGCGGCGTCGATCGTTACCAGGGTAGGACACAACAGACGTAACGTGACGGCATGGTATCAGGCACGCCCGTTGCGTGTAAAAGAGGAGAAAGGATAAAGTTAGCTTACGGTGCAATGGAGCGCAGGGGACCTGTACGCGATCGAGGATAGCAGTGGGGCTACATGTACCAGCTCGCGTATGGAGTGGAGCAGGTGTGTGAGAGCGACGGTAGAACTACTGGTAGGGTTGCTTTAGCGGTCTCCCCTTCCCCGTCTACCGTTGGTCAATCCCCACGCACGCCGGTAAGCTCCACGATGCGTTTGAGCAAGAAGAGAGCAGCCGTACGAAGCGAGCGAAACAGGTCTAGTACAACCGGGCGGGAGCGCTGTCTATATATAAGCGAACGCGCCGTATTTGCGTACGATCTGTTTACAAACAAACTTTGCCAGCGGTAGTGATCGATCGATCACCGGCCCACGTCTTTTAAAATACTACGGGATCAGTCCAATTTTGGAGCTTGAGTTTGGTCGATTTTGTACTAGTACTAGCAGAGTGCTCTGGTGCAGGTACGCCGAACGTCTACCAGTGGGGTCTATTTCTTAAGCTTTTGGTGTGCGATATTCGTGTGTATGCGTATCTGTATTTGCGTGCGTGTGATTGTGTGGTACCTTGTGCTGTGTGTAATGTTGATCCTTTAAATGCGAGACATCTGATACATTTTTCCTTCTTTTGTGGCTTTTTGTGACCTTGTGAACCTGATATTGGATATTGGCCAGGTCATCGACACAGCAGCAAGCTCAACGACAGAGGAACGCAGTCGCAAACGTCCGACATCAGCACACACAACCAGTCAAACTCGCCAGCCAAGCCAAGCGCAGCTCAAGCGGAGGGTCCCCGAAACCAAAAAGGCTTACTTCCTTCCAACGGTGTACCGCATCCACAAGACAATCAACCAAAAATGAAGTCTCTGGTAAGTTGATCTGCGCCTTCTTGGTGAGGACTAGATTCTGAAGTTGTAGGTAGGGTGCTGTGAGATCAAGTCAATTCTTGTGTGTGAAACTGATTGTGCAAAGTGACGAGTGCCTTACAGGAATACGCGCATATCTCCATACAGGGGATGTTGCTAGTTCCCGGTTTGTGTGGCGAACTTCAGACTGAGATTTTTTGTGAAGGTGTGGAAGAGAACAAAAAAAAAACAACGGACCAAGAATTCCTGGAGCTTCGCTCTCTGGGAAGAATTCTTGAGTGATGCATGGTGTCGAGCGCCCAGCAGAACAGTAGCTGAAAGACAACTCATTATCGTTAAGCTCGGTGACTGGTCAGCTTTTCCTAACGTCGTTATCGGTGTACGATCCTTGGGCCCTAAGATAACGTTTGTCCAAAGTGAACATTCGTTTTTTTTTCCTTCCCTGTTTTGCGCCATTAGAATAACGTCAACACACAACTTCGCACGCAGAACGAAGCAAACGAATATGGACATCGTAACTGTATTTCTGCTTTCCACACTCTTCACAGTGGCAGTGAACAAAAAAACGGCATGGAAAAAAGGAAAGAGAAATCCTGTCATCCGGGTACGGTGGTGAGATGCCGCTGACTTGCCGTCAGGTTCTTGGTTTTGCTAATGACATTTTGATGCACACTAGCTGCCCAGGCCTCGCTAGTTTATCTACTAAAAGCGGACATAAAAAAACAAAATAGTCGCTCGGGAAGGTATTGGAGTTGAAGGAGAAAAGGGGGGAAAATGAATCACACTCGCAAGATGGTGGTGGTTGGCAATTAGCTTTCGTTCTGTCAAGCGCCTTGAATAGTTCCCGTGCAAGAATACTTAGCGGGGAAGATGGGGTTTTTCTTGTAATTGGGTCTGAGGACTCGTTCAAACCATCGATATGCTTTGAAACGTGTCCGCATGACAGGAATGGTTAGTAGAAGCTTTTAATGCCTATAAACCATTAAAGCGAATCAGCAAATCCATCTGACAGAAGAGATACCGGGTGTCGGAAAATACTGTCAACACCAGTGCCGTTAGTTGGGGAGGGTGTTCTGGGTGTTAGTTTCGATCAGCCAGAGGATCCATTGCTTGCACGACACAGCCCAATAATCCACCACACACCCCGCGTAGCGCAGCTCACTTTCGGCTCACTGTTCACCGTAATTATCCGAGCAGATGGGTCGACATCCATCCATGCTCACCTACTAAAGGTGGTACTTGTTTGGTAAGGGATGCCATGATTTATAGACAATCTGTCGCGGTGTACCGCGAATGGCGGAGGTGCTCATAATTTATTTATTTATTCATTAGCTCTAGCTGACGGCGTGCAGTGAGCAACGGCAGCGACGCTTGCTTCGACACCTAGTTCGAGCCAAAAACAAGGAAATGCCCCATATAGGCAGGGCACCTCTGTTTCGACCTCTCCCCGTACGTCTCACTAGTGAACCATGTGTGCTTGTGTGTTTGTGGGAGGGCATGCGCTCTGACAAGATGTATTATAACATCCTTAATACGGGTTTATTTAATGCGCTTTTTTGTGTTTTTTGTTTTTGGTTGTATTTTTACTTCACAACTCATTTAGCTGGCCACCCCAGGGCTTATGAGTAGGTAAAGACAGGGTTCGTAGTGGAGACGGTAAAGGTGGTTAGCGTTCAGAGAGTTCTGTCGAAAAATCGCTCATCCGATGCCCATTAGTGAATTCGATCATGCGAAACATACATCTCCACAATTGCCCTTACAGACACGGCCCAACGCATACGATGTGAAATTGCAGGCGTTGCGTAAGGTATCGGAGTTATTGATATGATGAAAATCATGAGCAGCGCAAGCTCTTACAGGAGTAGCTTTTCTTCGGCGAATTAAAGAAAATTTCTAGAATGGCTACTGCAACAATTAATGTCTCGTATTTCAAACCTCACGCAGTAGAATGTCTTATACGAGATGGGTTTCGTCCATCGGTGCGTCTGGTTTACAACAGAGCGCCAAAAAAGGTAATCCAATGATCGAATCGCGACTAAAGGTACGCTTCTACTCAGCTAAAACTCTAATCGTGTGGAAGCCTTGGTACTATCTCGTGGGAGTTGATGGCTGCTTCTGCTGAAAATCATTAGGCGCGTAAATTGACAAAATTTTAGCACGTTTAAGCTATTATGCCATTTTAATTTATGTCCTCCTGCTCCCTTCCCGGAGCACTAAGCATTAAAAAAAGGCTCTAGAAATGTCGCTAGAAACTTCTCGAGAAGGTTTACGGGCAAACGACGAAGAAGAAGAAAAAATGGTGACTTTACGTGCAAACGCTCTCGAATCTAACTTTTCTTTGTCGTCGCTTTGTGCTGTTTGCTGATGCTTCCCAAGCAGCTTCTAGCTGTTTTCGAAACTCGCATTTCTTTTCACGACAACAGCTAACAGCTGCTTGCGACTGGAAAGGTAACATAAAATGGTACTTTTAACTCTCCCAGGTCTCTGCTCTTACGGTGGTGGTGCGAATTTGCGCGAAGTTGCAATAAAAACTGCTTCCGATAGCTAGGAAGCGGAGACAGAAATGTCGTAACGCCACGCACGGACTTGAAGTTACATTTCGCATGCTAATCTGTGTGAATTAACATTTTTCAATTAAATCCCGTATGCCTGAAGGGTGGAAGGGATCTGCACACCGAGCGCACTCATTTCGATTTCTATTGAAGCCCGCGTGACGTTAACTATCGGTGTCGACAGGCACCCGACTTTACAGACAGAACAGTTTCGTGCGAGCTGTCTTATCAAACTTGATACCTTTGTAGTACCTGAGCTGTTTTCGGAGCTACTCAAAATCGAACAAGAGTGCAGGAAGAGGGCACAAAAACAGCAAACACCCTACACCATAACGAGCCACCGTTCGTAGGGTGTTGGAGCGTGTTGGAGGGAAAGCCGTCAGCTTTTATCCAGCTCGGAATGCCCGGATGTGCTACGCAGAAGGTTCGGTGGGTGCGGTACGGAACAATATTCCTGCGCGACATTCTGCGAAGGCATGATTATCTAACCTACAAAGGGCAGCAGTAAAAATAATGCCACTGGCAGCAGCAGGGATATGAGATTGTGCTCTTTCTTTTTTCTGCCTTTTGGGGGAAGTACTTTCGATCGGCGAGACCCGAAATGATAACCGAGCACAAACACACATACACACTTACCGGCGGCGGGCATCGGGGATAGGATGATGGGATACGGATTCACTCCGGTTTGTGGCGTATGTAAATAAGCCGGCGCGAGAGGCTTGAGGCCAAGCGCCAGGAATGTGTCAACATGTTGACTCGGAAATATTCTGCAAAGGTCTCCAAAATATCCAATACCAGTTAGATTGGGTTTGGTTTTTTTTAGCCCTCTCTCGTGCTTATCCATTCAGCACCGCAGGGTTTTCCGGGAATGTGAATTGTGGAATTTTATAGTTTCATTGCCTTTGCCGCTGTGACGCTGACTTGGGTCGAGCGAGTGCTCGTGCAGAAATTCGAGAAGCTTTTTGACGATAGGGCAAAAGAGCGAAACATTCTGTAATGTTCTACTTTAGTTCTATTTGCTAAACATTTACTCAAAGTTTTGGGGTTTTTTTCTTGTTGGTGTGGTTGGTTACTTTGCAGTTACTACTCTCCGCGATAGTGACGATTATTGCGGCCCAGAGAGACTACACCACACCGGTACCTATACTGAAGCAGATCAACAGACACAACGAGGATGGCAGCTACAGCTACGGTTACGAGGCAGCGGACGGTACGTTTAAGATCGAGACCAAGTACCCGAACGGTGAGGTGCAGGGCAAGTACGGTTACGTAGATGACGGTGGCAAGCTGCGCGAAATCGAGTACGGTGCGAGTAATCGCGGTTTCGAACCTCAGGGTAAGTTCGCTTCCTAATCTTGGATGTCCGGGAAGTGGAAAGTTTTCTAAGGCTTCTAGTGTCATTTCTTACATCTTCCATCTAAATCCATCAGGTACGGACATCAACGTGCCACCACCAACGTTGAGCAACAGCAACTACCCACCGCTCGGCCCGAACGAAGAAGATGACGGCCAGTACCGGGAGGACCCGAGCATCTACTACAAGGACTCGCGTTACAACTCGAAACCGGCACCGTACAATCCGCGCCCGGCCCCGGTAGCGTACAACCCGGCACCGCAACAGTACTACCGCAACACGGCTGCACCGGAACCGGCAGCGCCCACCTACCAGCCACAGCCACAGCATCGATTCCAGGCGCCACAGCAGCAGTACTACCAGCCGGCTGCACCCGTGCCACAGCAGCGTGCCGACTACTGGCACCCGAACGCCAAGGTGGACATTAACACTGGCTCGTACTCGCTTAGCTATACCGGCAGATAAGACGGATATGGGGCGCATCCCATCACGCAGTTCAATCAAAATCAACACACTCCATCTCAAACTCAACCTTACATCCTAAGTCAACGTGGGGGTCACCTTCAGCCGGTGCCCACAAATTCACCAATAAGGCGCTACGTCAGGCGACGTATCATACACACCTTTCCTGTTGCGAGTCGGTTTCCGGACGGGTGCACACAATAAAGCGGTAGAGAACCTCGTTTTTTCCAACATAAATTACAACAAAATGGCGTTCTTATGGATGTCAGGTGTTAATTTGATTTGTCTACAAATGCCGACAAAGAATCCTTTTCAACCTTCCCTGCAATTATTTACCCGTGCATCGATCGATGTTCCCCCCCGAGAATGGCGCTTTAGTTCTGGACTTTTTCATTTTGGAAAAGAAGTCTTCCGACAACAGCGGCAAAAAAATGGCTGCTCAACTGCATCATCAGAACTAATGTTTTAACGATCCATTTCGAGCAGCTAGTCCAGTGTTGCCTCCTGTGACTAGTCTAGCAAAAGGCAGGAAATCGATACCGTGCACATGCAAACAGTAATCACCTTCAAACAAACTGTCCCGACGTTTGACACATTCGCATCCCTCTGTTCTGTGCTTTCGGTCCCGCTGCGTGACAGTTTGCGGTGCACAGCACATGGTTCAAGCTTTGCGCCCGCAGTATCTTCGCTTCCGTGATTGAGCACGGGTCTGCCGGACGCCGACGGTGCAGTGTACGGGAATGTACGCGCATTTGCTATAATTAATTCATTGCTTGCATTCTCCACAGCGGAATGGAACGATGACACTTACCGCGTTTCGGTACGAGGCGCGTTCGTGGCACTTTGCGTCGGTAATTAATTTATCAACCGCACACTCCGTGTCTCCGGACGTTTGCCGGCGTGCATCGTACTGGGGGTTGGAGATGGCTTTATTACTGCAACGAAGACACTCTCCAGGGTCCAGGGTTGGTGTTTAGAGGTGCGTTTGTTTGTTTGTTTACGTGTGCCCATTGCATTGCTCGTCAACTTGAGCTCGTTTGTCAATTAGCGTGATTGGATGAACGTAGTCTGCACAGCTGATGTAGTGGCGACTATCAACAATGAGTGCTTTGAACTTATTTTTTCCAAAACACTGGAAAGCGTGTATGTCGGGAAGTAGATTATTTACAAACAAAAAGAAAAATGTGTGTTTCACTTCAAATGTCAAAAGTGTGAGAGATATCACTTGAAGAGCATAACGCAACCCGTATTGAATGTTAATGGGCACCAGAAGCACCAGAAGCGACACATCACTGCTGATTGACTGCTATTGCTGGTGGGTGTCCGCGTGAGGGACGGTTTTATTTTTCCACTGTTTCCTTTTCCCATGGCAAATAGTGTTTTTAATGAACTCGTAAAGGCCCATTAAAAAGGGCCCCCTCCATCACATTTGTCGTCCTCGGTGTGCATTTGAGTGCACTGATATTAGCCTGAATGTAGGCTATTGTGGAGCGGCACTTCATCGGAGACAACCCAGTAGACAGAGTTGCTGTAGCGGTATGAGCGGCAAACTGTTGCCAGTTTGGCGTTTGGATGTAGGACTTATTATCCGATTATCCGATTATCCGTTCTTCGTTCTGGACGACTACAACGTTCCAGTGTCCAATATTTCGCTCCCGTCTTCGTGATTCCTCGTCCCTCATGTTTCCCTAGTCATAGTTTTAAGAATTTTGAAAGCTTCAGAGGCAAACAAATTAAAATTAACAAACAATAATAAAAATAATAATGATAGTTAGCGACAATACGCCATTGAATCGTAATAATTAATTATGGCTAAAGAGTAATAAAGGCCCTCAAGTTGTACGGGATTCATCTCATGCAAGCTTGTGTGAAAAATCACGGTAGATTGTGACCATTATGCGTAGGAGATAAAAATATTATTTAAATAAATCATTATTGAAATGAGGAAAGTTATTTGAAATTATTGTTAAGTGTCGCAAAAGCTAGCTTATGTATAAGACTAATTTATAAAAACATTTCACTAACTTATTTCATCATTTAAACCAGACAGTTCATACTGTAATTGAAATAATTCTATAGTGCGTTATGTTTTTTTTTCATTTGAGTGGTTTAATATACGGAAAAAAATTATATTTAAACGTGATTTGAGTAGAAAGTTGATTGAATTACTAAAATTTTATTAAAACTAGTTAAAATAAGATTTTTTTGAATTTTATAAACCAATAGTTTTAATATTTTTATTATGTCCTACTCAGCCATGTTCACAAACGACTGTGGAGCTTGCATGTGAGTTTGCTGCGTGCAACTTGAGGGCCTATATTACTCGTTAGCCTTAATTATAAATAAATAATAATTATATTTGTAGCATCTTAAAAAGCTGAGAACTGACCTAGCCAAGAAAGCTGAAAAACAACCAAAACAATTGAATGTTTGGACTGATGTCCAGAGCTAATTTTTGAGTGTTTTGCTCGACTAAAACCAAATGTTTTTGCGGAGCAATCTGCAATGCAATCGTTCGTTATTAGCCTTAATAAATAATTTTGAATGTTAGATTTTGAAATTATGAAATAAAGAATTTTTTTCGTTAGAAGTTATATTTAGGATGGTAACTATACATATATGTTCCGCACAAGCCTCCTTTTTAACAGTCTTATTGTTAGTCCGTAAAGCCGGTCTTGCCGGTTGGGTGCAAAACGAAACCAACCACCTTAATCGTTGCCTGCCGAAGTGTATCGTTTCTGCGCCCAGCGTTATGCAATTATTGTGCACTGAATGAAGGTGGCGTTCTATTTGCTAGTAGCCGTACGTGGCTGTTTAGTTTTTCCCATGCTTTTTTTTTATATGCCATATTATGTCTCGCACTGTTTCTGCTTTGCATTTCCCATTTTTGTCTGGCACGGTGTCCGTAGGGCTGTAAATGATTCGAACGCCAACCCGGCGACAAACGGAAGACGGAAGCGCAATGAATGGGATATGAATGAACGGTAGCATATCAACAAGTCAAATTGTGCTTTATGTGACCGATACGGAGGCAAATCCGTGAAACGTGCCAATTTGCGCCAAGACAGCGCTCTTGAGCACGTATCGAGGCGCCCGTCATCCGTGGTCCGGTAAGGTCGTAAAACGGGTGACGTGCTTGATTCAACGTCGCCGTTTTTCGTTGCTTGTCTTGATCGACGTACTATCTCAGTTTTGTTCGGCGAGCTAAACTTGTCGAGCTCTTAGCGGAAATTCAATCTGCATCTTGTTATCCCGCCGCACACGATTAGTGATATTTGGGTCTGCTTCAGGTTTTCGGGCAGCCGATCGGTCCATTATAGCTCTGGAGGAGCGTAATCAAAACACAAAAAAAAACAACAATCCTTTCAACAAACAGCTCAGCAGAATTAAACATGGGCACCGCAACATGCTTTGGTGTTTTAGCTTCGTCCCTAGACCATTTGAGATAGCATTCTCGATAGCGTTAAGTCTTAAAAGCGACTTGTAACATTTAGACGGGTGCCAAACAAACAAAATGAGATCAAAGTTTGACATTTGTATCCGGTTCCATGTCCTGCAGTAGGGAAATAAAAGAAAAATAGCGAATAAACCTCACACGTCGGTGACATTTAACGTACCCAGGAATCGGTTAGAACGAGTCGATTTTGCGATGTGATTTCTCCGGCTTGTTGGAAGAGATATTTCGCTGGATTTTTTTTTCTTCTTGACGGTGTCGAAAAGTACTCCGGCAAGCAGACAGCCAAGCAAGCTGCTGTGCCGAGTGTAAATATAGACTGTACCACGCTCTGTACCACGGTAAGTACATCTCTTGTGCATCCGCTTTGCTGTAGATATGAATTATGAAGCGTATTTTTATTTCTCCCTCCCGTCGCTCTTCGCCCTGGCTCCCCCTCGACACACTTGTGAAATAGAAAAAAAAGGAATCAGCCCCGAACGGTAAACAATCGTAAGGCTTCGCTTTTTGCACGAACTTCTATGAAACAGCTTCCTCAGGCAGCAAAATGTTAGCAAAACGACAGCGAATAGCATAATATCAGGGGCAAAAACGCAAAGCTACGTTAAAAAGAGGCACATGGAAGCGAAAAGGATGCGATCTATTTATTTTTACTTGCTCGTGGACACAAATGAGCAGGAGCGGGGGGGGGGGGGGGGTTAGAGTGAAAAAGGGTGCCACGGGGGGAGGGTTCGAAGAATTACCGAGAAAGCGGAGCGTGCTGGAGATGCCGCCACTGCCTGGTTCGTTGTGTGTTGGGCGAAAAGCGAATCTTGTTTACTGAGGGCTCCCATTGTAAAGCGTAACAAATGTAATTTCGATAAGCCGGAATTTATAGCCGAGGCCCTTTTTTGCGAAAAAAAAAAAAAATACGGGAGCGCACATGTGTGGGTGTGTATTGAGTGTAGATATGTGTTCTTGAAAGGGTGCGCTATCACAAAGGAAAAACGAGATGAGCATGGTGAGGGGAAGAGGGGGGAGGTATTTGCTGTTTGCTGGAATGTTGCTGGAAGGAATCTCGCGCAGGATTCGTTTGTGAAAATAGGACTAGAACAATGCTTGAAACATAACAAAGCAAAACAAAGCAGCAGCAGAGTGAGAGAAAAAAGGGCGAGAAAACTAAAGAAAAACTCTGTCTTTTCCATCACATGTGCATACACGCACACACCCACTCATGCTGGCATCATCGTCACAGCTGAAAGATTAAAGCTTACAAATGGTGTCCGCCCTTCAAAATGGGGTTTCGCCAAGCGAGCGTAAACGAGCGTTTTTAACTGTTGCTTTAAGCGCGGGTGGGCATTGCGGGTTGGCGGAGAAGAGGGTAAAGGGAGCGAAGAACTCTCATGCACACATACCACTTTAGCAAATCCATTATTTCATCTCATTTTCGGCCCAAAACCTGGTAAGGTATACCAGAAAAGTGAAAAGAATGTTCCATTAAAATGTAATTGAAAAACAAACAAAAAAAAAAAACTCGTAGAAAAAAAGCTATTGCATAACTTTCTCTGCCCAACATCTCACCTCAAGGGAATGCTGTGCATGTATTTTAATGCTTATGCTGCAACAGGATTTGCTTCGCCTTTTATTTCGTTTTGTTTTGCTCGTTGAGGTGAACTTAATTTTTTGGAAACAGGTCGAACCATTTTGAAGGCGAGAAGCATCGACCGATCAAGCTCGAGCTGTCCACTTTACAAGGTCACAGCAGTCACCTTGGAAGGATGGTGCATAAAAGGGAGGAAAAGAAACCGGAACGCTTGACGCTTACAGCAGCGGTGAAAGCGAACGTTGGATGAAAGCGAACTGAGATAATGATTATCTGGTTTAGTTGGCAAAGGGGGGGGGGGAGGTGTGGAGAGGGGATGGCGGCAGGGAGGGAGTTGTGGAGGGCGCGGAAATGAGTCAAGGCAAGCGTGAGTATGTCGGCCCAACCTTTCTCGCGCCCCAAAACATTCAATTGTTACCATTTATTTAGCATAGACGCAAAACTGCATGCGGATTGCAGCAAATCAGGCGTTTAGCATCTTGTTTGATTTTAGATGTGAGCCGGAGATGTTTGGGACTACCTGGTACGACAGGTACCCACAGTTTGCAGGAGATTTGCATTCCTTGGTTTGACTATTTTGCATCCTTTTGCAATTTCCGAATTTTTTAAATAATAACCAAGCAATAGGGACAAGCTATCCTTCTCGAAAATAATAATATTTTGCTTTTCCCAAGATAATAATTCCGCCTCGAGTTTGTCAATGCTACTGGAATGCTTTCTATATGGATTGGTAAACCCTTTATTAGTTTTAAGAGCTTGAAAGGCTTATGAAATCTAAATATATTAAACAAATGAATTAAAATTGAAGATTGCATACTCTCAGGAGTTGTCCCACCAAGACGTGTATTTGAAGATAGATTAACGAAGTTTTTCATAAAGTAAGTAAAAGAAATATTTATGTTTCCTTATGTTTAACATACTGCTTCCCTATTTACCGAGGGTTAAAACTAGTTTCCTCCCCTACCCACCACTCATTACCACTCCACATCCCTCCCACCTTCAGGGGGGGCGAGAATCTGAACTATTTAGAGCATCCAGCAGAAAGGGGCCGGGCCGAAACGCACGGTAAATACAGTAAAAACCGGGTATGATCATAATATTATCACACGGTACACTGGAAACTGGAGCGAAGGCGTTGAAAAGGCGAACGTGTAGCAAAACACGAGAAGAAAAAAAAAACCCAACTGAAAAGAGAGACCTTCAAACTGAAATCGAAAGTACACCGACCAGTTCCGCATGCCCAGCATTCGGCTGCGAAGCCGGGCTAGGTGAATGGCGCGCACGGCACTGGCATGGTAACGGTTTGAATAACATGAGATGAAATGTTAACGGCTTTCGTTTCGGTTTTGGTTTCATTATTACGGCTAGTATGGCTTTATTTGAGATTGGTGAACAATGTTTCTGCCGACATGCAATGAAGGTGCTAATGAAGTGAATGAAACTGTAACGAGGTAGCAAAATCATTGGAAAAAGAAAATTAAATAAAAATGTTAAATTAAACCGTTAATTAAAAACATATAAGGGAGTAATCTTTCTAATCGCACGTTGACAGTTTATCGAACACCCGGCTGCTCAAAGTGACTTAGATTCAGTATTCACGAAGCCTATTACATCACTATACCGTTTTGGTTCGTACCAAGTTGCAAAGGCTTCTGGTGCTTTGCTGTGTCTCGAACACACAGACACACACACACACACACACACAGACACACTTTTCGAACAACTACAACTTCTTGAATCGTGTCCGTGCCAGGCCCGATCAATAGAACCAACCAATGTGTTGCAACAAACAAACCACCACACAAAAACCGGTCGCCGATCGTTTTGCTGGCACTAGTATGGTGGTACCTACTAGTGGCTTGCAGCAGCTTAAAGGCATCACCAATCGTGCAATCGAATACGGTTGGTGGAATTCTGGAGCACATTGTGCTTTCTTTGCTTTCCCACGCAGATGATGAGATCGTGCCGCTCCGGAGTCCGGTGAGCGTTGCATGAACATTAAGCTTAGGTGTTTGGATGTGGAGTGGGATGGATCAAAACTAATGAACGAGATGGTTGGCGTTACCTGAACGAACTATGACTACACTTGAAATATTTGTGTCCAAGTTGAATATCCATGAGCATCTCTCAAGAGTCGTTGCGTTTAAGAGTCTCGGAAGATCTTCAAAGATGTTTTGTAAAGCGTTCAATGACTGAGGCTTCAGGATATTCCCAAGGATATCAGCATAATTTTGAATGTACAAATGACAGCTACATCAGAAACTGCGATCAACCAACTTTGACTGATACACGTGTCAATTGTGATAATGTTCCCACAGTCTTTTTTTATATTGGATGACTTAATCTCGAGACTTGTTTAGACTGATTAAGTAGGATAGGCTTTAAAGGATTGCAACAGTACTTTTACCGCCATAGACTTCAATTTGAATCGCTATAGTTTGTGGTGCATGTTTTCAATGGGAACTCGCCATTAGCTCAACTAATTAAGGCAAGTACTCTCATAACACCACTCATGATTGTGGTGGGTAGGTAAGACTGCATGGGGACCACAACCAATTAGCAAGATAAAGAAACATTTTCGCAATGGAAATAGTTCCTGCACGCCATCACGCGGCTGACAGCTTCGTCTTCCACGCGGTTGATATTTTTCGGCGAAAACAGCTAACCCCCAGCGTACATCTGGAGTCTAATGCTTAAAAGTTTACACCTGTTTGGACACCAGACACACGCACCTGCTTAACGGAGATACTCTGCGCTAAACCTCTTCCTCTTTTGCTCTAGCCCACGCCAGGGCGGTTGAAAACCAGGAGACGCGTGTGAAAGGTTTGCCACCGCAGGAGGAAAAATAAAAGAAACTGGTGCAATTGACGCCGATCGCAAGACCCGGCGCACCACAGCGACGACCGACACGAATTGAATTTGAACAGGTTTATAAACGCACCACCCCATCCCCCTTTGCAGGCAGGGGTTACGTCAGCGTGGTGTTGGTTTTTTTTTTTGTTTGGGTCTGTGAACTTTTCATCCGAAACCCTAGGCCAACGACTCCGACCGATCGCAACGTGCTGCCGAATTGCGTTAAGCAGCACGCCAGCTTGAAATTCTATCCACCGACGAGGTTAGGCTAGAGCGCCACCGCAAATGCTCCACTTGCCCAGACGGTAGCGTGTAGATGCGTTGCCTGCATCAGGCCGTGAATCAGGTCGTCTAAGAGCTAGAGGACGTCATTTGAAACGGTCGGAAATTGAATACTTGCATGCCGGTACGGTCGTGTACCGATTTCGTCATTGCGAGCTGGATTCCGGCACTGCCACAAAGGACCGGAAGGTATAGATTTCCATCCTTTAGAAGCCATCCTAAAGTGTCTGATTTGTGAGGACAGCTGATTACGCACTGTGTGGTTGTACTTACTGGTTGTTGTTTGTTTGCTCTGCCAACCCGATGTAGTGTGTAGTTTTAGCATCCAGATTGCCTTATACGCTGGTTTACAATTTCGCGTAAGGTAATTCCATCTAACTTTGATGCACTGGTGACATGGCGCCTCAGAAATTTGAAACCCAAAAAAAGTTAATGAGTTAGTTAAGGAATTTCAAGCTTTCCCAGTGATTTAGACTCTTGCTAGTGTTGTGAAGCTGTGAAGTGTGAAAATTGTTACTAGATGCTATAGGGACTAGAATCTGTAATAGATATCAGAACTTCAATAGAGCTGCTAAAACATGAAACCATCATGACGACTGTTCCTTCTACTCTGCATCTCTATACGAGAGTGGTTATCTCCAGTACAGACCGAACCTCCGACTCTAATCGCAAATGTGCAAAATATCTCTTTCCCGTTAGCCATCATTTCACTTCTAAATGCCTTGCGAAAACAGCTTCACAAAACGAGTACGTGACAGTATCGTATCGATTTTGCATATTATTAAATTAGTCATCAATCGGTCGACAAGTGATGATGCGTAGTGGTGCAAGGCTATAACATTTCGTCTAATTTATAATCTGCTCCTCGTCAGCCTCATGTCACGCACCTCGGCCCCTCCACCAGACACTAGAATGTGCAATTGTGCACGTACGCCTGTATGGTAGGCAACGCGCACAGCATCATCCATACTCGGAATAAATAAATTAAATTAGTATGAGCAATTGGATTTCCCTCGTTAAACCCCAGCCCCAGCCTCTAGTGATGCACATTTTCCGAACCCTCCTGCCTCGAATGGAATTTTTGCTTTAACTTTCCACTGACAGCAAACGTCCCTGCGGCACGCTGGATGTGTAGGGGGGCCAGCTTGCATTCGGTTTCGGTTGACTTAATTATCATCGGCAATCGATGTGCGCTAATTTCAACTCATCCGATATGCCCCACGGAAGTCGGCTCGGCAGTTGTATCAGTTGTGCCCGTTCTATGATTGTTTGTTTATTAATTTATCCGTCCTGTTCGACATACACAATGCACCCGGGCACAGACAGAATGGAAGGTGCTTTGCCCAGAATTGAAGGATTTGATCGAAACAAATAAAAGGGTGTTAATTTAATTATGTGACCTGGGGCTGAAGCTGCTACAGAGCGCGGTTTAACATGTGTGACCTTCACGTAAAGTTAAAATAACGTTCATTATCGCAGCACAAAAGCCGCCCGATGAGCGTACGCGCACGTGAAGCCAGCGCGGCTTCGGAAGTAAACGTCCCCGTGGTAGGAAAAGCCGAAGGAAGGACATGGCGTCGCAAGGAAAAGTGCCACTGACAGCACAATTGAGTCATGAGTTTTGAATTGGGCTGATGATCTGTACGGAGCAATGTTGCATCACTCCAATTTCTGACGCTTCACGCTCCCGGCTGGTGCAGAACGGTTGACGCACGGTTGCGATTCTGGCAGCCATTACGCCTCGCAAATTTTTGCACATCTTTCTCGCTCGGCCGCCATCTTTGCTGGTATAAAAATAGCACTCGATACGATATCGGGTGCCCGTGGGCTCACACGCCGAACGGTGCGATGAGGAGGTGCGGGCGAATTCTTTGCTGTCAATTATGACGAGTCCTTTTTCACCCGTACATCTTCAAACCTCGTCGGGATCTCGTCGCTTTATTTTTTGCTGTTGCTTCGGAGCAGGAAGGAATTTGGAGCTCATTATGATGCTCAACTGCGCCGAACGCTGTTCGGCCGTCAGCACCAGACCAAGAGCAAAACCCCGTCTCGTCTCGTCGTCCAAACTGCACAGCCGCCGGGGTTTTCGCGCGAGCACAAAAGCGCAATGACACAAGGCGCTGGTTATTCGGTTCCTCGGGGCTAGGACGCGCTATTAACGAGCGCTCTCCCCATTGTTTTGTACCCCAATCCCTCTCTCCCTATTTCACACCCTCAACACTAGCTAGCGCTTCTTCTATTCAACTCGGTATCCCTTAGTACCTCTTGTGGTGGAAAAGAAAACGTTGTAGGGTACAGGTTCGTTGGGCAGGAGTGTGTTGACCAAACCGGGATAGAAAGGGAGGTAGGAACCCTAGAGGAGTTTATCGCTTTTTTTTTTTCGTGTTGCTTCTACGCCTCTGTTCTATGCTGCTCATCATATTACACTCATCATCATCATCATCATCATCATCATCGTCCCTCTTGTCGTGAAGGATGCGTCTTCTTGGTCCTTTTTTTTCGCCGTAGCTATATCATTGGCCATTCTCTTCATTATCAGCAGCATCGTTATCGTTCCTTGCATACGCAGATTCCTTTCTTTTGAAGTGAAAAATCTTCCACTCGGCGCACTCGGTGTACGAGGCTGTTGGATGAGATGCCAAGGGGGTGGGAAGCATCCAGCCAGCAGCAGGGTTCGGAATTCTAGAGCCCGGGAATGTAACGGACCTCCGGTCGCGTTTTGTAACTGTTTCCGCATTCTACGCTGATGTCCTTGGTTGGTTTCTTTGTGCAAAAGCGATTTGGATGACGTAATAGCGTACACGTACAAACATCACAAAAGCCTCCGGAGAGTCTTCCTGTAGGTCTGGCATGGCTGGGAGATAATAGGCGAACTGTTTAAAGCGCTCGGGAGCAGAGGGCGCGTGCTCCGGGTTTGATACGGCTGTCTTACCCGCATTGAACGCAACGATACGGTCTAAGGGCTCGTTAAAGTATGATGCCTTCGAACTGGGTTTCAATTCATGGATACCAAAATTTTGTGCTTTATTTGTACACCCGTAACACTGGAGGTAGTGTTGTCATATGCAGCATCCACCAGCAGAAATGTTCGGGATTCTAGGCGAGTACCTAGACGTGAAGGTCTTTAACTTGCCGCCGGCCACCGGCTGCCAATCAATACCGTTCCACAAATCCACTACACAAAGAGGATCAAAAGGATAGATTAGCGGTAACAATGAGACACTTCCTGCCTGCCTTGTCTGCCTGCGCCGAGGTGCTAGAAAGGATCCATTTTCACGCGCGACTTGAAAAGCTTGCGGTAAATGCTGGCTGGCTCCATTAGCGTTCGGCGCTTGCCTCTATAATTAATCCGCTTCACCGTCCATGGAGCTGCTGGATACCGACCAACAGCCGCATTCTATGCATAATTGTTCACGCGGGTGAAAATCTTAGCTCGATGAAGTGTCACTGCTAGTCGCTGGGAAACCTCACCGGTTCGAATACCGAGTAGTCTTAGAGCGGGTGGCATGGGAGACGCGTGGAGCGGATAGAGAAGAAACTCATTTTCTACTAACCTACACAATTCGGGCCAACGCATTCCCAAACGAGACTCTTTTAACATTGAGCATTTATATGCCTGTTGGGTTGTGCTAATTTGACATTTAAGGTTATTGAGCAAACGTCACTCAAAGCTCATGATGCGATACAAAGTAATAACCGAAAAATTGGATCGCCACAAAGACGACTCTCCTGGTGACCTTTGCCAGACTTTGCCGTCACTGGAGCAGTCTGACTTCCTCATATTCTTGGAGGCGTTTTGGAGGGTGTAAAATTTTTCGGGCCAGTTGACGGGTAGGCTTCCATTTGAGGCTCCCACCGTTCTGTCTGATCGCTCGGCTGGATACGATCTCGTGCTTCCATCGGGTTGCGAATGCTCGCACACACTAACGTGGTGCCATTGTTGGGTGTGTGATACAATTACCCAGCCATGGGGCCTCTTTTTGGGCACCGTCTAGAAGGGGTGGAAGGGAGTGGTGGGAAGTCTACTACTACCAACAGTATACCAGGTGTCACTAGGTGTTCTTTCAGTGTCTCCCTCCCTGTCTCTCTAGCGCTTTTCGTTCACTTTTGGTAGTGTTGGTGTGCCTTTCCCTTGGGCGCGCACAGTTTCAGTGCGTCTCGCTCTCATCACGCGTTTGTAACCAACTAGAGACACCTAGTTCGGCGTTGACCTAGAGTATGCGCTGACTCTCCCGTCCGCCACCGCCAGATGGCTGACGATCGATTTTTAATCCAGGTACCGGTTTCCCTTCTGCACCAACAAAACCCATTACGCGAGCACGGTGGGAAACTGTTGGCACGCGGATCTCTCTTCAACTCTTGCTGCTTGTGTGTGTGTGTATGTTGTGCATTCTAGTGAGTAGTGGTGCGCATAATACTAACAATGATGTTGCAGCGCACCGAGACTAACTAAAGCAGAAGAAGAAACTGAACCCTATCACCGGAATGGCCAACGGTGACCGAATCGAAACCGAATCCGAACCCCGAACGGACGGCACGCGCACTGGAGAGGGCGCCGCATATTGCTGCGGTTAGAGCGTACACGGTCCGGCGCGACAAGAGGAGCGTAGGTGGGGAGTGGGGGCCGTCGTGTTGATCGAGCCTTCCTAGTAACCCTCCCAGGCGCCTTACCAGTCCAAAACCCGATCGGTACCCTCGTATAAAAAGCAATCGGTAGGCCCTAATTGTGCTCAGTAACTGATTTTGTGTGCGGCCGGGACGCACGGCGATTTTAGTGTGGTTAGACCGTGCAGTACAGTGGTTGTGTGTAGGTTGTACAGTGTGTGTGTGTGTGTGCATATTAAGCAATCCTTCTTAAGTTGACAAGCGTGTGATACCCACGATTGTGTGCGTGCGTGTGTGTTTGCTGGGTGTGTTTACTCATTTAACATTGAAGTGAACAAGTGAAGTCATCTTCACGGAGGAGTATACCGAGCAGCAAAACAAACTAGTGTCCAGCAAACGCCTCAAAGCCATCATCATCATCTGTCAATCAGTATTGAACGTGCAATCATGATTGGATTCAAATTGGTAGGTTCACCCTTCTAGCGGAATGAGTACTTCGCCAGAAGCGTACGGATGTAAAGGGGATAATTTTTTTACTGCATTATAAGCAAGGACACAGTCTTGATTGGAAACACGAAGCAGAAAGTGTGCACACTATTGTGCGAAAATTTGGTGAGCACACAACACGCAGCAAGTTAGACCACCTCCCGATCAAAATGTTCAATTGTGTCAATGTAGCAACAGAGCGACTGACGTTGATGACGTGTCGATTCTTGCGCGCGAACGTTGACATCGTGTGAAGGTAATGGTATCCGTTACGAAAAAAGACAACCTGCATACTGAGTACCACCTATCAACCGACGCGCCCAAACACCCCAAAACCCAGAAGTAGGCTCACCTTGAGCAGTGTTAGGTTGGCAGGGATACTGCGCTACGCTCAACGTACTTTCACTTTTCAAGAATGTGAACTCCGGTGGGGAGGTCCAACATCCCAAGCTGTCATTAGTATGGGGCTCGGCAGAAAACGAACACCCTTGTTTCGTCATGGTGATTTGAGGCAAGCTCAGAACGGGTTATTAGACGAATGTTTCAAGGTTGCGGCTAGTATTCGGGAACCTAATGCTATACGGCGTGACGTATCCGCATTGCTGTGGACTTCCTCAATCAATCGATGACGAAGCAAGCAAGCAAAAGAAAAATAAAACCCTTGGGTCTGCAAGCATGTTCAGTGACGTGGGTTTTATGTAGCTCCCCGACATCTTGGGAAGCGGTAGCTGTACACATGTTCACAGCACACTGATCCTGGTGTGTCACTGTCACGTGCAAGCGCCTAGAACTAGCCGGCAACGATTTGGCCGCGTGTCGACGGCGATGAGCTCTTCACTAGGCCGATTATATCCTCTTTCTACAAGATTTTGCAGCCAAAGCCAAAGGGTTCCCATGTCTGGCAACCGTTTACGGAAATCCGCTATGTTCGCTGCTCGTTCCGAGCTCCTCGAATGGTCGATCAAAGCGAAAGCCAATTTCCGGGTTCTTGGACAAAACGGAATAGTAAGCCGGTGACATCGCAAACTGGTAAGACTGGGGGTTGCTACAACGCTGATGCGATTATCCTCGTGGCATTCTGCTTGCGATCGTCACCAACCACGTTTCTTCTTGCCGGGACGGAAATCGAATTTATCATCTTGGGCGCGCCACAATCTTCGCTCGGTTTGGCTCACTATCGGTATAGCAGTTGGGGAGGTATACGTTGTGGCGGAAAGCGAAACAGGCAAGGAGTGAGCGAATCGTACGCTAATAGTAATTGACAGTTTCAACCGATTGCTGCCTAGTGGAATTTGGTTCTTATATTTCTGGCCAATCGGAAACCACACTAACACAGACTCCCATACCGTTTCACCATTTTGGTCGGAGCTCTGACCAGAAGAAGCGGAGAATAGAAAAGTTCACAAAAAAAGCAAACTTTGTGGACATGGTACCATGCGCCCGTTCTAACCATTGCCGGCAGCGTTGAAAAGGATGTTAAGTAGTCACAACCGGGAATGAGATATCGATCGAAACTACCCGCAACCATCCGCATACCTGCCAGCACCAAGGGGAATATGGCAAATGTTCTGGACCTCTCCAAAATAGTGAGTTTCAGCGTTGTGTGTAAGGTTCCGGCAACTAGCTGATGGGATTTGGTGTAGCTCCCTTGCAGTACGCTCTCAGCCGGGTAATCGATACCGTGTGTATGTGTGCTGAACTCCAACCGGTACCGGAATGAGCTGTTGCCGAAGGTGCATACAGCATCCATACCGTGCGTCCTTGCACGCGCAACTGCGGTCTAGCAGCGAAACAATGCACACAAAGAACTGGCGAACTGAGAATTAAGAGGGAAGCAAAAAAAGAAGAAAAGAAAAAAAAACAACACAGAACAAACAATATATAATTCCTACTAGTCGAACGGGTGTAAGGTACCTGACAGCGCATGCTGACTCGCCGGAAATCAGCAGCGACGGTGCAGGAAACAATTGGCCCAACCCAGAACTCAACCCAGAATTGGCAAAGCACACAGCAGGACCCAAGCGTCACACCGTACCGACCGTGGATGTCAATAAATAATGATTTTCGGGAGGTACCTGTGCTGTGCTCGATGCCTCAGGGAACGCAGAGCACACAGGGTCCAGTGCACCATCTGGCACCGCGTTTTAGCGTAATCTGATCCCAACGGTGCTCGGAATGCTCGTGAGAACTGGACGCAACTGTGCATCCGTTCGGTGCCAGCGCTTTGAAATTGAAGTTTTACGTCTGAAGTTCGCATTGTAAGCGACAATCCGGCTGAAGAAGAGAAAAAAAAAGAATGCCGAAGTTAACTTACTGCTAGAAGTTCCCGAAATGGTGACAATAAAGCAAACGGGAAACTATTTACCATTTGGTACGTTCGACAAATGATGCCGTGGCTTTTGGATGGTGGGCGAAGACTTCACATTTCACCACCTGCCTGGTGACTTCCCGAAGGATTCCTTTTCTGTCACGCTCGTAAAACGTACTATAAAACGAGCAACTAACGCGCGAGCAATAAAAGACAAAATTGCTAGAAAAAGAGTGTTTTGTTTGGTGGAGATTTTGCACGCGTTTCCAAGTTTCCCATTTTGGGGAAGAGTTTGCTCCTTGCCGCCATGATGCGCTCCGTGATTTACCGCGTACTTCCTTCCTTTCCAGTGCCGGGTTCGTCTATTTCGCGTCCGTGTACTTGCTTTCTACACGCACACACATACACACACACACGCACACCAACCAATCCATTGCGAGTTCATTCGGACGGAGTCGATCGGTGACGGTCAAAAACCATTCGAGTCCCGGGGGGTTTGCTCGTAAAGTTGGCCACGCTCGTAAAAGCGCTGCGATATTGATTTTGCGTCTGTTGCCAGAGCATGATGACTTGCATACCACACCACCCCGTCCTAGTTTCAGTTCCCATTTCCTCCCACCCCACGGCCGGTGGGAAGTTGCATTCCCATCCCTCGGCCAGCATTGCCGTGTTTGTTGGCGAACGCTTGCACGAATCACGACTTAGTTATTGGGAAAGTTTCGCGACGCTGGAGCTGCTGCTGCTGTTCGCACGCTTACGATGCCGGGTCAAGGCACCGGGGGTTTTCGGTATTGGGGGATTGTCTTGCACGTGCCTGCTTGCATCTTGGCACGGGTAGAGGAGGCGAAAGGGGGAGGCAAGCCAGGGTAGAACTTTTTCTGTTACGTTTCGGTGGAGTGGTTTGAAGTTTGGAGCGAAGCTGGCGAACGAAACCGTGATCTGAGTTTGGTACTGGCGCGGAGCGTCGCAAATGAAGTTGAAATTAGGTTGCAAAAGCGACAGAACCTGTAGCGTTCGTTCCGGCTCGGGAAGAACACTGATGAACTAATGTCTCAAGTTAAGCAGTGGTAAGCAACCATGCTTTTGTACCTGAGAAGTAGTACCTTTGCAGATGGAGTTGTGTGGGTTATGGACTAGAATGTCGGAGATCTGAGTCTAGAAAGATGAGACGATCTGGTGGCAGAGACTGGATGTCAAGTCCCGACCAGGGTTGACCAGGCCGCTACAGGTAAACTAAGTCAAGGAAGTCAGTAATTGCAGTCCTCACAACCTCTTGAAATTGCAAAGCTAAAGAAGAGGCCTTAAAGTTTACTGCATCAGGACGTAGTTGCAGGTCGACTACCTATTCAGTGTCTCGGCTATTCTTGGGGGAAGCATAATCGTCATCACTTTATATCAAGAATTCCCTACCACACCTACTCTGTCCGTAGAAACAACCTACAATGGAGTCTATATCTAGCTCTAGCTTCCCTTGGCATTAGAGCAACTCAACGGTGCTACATTACAACTTAATACTCTGGTCATGTTTACTTGAAGTCTTTTTATACCATCATTAGTAACGACACATGTTGAAATTAACTCACCATCATTACTGGCACTCAAGCAGTGAGGCAACAGGTTGTCAACCACTGGACCGTCTGCAAAATATTAAAAAACTCTCCACTGAGGAGCAAACATTCGCGACGTTCTGCACCGGAAATTGTCGAAATGGTGACCCTTTACGGACGGCAGCACGTACGGAAGACTCTTTACGTGAAGCAAATAATATCCCTGCTATGGTCAGCCACGCCACCTTTGAACACACACAGCCCTACACACACACACACACACACACACACACACACACACACACACACACACACACACACACACACACACACGTGCCAGCATCATCTAAAACATCTAAATTCGGGGAGTGGGCCCCGAAAGGAAGTGGCACAAAACTGTCTCCTTTGCCTGGTGGGGCCGTGGCAAAATCTCTTCTCGGAGCGAGTCGCTGCTTGTCTCGGGCAACCGGTACGGTACGTGCCGGTATCGTGCGTGTGTTTGCGCAACCGAAAGCCGAACGGGCTGGCCGAAATGTAAACAACTCCACGCCACGGCACACGGTGGGCTTAGAGAAAATCATATTAATTCTACCAGAACATTACGGTCGTCAAGTGGGTGCTGCTGGGCTTCGGCTAGGCTACTGGAGGGGCAAATTTTACTGTTGAAAAGACTCACGCACACTCTCAGCCACTCCAAAAAGCAAGGTTTCTTAAAGGCCGACCCATGACTGTTTCTCGTATAAATATTCTTTGCCCGATGATGGTAGATTCTGTTTTGATTGCAGGTATGGTGAGGGACTTAGCGTTGGAGGTAGAGTTTGGGGAAAAGTTTTTGCCCATCCCTATGCAATGAGCTACTGTCTGGAGTAGTCCGTGCGCAGGGACGAAGAATCAGTAGCTTTGCAAGCGAGCATGGACGTTATTAGATTGCTCTTTAAATGGTCGGTTGCTGAAGTCATGTGAGCGGTGGCATTGTGAAGCGTTTCGTAGAATCCTGCTGGACGCAGAACTGCTCTTATGATGCATCGCCACGCAACGCATCTTCGCATGCTGCCGGTTGGTTCGGCAAATGGATTAAAGAAATTGCTCATCCTTGGTCGTACTCATGCACAGCAGCAGGCTGCTGAATATTTCAAGCGTAATTAATTCCACTCCACAGCGTGTACGGGGATCGCTTTCCTCGGCGTCTGGGAGATTAGATGAAACGTTGAGCTGTGCTGCACTGCACTGAGTGACCTGTGCTCGACCATAATCGCTGATGGTGGGGAGTAAAATTTGCTGAATGCTATGAATAATAATAACAAAATTGATGTACAATCATTTGCAAAACCCCTTGTCCGGAAGGCGAACGCATCAGGCATCCTGGGTTGTACGTATGTGTGTGTCTGCAACCACCCGCATGTGCATAGTATGCTCCGGTGGGTCCGTAACTCAATCCGTTATTATCCTGCCAACATGTAGGAAGGCACGTGGCAATTGCGTTGCTCCTGCGGGGTTTGCTAGAATCGAGGGAATGGACTTTGTAATGCAAAATCGATAAAACAAGACACTTAGCTGCACGGTATGTTCACCCAAAGATTGACTAGGTTTTTCTTGTCTTCCTACTTTCCCCCCATCCCGTTACAGCTTACCATCGCCACCTGTCTGGCGGGCGTTATCCTCGCTCAGGACTACCAGGAGTATCGACAGGCGCCGCTCCGGATCGGTACAAAGGCTGAAGAGCCGAAACCAACGCCCGTACCCATCCTGAAGCAGATCAACAGGTAAGCTAACTTTGCTCCAGCTTGCTTGCAGATGGGGAAGAATAAGGCTAGATTAAGGTACGAATAACCAACAAGCAATACCAAAAAAACCCCCCTCAATTCGCTCGGTACATTCATGTGGAACGATAGAAATCGCTAAATAACTGCATGCAAACTACATTTCGTGTGGGGATATTTCCAAACTAAGCGGGAAGGGATATCTCTGTGTGTTTGTGCGTGGTTAAAATAATCAAATGGGGAAAGTTTTCAAACAACTGCAACTAAAACTCTAGACCACCAGCTAGTTGTGCTGTTGTGTTGATATTTGTTTTTAACGAGAAATCAGAAACAATCCTAAGCTAACACTTTACGCTTGCTACCTTTATTTATTTGGTTCGGCAGCTCTGTATGTGTTCTGTTTTTGCTCCCGTACGCGCTCATTCCACAGCGTGTTGAGTTGGTTGCGCCTGCCAGTATGCAATTGGTAATGTTTTAATTACCTTTTTGGTAGCCTGATGGAGGATGCGTTCTTAAACATCTGCGGGTAATATCCTTGCTTCCACCCCCCCCCCCTCCCTTCACCCTGCCCAATACACTTCAGCAATTGGCATCGGCAAAACTAATTGCATACTTTTAGGCGCCTCCACAACCAACGCTTCTCAGTGTCTGCAATGAGTCGCGTGGAGCAGAAGCGAACTTCTTGTACTGCGCTGGGTATTTCGCGATTAGCAACTCATTGTTTTTGTTTGTTTTCGCGACCATATTGTATTTTTTTTGTGTTTCTTTGTTTCTCTGTTTCTTTCTCGCTCATTCTGCACACTGCGTTTGCTGGCTGGCTGTTGTGGAATCGAATGTGGGTGGCTTAAATCACTTGCTCACGGTCAAATATAAATAAAAAAAATCTATTCGGAAACCGCATCAACCGGGTTTGGAATAAAAACACACACACACACACACTCCCTCTCACTCACACACTTGTACACTCTCACACGCATCATACTGGTGACGACGAATTCACGAATTGCATCGCCTGACGGACATGGTTTCCTATTTCCTATTGTTGTGTTTGATTTTTTGCCATCATCTGTCGACGATATGCTCCCGGCAACTGTCATCCACACGTACCTCTTCCGCTTCTTCCCCTTCTCTTCCTTTATTACCCTTTCCCCTTCACACACACACACACACATATTCGCACACCAAACGGAAATGGTGACAGTGACAGAAGCGGTTACTATCGGAAGCGTTGCTTTGCCGCAGTGCGTAACAACTGCAAGCTGCGTTCGGGCGACAAAATTCACTCGAAATTCATCCCAACCGGTGCTGGAGCGGTACGGCCGGTGGTGGACGCGGGTGCCTTGCGGCCGGCCACCGGAAATGTCATCGCCGAAGTGCAACGGCCCGTTGGTGGGAAAAAGTTCCCCAAAGCGTACCAAGCGCTAGCGGGCGGGCGTACGCGTTAGGGAAACGTCAGGCCATTTTCTTGTCCTTCCTGTTGCCCTTCCCCACTTACCGCCTTTCCCCTTGTGCCTTTGATTTACTATTCCGGTGCTACTATGCCTGCGGCTAGATGAAATGTGCAAAGTGCCATAGTTGTAGGGCGAGCAAGAAGATCTGCGATGCGTACGAGTTTGAAGACAAATGTCAGGGGTTTTTTTTGTGAGTTGTAGTTACCATAAAGTTACCGTAGTGATCTTGTTTTGTTGGAGGCTTACCATAAGGTTTGAAAGACAAATTGTAGTTTGTCCCTTCGTTCTATAATAGCTTGAAATAAATAGTATTTAGCTCAGTGTTCTTTTAAAATCCCAGTTGTGGTTGGTTAGATGTCATCTTTTGTAGGCATTTAATAAGGAAAAAGCCTGCTTTAATACGCTCAACGTTGTGCTTTAACCGAGTGTGGTTGAATATTTGAAGCGCGGCTCGAAAACAGAAAGAAATCCCAGCGAAACTCCCCCGAAAGGTAGGCAAGGCTTAGTACATAAAGTCGGTTTTAAAGGGTACAACACCGTGCTCGGAGTGTTACATCACCTTTAATGATGTATCATCAGTGGACACGATTGGATAAAGTTAAATCTTGGGATTTGATACGTTCGTTGCATCCCAAAACATAAAAAAAAAACAAACAAAAAGGCCTTTTCCTTCACTCTGCTTACTCTGTGCTAAATCAATTGATCCGATATCGTTACGAACGGAAGCTTCTGTTGGGCACGCATTTAATAAATAAAGTCTGATTAAAAGAAGTGCTAGTGTGTTCCAGATAGCAACAGCGTCTAGCGAGCGAGAGAACAACTACTTCTACTTTGGCACCAAAAAGGCTCAGTCGGCATTCGTAACGGTCTAGCTAACCGACCATTTAATCCGTAGTCGATTGATTGGGAATATTGTTGCCCAGATCTGGACAGCCAACGCTTCCCGGTTTTACCTGCTGGTGTGTTGCCTCTTAGCAATCATTCCAATATCCTTCGAAACGGTTCCATTCACTCGACCCATTGCGCCTGTAATGGGGCAACACTTGGCGCTGTGCGCTAGCCGGCCTCGATGCCCGTTTTGTCCGTTTCGGGGCTCAGACTTACGGGCCAAACCTGCCAAACAGCTTCTTGGCGAATAAATCAGTCGACGGCTTTTTACCTCTCCTTCTCGTTTGCTCTCTATTGCTGTTGGGTTGGTGTTGTTGGTACCACAACCATCTGCCCAGACTCTGGCTCCATTTCTTCATCATCATCCTTCAAAATCCCCGAACCGATGGCGGGAGCGCGCGCGCGCGCGCTCCTCTGTGTGTATGGATGGTCTGTACAGAAAGCAGAAGAGCTTAAGAGGTTTGAACCCTGCCTGGAAGCGTGGAATATGCGCCCGGTTCCAACAGACCATCCACCGATGTTTCGCTCCATCGTAACGGGAGGATTTTCCTACTGCCCTACTCATTATGTATTTGCTTTTGGGGTGTATTTCACCAGCTTCGAGTTGATTTATGTTGGTCCTCGGAACAGTCTCACCCATCCCTAGCCCTACCCCCCCCCTTTCCCCTCCCACCGAACACTGGGAGCAACCGGGTGGGCGAGAGATGGTTTCGGTGCAAAGAAAGTGCTCGCCTTCGACCTTCGCCCATTGTCATCGACGGTTTGCGGAGCCGTTTCACAAACGTACCGAATGCTCCACAGCACCGGACCGATGGGAGGTAGCAAGCGATGGAGCGGATGGGCGAGCACGGATGGAAAGAAAGCGAAAAATATTCACAGTCATTTATCCTGATTCCATTTCCGTTCAGCATAAATGATTCCGGGGTTTTGCTACGAAAACGAAAAGCGCGCTTAGTAGATACGTTGGTAGTGATACGGGCTAAAAGTGTGTGTGTGTGCCAAGAGGGAGGGTGGGTTGAAGTAGGTGGAAAAGTGTGAGGCTGCGAACAGCAAAGCCCAGAACCATTGTAGTGCGGCGCGAGATGTGGGCACGAGCCTTCGGATACTTCGACCACCATTTGCTTAGTTTATTGATTGGAAAATCAATATAGTCGACAGAGCTGGGCTTTGGCCGGTTCATTGCTGCCCAGTCTTTTGCCGATACTTCTGACGATGAATTTGTTCACCGAGCGTGTAAGGATACGTACGCGATGCAAAGAATTTCTACTCCAGTTTTTTTTTTTGCTCTTCTGCCTCATCGTTTCCATGATACAAAATGAGCTTTTAACTGAGGCAAACCTCCTGGTGTGTGTGTGTGTGTGTGTGAGAGAGAGAGAGAGAGAGAGAGTACGTGCGTTTGTGCGGAAGCTCGTCAGGAAATTTGTTTGTGTTCCCTCTTGTATTGCGGTTGATTGTTCAAAGTATTTGCCACCAAAACCATAGCAAACCTCACCGTCTCCTAGCGCTAGAACCTTTTGTTGCGGATAAGGGCATCCGTCCCGGTAATCACCGGTAGATACTGCTGCCCTACATCAACGACGGAACCCTTAGTTACACTGTAATCCTTCACAAGCGCTACGGCGACAAACGTACATGGAGACAGCAGCAAAAGAGAACAAAACAAAAAAAAATCAATGATGATGATGGCCATGAAGTGCCACGAAAACTGCACATGAGCAGCCAGAGATTACTAGTGTCCAGTTTGTTCGCCACGGGACAGGACACAACGAACGCGTCTGACAAGTCGTGGGGTTATTTTTATCGCCTCTCCTTACGACCACTCGACCATCTCGGCACTGCTGCTGTTGAAGGAAAACGGGGGAAAGAATAGCATTAAAGTTCATCAAACGTGACCGTGTTGTCGCTCACGTTCGTCCATCCGGTAGACGCGTGGGTCGATGGAAAATGTAAGTAAACCCATCGATCAATGTCGGGGACTGGGGAGCGAGTTGAAATTTTCGTTCGATCCTTGCTGTATTCGAGCGGGCCTGGATACGAAAGCTCAGGTGGTTGTGAAAGGTCCCAATCGGTTGGTATGTGCCACAACCCTGACAGTGACCAGCCACACCGTCATGCGAGTGAAATTCAGAATCGAAGCGACGATACATGCCTGTGTTCGACATTCGGAGGTGTTCACTCATCGTGGAGTATTTACAGTTCAGCTAACATGAGTGGTTGACTGGATAGAGCAAATAGTTCAACATCCTTTCTTATATTGTCTTGTCTGACGTAGTCTGATGTTTGAGAAAGACCCTTCAGATCCTGTGAGGTTATCTTGGATGTGACTGACGACTGATGATGTTGTACAATTCTTCTCCAAAAAGAACTAAACTGGTTCGTCCTGAAATCTGGTAGATAGTTGAATATGAGTCTTCGGATGACATCCGAGATCTTTGTAGCGAGAGAAGAGGTCAGCACATCAATGATCAGTTTAAGTTCTCGAAGGTGATAGATATCATATCTGTTTGCTTGAAGCCCTGAACCTTGGAGAGTCATTCTTCCTCGCTACTCCTATTGCTTGGAAAGCACTACTGACAATGTCTGAGTAAAAGTCTTCTGATGATATCAGAGTTTTTTTCAAATGGACAAGACATCAGCAGTTAGTGATCAGGATATAGGAATGCTGGTATGAAACTTTACCATACTACCAAGAAAGTCCTTTCTAGACCTCCCTATAGAATTCTATTCTATTATTCATTTTCTAAATTCAAACTCTGCTTACAGACACAACGAAGATGGTTCCTACACCTACGGTTACGAGGGTGCGGACGGTTCGTTCAAGATCGAAACGAAATTGGCAACCGGCGAGGTAAAGGGCAAGTACGGTTACGTCGACGAAACCGGCAAGGTGAAGGTGGTGGAGTACGGTGCGAACAAGTACGGGTTCCAACCGTCCGGTGAAGGTATCACAGTACCGCCCCCGACGCTCGTCGACGAAACGACCGGCAAGGACGATTTGCTCGAGGACGATGACGGCAACATTCCGGCCCCACGCCTGCAGGTATGCAACAGTGACTTTAACCGCCATTGCAACGCACGAACGTCGGCTAATCTGTTTTGCTTTTTGTTGTAGAAACATCGACCCATCTCGAAACCACGCTTCCAGGAGGTGCCGATCCAGCAGCACCAGCCACAGCGTCCTCAGCAGCACCAGCCACAGCAATCTCAGCCACAGTACTACGACTACGACGAGCAGCCAGCACCGCTGCCCCAGCCCAAATACCAACCGGCACCACAGTACGTGCAGCGATCCCACTTCGGTGCCGCACCATCCGCGTCGGTAGGACCGGCGCCACCACGCGCCCAAATCCCGAACGCCGTCCCAGTGGACGTTGTCTACGCGCCCAAGCAGCTCCCAGCCCGTCCGGACGTTGAGTACCGCAACGTTGGTCCGCAAACGTTCCCCGGAGCCGCACCGGCCGGTCCCGAGCCCAAGATCCGGTACTCCCAGCCACAGTTTGCACCGTCCGCTCTTCCACCGCAGCACAGTGCCAAATCGGCCAATGTAATGTCCACTCGCTGAAAGCCTACGCACAGAGCTTTTCCATGCCTAACACATCCATTTTTGTTTGTTCCTTTTGTTGCTTTCCCCCCATTAAACGTATAGCCCACCGACTCCTTCCCGCAGCCACGACCCCAGCCGGCCGTCTATCAACCGCGTCCTGCCCAGGGACGTAGCACGAGCGTGCTCGACCAGCTGGCGAAGGATTATGCACTTCCCCAGGGTGGTGCTGCACCGCTGCACGACATCACCTTCGGCTACTACTGAGCAACGATCTCCTGTGTTCGACCACAAACACATTCACGGGCACCCCTTCCCCGAATTCGAGGATTTTTTCCTTTCCCGCGCCCCGAAGATGTTCCAAAACTTGTTCACCCCTTACGCACACCATCGGCACAACCTTGCTAAAATTTTCCTACACACCCGTGAAGAACTGATGTCACCGTTAGCATTAAGGTGAACCAATAAAAATTCGTCTTACAAAAGGTGCCCGGTGATCCGCAGTCTTTGTTGAGAAATAAAACCTGTGGGATGTGGGTGGGTTAGGTTTGGCCGGACAGCCATTTGTTTAGCTAGTGTGATTGCTGACGACCATACATCATCACACGCAAAATGTAATTTGTTTTCGGAACGCAACAGACCAAAAAATGACGAAGACCTATTGCTAAAATGGGGTGTGTTAGAGAGAAAAGTTCTCTTAAGATCTTTTTGTGTTTTGATCACACGAAATCAGTCATTTGATGACAGCTCAGAGACCTCGAATAAGCGTTGGTATCGCTTATGATTATTTTTACACCATAGTTTGGTCACATTTTACAAATCTTTTGCAACTTGCTAGTCTCAGTCTTGAGTCTTCTAGTCCGATTCAGCCAAAAGTCTTGTAGGTGAAGACGTGGGCTTCAAAATTTGAAGAAACAGATGAGTGCTGATGAGTTTTAATCCAAAATGCTAGAAGTGCTCATAAATATGTGCATAAGAACCAAGACTTTTGGTGATGTCAGTGTCCTAGTAATCCGCGAAATCCTCCAAAATTCGGATGTACATGCCCTATTCTCGAGAAAATCATCAACTTTGATCACTGTAGAAGAAGCTCATTGTATTCTCACTTGTAGCTCACTTGTAGTTTTTTTGGTGACCTCTTGTTGTTAGGTGACATTTCGCCCTGACTCCAGAAGTTGCGTTGTAGATCTTCTATGGTAATTCGTCGCATAGCGTATCCAGAGAGTTAGGTTTCCTGAAGTAAATGGTTGGAAGCAGTGGGTGGAAACGCTAAGTCTTACGGTCTCTCGTATCTGACTTTCAGTACCTTAGGACCATCCTGTAGCGTCGGTCTGATATGCTTGACGGTCTCAGAATCGATGGCTTCAAAAAATTTCTTAAGAATTTGTTTTTTTTACATTATGTCAAATAAAACAAATCCAACGTTTTGAAGCATTTCTCAAAGCTATCATTTTGTCATTTTTTGTCCATTTTTGTGTTGACGTCCGCAGTATTTTGTCTGCCGCCATATCCATATGGCTTTCCAGATTGAGTTTTACCACAAATCCAGATAATCAGTCCTTGCTAAATCTCGACTTTTCCCGTCAGTCTGCAATCACTGATAAGATGCGTTAGAGAGTTTTCTCGTTAGAAAATTACAATGTATCAAGATGACTGTGAATACAAAAAAAGTTGGTTGACGGGATAAAGGAAAGATAATAAAAAATAAAAAGAAATGGCGGCAACCTGGTGTGGCACCCGGGTCCCGAGAGTAAATTTAAATCAATTGTAAGGTGAAGAAAACCCGATTCGTCGTTCACCTATTGGAGGTGTTGCACAGTGGGAGTGTGTGTGTGTGTGTACAACCACCATAAGAACCCGGTTGACAACAATGACGCCGCAGGTTTTCCTTTCCGTTTTGGTCTTGTACCTTTTCTGTCCAAAGATTGACTGTGGTGAATGGTGATGGTGAAGATGGAAGAAAACAATTTTCCCCCTCAGACACACACACACACACACACACACACATACACAGGCCCGCATATACTGTACCGAAAATGGTGATTACGTGGTGTAATGCGTTGGTAATAAAGTTTTTTTTTCCGCCACCGAACCGATCTTCCACCAAAACCTGCTCTAGCGGTAAGGTACGGAAGAGGTGATGAAGGGGAAAGGGAGGAGGGAGTTGGGGGTTCCAGGGTGGGAAAAAGATACGCCGGGGTTATTTATTGTTTTTATCTCCCACGGTCTCTCCTACGGTGTAGGATGGTACCAGGAGGTGCGTGTGTGTTGCACATGCGAACATAACGCGAGCAGATGGTTTTCTTCCTTCCCTAATACACACACACACTCACACACACACACAAATACATATACACACATGCACGATCAAAGCGAAACCAGGGTTGAAAAAAAAAAAACGGGGAAGCAACGGGTGTCGTAAAACCGTTGTAGGCCTTATTTTCACTGCACCATCCAGAGTTGGGAGAGCAAAAAGGGAAGAAACACCATCCACCTCCCGTTCTCCCCTCTGTTAGTGTCGCAGGGGGGGGGGGGGGGGTGAGGATAGAAGATATAAATTCGACAAAAGCGTTTTTTCTTCCTAGCGGTACGCTGGCGACACAATTGCTTCGCGCGAAAAGCGCACACCGTGTGGAATATATTCAAGCAGACAAAGCAAAGGCACGCTAGGCGAGAGAACGACAGAGAGATAGAGAGAGAGAGAGAGAGAGAGAGAGAGTGCTCCCGGTTTGAAAGTTTGATAAATTTATATCTTTTTACGAGGTCGTGGGCGGGCACGACGTTTGCCGTTCCGTCCCCTCGCCCGTAAGCCCCACCGCGTCTCTCGCTGATACGTTTATTAGTCACTTTCGGCTCGCTTAATGGCGCCTGAAATTAGGCACCGCAAGGCACCCGCGAGCCGTACCGATTTTTACGGCACCGATCAATGGGCACAATTTTCGGGGCTGTGGTCGTTGGTCGGTTTGGTTTTATAATATGGCTGATTTTAATCCTTAGTTCCGTTGTTATTTTATGATGATCTATTGACCAACGAGAAAAGGCAAGTGTACAAAATGGCGGATGGGTGAGTTTTATTAGGTCGCCCGTAAATTGCTTAACATGGTGCAATAAGTTTTGTTTGTCTCTGGTGCGTTACAGAATGGAGAGAGCAATTTCTTGGAACGATTTCCGAGGGATCAAAAGCTTCTTTTTTTTTAAAAAAGGGTTCAAGAAAATGGCTTCAAGCGTTCAAGGGTAAAGTAACACATCATCACTGAATGGCACATTGAGCTGACAAGTGAATGCGTCACAGCATCCTGGCAGCGATACGTATGCTTCGTGCGACCGTTGCAGACAGTAGCTAATTGAATTGAGCGTGTTTCATTCAGGTTTGTTGATTTGGTTTCCGTTTGTCGGTTCCGGTGCTCGGGAAGCTGGGGCGTCGATGGAGATTTGTAAAAATGTTTTCCGCCATCTTCGCGGGATGCTGGAGCGAAAGTGAAACGAAAAATTTCCTACCACTTCCGGCGACACGAGCTTTGGCACAGTATCGCCAGATGGATGGATGGTGTAAGAAGCAATGAAGCAATTCCAGCCCGCTCTGTACCGTAGCAAAAACCATTCGACAGATGTTTAACATCCCGGCAGTGCGTTCGTGTGTGTGTGTGTGTGCATGCAGCGTATCATTTGCATGTTATTTGTACTGCTATTACTCCGTCACACAAGCCGCGTGTAGGCGTCGATGTCAGAATCCAATTTTTTCGTGTGCCTCGTTTCACTTTAAAGCAGATAAAGCTAAGCAGGTTAGAGCAGGGAGGGCTGGTTTGCATGCTGGTTGTTTGGTCTTTCATTTTCCTATTTCATTTTTATTCACCGTCCCGTGAAGGTGTTCGCTAGGAGGAATCGCACGGTTTTGCAAACGGGGTTTCGACAAACATACTAACATACAAACATACCGAACAAATAATACACATCCATTAGGGGTGAAACCAAACACCGGGCGTCTCCATCGGTTGCTAACCGTCAGAGGTACTGGGAGTCTCCATGGTGTGTACGGTGCACTGCGCGGGCATGCTTGCTCGGTGGCGGTGGAAAATCCAATACCTCGCCCTAAAACTATTCCATTACTACTCAAACACAGATGTCCCCCAGACCATGTTAATCCGCCGGAATCGGAATCGCGCTGGCCTCACTGTTGCTAAAACTCACCTGTCAGAAACCCGGCCGGATTGACTAATGGGGATGCGTTTGCTCAGTTAGCAAAGGGTGAGATGGTGTCGGTGGCAATTATTCGAGCTACGGCCACCAAATTAGAGCAATTAAAATCTCATCCCGAAATTGCGTGTCGGAGCATTCTGTGTCCATTCTCTGCTGAACCGGTGAAAAACGGGATGAGGTAGTGGGTAGTGTTTTAATCAAGAACTCACCCGCCACCGGATTCTAGCGTGGCACGGTAATCCGCGTGAAAGCTTGTTTGCTTTTTTGGGAGGTTATTAACCATTCCCGTTGGATAGGAAGTGCGCGAGCGTGTGTGTGTGTGTGTGTGTGTGTGTGTGTGTGTGAATGCCACACCTAGGTGACGGTAAAAGCCATACCAAACTAAGTGCTAAGCTGCTAATGAAGGTAACGAGCTCTGGTTGCTTTCTTTGCCCACTAATGCATATCATTTCCTGCGATGGGTTGATGATGTGCGTTGGTGTATCTGCTCTGTTGTTGACGCTTCTTTTAAAGAATATGTGAGGGAGAGAGAGAGAGAGAACCAGTGTGATAGTCAGGTTGAATAAATGGGAGAAGCAATCAGACCGTTCTCGGAAGCGGCAGCATACGAGGGTAAGGTTACAACACAGCACGTTAGTAAGGATCTTTTAATCTTTCGCTGCTATAGTTTCGGTCACCCAGCAAAACTTCGCTCTGCAATCTACATCCCACTATCTCAGCAAGCGTAATGTTGTTTTTGAACGCGAAGAAATTAAGGGTTAAGTAATAAACACGACCCCTGGTGAAGATGAAGCACCGAGAAACATAAATACACACAAACACACGGTTTCTCGCCTAGAACGAAGCAGTCGAAAGCTCACGGTGTGGTTGTGTGTCACATTCCGCGTGGAGACTTGTCTGTTAGTTTATTTACCGTCTCGCAAACTCATCAATTTGCATCCTTTGCGAGTAGATGTAAATCAACGCTGCTGGGAGTTGCACTCGAATCTGTTGATGATATTCCAACCGTGCTCGGAAACTTAAGCTTAAGCTGCTGCGGTGAATATTAATTAGAACTATTGCTCCGTACTGCTGCTGCTTCCGAGGTACGGGCCAACTTGGGTTGTTCGTGCACCGTTTGCGTTCCGGTTGAAGGTGAGGGCAAATTAACACGCGTGACTTTTCACTGCCTTTTCAAGCATACTCTCAAAGAAGCAACGCTTCTTCCTTGTGAAGCATATGGACACGCTACGTGTGCGTGTGTGTCCACACTAATGAGGTTTTGGGGTGTAATAGGGCTAGGTGGAGGGAGAGCATGAGTTGCAAAATTTGATCCTTTCCATCCTTCATGGATCGACGGTTAGAACGTCGGACAAAAGGTACACACTGGCCGCTCGGTACACATGCCACCAACACCACCTGGTGGTTTACCGGGTGGTGATTTGATCGATTAGCAGCATTACGGTACGCTTTGCTGAAGCAAAAGGAATCGATTTTGGAAATCGATTTGTGTGAACCATAGTTTCGATGTGTTTGATAACACACAAAGTAATAGTTTCGTTTTGGAGTTTTGTAAATGACTTGCGTGATCGTAGATAATTTTTTTCATGGTGAGAGGACATTGAAGAAAATTTAAATATTTAAATATAATAAGTATGCAATGTGCATAGCAATACCAGTTTATTGAACACATTTTTTACATTAATAAGAATGTCTGCCATACGGCACTGGACCGTAATAATCAATTGTAAATAAATAAATAAATAAAGAATGTTTGCCATGAATGATTTCATTTAAATGCTCTCGTCTAAAAGGAATCAATTATAAATTGGTGCTTTTTCTTCGATTACTTAGATTAAACATCCATTTGATCCATTTTATTTGACTTGAAAGGAAAATTACTGTTTAAGTTACTTTGATTGAAATTAAAGCATTGCGCGCCTGCAGGTATGCAATTTGCAGGTAATAAAACTGTTTTCAAGTGATTTTCATTTGCATTTTAGTGTTGCCGTTACTCCTGAATAAACGATTTACAAATTCATGTCCAATGAGCTTCCAATGAGTAACCAATTCTGCTGATCGTACGCTGGATGGATGTTGTTGTGCTTTGAACGTCGGTTGTTTGATTCGCACGATAAATTTGTACGCTGAATCCGGTCGCCCATTTACCGAATCCTATAATTATAAAATGAATATTTGATGATTGTTTGCTGGTGGTGGTCAGTCAACAGTGTGCTAGGAAAGCAGTCGCTACGATGCCCTGGTAGAAAAGGTAAGCGCTGAGAGATGCCACGGCGACACGTTCCATCAAGTTGCGAGTAGCCCGGCAAACCGAACGAAACCGTCCGAGTACAGCCAGTAAATTAGTCAAATGAAATTTAATCCTTCCCGCCCGTAGCTTTACCACATTATGGTCATTACGAGGCGGTGGTGTTTCCCAACCTGGAGCCGGCGTTGAAATTGAAAGTGACAACTGGAACTGTGGAACTATGAGCCTACCAGTCCAAGTTGTATCGGCGTAGTTTTTCCTTCCGCTTTGCCTCACCCCGCCTTTGCTATGAAAGTATTTTTGCACCCAGCAGCGTCTGCCTGGTTGCTATTTCTGGATCCGGCTGGCCTGATAAGGAGTTTCGCACTGTTTGCGCTCTCATTAGGGCGATTAGCAGAAGAAACCGGAACGGAAAAGGAGAACCGTCACTCGGAAATGGTTGTAACAGCATAAGCTTTAGGACTTCCACTTTCATTCCCAGTGTTTGTGTGTGTGTTTGTGTGTGTGTTTGTGCGAGGGAAACTGGAGAGAAAACTTTCCCTCACACGATCCGAGTGTACACGCACCGCACAAGCAAAGGATGCGAATGTGGCAGTGGAGTAAAATGTAATCAACTAATTGGATGTTAATAGGAAGCAAAATCCGTGAAAATCAATACGGCAGAAAAACATGAATCGGTATCGGAATTGCGTCAGGAAAATGGATGAGCTTCCGTTGATCCGATAAAGCGCGTATGTTTCACATTCGGAGCGTTCTTGTTTTCGTTTTTCTTCTTTGTGTAATTTATTTAGGTTATATATTTATTCCCCTTTCAGCACTGTTATGGCGCAATCCGTACTCCTTCGTTTTACTAGCTCCCTGGCATGCTGGTAAGGAACGTTTGATCAAACCCCTCAAACCCGCTTGATTTGCTGTGCGAGAAAGTGTAATGAGCGGGCTCCTGCACCATAATTATCATCTCACACGCACTCATCGGCAAAAAGCATCGGGAAACAGCGGATGAAAGGGGCTCGGGCGCAAAAGTGTCGTGAGCCACTTGGCGCCTCCATCGCCGAGCATTACGGTCCGGGATCGGAAGCCGGGAATGTGTTTACATTTACTTTTCATTCGGCGAGCGTTCCTTCCCCGGGTGCAGATGAAGTTGAACCCGTCCGGGTAGTACGTTTGGCCGCTTGCCAACCCTGTTTGACCTTGGGCGTTTTTTGTATAGTGCGGTGAAATGGCAGCAGCGTAAGAGGGCGCCATCTGCATGGTGGCACAGAAAGTAAGAGGGAGAGAAAAACGTGAAAAGATTTATAACCATTCGACTTCGCGGCCGAATTGGCCATTGGCCCAGTCTAATGTTCTTACAGAACCAGTACGAGCCCTGGTGAGTGAACTACACGGAGACCATTTTGTTTTCAGACACTAGCTTAAGTTTGAAATTTGATTTACTTTAAAATTCGATTATTACGGGGTTTACTACTTAGTTGGATAGTCAGTCCTCATTACGGGGGAACGGTTCGGATGGGATTTGAGCCCCTAAACCTGCCGACGAGAACATCCAAATATACAAAATTTTGCAACGTACAATAAAAATCTTGTTTGTGAGTATTCTGTTCAGTTTCGTTAAACAATTGCAGTTTTTATTTTATTTAATTTGTTTTGCTGGATTGGTTCTCTCACTCTTCAAGCGTGCACCGATAGAATCTGAGCGCAGTGTAGTGATTGTGTGACAAAGGGTCGACGCCATACAGCATGAGATAAAGAAAAAATAAAACAAAATGGTTGCTAGCGGATGGTACGAAGAAAAGCGCAGGGCCGTGATGGTAATAAATCGGTGTCGTGTTTTCCTCGATGTTGTACACAGAATCTTTAGGAAATGGCATATAAAATGCCGTGTTTGGGTAGATGCGTGTGTATGTGAGGCAGAAAGAGAAATAGGGGTTGTGATAGTGTCAATGAAAGAGATGGAATAAAAAGAAAGGTAAATTATGGTGTGGAATCTCGGCGTTGTTGAACAATTCAAACATGTGCAAGTGACTTCAGGGGTACTACTATGCTCAAGGTAAAATATAAAGAAAAATCACAACAAGCGAGAGAGAGAGAGAGAGAGAAATAGAGAGAGAGAGAGAGAGTAAATATGGCTCTAAACAGGGAGAAAAAAGCATTGCATGATGCTGTAGTTTGACCAGTAATTAAGATAAGATTAATTTCACTTACGTTTCCGGCTGGTTTCGCTGCGAGACAAAGTGAAACGAGCTTTTCTCCACCTTGGCTATGTTTGCGCCCGCGGAATGGATGTGTAATGGACGCTTTTATCCAATGAATTCTCCCTTTCGCACATCGTCCTTTACCTTCTTGCCTCTTCCAGTCCACTTAGCGAATCGTTGTTGGGAAATTTTAGCGAATAATCAAGACATTTTCCAACCCAAAAACAGAACCGACTCACCCTTAAAGCGCCATCAGCATCACGCCACCGAAGCTGCTTAGTGGCTGCATAATGGTGGCGCGGAAAAGCTTTAAATGCTCTACCGCAGCTTGAAGCCGCTTAACTATGGCACAACACAACCAGCCACCAACCGGTAATTAATGATGTGGCTCGTGGATGTGCAGGGTGCAGGTGAGTTCGCGCTGGCTACAAAAACGAAAACGCCGTATCCTAAAATTATGTTTCTTTTTCACTAACTGCATCGTCTCTTTCTCCCTTTCTATATCTTTTCTCTCTCTCTCTCTTTGCCTCTTTATGCTTCATTCAGTTCACTTTTCGAGCTCGATGGTCGATGTAATCCTGTTACATATTTATAACTTTTGAGTAAGCTTGAATTGAGTAGGTGCGAAAACTTTTCCACCCATCGGTCGGTAAGGTTGCAGCGCATCGGCCATTGCTGGGCTGTTTGAATGCAGTTGCTGCTGGCTGCCACAGCACGTTGCTACGCTTGATACCATGTGCATGGTGCACTATCGAGTTGGGACGGTCAAAAATAACAAAAATCGATCAATACAGATTATAGCTAGCTTTACACCTGTCTCTCTAGAAACAAATGCGGCCAGGGGAAGGAAATTTGTAAATTGTTTTAAACTTCGTCTGTCTAGCATTGCAGACGTAGAATAGGTCCGAGACAACAGCATTCAAGTTTTTTTCTTCCGAATTTAATATTTGTTAGTAGAGACGCCTAGTGCTTGAACGAATTCTGGATGGAGACGCCCAGTACTTTACCGAGTTGAGCTGTATGAATCGTTGCGTTTTTGTCGAACAGTAGCTTTTCGTAAAAGTCCCTGTGTAGTTTTCTTCTAGTGAAGCTTATTTATGACCACAACTTGTGCGGCGAAACTCCATAGTGTTGTGTGCCGTTCGAAAGCAATGGAAACATAAAGCAGAAATACATTCGAGGTGTAAAATTCGTTAAGGCACACCGTACACAAGTTTATGGTTCGTGGTCACCTGCTACCAGGGGCGATAGAGCTGCATCTTTTTTTCAAGGAGTAGGCACTTTGTTTGTCTTGCGAGCAAGTTGTGATGAAGTTTATTTTTTATGCCGACTTAAAGCCAAAGTTGATGGTCATGAAAAATTGATCTTTGCTTCTCAGGTGATAGTTTCTCGTTTTTTCACTCCAAAGATGTGCATCGAACATTCAAGGATGGTTGGGAAAATGAAATCAAACGTAAAAGCTCTTGATGCCAAAAATAGAATAGTTTGTGGCCTCTTTTTGACCTTTTTCACCACACATGCTTGTTGCTAAGGAAGATTTTGATTGATGCTACGAAAGATGAGGTTTGTTTATGATAATTATTTGATTATTGTGTGGTCCAAGTAGACGGGCGTGGTTGACATTAATTGTCATCGCGTTCGTAAAACGATGGCCATCGTCGTAAAACGTTCCCGAGTACGGGACCGTGTGTGCGTTGTACGGTCAACGGCAAGGGTTCCTCCTTTTCGCCGGGCTCGAAATCAATGTTTGATTTGTGTGACGTGAGCCTAGCCCAGTAGGGGATGTACCAAAGCCAACCCGAACTGGGTCAAGTGGAACCGAGGGTACAACGAAGCGAAAACTCGACAATGCTTGTACCTAAACTTTACTGGAGGCGGTGTATAGGACACATCGAGACACGAATGGTGGACCTCATCTTAAGGCGGGTGGCCATTTTGATGGCTTCATTGTGAATCTCGTAAAATGCCGTTTACGAGGCTTATCTAGATAGGTCTTATCCCGACGACAATGAAAGCCGTGCCGGGTTGGGATGGGTGCCCGGGTGGAAACCCCATGGTGATGTTTCCACAGCGTTGGGTTGGTAATACAAGCTAGAACAAAAGTTCCGTCATGGTAAAGCTGCAACTTGTCGAACGAAGCGGGACCAGTGCGCTGGGAAGAAGATTACTCTCGAAGGGTAAGTTATTTTTTTTTACTTCTCTATCGTGCATCAAAGTTGTACGAGTGCGACGGGACTGCTTGTCCTCGAGTGTTGGTTTTGAGCTTGAAGATCTTATAGATGAGATTGCTGGCCGTTGCTATAGCGGCGCTGTACCAGTGAACTGCTCTTTAATTTGATTGCGATGTACGGGGAAACAGATCGTGTCGTCTGGACATCAAATGTGTAAAACTTCTCATTAAAGTGTTGGCAACTACAAAGTTACAATGATGATGTGATGGAAGAGACGTAGGTAGGCTGTAGATTTGGAGAGGTGTTTGAAATCCACTGATAAACAAAATAATTATAGCAGTAAAATGGTTGAGATCATTATATCTGTTGGCTCATTTGGAATATTGGAACGCATAAAAAGTCTTTTTAAAGAAATCTACTTCACTTTATCTTAGCATCTTCCTGCGAGAATCTTACCCAATAGGATACGTTGATGACTTGAATTCCAAGCAATGTTTTGGAGGGGTTTGAAGCTGCTCGGGACCATTCCTATAGAACAATTGTAATAAATGGAGATGGCGTAAATATAGTTTGTAGTTCCTTAAACTTAGCCAGATTGAATAAAATTTGTAGGCTTTCTCGCCCACTGTTGTTGACGTATAACTATGCTAGTTTTAAGAAAATTTTTGATACAAGGTATGCTTAAAAACTTGCGATGAATGATCGAACACTATTACAGCTAGAGAAAACAGATATAGAAAATTATGCAGAAAGAGCTATTTACTGAACTACTAACAAAATCCTTAGATGAAAACATCAAGTCGGACAACAAAACTGCAACGGAACCAGTTTCTTGCGATTAATTCGAGACAATAATTGGACTTATAATCAAAACATGGGGCAGCTCGGTGGTAAAGGCGATAGCGGCGTCGGTTTTCAAACGGCAGGACCGAGGTTCAACTCCCATTCGGAGGTTCAAACCTCGGATTAACAAATTGCGTACTATCAGCTAGTCTAGTGAGGCATTTGAAGGCCGGCGTGACCTAGAAGGTCGTTAAGCAAAGGAGAAGAATAAAAAAATCCTACGTCCTGTGAAATGAAATTATTTTACTAAAAGTAGAAGTCGAATCTGAAATAACTTCACTCACACTTTGATGCATGAACTCGTTAAGGAATCCGAATTGAAGTCGCTCTTAAAACTAAAAATTCGTTTAAGGTTCTTGTTTTGCAGATATGATACCCCCCCCCCCCCCCCTGAAACAGATTTCGTCGGCAGCTATCTAGCGGGGTTTGTTGGAGTCAAATCCACCACCGACCAAATCTTTACTCTACGGCAGATCCTCCAGAAGTGCCGAGAGCGCCAGATCCCTACGCACCACCTGTTTATCGGTTTCAAGGCGGCCTACGATACCATAGATCGAAATGAGCTATAGAACATAATGCAGCGGCACCATTTTCTTGGAAAGCTGCTCCGGCTGTTAAAAGCAACCACGAATGGGATGTAGTGCAAAGTGAGAGTATCGAATATGCTGTCGGAATCGTTCGAATCTCACAGGGGTCTGAGGCAAGGGGACGGACTCTCCTGTCTACTGTTCAATATAGTCTTGGTAGGTGTCATACGAAGCGCGGGGCTAGACAACGATATCCAGTTTCTTGGCTTCGCGGATGACATTGATATCGTTGGCAAGACGATAGCGAAGGTGTGTGAGGCGTACACCCGACTGAAAAGTGAAGCAGCATGAATTGAATTGATGTTTAATGCGACGAAGACGAAAAACCTGCTTGCCGGAGGCTTTGATCGCGATATAGCCCGAGTGGGAATTAGAGGAGTTCTGCTATCTTGGGACTGTCGTAACTTCGGATAACGATGTCAGTAGCGAAATCTACTACGGCATTCACCGTCTGCTAAGATCCAGAAGACTCCGAGACCGCACGAAATGTGAGATATATCGCACACTGATTCGCCCGGTGGTTCTATATGGCTCTTGAAGAATGAACCACGAGCTTGCTGAGCTATACGGAGAACCGGACATCATGATGGTGGCCAAGTCAAGACCAAGAGAATACAATGGCTGGGGCATGTTATGAGGATGCCGGACTCATGCCCCGCCAAGAAGGTATTCGTCAGCGACCCCCAATTCGGCGTCGGGGAGCACAGCGAGTTCGTTGGCTGGATCAGCTGAAGGGAGACATGGATAGGAAGCTGCAGCCAGGGATCGAGTTTCCTGGAGATCCTACTCAACTCCATTTCCCGTTACCGTACACACTTTCTCTAGCAGTGACAAAAAAGCTGCTCATGAACAAGCCGGTTAAAAGCAAACGTCAAAATTTTATTGATCTCAACTCAACTATGGATATTGTGGATTTTCTACCAGAATATTTTTTCTCAATAGCTCTTTTTTTTGAAAATGTTATCATGTTTTTCTCAGCTTTCGTGCCTTGCTTCTTGATTCCAACATCTGGTCAACAAAACTGCGAATTAAATTAGCAACAAAAAAAGATAACATGTTATCAAAATTACTCATACGTGCAGCGTTTCGTTTGTTCTACGTGCCGTTCGAGTCCGTTCACGATTTTGGACTCGCAGTTCATTCCTCCTATATTCACAGTTCTGAACGAACAAAGTTCGTTTGATCATTCGATTGAACTGAACTAAATAGTACCGTTTCCGTTCTTTGAACCCAACTCTAGTCCTCACCAGGTAAGCCACTAATGAAGAGCTCGGAGTGCTAAAAACGAGAAACTATTTTGACACATTTTGACTCGCACCGTAATTGAGCGTGACGAGCTTAACCGGGGGTTCCGGGAAGTAATAAGCCGATCTGTGCTGACAGGAATGACTGACAACCCGGTTTGTCTTCAAGCCACCACCAGCCGTCTGGAGCGGGTGGTGAGGTGGTTTGCTTATTTACCTTCGCTTCGGTCATGCTGGTTAAACGGGCGACAGGCTCGAGCATTTTGTCATCGAACATGATAGATTGAGCTGCGACGAGAAACACTGCCACTCACTCATTACGCTGGTGTTGGGTGGCTTTGTAGGTTTTTTTTTGTACTTTACACTTTACCGATAGTTGGGTGCCACAATTTTGCCATCTTTTCTTTTTTGTGTGCCATTTTGCAGTAGAGGAAAAATGTGTAAACGATGGAAGCTTTAGTCAGGCATTAGGTTGGTTATAGAGCAATAAGAATATAAATGCCACAATTTGTCAGCATTCTTGCTGAACTTACCCTTACCTACCTGGCGAGGTGAGTAGTGAGAGGGTGTGGGGGGGGGGGGGGGTGTAGGGAGGTGTAAGTGGCAGCTTCATCGGTGACAGTTTTCTAGACGGCGGAAGTGGATCAACATTTTGACCGTCACCTTTCAACCTTCGTCAGCTGGCAAAAAGTCAGCTTAATGAAGTTTGAAAATGATGCAGACAAAATGGCAGAACGTTTTTTTTTGTGTGCTTTTCTTGCCTCGCGATTAGAGCAGGAGAAGAATAGAGAAAAAGAAAGAGAGACAGAGAAAACAAGAAAAAATTGGCTGTCAAAAGTCAAAATCCCATGATTACCTCGACTAGTCACACTTGGTCGACTATTCCTTGGAACGGGGTAGAGGGTACTGTTCGTGCTTGCTATCCAAATACGTGTCCTTTTTTTGCATTCGTATCCACCACTTTCTTTCTCCCTTGCTCCCTCTTACTCTCACAACTTTCCCTACGACCCTCAATCATCCACCGTTTACCGAATCGAGTGTCGTTCGCTTAAGTGATATTAATGACTCGCCTCGATTTCGCGGATCGGTCGCCATCGAACTGCCTGCGCGAGCCCGAATAGTGCCCGAATCAATCTGCAAACCCCCTCCCCCCCCTCCCTGAGGGTACCCGTTACCCCGAATAAAATAGCAGTAAACAAAACAGTGGACTCTCGTTCAACTGGCGTGTCAAATAAAAGTCGCGGCCGAGAACCGGGCGAGGCGTGTGTTTCGAAGCCTCGAAAATCGATGACGGAAATCGGTGAACATGTCAAAACACGAACTTCGGCGATTGGGAATGGACGGGATGGGGGTTTAGCGAATTGTCGGAGAAGAAACCCGAAACCCCTTTTTACGAGTCAATTGATAGCAGATAGCAATCAATCATCCTGCCTTTAATGGGCCACCAGGGATAGCGAAAGGACACATGGGCGGACTCGTGTCTGTGGAACTGTGTGGTGTGGGGGAAAAGAAGAAACGGGGACATATATTCCGATTGTACCACCAATCGGAGCTCAATCACACTGAAGGTGTTTAGGAGAAGGGAAGGGAGGGAGGGAGGGAGCGGAGGGTTTGGAGAAGGAGGTTTTGGGCGACGAGAAGTTAGCAAGATGTACTACTCTAGCACCATCGAGCGCCACTAATACGACAAACACTCTCAATTTTCAGGCTTATTTGCGAATTTACGTTTCACGGTGGTTCAGCGCGTTTCACGGTGGTAAGGATAGACACCTAAATTATTATACTCTGAATATTAAATAAAAATAATTATTTATTTATTTATTTATAATTAATTATGACGGTCCAGTGCCGTATTGTTCACACCGCTTGTGTTGAACAAATTCTATAATCATATTGATTAGGCATTTCCTCCTTATTCCTTGCCTTATCTCGGGCATACTCGGTTGAAATAAAAATAATTGTTATTTGTTATTTTATTTTGTTGAATTCAACGGACTAAATGTGGCCTCATTGAAGCGACTTTTTTTACGTTTTACATTTACAGTTAAAATTTACATTTTTACATTCAACAAGTAATGGGCCACACTGTACATATACAATTAAGCAGCGCCTGCGAGTCGATGCGATTGTCTAGTTGACCTGCGACAAAAAGGCTCTGCGCGTTACAATTCCGCTGTTTCAGCGACTCCAGGCCAAGTAACGCGCAACGTCCATTGTAGTCCACCTGGACACTCCAGCCACGCAGCGCAAACCGTGTAAATTTACGCTCGATGGATTCCAGGTGAGCCAACGAGCGTGACGCAAGCTTCTTCAAAATGCAAACTAGCTGATTTTTTTTTCGTTTATTTATAGAGGCTTTGAGTCTTAGAGACTGCATTCGCCTCTCTATTGTATAAAAAAATGGTTTAATCTAATACAAAACTATCGTATATGTGGCTTAAATATTATGGAAAACTATTGTCTATAAAACTATGGAAACTATTATGGCATATGGTATCGGATAAGTTTAAACTATTGCTTAAATTTCTTTGTATAAATTACTGATGCTGATACAAATTACTGATACAAAAAGGGCGACAGAATGGACTGTGCTAACTTCCGGGCCATCACAGTCCTGAAGATCCTATAAGATCCTGTCCCGAATACTCTTCTGCAGACTGGAGCCCCTTGCTACGGATTTCGTCGGAAGCTACCAAACTGGATTTGTTGGAGGCAAATCAACAACCGACCAAATTTTTACTCTATGACAGATCTTCCAAAAATGCCGTGATCACCAGATCCCTACGCACCACTTGTTCATTGACTTCAAGGCGGCCCACGATACCATAGATCGGACCGAACTATGGAATATCATGCAGCAGTACGGATTCCTTGGGAAGCTTGTACGGCTGCTAAAGGCCACTATGGACGGGGTGGAGTGCAAGGTGAGAGTTTCGAGCATGCTATCGGAATCGTTCAAATCTCACCGGAGTCTGAGGCAAGGAGACGAACTTCCTGTTTGTTGTTTAACATCGCACGATTTTCACCCGATATCTCAAATTCCTTGGCTTCGCGGATGACATCGACATCATCGAACGGACGGAAGGCTAATAGAATTGGATTGAGCATAAATGCGACCAAGACAAAATACCTGCTTGCCGGAGGCACTGACAGTGATAGAGCCCGACTGGGAAGCAGAGTATCAGTTGACGTCGACGATCTCGAGGTGGTAGAGGAGTTCTGCTACCTTGTTGCGATAGTAACTTCGGACAACAACGTAAGCAGCGAAATCCGAAGACGTATTGTTCCTCTACGGGTGCAAGTCTTGAACTGATATCCTGACGGTAGCCAAACCGGAAGTATACACTGGCTGAGGCAAGTGATGAAGATGCCGACTCATGGCCCCACCAAGAAGGTGTTCGTCAGCGACCCGTTCGGCACGAGGCTCGTTGGCTGGATCAAGTGGAGTCTAATCTGTCGGAGATCGGATGCAGTCGTGGATGGAGGACTGCAGCCCTAGATCGAGTTTCCTGGAAACTGATTGGAGACCTGGCCATGTCGACACGACGTTCTCAATCTTGAGCAGGCCAAAGAAGAAGAAGAAGAAATTACTGATGCGTAAAAATCCATTGAGGCGGTTCTGCTGGAGTTTGTCGGGTGATAGGATTGTCGTTAAATCAGTTTCTAGTTGGCAGGTGGCCCGGTGTGTCGTGCATCCATGGCAATCGGTGAGGATGCGGCGGACGGTGATGTCAACACCACAGAAGCTGCAGAGTGGAGAACTGGATTTTTCTTGGAGGTAAGAATGGGTAAGGCGTGAACGACCTATACGAAGGAGGAAAAAGACTCGTTTGATGTGGCTGGATTTGGTATCTTCTCATGAAGAGGTATTGTGCTTGATAGGACGGAGTTTGTTGCTGAAGTCTACGTTGTGCCATGTTGAGTTCCAATGTTGGGAGATGATGGTGTTGGTGAAGCGGAAGGCATCACGACGTGAAAGGGTGTTGTATGGTTCGTCAGGACGGAGCCGACCATCGTTGGCAAGTTGGTCGGCTTTCTAGTTTCCGTTGATTCCGGAATGACCCGGAATCCAACAGAAAACGATTGTCGGGGATGCAGGTATGGAGTCTAGGAGCTGGATGTGGGGGTCTTTGCAGGTGCCGTGTTCCAGGACAGCCAGAACACTGGCACTGTCGCTGAAGATGACGTTCGGTCGGTCAGTCTCTAGCCTTTCGTCGGCGGCTAGTTGAATTGCTATTGCTTCGGCGGAAAAGATGGAGATGTGATTAGGAAGTTTGATAGCGCAGTTGTCTGTGGTTGAGTAGATCCCACAGCCGGCTGAATCCAGATGAACGGAGCCGTCTGTAAAGATATGATGAAAATGTTTGTATTTAGTCTGAATTAAGTGAGTAAAGGTACTATTGGCGATGTGGCTGTTTTTTCCGGTTCCCCGGAGAGAGCTTTTAAGTTCCCAGTCAATGGCAGGTGTACGGAGATGCCAGGGACGAACTCCCAGGCGGGTGGATTAGATGATTGGTGGTAGTTGTTGGTTGGAAGTATCTGTAGTTCTGCTTTTGCTCTGGTGATGAGTGCAGTTACGTCGAGTCCTTTTTCAAGGATCCGAGCTGCAGCTTCCACTAGTCGGTTGGTGATGACATGTTCCATAGGAAGGAGGCCGCTTTTGCAACTAGCTGATTGCCCTAAGCGATGATGTGCTCTAGCTGGTTATGGATGCTCAACTTATCGTTAAGGAGCACTCCACAAGGAGATCTCTGACGCAGCTTTTACAGAACTTTTTTAGGACTAGCTTTTTTTAGGACAAGGGCCGTGTCGTTGATGATATACGTGCAGAATATTACGGAGAGAGGCGGAACAAGGTTGCTCCCTTGTGGCACTCCTGAAGACACACGATACGAACGGTCGGTGAGGTAGGACTGCATCCAGTCCCGGAAGTGTCCAAGAACCTGAAGCTTGGCGAGCAGCAACGATTGCGGAACACTGTCAAAAGCTGCCTTGATGTCCGTTTAAATCGCTTCGATTTGAAGGCCTGCATCGATGGTCCTGTGGCAGGTACTGATAAACTCAACCAGATTGGTGGAAGTCGAACGCTTGGGGACCAACCCTTGCTGAGCGGTGCTTAGGTAGTTTGAGGCAGCCACAAGGAGTGGCACGTACATGAGCAGCTCGGAAATTTTTTGCGTTGGCACAAAGTGTTTGATTTGTCGCCTTTTTTGTGTACCGGAAATAGTCACGACGTTTTCTCAATGTCAAAGATTCCCGCAAAATTGGCGCAGCGTTTAATTGAATTAAAGAAATTGAGAGACTTTCCGATCAGGATTGAATTTTTTAACAGCTCTTTCGTTAGAATCAAACTCACTTTTTGAAGAGCTTTTACAGCTCCTTTGTGATATTGGCTCAGGTTCGTCAACCTGATACATTTTCCATAAATTTTAGCCTTTTACAGATTCTCACTCGAAGAGTTCTCACATAGACGAAAAATCAAGTTTGAATTTATTTAAACTTTTATTTAAATTTAAAATTACTGTAAAAACTGAAACATCTTCCAACGGTGATCTACGCTGGGACGACAGTGCGATGCTTTGATGGATTTTTCCTTTGCTTTGGTTGTTGTTGTTAATATTGGATTCTTTCCGTTTTCCTCAAGCGAACAATTCATGTAAAAAATACACACACACACACACACACACACACACACACACAACACGCGTCCTTTTTGCGCTGAAGCATTGGATGAATATTTTATGTAAATTTCAGCCATTCAGTATCGTTTCTGTATCTTCTTTATTTCTCCCTCTCTTTCTCCCCCCCCATTTCTCCTCCCATCCCTATCATCCCCCTCCCCATCTAGCTCCGGCGAGAGCAATATCATGCCAGCTTAAATGTTTCTTATAAATAACAGCGAAAACAATCAATGCGGCTCAGCATTTCGGTGACCAGATCGGGGCTCGGCACGGCGGTGCTTGAGGAATGAGGAACTACTTCGGCATTGCTTACAACTTCCTTTGCTGCTGCTCTTCTAAAGCATGGCTTGCGCTTTCGCTAGAGTCTTACTCGTGAGCACAGGCGGACGCACCGCCTCCGGTGGATCGTATATTATCCAGCAAAAATGGCTCCCAACCACCAGCTAATGGGGTAATAGAATAGAGGCCTACAGGCCGTCGTAACAAACGTGCGGTAGGGAGCGAACACTAGAAGTGGGCACCCGGGGACCATTTCGACGGGCTTTGACGTCTGACAGTACGGAGTGGTTAGCAGGATTGGTGAGCGTATGGAGGAAAGGGATAAGTAGACGAGCGTACGACGGAGAACACAACGATCTAATTAAGAAGGTACACACATATATACATATACGTTGTGCAAGAGCTATGACTATAGCGAAAGAAACAAAACAAGAAAACACCCCCTCCCCCGCCTTCGCATCCCGCCTCCTTCTAAAACAACCCCAAACGATCAAACCATCGCCAACAAGGGTAGTTTCATTCAACCTTCCGCATTTGCAATACACAATCTTCTCTGCCATCCATTCTGGAGACTTTTACTAACTGCACTGTTGGAAGTTTGAGGTCCAAAATTTTTTTTAAGTTGTCTGACCAACTATAAATGTTGGAACTGATTTTAGAAAGTGTTACAATTTGGTTCCTTCTCTTAGAATCAACTTTGAAGTAATTTAATTTAATTTTATTTAAAAATGATACAAGCCCATGGATGATCCCTGTTGTTGAATGTGTTAAGGACTCGTCGTTAAATTTCAATAAAATAGTGGATAAAACATTCAACAACAGAAAATAAAGCAAATACCTAATTTATTTATGTTTATTGTGGAGCTCTTGACATTTTGCACGCCGTTCGCAATAATCATTCTTTACCATTTTGTACCGCAACCAAAACACCGAAATAAGCTATTGTTAGCCTCATTTCTCCTTCAAACCAGCCCATAGTGTAACAAGCTGAAAAGCAAATAAGCTACCGTACGAAAAAAAAATGCTTGTTCGTTCCCCGGGTTTATATTTATATGCAGAAATATAAAAACGCACTTAATGTCCCTTGAAGTTTTGGGGCTGCCCGTCTGCTACTGGGCGGGTCGTAAAAATTCGCACTAAAAAGATTAAATGCCGATAGTTTTGTGGTGTTTGTGTGTGTGTGGTAGTCCCGTGTTGTCCTTTGCCTGTGGTGTGGGATTCGTGGCACGAATAATGGCAATCAAAAACCCGGAAGCACTACTTTCATCGAGGCAGAAACGAAAACGCGGAGAAGGGGAAAAAGAAACGCAACCCCCTTTAGGGTGGAGAGTTTTGTAAAAAAATAAACAATCCTGGTCACGTCACCACAGCAGAAAATGAGCGTTTTTTCGGTGAGATGCTTGAGTTTCGGGCATGCCTCAATTAATATTCACCAGTAGCTGGATGTTCAGGGTGCAAAGGGAAGCACCAAAAGTGAATGCCTTTTCTTTGCAAATCCGCTTCACTCCAACTCCCCTCCAACCACCCCCGCGATGAAGGTGTTGAGTGTGGACGCCTCCGATGGAATCTTCGCCGGAGCAATTGTATCGGAATCGATACGCACGCATCGATGAGTGCTGCCCAGATGCAGATCCCTTTGTAGCATGTAAGATGTATCTATAAGAATATAGGGGCCGCCTCGTTCGACTCTCCTACCCCAAGTTCCACTTTTCGTGTCGTGACACTATTCATCAATCAGCACGGCACACCAGTAAGAGCGATTGTTGGAGAGCGAAGCGAGCGTTGGTTCCGCTTGTTATGCAGCATCCTTCGTCTTTGCTTCTGCATGCTTTCTCAAGGGAAAATCTTCCTCTTCCCAAAACATATAATCTGGTGTGATTGTATGCGTGTGTATGTGTGAGGTATCTTTTATATTCATCCAGCTTCATCTCTTGTCCGTAACTAGCTTGCCCTAAATTCTTCCTGATCTTCCTGACGTTTCGGTGCAGCTCCGTTTTTGGAAGGCAGCAGTTCTTTAGGCGTTTACAGAACGCTCTTCACTCCGTCATGCCCCACAGCTATTGTAAATTGATATTCCCTCTCGGGGTTGGGTCGATTGATTTTCCAGTTTTGAACATCACCATCGATGGCGGATCGGAAGGCGAAAGAAAAGTGGACGAAGTGGTGTTTTTGGTTGTTGTATTTTTTCCCTAAAGATGGAACAACAATGGTCGCAAATAATGGTTGGTATAGATATGCTGAAGGGAAAATCCTCAACGATTTGAAGGTGGCAAAGGGGTGCGAAGGGGTGGGGGGTAGTGTTTGCCGAGGGTGAAAAGGAGCATTACAGAATAGTGACGGGGGATTCTTGTGGAAAACCAAAGAACCAAAGAGGAAACAACACACACACACACACACACCCACACATGCAAAACACCAATACAAACAAAAGTCTGGAGGAATGGAAAGGGATGTGTGTGTGTAAGCTGTTACGATGGGCGAAGCTTTTTATTTGCCTGGGAGGCACCGTCAAGGGCTGCCAGACCATTCAAGGAACCATTCGCGAGGTCGTCCGTTAGATTGTGGCCTGGGCCTTGGGGTAGTTGTTTACTTTATTTTCCCGTTTTCTTTTTCCCAAAACCCGCTCCTCCGTCTGCTTCACCCACACTCTTGTTACTTCTCTCTTTCTCCATCTTAAGTACGTAACAGTGGATTTATAATTGATGGTCTGTTTGCCCATTTTGCCACGATTGACGGTTTCTCGCGCTTTGGATTTGAGGGTTACTGCTGTTGTTGTTGTCGATCGAAACATCCCTAAATGCTGTTTATCGTCCATTTGCCTTGTCCGGTGGGATCGGTAGAAAGCGAACTGGAACAGCGGGTGGAGCAGAAAAAAAAGGCAAATCTATCGGAAATTCGGAAACCGGCTCATTCCGGCCGAATGGTAAATAAGACTAATTTTTAAATCACACAACGCACAACGAAGCCGACGAGTCTATTTGTCTGATCATCTTTTGCTCCAGCGCTATCTTGTCCTGGCCTTCAGCGGTTTGGCTTCCGGTTCGTCTTCGGCGGAGTTTTTGTTGTTTGTTGGTGGATAATGCCCGTTCGTCTTTTTCGCCATTGGAATCGCTTCGTGAAGCAAATGATTAATTCATCATGGCTCGGTACAAGGTTCGGGATCGGATTAGGGAGTGGAAAAAGGTCCTTCTGCTGGGTATGGTTGGTAGAAACCACACAAAACTTTCCCGGTCAGGGATGTCTGGAGGTAATTGTTTTTTTTTGCTGGTTTGTTTGAGGATGAATTTAAATTCGCCAGTAATTTATTTTGAAGTGATTTGCTTGACGAGCCAATCCGATCCGAGTTTCAATACGCTAAGTCGATTATCAAGCTAGCAAAGGCACTAACGAAGTAGAGATCGGATACGTTGGTTTGTTTACAAGCAATAGCTGTCAAATTAGGGACAAGTTTAGGTCCATCTTTGTTTGTACTCTTGTGGATGTCATTAGTGGTATTCATTTTGAAATCACTCTGCATTCATGCTGATATGGTTGACATTCAGAATTACGCGTCGTAAGCGTCGAATTTCTTGATTTGTGCTGGTCTTTGTGTCCTGCGTTGCATATGGCCATCAGACATGCTCATCAGACTGCGCCAATTCCAACAAAATCGCCTCAACCTGTTCCAACCAACCACCTACTGTTCCCTTACGTCTCACCAGGAATCCTTAGAACGTATCTCGACTATCCTATCCTTGCGACTTTGATTACTATTGGGATATCTGATCATAGATTTTGCCGATAGATTTTTCCTAAAGGCTCACTCACCTTCTCACTGACTTACACACCCTTCTAGTGTCTTTTTTTCTCTCGAGATTAAAATTAATCAGTTGACAATTCGTGTGCAACACCTAAATATGAATAAAATAATAAAATTAAATAAAAATAAAATAATAATCAATAATCAAGAGGCAAATGCTTCATAATTGCATACTTTTAGGCGCTCAAAAACAATTGAGAAGAACTATTGACTCATGTCGTGCGTTTATCACATTAAGCAATGCTTTTGTCGATCATTACCTACTTCCCAGCCACTTCCCACTCCCTCCCTTCCTCTCTCTATCTTTTCCAATAACCTCTTACAAGACGACTGGGTACTTTTAATAAATGAAACGAACCATCGTCGCCCGTGGAAACCGTAATCATTCTGCATTTTTATAGGTCAATAATAAAAACAAATACACACATGGACTGCTGCTCGCGAAGCTTTCACCGTCTATCGAAACATCTGACAAGCTTTCCTTACCTTTTCTGTGTGTTTTTCTTCTTTCTGCATCATTCTTTGATCTTTCGACGGGTGCACGCAACCCGAAGGAGCACGTCGTTACCTTTAAGTGCTCATAATTCTCGCACCGTTTTGGTTAATTGGAACCGATTCGGAGGTGCGTGCGGATGGCAGCAACCGGATGCGGTCCTGTATCGTATTGGTGGTTTGCTTTTTAATGTTTTCGTGGCATGAGATTTCGTGGTAATGGGATTTAATTTTATTATACGTATCATTGCAATGGTTTCAGATATTCAACCTCATACGTTGGCTGTAAAATGATGTTTTTTTTTTTAAATAAAAAAGCATGATGCCTTTGTTTTGCAATTTTTATTTTGTGCAACTTCACAGGAAGATGACATTCCAAAGTTTGTAATTTTAGAATAAGCTCAACAGCTGGCTCACCAGAAATGGACTGCCAGTGGTAGAGTGACAACGTCGTCGGTATCCAACTACGTGGTATCAGCAAGCCTAGTAAGGCAGTAAATGGCCGACGTGATCTAGAAGGTCACTAAGGCAGGCCTACCTTTACCCGGTAGAGTAAGGTAGTCCTCTATCTGTCAAAATTGAAACTACAAAAATGAGATCTTATCATCATCAATGAGATCTCATGCGGAAAGGAGTGCTTCAGATGAAGAAGAGAGACATAAAACCCAAAGTAGAAAGTGTGAGAGAAAGAAAGAAACAGAGAGAGATAGAGAGAGGGAGACAGAATCTAGATTGTGACCATTTTTAATTGAGTTTTGAAAATTGGACGACAATTAAAAAGATAAGGGTCCTCACTGACAACGCTCTATCATAGTTAGTATCATATAACACACCCCGATTCACACGCACTCATCCACATAGGCAAAGGTCCGAAAAGTGCTTCTCTTCTTACCACCTCCTTCCGAGATTTGGGCCTCCACTCCATGTCTACTTACCCATCAAGGGCATAATTAAATGGGCATCGAGGACACTAATTTACATGCTAATGTTTCAGCTTCAAAAGCCTGATTGTTTGTTGCCGGAATGGGTGCGCTTGCTGAGGGTGGGTGTAAAGAATGGGCGGCTTGGCGCGACTGGTTGACAGTTTCATTAAGGCTAAGGTTATGCTGGATCTCCGGTTTCCTGTTGAGCATAATTTTGGGTTAGCCGAAACTGAACCACTGTACCACCTCGGGAACGGAATCGGAGGCGGGAATTCATTATTCATGTTCTTCGATCGTTGGCGCCCGTGGGCACTGGACAGTACTGCGACAGCTTAATATTTCAATTCCCGCTAGATTGGATTACGCGTCGTGTGCACGCGTTTGCTCAGTCGTCACAACGATAACGGCTAGCGTCAATTAGTTTTCTCCCGATCTCTGATACAGTACTGCGTTTGAGCGGGGTGGGTGTTGGTTGCGTCCCATTTCCCTTTTATCGAACATCAAAGCGGGTGGCTGTTGCGTGGTACCGTTCAACCGGGTTCATGAATAAATAATAACAATTATTTTTTTGAACATTACTTCAATTTCTTGCCGGTGGAGAGCGAGAAAATCAATAACAATAAATTATCCAGCTTTTTGGTTTGGTTTGTTGCCCGGATCGTTCCACGGAGTGGCAAGATGGTAAGAAGATATGTCCTTCAAAGTAGCAGCACTTGTTCATTAATACGGATGCAAGGTATGCAATCTGTACTACATCCGCTTCTTTTGCCTGATGTAGTCCCTTCTCGATGTTTGTGCATCGAAATTTGAAGCACCCAACTCAAACCTTGTTGCATGAATGAAGATCTTCAAACTGTTTACTATGGGATTGGAGTTAGTTTATGCTGGAACCGGGTATCAAACGTACGTTCCAAAGCCGTACAAGCAGACGCAACGAAAAACATATGTACTGAGTTAGAAGAGCTTTTAACTCTCTCTCTCTCTCTCTCTCTCTCTCTCTCTCTCTCTCTCTTTGCTTGGCATAAGTATCCCAAAAACGTTGTGGAACGCTGGATGGCAATTTCGTAACGCTGGCCTTTTTTTTGCGACGTCTGGGATAGGAAGGTAGAAATTGGATACTGCCAAATGCCAGCTGTAACTCGAATATCCACCCCCAACAGCAGGTCTGTGAAGCGATTTCGATTCGATTACGGCTCTGCTCGGTGCTCGGCTGCGGGGTGTAAGGAATACAGCAAGAAAATTTAACTGATGTCTGGGATTGAAGTTCGATTTTGCTGATCGTGAGTGGCACGCGTCCGAGCTAGAGAACAAAATAACGGAAAGGGAAGATGAATCGTTATCGTTTTTGGCAAATTGGCAAGAGGTTACTTAGTGACGACTAGAGTTGACTTAGGGAAAGCATCTAAGAATGGTAACAGCTATAAGAAAAATGAGTTGTGATGGCTTAATTTACATAGTTAGATTAGATCAGGTAGAAAAAAAATCTGAATTGCCATCGAGTAATAAAAGGTCCAAGGTATCGAACAGTGAGTATGGTATAGCTATGGAGCATTGGCTAACTCAATTTTAAAGAAGCAATCTCTCGACACTGTCCAAGCAAGAGCTCATGCTTTGGTCAGTTGCCAGCAAAAGATCCTAGTATCATGGGGCCTCCAAGAGGCATTATTTGGCGGTTAAAGAACAACAAGGCACCAGCCATCCTTGTTCTTGAGGCCTAAGAAGCCTTGTCTAAGTAATCTACATCCATAGGGATTGGGAGCGTGTGACGGAGGGATTGATGTACGAGGGCTGACAACAAAGTAAGGTCTCCAACGCTGCAACTTCGCCGGATCACACCGCCGTGTTCCTTGGTTCCCCCACTACCACTTTGCTGCTGGGTGAGGCTTCCCCGACCGGTCAGTCTTGGCTGAGCAGCCGTCAACGATGGAGGTACCCCTCGCGTCAGCGTCCAAGTGCGAATTGCGTTCTGTAATACGTTTTGTGAGTGCGAAAAAGGTGACACCTATAGAAATCCATCGTCAACTAGTTGAAGTTTACGGGGAAAAGTGTATGGACATAAAAAAACGTGCGTAAGTGGAGCCGCGAGTTCAATTCCGGGCGCACTAATGTTCACGACGAGGAGAGAAGTGGCCGACCGTCGGTCTCGGATGCGATTGTTCAAGCAGTGGAGGCAGAAATGCTCAAAAACCACCGTGCGACAATTAGGGACTTGGAAGAGAAGCTTAGAGGAGTGTGTAGCAGCGAAACAATCCGTCATATCCTTGTGAACAACTTGCAGTATCACAAAGTTTCTGCCCGATGGGTGCCGCAACAGCTGACCGAAGACCACATGAAGCGGTGCGTGGAATGTGCGACCAAAGTTGTGGCCCGTTTTGAAGAGGAAGGCGATGATTTTTTGGAAGGGTTTGTTACGGGGGATGAAACGTGGGCTCATCACTATACACCCGAAACAAAGGAGTCGTCCAAACAATGGCGCCGTGGCGATTCTCCGAAACCCAAAAAGTTTAAGGCGACACTGTCAGCCGGCAAGGTGATGGCTACGGTGTTTTGGGATCGCCACGGGGTATTGTTGGTGGATTTCATGCCAAGGGGAACCACTATCAATGCAGCAAGGTACTGTGAGACCCTGGCTTACGTTCGTGGTGCCAAAGCTTCGTTGTGCCATAAAAAACAAACGCCCGGGATTGCTGAGCAAAGGAGTGAAATTTCACCACGACAACGCGCGCACGCAAACAGCCAACGTTACCCTGCTCAAGAAATTTGGCTGGGACATCATCGATCACCCTCCCTATAGTCCCGACGTGGCCCCAAGTGATTACCACATGTTCCCCGCCCTGAAAAAAACATCTCGGAGGGAAGAAGTTTGAAAGTGAAGCGGAGGTTCAGAAAGAGGTCAACACCTGGCTGCGCGAGGCGGACGGAGAGTGGTATTCTGCCGGCATAGACAAGTTCATCGTGCGGATGCGCAAGGTGTTGGAAAAAAATGGCGATTATGTAGAAAAGTAGCCAAGACCGTGGCCTTTCCAACGGTGTATCGCTTTTTGTAAATAAATGTCATTTTCCATGAAAAAAAAAAAAATGAAGACCTTACTTTATTGTCAGCCCTCGTACAAATCTGAAGCTAGTCTTCATTTTGTAGTCTTTCAGAACCAGTCCCAGTCAACCAGTCAATACAGCTTAGTGGAGTTCGACAGATGCTCAGAAGGATTTTGGAACCCGTTTGAGTTGAAGAGGATGACAGGGTAGTCTCGCTACAATGAAGAGAATTGAGGCATCGGTGGGTCGACGTTGCTTGACCGTGAGCAGTTCAGAGTACTTCTACTGCAGATAAAGACAACGAAGAGGTTGTAGCGCCTTAGTTTATCCTAACACTAATTATAGCTTCGTGTGGGCGAACCATGCCATCAGGGTCGCCTAAGAGGCAAACAGAGCTTTCGTGTATTGTGGGAAGGTTGAGAGATCGGGAGAACCAATAGCGCTTTCAGTTTTCCCGCTTGTCTACTGCAGTATCTTTTACATGACGTGAACAAACTATTTCAAATAGGTTAATAAAGCTATTCAAATGGTTTTTCATAAATAAGATTCGCTGCCATCGAAGTGAAGCATTGTCAAAATCAAGATCAACTACATTTTTATTCGTTTGCTGTATTTTGAGTGCAAAACTCAAAATAACTTCTCAGTCATTTTTGAATAGCGATTTTCCAATCCAGCTTTTTGTAAAGCTTTTAAGAAACACATGTTTACACACACACACACAGATAGAAATGTCGGAATCTGGCCGCTCCTATTTGGTATCTCTTGCACACTTGATTTATGTTAAAGTGAATCAGATTTCAACAACTACCGGCTATCGCTCATTCAATCAGTCCGGCGACCATTTGCGAACGGGAAGGGAAAATGGGGCAAATTTGAGAGAGAGAGAGAAAAAAAACCTAAAACCCCGAGCTCGGATCCCCTCCCAAGTACAGCACAGCATACGGCGAACAGCTAAACAGTAAACCAAAGCAAAACCAGCGAGAGGAAACACAAACTGTGAAGAGCTAGTTGCACTTTCAAGCACACTTTTCGCACCACCCCATTTCCCACTTCCCTGTTGTTACCGTTCTTCCCTTACCACCAAGATGATTTAGGGGGTCGGGGGTCATGCTTTGAAGTACGTGGGGCATCGCACGGAATGATTCAATTTCCTAAATGTCCTTTTTGCACCCACCCACCCCGTCGTTTTTCCCGGCCCGTTCAGCTCGTTCGCTGCTGTTCGCTCGTTTCATTTCCACGGTGGTGAAAGGTTCCCATAATTTCCCCGCTTCTCCACCGCCCCCACCTTCACCTTCGTCCCCATTCCTTTTCGCAAGCATTTTCCTCCTTTATTCGATTTGGATTCATATCGTTTGATTTATTTCATCCGCTTTTTCATTTGATGTACATTTCCCGGCTTCCGGTTCGGATATGTATGTGTGTGAGTGTGTTTTTTTTCCAACGCGCTTTTTTTTCTATGCTTTTCATCCACCCCCTCCAATGTTGCTTTTCGATCTGTTTCGCGCTGGCAAGCGATAGTAGACAGATAGTCAAACTGTTACACCCCGGCGCGCCATCGCGCCGGAGCATTGCGGACGTACACTATTGCGGGCCGAAATAAAACTTCTACCGGGACGCTTTGGCTAAGTGCAAAAACTTGCAACATTAGTCGTTTCTGCTGACAAATCTTTCGCGCACACTTTCCGCACGCCGTAAGATAAGTGAGGGAAAAATTTGAAGCTAGAAAGATATAAAAGTGAGTTAGCGGAAGAAGACGAATGAGAAGAAAAAAAAATACAGCGTGTATGGGTTTCGTTAGTCATCTTGCTGACACTAGCGAAAAAGTTGATTTGAAAAAAAAAACCCCGTCCAAAGCGTTTGGGGTAGGCGGGTGGGGATGGTAGCAGTGTGTCTGATTTTGCCTTTTATTTGATTTTATGTCCTTCCGCTAATGTCATCATAAACGCACACACGTTCACGCTCACATCAACACCAGCAAACACTATAAAGTGTGTGGAGTAGTATTTTTATCTTAGTTCGAGAGAAAGACACTGTCAATTGGCACACTGGGAATTAATGTTGGATAAAACTGTGGAGGATGTTGATTCCGGTTTTTGGAAGTCAAACCTCAGATCCCGAATTCTGTATTCGATTGTTATTCTGGGTTTCAGTATTCTGGATCAATTGAAACACCCATTGGGCCCAGATTCGTGATTAACGAATCAGAATGTCAATGAATCCTTGGTCTGGGATCTCACTCGCATCCTATCTCGATTTTCTAATGCCTTAATTCTGATACTGGATTACGGATACCGGCTTGCTGGATTCCAGATTAAGAATTAAGGTACTCCAGGACACTAAATGTTGGGTCTTGGATCCAATGTCAGATCCTATCTTGAATTCTGAATCCTGGAGTCCAGATAGCGGATCTTGAACTACAGATCACGGATCCTGATCATGGATCCTGGAATCCGTGCCTCAGAAGTGGGATTGCGCTTTCCAGAATACGGATCTAGGATCCAGTATTGCTAGGACCAAGAAATAGGTTCACGGGTGTTTGATGCCAGATCCCAGATAAAGAATTTCAGCTTAAGGATCAAAACATTGTCCATTATTCCTTAACATACATACCAAATAGACTAACACCTTATCGTTGAAACTTATTCGCGGGAATGTGAGAGCCATATTTTCTTACAATTAATTCAACAATTTCTGATCTGATTATCAAAAGATTGATTGGACAATAAATAACGTAAAGAAAAATGTTTTCCCCTTTTAAAGCACCTTCTACATCCACTGTGCATTGGAGCAAAAGAAAACACAAAAAAAGGAACAAATGTACAAATCAGATCCTAGTATAAAATTGGAAGACTTGCTGTTGTTCGGTTTTTGGGGGCACACATTGGAGCACAACTTTAAAAACAGCCAAAATATTCCTTCCAAAATGAAAGAAATCAATTTGTACGACCTTCCTCTACGCTGCTTCTTTCGCTTATTTTGCTGCCCAAAAGCCTTTTTTCTTTTTCGCTTTGCTTGACTGCGCCATCAACACCGTGGAAGGATGAAAGCACGATTGTCTGATCTGCTTCACGTTCGGGCTAGTGAATCTCTCTCGATCCATGATTTCATTACTTCAATTTTCCACCCCTCGTGGAGGGTAGTAGAGGACTGCTGTTTTTGTCCCATTTTCACCCCCGCTTTCCTTTTTCACTCTCGACAAACGGCCGAACCGGTTAGGATACACTCTCCCCATCGGCATCGGGCAAAGTGAAGCGAAAGCACCAGCCTCGGTTCGCTCGCGTCTGTCTTTCGAATAAAAGTGTCTAACTTTATACCGACGACGCACGGATGGTTGGTGTAAGTGAAGGGGAATGGAAAGGGAAGAGGAAAGGAAACGGGCTGTTTGAAGCGTAAAAGATATGATTTTTGTTGTTCGGTTCAATTTCTCTTTCACTGAATTGAGATTTGAAGGCGCCGGTGGCATCGGTACCGTTGCCCAAGTGTCGGCCGTGCCACCTCGTTCCTTCGAGGGCAGGATTTTTACACAAAACACTAACCCAACAAAACTTCGTTCCAACACACGACGGTCCAGCAAACGATGGATGCGCACTGAAAGCCAATCAGTCGATAAGAATCGAAATAGACACGCTCGAGCCACATTCACGTTGGGGCCCGAACCCATTAGCATAGGTTCATCGATGTGCTTACAAAAAAAGGGGGGGGGGGGGTGAACATCCCGAGAGGAGAGAAAGCAAGGATGTGACTACAAGGGTGACGAGTCAGCAAAAAAAAGAAGGCAAAAAATGCGTAAAGATTTCATCATCTACTGGCGGCAAAGATGCCTTACTCTTTTTGTCAACTTTGCTCGTTCGTGCCCGATGGGTACCAACTTCAGCAAAAGGGCCACTCTTCGAAGCGAGATTTCGAGGGGCGATGTCGATTGGCATCACGATTGGCGCTGGGATTTCTAGTGCCAGTTCTGATGGTTTGGTGCGAATTTTTGGGGTTGAAGAAATGATGAGAATTTTTGTGGATTGGTTACACCTTGTAAGATTTTATCTAAAGTACACTGGCACACTCACGCACATTGGGGTCCAAGGAGAGTTTTTACATGGGTATAAATTCCATATCACCCCTAGTGTGCCTAAGAAGATTTCAACTCCTTGTTGTAAAAAAAAAGAACACATTGCGGTGTGTAACCCTCTTGCGGGTTTGCAACATTGCATTTAAATTGGTTAGTGATGATGGTCTACGATACGACGCAGTTTCCGGTTCTGTGTTTTTGGGGAAAAAGATAAAAGATCTCTAGTTTTACCCAATATAATTTTGATCAAACTTTTGACATTTATGAGAGAGCCTCGGTTTGGTCTGCTAGTTTTGAGGATCTATGACGTCTGCAAATAAATAGCACACGGCAGCAGACCTTTAAAGTCTTTCAGAAACACAAAAATAAGTCTCCAGTGCTTTCAAGAGATCTTAGTATCTTCCCCAGCGTGCTGCCTGTAGGCAATCCAAAGTGATCCAGCTTTGATAAACCAAAAGAGTTCAACTACGTGAGTCCAGTAAGAAATATTTCTTCTGGAATAATTTAAAAGTCTTGCAAGCTGGCAAAAACAACGAGTCCCGAAGGGGACTTCTTTTGGTCATATTTTACCAGCAGCAGAATACTGTTATTCGAAAACGTATAAGTACTAGGTAGTTTGGCAAATTTTGAATAGCACAAATTATTCCTTTACTTGCTGCCAGTATTTCTTCTTCTTCTTCTTCTTGGCTTAACGACTTCTAAGGTCATGCCGGTCAGACTGCCAATACCACGTAATTGGTTAGTCAGGCCTCACAACGGGGGGACGGTCCGGATAGGAATTGAAATCCGTTCCTGCCGTTTGAAAACCGGCGCCGCTGTCGCCTACACCACCGGGCTGCCCCTAACATGCTGCCAGTACGAGATATTCTTAACAAAAATATTAAGCTGTATAGTGCAACTTTCATGAACATCAAGAGTACTTCTTCATGAGATCACTAAGAAATATTACTTTCAAAGTTCCTGATAATTTCCAAGAAAGACCCAAAAACCCCTAATACAGGGTGTGCGGGCTAAATTTGACACCTGGTCTTTGGGTTTATATCTCCGTAGCTTCGTTTAGCTCCGTAAATATGTGGAACCCGTCCGAATTGTACAAGCGCGTAACGTGTGTTATGATGGTTCGTGCTGGCCATACGAATGCCGAAATTCGGAAGGCGGCGATGTGTTCGCTGAAGTGGTGAAGACGTGGATAGTGTTATTGTTCGAAAACAGCATAGCAGGCGGTCGGATTGTGTGCGGACCGACGCGTTCCTGGCCGGATTGCAGCAGCGGGCGACGGCCGATTCCGGCGTCGGCATCCGGGCCCTGGCGCGAGACGTTGGCGTGGCCCCGAGCACCGTCAAGGTGGCGTTAAATGAGGACCTGCGGTACGCGTCGTACAAGCGACGTAGGGGACAGCTCATAACAGCAAAAACGCGCGAAAAGCGGCTTGCCAACGCTAAGCGCTTGCTGAGCTGGCTGAAGCACCCGGCGCAGCCAGGCACGTTGTGGTTCTTCTTTGACGAGAAGAACTTTTGTCAAGACCAGAAGCACAACGTGCAGAACAACCGCTGGCTCGCTTACTGTGCTGCTGATGTGTCTCGTGTGCCGCAGACGAAGTTTCCTCAGACGGTAATGGTGTTCGGGTGCGTCTCGTCGGAGGGAGACGTGGTGGCCAGAATAAAGGCCGTGTTTGCGGCCATTCCCAGAGACATGGTTGTCCGGGCTTGCGCGCGGTTCCGGAATTCGTTTGCAGTTTTTTGTTTTGTCCATTCAGTTCTGAGTTACACGGCGTTAAAGATGGAAGTCAACAAAGAGAAAATTCGGTACATTTTACAGTTTTTCTTTGATAAGGGCAAAAATGCAAGTCAGGCGGCTAAAAATGTGAATAGTGTTTATGGTCCCGATACTGTAACAGCTAATAACGCGCAATTTTGGTTTCGTCGATTCCGTTCGGGTATTTTTGACGTTAAGGATGCCCCTCGCACAGGCAGGCCCGTCGTCGAAAATGTCAACAAAGTCACTGAAATCATCGAAGTGGACCGGCATGTTAGTAGTCGTAGCATCGCCCAGGAGTTAAAGATCGACCACAAAACAGTTTTAAACCATTTGCACAAAGCTGGGTTTAAAAAAAGCTTGATGTTTGGGTGCCACACAAATTAACACCAATAAACATGATGGATCGAATTTCCATCTGCGAAGCCTTGGCCAAACGTAATGATATCGACCCATTTCTTAAACGGATGGTGACTGGGGATGAGAAATGGGTCACATACGACAACATTATGCGAAAGCGATCGTGGTGAAAGCGCGGTGAAATAGCTCAGACGGTGGGCAAACCGGGACTAACGGCCAGGAAGGTTCTGCTTTGCGTTTGGTGGGATTGGAAAGGAATCATTTATTACGAGTTGCTTCCATATGGCCAAACATTAAATTCAGACAATTATTGTCAACAACTGGACCGTCTGAAGCGAGCAATTGACCAGAAACGGCCAGAATTGGCCAACAGAAGAGGTGTCGTGTTCCATCAGGACAACGCCAGGCCACACACTTCTATAGTGACTCGTCAGAAACTCCGGGAGCTTGGTTGGGAAGTTTTGATGCATCCACCATACAGTCCGGACCTCGCACCAAGCGATTACCATCTTTTTCTTGCATTGCAAAACTTTTTTAGTGATAAGAAATTGGCATCAAGGGAAGAGTTTGAAAATCAATTGCTGGAGTTTTTCGCTAATAAGGACCAAGACTTTTATGAGAGAGGCATAATGAAGCTAAAATGGCAACAAATTTTAGAACAAAATGGTGCATATTTCACCTAAATCGGACAATGCAAAACATGTTAAATAAAGTCTTGAAGTCTTGACGTAAAAATAATGGATTTCTTTTCCCCCAACCTAACATTTAACATAAATGTGATAAAAATTCCTTTCCTATTCCTTCAGAAACTGTCAAATTTATCTCGAGCACCCTGTATTTACTTTTATAAGGCCTGACTATCTTTTGCAAACGGAAAAGTCTCAAGCCAAGCTTGTCAATACAAAAGGAAAATAAATTTGCATTATAAAACCATTCTAGTGACAGACATACATCGTTTATCAATTTTTTTTGGTAAATCTTCAAAATCAACCTGTCAAAGTGATGAAACCAACAAAAACAAAACCAGAAGTGTAAACAACTGTTCTTGTTGAGAAGATATTTTGTGTTGTTGCTGATATTTAGGATATCAAAATGTTTTATTTTTCAAATCATGTGAGCGATGATAGCAATAGTGCTGATGAAAGAACGGAAGATCTTACTAAACTACGTCGGCTACTTCGTGGTATGTTCGATCCTTTGGAACTTGAGTTTAACCTGTGAAACTTTTGTGTAAAACCTTTTTGATATGTTCTCGAGGTTGTTCTTTTCAGATTTAACAAAAATTTTCGTATATCGAAGGAAATTTTCCTCGACATTCTTGATGAGATTGAGCTAAAGTTTCCGCCTGTAAGGGCAAAAGGATTCACGCCAAAAGAAATGTTGGCTGCTACGCTGTGGTTTCTTGCGGCGGGGAGTTACCTAAATGGAACCGGGAAAGATTTCAATAAAACAATCGCTCGACCATCTTTCTCCATGGCATTTACGAAGTGTTCAAATATTTGGGAAAAAACCCAGATACATTTCATTAGAAATGGAACCAAATGAGCAGCAAGATGACTGACGATACTTTCTGGCCGTCCTTTTCGGGAAGATCCTTTCTCAAATAAAATACACACATTCTGATTGGAACTGCACAAAAAAAAAACGAACAGGAAACACAAGAACTAGTGAGTTTGGCGCTTTTCCGTTTCGAAAAGCTGACAGAAAATAGTTTGACAAATACGAGTCCCCGTTTGTGTTAGAGAATTCAATAGACAACACAAACGGCTGTTATAATTCGAATCTTCCATTTTTGACAACTTGTCTTGACAATTTGTATGTGATAATTAAGCCTATAGAGTTGGTTTTCTCGCGAAAGGTATGCATTAATTAAATTTATTTATCAAAAAAGTTCACAAAGCTTTAGTGTGCTTTTTTGTGTGTGTATTATTGTGAAAGTATAATAAACTTTATTGTGGATTGCATTCAATCATCAAAGAAACTACTTGCTGTTCAACAACGGATAAATCAAACAAACATAAGACAGAGTAAACAAAATGGACTTAAAACGCCTGTGAGATCCTTTCATAACAATAAAAGATGATATAATTGAGTTTTTTGCTTGTCACGCACACACACATTCACTTACATACACTTCTGTGCATCTGCTTAACAAGCTTAACAACGGCAAGCCTTCCTTCCCTTCAAAAAAGGTCTATAAAGTTGTGAAAAGCGCGCACATCAAAATGCGGAGCTGTCCCGGAAAAATGCCAAGTTTCCCGGAACGTCTACATCCGATTAAATCTCTTGTTGGTGTTATTTGTCCATGCAGCTTTTTTTTCTTCACCATACCAGTGTATGTGTGTCTAAGGAGCTTCCTTTTGGTGCATAAAAGCGTGCGAAAATGGTTGTAAACCTTGATCTTTTCCCGCTCCTTTCTATCTGGCTCAGTTTCGCTGGTGTCTTCCGTCATGCATACGTACGACGGTGGGCTCATTAAATTCGACACATCTACACAGCGTAGCGAAATATTCACCCGGCACATTCACCACGGTTGAACGCTTCGTGGAGGCGTACATCGTCCTACGGAGGAAGGTTTTTTTTTTTGGCTCGTTCTCCTGCATTCACGAAAGACGGTGGAACGATGAAAACACAGATTGCAGATGTTAGGGGGTCGGAAACGTATCCTCAATTCGTTTATTTATGGTGCGTGCCGACCCGATCCTTATCCTGCTTTTCGTCAATCTCAAACGACCAACCGTCCGGACCAACACTCTCCGGAGCGATGGCGCAAAGCGAAACCGAAACCCACTACTAAAATATTCCATGTTCCATGAATTAGCTTTTAATAATTTTTCCTTGAAGCGAGCGGTTCAGTCGGCATGCGGACTGTCCACTAGCAGCTTTAACGGTGTGTTAGGTGTACTTTTTGCTTGTTTTTTTCTTCCTCATCCCTGACACGCCAACCAACACACAGTCCCGTTCACTTTGATGTAGAAATCAAATTAGAACGAATGCTGGCGGTCGGATCGAGAAGCAATCATATTGTGCCGAGAAACAACTTAAGGGCAAACTAAGTAACAGGGCGGTGGAAACAAACACTCACACAGCTTCGACTATCAAAAGAATGCCCATCAAGGTTAAGGATGTACCCGAGGGAATGGAAATGAGCAAAAATGTCGGCGAATGACAAAGTGAAGCGGCTGGAAGTAGGCAAAAATGAAATGGAATTTCTTCAAAATTATCTCCACTCGAACGCGTTACATCCACATGTCGGTAGAGCGTTGTTTTTCTCGTACATGAGAATTGCATGCACTACTGGAACCCAGGGGACAAAAATTAATTTCTTTCATCTTCCCATCCATCGCCCGGTCAGTGTGATGTGGCTTTAATGTTTTTTTTTTTATCTTCAATTATAAAACCATAACGCTAAGAACCTTTATTGCGTGTTTGTCCTTCCAGGGAAAATTAGTTTACTGAGCAATAAGTGATTGTAAGCTAGTGGAAAGCAATATTTCTAGTAGAGCCACCATTACTTGTAATAAAAAGCCGCATGTGAGGCTTTGTTTTTCACCTGAATGTTTTTGTATGTATAATGCTTGCCATCATCATCACCACCAGCTTGTAGTACGTGGAAAGAAATGAACAACAAATCGCATGCTTTTTTACTTCGTAACAAACAAAACACATGCTATGAATGAAAGCATCCTGTACAAATATTCACTTAGTTGATGAGGTTTAGCAGCGGAGGAAAATTGTGCAATGGAGAGTTCGGGTGAGCTTTCAGAACACAATCACACATACCTGTGCACCAGGAATAGGTGCTGTGGTCTATGAAAATTTAATTCAATATCAAAAACGCTCTGCGAGTCGAACCATTTGCTTGGTTCCTGTTTTTTGGTACACCCCCCCCCCCCCCCCTTCTCTCCTCCTCCATCTTACCCTTACGTTGCTTTTATTTGTTGGGCTACTTATTGTTCTGCTACATGCGCTTACCCCATGAGGAACGCTTTAGAAATCGCTAAAGCAACGGAGGTGGAATTTTTCCCTGCTCACCATTGTTTGGGGTGCAAAATAAAAAAAACCCTTTTTTCCCACAAGTGCTAAGGACAATTGCAACCATTTTTGGCTTCCCTGCTTCCGTTCGCGTTTGAGTGGTATGAACAGTCAAATCTGTACGCTAGTAAGTGGCGAAAAGTTACTGGATCGAGACGCCTGTGTGGTTTGGCGTACTTCAATGGAGGCGCCCGGTAGCTTGCGGTTTCGATGGAGGCGCCCGGTTGTTGACGAAAGCGGAAGCAGCAGCATCATCTGCTAGCTTTTTTTTCGGGTTTGCTCTCAAAACGGTATTCCGTTTGGGTGTGCTTACTGGTGTGCGATGAGATTGCTTGCGGGGCGGCAAAAAAAAAGAAGAAAAACAAAACCTGGAAGCATTTATTTACTTTGCATACGAGAAAGCCTTTTGCGAGCTTTTGTTCCATTGCCGATTGTCTAGTGCACATAAATTACGGCACGGCAGGTTCTGATGTGTCTTCATTTTCACCACTGCGTACTATCCGTCACATCGTGTCCCTTTCGGTTGACGGCGTGAGTGCTGCTACTGATAAGGTGACGCAAAAGTTTATTTGCATTGCGAGTGTGGGTGTGTGCCGTTGCACGTACATATGCTCTTAAAGTTTTGGGTACTCCTGCCCGAAAAGGTGAGCACTGTACCAAATGGTCGTTAAAGTAAAATACATTTCGGTGAAGCGTATGTCAAACCATACGCATCGCTATCATCATCAACACATCGGGAAGGGGGGGAAAAAACGCTAAAGTTCTAACTCAACAGCCGGTAAAAGGAATGATCAATTATCCGGGTCATGAAGAAGCAGCAGCAAAGAAAAAAAAAGATTTATGTAAAAAGGTACTTTCACTTTTCACGCATGCAAAAAGTTTTATACTGGGTACCGATGCCGACCGTGGTTCCGAGATGGGTTCTTGCAGATAAGCGGGTCTGTGGATGAGCAGCTGCTAAAGTTAGCAAATAAAAACGTACCTTTACTACGTTAAACTGTGCATCAAGCGGGCAGGAAAGTTTTGGAAAGTCGCTTAAGAACAAGTCTCAATACTTTAATTCGTTTAAATAAGTTATTTAACATCCCCTCTCCACCTCCCCCCCCCCCCGCCCCGTCCCTCCACCTATGAGACACATTAAAACAAACCGATAACGTACAAGCAATAGAGTTTCCGAACAAGAATCAGTGTAAATCTGAAGTCATACAATGCCATCCACTTAACCGTTGAACTCTCTAGAATTCGAAAACAATACTGCTCGCTTCATCATGATCCACGAGAACTGTATAGCTGTTTAGTAAATAAATACATTGTTGCATTATTCATGTACATTCCGCGTAACAAAGTAAACATTTTCCATTCGTTCTTGCAGGTCGCTGCAGTGTGAGCTTTGTTTTAGCCGTGCGCTAAAACCCCACTGAGTGGGTTGTTTGTTTTGCTACGGCTTTGTGTTTTTAACTTCATGTATTGCAAATCGTATTAAATGATGGGAGCGTGCATTAACTAGCTCGGCCAGCATTTAGTAGTTGTAAGCTTTCCTTCTTCGAACCGCTGCTACATTGTGCTGATTGTTGCTCTAACGCGACTTTATTAAATTGTTTGTTTGAGCTTGTTTATCAGGAAAAAATATGGAAAATGAATTGAAAAAAAGTATTTTTACTGTTAAAGTTGATGACGTAAACGTTGCTGCGCCTAAATAGCGGCAATTTTTTGCTCTTTTGTGTTAAAGAACTATTTGGTTTTTTGTTCGAAAATTATAACTGAAACAGGAAAAGGAAAAGGAATTGAAACAGAAATTGGAACAGGAACTGGAACTGTCATTCAAACACACCAGCAGCACTGAACTCGCTTTTAAGGTTCAGTTAAGGCTTTCGCTTGCTTCGGAAATAATCGGAAGTAGTTTCAGGGCGTTCGGGATAATTTTGACAGTTACATTTTTGTTTATAACTCGTGATGAGGTTGGCATAGGAAAACAAGCAATACGTCATTCGACAGCTAAAAGTGTACGGAACAAGCAGCAAAAACATCCCGTGATAAAAAATGCCAAAAAAGAGTACATTTTGGAAGCGGATCACATGCATCATGGTGATCCGCGCCGGACGCGATAACCGCCGACACGGTTAACACCCAGAACAACCGGTGGCTGGCGGACGTGCCACGGGTGCCGCAAACCAAGTTCCCCCAGACGGTGATGGTGTTTTCCTGCGTGTCATCGGAAGGGGACGTGATGCCGCCCCACTTTTTCGAGCAGGGGCTGAGGCTGAACACGGACGGGTACATTTCGATGCTGGACACCGTCGTAAAGCCTTGGATCACGATAGTGGCCAACGGCAGACCGTACGTGTTCCAGCAGGATTCCGCTCCGTGCCATACAGCCTTCAAAACGATAAAGTGGTTGGCGACCAATTTCAACGACTTCACCGCGCCGAATGTGTGGCCTCCCAGCTCCCCGGATCTTAATCCAATTGATTATTTCGTGTGGGGCGCGGTGGAACGGGACACCAACAGAACCTCCAGCAACACCAAGGCGGAGCTCAGGTCCGTTTTCGCGGCCCTACCCCGCGAAACTGTCGGCAGGTCTTGTTCTCGGTTCCGGAGACGGTTGAAGCCGTGATAGAAGCCGAGGGCGGATATTTTGAATAAAATGAATAAAATACATGGTAAGCTACTATTTCTAAAACAAAAAAAAATCCCCGGTGATTAATTTTGCCATAAATTTTTTTTCCTTTCTCCGTAGGTGACTGTCAAAATTATCCCGAACGCCCTGTAAAAGCATCCGACGTTACTCACAAGTATCAAAAACCAAAAGCAAACAACTATGAGAAAATAATGCCGAGTGGGAAAAATCGCTTCATCAAGGAGACAATAATTTTCTGCAGCATGATCACCATAATCTTTCCGTTACAATTTAACCGTCACACACCTCTGGGAGGGATGTTTACATTTGCATAGAAAAGTTTATCCCTCAAAAGCGTTGTATCGCCCACGTATGCTGGTGTTTGTTCGTATGGAAATGTATGATTGATGGATTTCGTTGCTCGCTTGAACATGTTACGTTTGTTTGGTTGTTTAATTGAAAGTTTTTAACCTTTGTCGGTGCTGTTATGTAGTTGTTTGTTGTTTGTTTTCGCGTCTCGTCGAACAAACGCTAGCTCATGCTTTAGTTTACCGAGAAAGATCAGGTTTCAGTGGCGCCTAAATGTATGCAAAGCAGCATTTGCTTTGCGGTACGTTGCGTTTGTTTTTGCACGATTAAATATGTAATCGCGATGCAACCTCCAGGGAAGATAGTTCCTTATCTTTCCGTCGCAAATGTTGTCACCAAGCGGGCCTGGTTCGCCATTGAACACGAGCTGTTAAGAAGTCAGTAGATGACGTTGAGCAGCGTCGTCTGCGGACCGTAGATGTGTGTTCTTCAGACGATGCACACCCACAAACACACATACATACACACTATTCATCGAGCGGAAACGAGCAAACAAGCCAGCGGGCAGAGTGGCTTCTTGTATGCGTGCTGAATGATTCATCGAGTGCAAACTACTCGCAAGAATGGCAACCCGGACTCCTTAACCGTGGTCGTAAATGGATTATACCTTTTGGCCGCCAGGCTACCAAGGGAAAAATGTACGCCATACGAATCGTACATCGTACATCGTACTTGTGGAGTAAATTCAATTAAGGACAAAATAATCAAGTACGGCTCGGAGGTGAGCTTAATGCTAACGGGGATAAAACAAACGTCAAACGAGCGGGAAGATTTGTAAGGTAGACTTGGGTTTTTTTGACAAGCGCTCACCCAACAGAAGACTTCTATTTATGTGGTGGTGGTTAAGGTTTTGTTTTTTTAGTCAGTCACCATCAAGAAAACTGAGGAGGGTGAGAAATCTTACGACTTCCGATAAGACACCGCTAGGCTCGAGTTTCTGCTTTTCCCCCAAGTTTCGTAAGAGATGCGATTGATGATGTGGCGGAGTAGGTTGTGTAGCGAAGCGATGAGGTTGAAGTTACAATTTTACGACAAACCAATGCATACTTCAGCATCCTTGACCTCCTTGTCCTAGGATTTCTCGGTCGGACATTGCAGAACCGTCAATGGAAGCAACTGCAAACTCTCGGTTACAGCAAGTAGCAAGCACACTGAAGCTCTCCCTCTCTCGTTCTCATCGTTGAGGTCAGCTTGAACCTGAAAATACTGGCAGGCACATTTGTTCTACCATGGGAGTTTTATGTTAATGCTGTCAGCAGAACAACAACTCTCCCTCATTCGTTTCCATCGCCCTTTTTCCTTATCTTCATCACTTCTACAACGCCCCAGCTTACACCATTGAAGGCCAAGGTGGAGGTGAGAGAGTGATAGAGCGAGAAAGAGAGAGAGAGAGAGGTCAGAAGACGATGTATTACGTGGTCTTCGCATTACGTCCTCCAACAAACTCCTCCAACTCCCAAGATTTGAACGTTTTAGCCTCACTACTTCGAAAGCTCGTAATCTAGTTCTTCCAGCAGTAACCAGCGCCTCCCTCCATTTCCATCGGTCCCTCCTTCCTCTCGCTCTCCGGACCACTCGCTGGCTGTCCCACAATTTAGATAATGGCTATCGATGTCACCGTTTTATTCCGTAAATCGACTACTAAAAAGTCCTCCGAATCAATGAACTGTGATAACGGTTGCCGAGAGGCTGAGTCGTGAAAGAAAACGGTGGATGGAGGTGGTGGGCGAAAGAAGAAGGGGAACGTTTTACTTATCGTGTTTTGTGCCCATTCGGCGTTACCTTGCCCATACCGGAAGCTTTCCTTCTGCGCCATCTGGTGTGGTTTTCTTTTTTTTCAAATCTCTCTCTCTCTCTCTCTCTCTCTCTCTCTCTCTCTTTTGCACTTATGCTAGGAAGGCTAAGAAAATCCGGTTCATTTGGTTACATTTTTGCATAACACAGTTCGTGCTGATCGTGTTTACTGCTTTCCACAATCCACTTCTTCCTCGTCTCACCCATCTTTTTACTTCCTCCTTCGTAAGGCAAAAAAAAAAATGGACGCTTGATGTTGAAAGGGTGGCTTTACTGCGTTTTTGAAAGACGTGTAACATTTAGCATACAACCATAAACGCGCGCGCACAAACACACACACACACACACATGAATCAAGAATAAAAAGGGTCGCGCTGGGGAAGAGTTCTGTCGTGCTGTCCGAAATACGATATCGGCATAAGGTTGGTTTTATGGTTCAGCTGTGTAGCAGAACCGGGCTTTTGCATAACTATCATTAGGGATTTCCTGTCCGCACACATACACTTTAGCATGCAAACAAAAATGGGATTTCTATTTGCTTTATCTTCTTACTGCCTGGGAAGCTATTATCACACGGATATGGTTGATGTTTGATACTGCTCTGATGACAAATCAGCCTGGCGGGTATGCAATCGTACCGACAAATGCATATCTTTAATTTTGTCTCTAGTTTTTCATAGTAATTCATTCATCTGCGCAAGACGGTTGGTGGGTTTTGTGCCCTTCATAATCCTATTGTCTTATTATAGCAAAATATTGCGGCTACACCTGAACAAAACATTTTTATTCAACAAATTTCCCAACACTACTCTACACACGCTTGTAGCTCTTTCCACTCGAGAGGTAGCTCTTCGCATTTTTTGAGCTCTTCGCCCTCACGGCTTAGCTCTTCGTACTCTTCAAGCTCTTCGCCGTCACGAGATAGCTCTTCGTACACTTCGAGCTCTTCGCCTTCGGGAGGTGGCTCTACAGACTCTTCGAGCTCTTCGCTCTCACGAGATAGCTCTTTGCACTCTTCGAGCTTTTCACCGTAACGAGATAGCTCTTCGAGTTCTTCGCGCTCGGGAGGTACAATTTACTTCCTCACCCTCATGAGGTGGATCTTCGCCCTCTTTGAGGTGGCTCTTCGGACACTTCAAGCTCTTTGTCCTTACAAGGTTGTGTTAGTATTTCTCAATACCCTTAGGCCATAAAAAAATATATTTATTTAATCCTAAACTGGATCTAAGTCCAGTGTACTTAACTTCTAACATGTCCGATTCATTCGACTTCTAAACTGTAACTCTTTAAGACATGTGCATGACTAAACTGAAACTGTCCGTTCTCTTCCCTGACCAGTCCCTATTTGTTTGTATGGATTGTCACGTGCTGCGTGCGTTAGTGTCTGGTTGCTGCATCGTCCGATGCGTGATGCAGTTCCTACGGTGCAGCTGGTTCTGGCATGTCTGCCTGTAACCGGTGTCGTCTTTCGTCTGCCCATGGTTAATGCGCAAATGTTGCTGGTGTCATCTGAATTGTGTTGCGTTCTATGCGGGTGTCTTCTGGATGGTGCTGTATTCTAACTGGGGTTTTTCAGATTCTAGATCTTCGCCCTCTATGAGTTCTTTGCCATCACGAGGTGGCTCTTCGTACTCTTTGAGCATTCATACTCTTTGAACGCTTCGCCCTCAGGTGGTAACTCTTCGCACTCTTCGAACTCTTAGCTATCAGTGATCAAGGAACTATCGGGAGGTCTCATCTTGCACATGTTAGGTAGCAGCTGCTCTCTTCTTTGTAAGAAGAATTATTTTACACAACCCTAAAAACATCAAATGACAGTTTGGGTTTGGGATGCAACCCGCATCTCGAAACTACATCATTTAAGGCTCCCTTGCATATTGCTTGGTGTTTGAAGCTACCCGCGAGTTAAGCTTGTTTGAACATTTACAAAAGATGTAGAAAGACAGCAATAAAATTGGATAGTGTTCAAGCATGCAACATGCAAGTGATGTGAGTAGAAATCTATAGCCCGCTTCTGCCGCACCTCATTGTGACAGCGATGCGTTTTTTAACCTTTTCGAATAATCACCCGACAGGAACAAAACTAAAACAATACCCATAATCGAACGAGCGCTGTAGCAATCTGCTGCTGTAAATAGTCCCTTTCCTAACAGTCAAACGGAACACTCATTACGCTGCATTTACTACCCGCTTTGTGTCAAACGCTTCGCATCGAAGCGAATTGAGGGAGGGATGAAACTTTTTCCACCATCACTTCATTTAAACGACCGATGTGCACGCCACTGGCGCATGCTAGGTTGGGTAAGATGCATTCGATGTCTATGCGAACGATGACACGTAAAAAAGGCTCGTCCTTTCCAACATAATACGGTGAAAAACGCAGCTGACGGGGTGTGTACAGTTTTCGTTGCGATTGTTTTGCTTTTTTTTTTATTTCACTTTTACAGTAATAAACACCGAGGTCGGGGAAAGAAAGCAAAAAAAAAAATGGATCAAACTGCGTTGCGCATTCGGCGAAAAATGTAGAACATCCGTTTTGAAAAGGCAGTAAAGCATCTAAACGTCGTGTTCGTCGTCCGTCGTTCATCCAGTCCAACAACCAGTAATGAGTGTGATGAGCTTGCTGTGGATGGGTGGGTTTCAATTTAATTCCATTTAATAGCTGCTGGGCGGGATGCACAACTTGCGGTGCAAATAACAATCGGATGCTACCGGGCGATCGGGTATCCCGTCCAGGTTGGGGGCCGGGTTGGGCCGAGATGGTGGATGGTAGTAGAAAAAACCTCGTCTGTCCATCGGCGTTCGGTTTCGGAGGTTTACTTTACAGGGCAAACAGTACTTTTGTACTCCTTATTTCCTATCGGTGAGAGGTATAGGAAAATATAAACTATGCTAGGAGTGTTTCCTCTCCTGGTGTAAAAAGGTTTGAGCAGTGCAGCGACTATGGACTATGGAGCACTATGGATGCTTTAGAATAAATGTGGACATGATGGAAATTTTTTATTTGATTGTATGAAAATGATCTAATGGCTGGTCAACATCTCCAAGTTAAACTGAAGTTAAACGTTGCATTGAACAAACCAATTATCTAAACTGTTCACCTCAACAACTACCCGAATGATTTAAGGATAGATGCGGACGCTTGGTCTTTCTCAACACCCACGGTCTGGATAGTGGAACGATGGAGACGCCTGGTCTTTCTCTTACTCACGCGCCATCGACGGCGTCTGCGAATCAAATTGTTTTTCCCCATGAACGGGGTTAAAAAGCCTTCTTTTCCCTGAGTTCTTGAGAGTCGTGCATTCGACCTTTGGGATTGAAGTGAAGTTGTGTGTAAATGGTTGATTTATTAGTTTAAAGATTTTCAACCCGGTTCACAGATCAAGATCCGACAAGGATGAACGTTTTGAGGACGTTCTGAACAGCCTCAAAATTTGGCTCACATACACTAGATATTCTGGACTAGATGATGGCATCTCATTGAGTAATCTTTCAAAGCAGTAATGATAATTTTAATCGTATTACATCATTTACAATAAGCTAATTTCAAAGTAAACTCAGCTTTTGACGTCTTTCAGTGTGATCCTCTAGGATTATGTGTGCTTAATGGTAAATGCTCCATATTTTACCCTTCGCTATACCCATTGTGCATAGGAGCTTTTTTGCGTGAGTATGTGTGTGAGTGTGAGAGAGAGAGCAAAAGTGCTGTCCTGTGTCTCGGATCTCGGTCGATACCGGGTTCGGTGCAATGGAATCGATTTAAAACTTTATCGTACTCGATGCACGCTGCACAAATTGAAACACGGCTCGGTAGGTGTGTGCCGTGTGCCGCAAATCAAAGGGAAGCAAAGAGTGAACAGGGTGGGAAACCCCCCCCCCCCCCACCAGTGCAAGAGGAGAGAAAAGAGAAATTGGGATCGATTCGTTCTTCGGTGGACAAAGTTTTTCCAGCTGGGAACATTTCCTTAGAGCAATCTGGGTGAAGTGCAGAAGCAACAAAAAAGGACAGGGAAAAAAAATCACTCGTGGGAAAATGTGTTCACAGGTTTCACACTTTACCGATCCGATTTCTCCACGCCCTGCTTTCCCTTCCCAAACCGCAACAAGATTCGCACGCTTAACGACAAATCCTGCACGGTGGAAAGGTTTGCGAAGTGTGCTTGCGCTCTTGTTGCGTTGTTGGATGGTGGTAAAACTTGCGAACCACTCTGCCTCCCCCTCTGTCTCGCGCGATATTCAACCTGGCCAGCCACACCAGGAACGCAGGCACAAATTAAGTGCAGCTAATTATGCTGCTTCCGCTTCCCTCTTTTGTGCCTGTCGCGCTGTCAATAATTATTCAAACAGTGTAACAATAAACATGGTTAGCTCTACTCTCCCCGGCCATACTGCAGAAGGTTAAAGAGAGTAGAAATTTCCATCCGTCCGGTTGAAAAAAGGGGTAGGGAAAAGGGTATGCGTCGCGAAAGGGGAAGTTATAATACCGAAGCGATCGACAACTGGTCAATTTTTGTTGTGCACGAAGGTCTCGCGGGGAAAAAGGAAGCGGAAGTTAGATGGAGAGGAAGGGAAGGAGGGAAAGACCATGTACCAATCATTGCGTGCGAAAGAAAAGTGAGTGAAGCGACCGCTTTCGATGCTTTTTTTTTTTGTGTTGTTTTGCACAAACTGGACGTTGCATTGCATCACGTCAATTGAGAGGTGAGCATCGAACACGCAACACGCTAGAAACGTCGCAACGCCGCAAGGGGTAAGAGAATCGACCATTTTAATAATAACCTTCCGGGCCCGTCTGCCATCTTGAACGCCTTTTAACCGGTCACCTTTATTCGCTACGTAACGCTAGCGCGTGACTAAGCTTAATCGTGGCTCGATGCTGCTGGCTTAATTTCTTTCCATTCTTTATCACGATCCGTTTCCGTTACTGGAGTTGTTCTAACCCTTTTTTTTGTGTCCTTCCATCCCCGTAGCATAGCGGCCATCTTCTGTGTTGATGGCTTCGAAATTCTACCTCAACGCGTAAGCGATCCCTGTCGAAGAGCCGGATAGTGCCGTGCCGGGTGTGAAGAGCTTTTATCTGCTCTTTGCACAGTGCTTTAACAAGAGAAAATGATGTAGTTTTGTCGTGCAAATTGCATAACTCTAGGAATACACCAGGCATAAAATACCAATTTCTGGAAGCGGAAGCCTAGTGGTTGACACAATGTTAGTAATATCGCCAGATCATTTGACCGGAAATCGAAAATATTGCATAACTTTAGGCGTTTTTCATATTCAAAACGCCTACCATGTTGCTATTTCAAGACAAAAGTATCTTCGAAATGATTTTTAGTTTCGTTTCTTATTGGAATTGTCTCCATCCAACCTGCTCCAACTATCCCACAAAATATCATGTTCCATTTCCTTAAGCCCATTACGCTTTCTGCCACGTGCCACAAGCATTGTTAAAACATCCATAAATGGATAAAAAAAAATAACTAAAAACGAATAGCCCGTCAAATCAGGCAGCAGTCAGACGGTCTTTTCCTGCTTTCGTGTATACACCGTTTCGAAAATATTATCCTTTATAGTATCCTCGATCAAAACACGATGTCCTTCCCAAATGGATCGACTCCTACGCCACTAAACGGTTGCCGGTTTGATGGTAAACGGAACACAAAACGGAAGGAAGAAAACGGTAGCATACACATGCACAAAACACACATACATACACAGAGAAGGAGACCCACCTCAGCCCTACACACGCATAAGAATGGAAAATAAACATAACCTCACATTTCCTAGTGCCGGGTTTCGGTCGTCCAGGGCGACGTTTTTACTGTAACGCTCACACATGGTCTATACCCTCATCGGTCAATATTGGAACATTGGTCAGCGTTTCCGATCCGTTGCGTGTGGATGTGTGTACGTAGGTGGGTGTATACATTTTTCCCCCTCCTTAACATCCGAATCGATTGGGAGATGATCAGATGGGAGAATATTTGTGTTTTCTTTCCTTGGTGTACGGGTTTCTTTTGCTCGTTTTCCATATTGAGAATGGGTTCAAGTTCGGAAATTGATGGAGGTCAACCCCTAAGCATACACAAACACAAATATGTGCCAACTGTAGTCTACAGTCAGTATGTGTGTGGGTGTTTGATATCCGTTAAAAAAAAAGGGAGAAGAAAGAAAGCAAACGAGTCTGAAAATTAACAGAAAACCTGATCCTAACCCGCCATTGTTCTAGAAAGAATTTTTAGGGATGATTCTTGTGGTTTCACCCCTGCCCCCCCCCTCCCCTTCTCCCTCTCTCTCTCTGTAACTGTCATTTTTGTAGTCCCTTTTTCTCCATACCCGGTAAAAAGGATGGTCTAGAGAACAAAAACACAGAAAACTATGAAGCATTATACTTTTTTCGATGTTCCGCCATTTTTTTTTTTTAGGGCGAGCGAAACAATTGACGGTGTCCTGTTACCTTAGGCCCGGAAGTGACGAAGCAGCCAACCACACAACTGTGGTCAAGCATTCCTAACGGATACGACATCGATTTTGCAAACAGAACCGTAGAGTGCGTGTTGCAGTAAAATCGCAACAAAAAAGAAAAAAATCAGGAGGAACTATAAAGGAAAAAGGGCAAATCGGATATCAGATAACTGTCGGAAATGTTAAACGAAGGGATATACTACTACATGTTTTCTGTATGTGTGTTCCTCCTGAATGAAGAGAGTGTGTGCTTCATGTAATTAATTTTTAGACAATTAAATTGACGACATATGAAGTCAATTAAGTTGTGTAGTTCTGGTCTGATCTAAAGACTCCTACATTCTACTTCTCCTACTTGAACATTATAATTATGTTCTTTTCTCTATAACTATAATAAAACTTCTCTCGGAAAGCTCTGGAAAAGCCTAACCATACACTAACACTACAATTATCTCACAGTCAAGTGATGTACAATAATTAGGAATTCGTGAAATTATGAGCATTAACCAGATCTCAGGACTGAGGTACCGACAGCTGGGTAAGAAGAGGACCTAAGACATGATAAATCGTCAAACCAGTTGCTTCAGGAAACTTCCAAAAGCAATCAAACTCCCTTAAGGTTCTGTACGGTAGCTTCATCTTAGAAGTTATGTCAATGCCACTTCCTAACAGAAAGCTGTTCAATATCGAAAGCACTGGTTACTTCTCGTACCTGGGATCTTTAAGTTCCGAAAGAAAGAGCGTTCTGGTTTTTGGAGGACTACAGAGGTGCCTCTCTCCAAGGTTCGTTCTTCAAGTCAAGATTTTGTTCCACCTGCTCGTTCCTTTGGTTAGCTTTTGTTACTCAAGAACGTCTCAAACCAATGTCTATGTCATCTGCGTATGACAGAATCTGGATTTACTTTAAGTAGATGGTCCACAAATCTTCCACTTCTGAGTCTTGGATGTTCTTCTCTCGCTTTAATTATATGAAGGATGTAGGCCATTGATGCTCTAGGCAAAGAGTCTTGAGAGTTTTCTATTCAAATTCAACCTGACATATAAGCTGGTTGAACACCCTGGCTACACTATCCTGTGTGCCTTCGAAATCAATCTTTGCTCGAAGAATTGTAGTGATGATGATAATCTAGTCAGTCAGGTTGACTCTTTGAGGATTGCTTATTAAGTGAGATCGATGAGAGAAGGCGATCTTGCAGTATCTGTATGCGACATTCAGTACCGCAGTAGTCCTCTAATGACCGTACTCTAACGTCTGTCTTCCTTAGAAGATATATCTTAGGCATGCTATCTCCCTTTATTTTTGTTCAAGGAATCAATGTTCTTCGGGAACTCTTGAGGACATTCCTCAACGAAACTGTCACAATTTTGCAACACTGAAAAACGAAGGCGTAACGTGTAATCATATTTTCACCTCCTAAAAATGGATGCCGTGCGTTATTCCCGTCACCCTGGCAGTGGGGCTGAGATTAGTGTTTGATAGAATTTTTAACCGAACAAAGCCGCTGTCTTGAGACTCACTCGTACAAAGAAGAATGGAGCAAAAAGTGAACGAAGAAATCGAAAATCGCACTAAAAAAGTGTGGGGAGTCCACCGACATCAAGTGTCACCAGTTGCTCGGAACGGAGGTGGAGCATTTATATTTTATGCTCCCTGCCTGGTTTTGATCGGTAAAAGCTGGTTTCGAGACGGGAAAGAGATTAAATTCCTGTTCAACGACAACAGGACGGTAAGGAACCGCAGGAAAGGTGGGGGCAACGGGAGGAAAAGCGTCACAAAAGCAGTCACCCAACCACATCGGACGCCATTGCGATCGGAAAAGGCGATTCACCGGGACCGGGAATCACTCTGGACTCACGAGCGTCGTTTTCTAGTTTACCTTGGTTTGTGTTTTCTTTCTCTTTTTTTTTCTCTGCTGCTTTTGCTGGGACGGTTCTTCTTCTTTGCCTTTTTGCCGATTTTTCACCGTAATCGTCTACACACACACACATTCTGGTTAAATTACTGAAAAAGGATAATGCCGAGCGAGAGTGAGAGACACAGTGTGTCCTGCCAGAAGCAGTAGAGAAAGACCTACTGTGCGTGGCTTGTAGAGAGGATGAATGGGTAAGGGTGGAGGGTAGGGTTTTCTACCTCTCCCGCCCTCTCCCCCTCCCCCCTTCCCTCTCTTCAAAGCCGAAGCTATTCTTCTTCCACCATACAATTGAAGGACAAGGGAGGACGGCTTGTTTCGGAACTTTTAACCTTCGACCGATCTCCATTTTGGTTTTGTCCATTTTCATCTTCATGTTTTCCCACCGCTTCTTCCACCTTGGCTTGGCTGCCCAGCTGGTGGACAGTTCGAGGTTAAGCCATCCCACGTTTGCACCGTGGCGCACAGTACCATCAACTTGCTTTTGGGCAATAAGTTTTCCCGCTTCGACATGTCCAACCAACCTTTGTCCTTGAATGGGTATAACAACGAAAAAAAAAATCAACAACAAAAAAAACACAAAATGGAGAGTTCGGGAAAATCGGCTCCATTTCAGGTGCGTATTTTCGGTGGAAAATAGCGTACCAAATTGTTACGTTTTCCGTACAAAGATGAAGTGGGTATGCTACAAGATGAAGCCTACTGTGGTTCTTCTACCCTCCTCATCCCCTCCTCACCCTTGCTGGTTCACCCCTAAAGTTAATCACTTATCTGAGGACCACCACAAATGCGGACCACGAAATGAATTCTTTCCACTGGCTTTCCCATTTCGGTTGGTGAAATTTGTAATTATTTCATCATCAATCTGAGATGAAACGCAAACAAAACAAGCACCCCTCCCCCCCCCCCCACTCCCCCCCTAGACCTTCCCTACCCCCTCCCTCTCCGACAATGAAATAAAACAAGAAGCAGACGAACGACATCCGAATCGCCATGTAACAGGTTTAGTTCACCATTTTGTGTTTCTGTATGTGTGTGTGTGCGCTTTTTTTTTTTGGTTGGTGCTGAGCATGTTCTGACAATGGTGACCCGAAGCGAAGATCCGAGCGTGTAAGCGGATTTCATGTTTCCTCACTCTAGTTTCCCTTCTTCACCATCACTACTTACGCTCTCTTTCTGTTTCACCTGCACAACCTATTCGATGACCTATTGTTTCAAGCATCAAGCATGCCATTCCTTTCTTTACCCAACATTTTGCCCCAGCATCAACCAATTCACCGGATGAAGCCACAAGGGTACTGTCACATCACACACACACACGCAGTGACATCACAAGTCCTTATTTGTCGCACCATCTCTGACCATTGCGCTGATGATGATGATGATGTTGGGCAGTAATATTTGTTTTAGGATTTTCAATTTTCGTTGGACGAGTTTCTGGGGATAGAAAAGGATTCTTGGTTGAGAGGTTTCTCGTTCCAGCGGCGATATTTCTCTACAGTTTTATTGAAGTTGGAACGGGTTGCAAAACTTCGCCATTTTTTTTCCCACATGGCGTCGTTTTGGCTGGGAGTGGACTGGAAATAGTTTTTTCACTTTTTAATGTGAATCTTGACCATTTCTTTTCAGAGTTTGGTTTTTGGTTACTTGAATGCTTGATGCGCATACCAATAGCAGTTCTGCGTCTTGATTTGATGTTGGAAGCTGAAGTCCGTCTTGTCCAGATGCTGTCATGAGAAAGATGGAAGAGTCTTTGGGAACTACGGCCAGTTCTCGAGGTATCGATTTCTGGCGAGGATGATGAAATATTTGGTATCTTGATAATAAGCAACGAATATCAAACATTATAGAATTGCTTTCAATTGTTAAAGAGCTTCGAGATATTCGTTTTACATTCTTACCAACTACGAACTCTTGTAATTAAAACTAATATTACAGGACTAGAACTAGAGACATACTTTTACAATCAACTTTTGCGAATCTGAGCAAGAAGTCCTTGTTTATAATTTGAGGTATGAGATAGATACTAATACACTTTTAGTCAAAAGTGATTACTTCAGTCTTCAAAGCATTCCTCATTCCTTGAGGACTGCAAGTACATACTGTTCTCATCCAAGAATCTAGCAGAGAAACATTCAAATCCTCCTGGAATAACTCTTGCTTCATTTCTCCTATCTCTTTAACAAAAATGTCTGCGATGGGAGAGAAAGAATCTGCAACTTTAAATAGACAATTTCCCTAACGCATCATGGTACAATGGAAAAAGTGAAGTTCCTGGTGTTGCCTTCTTCCCTGGCTCTCCTCGCAAAGCACAGCAACCGCAAGGGCATACGATTGCAATGACTACAGATTAGTTCCTGCTTACAGGCTGCGCTGGCTTTGCGTGTACGATCCATCCGCGTGGTGAAATTGCCCGCAGGGAAATTAACTCGCGGCTCGAAAGAAAGTGTAAAAGCAACTACTGCCACACCAGTTCGGCAACGGTTCCGGCCAAGGTTCCGCTTCCCGAGACGATACTAATTCCAGCGTACCGTTCGGAATGGTTGATTTGCTCCATCTGGATGATGGAGAGCAACAACAGTAACTGCAAAACAAACCAAAAAAAAAAAAACAAACCCCCCCGAAAGAGAGAAGGATAAATAAATGTGAAAGCAAAAAGTAAAACATTGTTGACGCAAGTTTCCAACCCCTTTGCACGCTGCTGTTCGCCAGACATTTGAAGCGCTTCTTGATCGGATGCTTCAAATCATCACTTCCGGTTTTTCGGGTCCACCCAAAGGCACCAAAGGATGCCAAGGACACACACTACGCATTCAGGACACATACACATCTAATGAGCCTTCGGGGCAGAGACAAAGGATAAAGACAAAGCTGCACCACCAGCAACAAATGCTGCTGACAGCCCCGGAGGGACCGAATGGTAAAGCCCGTGAGATCCCGCCCGCCCCGATGGTGTCCGGAAAGCAGGCAAAGCAAGCAAACGGGGGAGGGAAAAAAAGCGTACTGTTCCGGCCGTCGGAATTATAAGCGAAAATATAGTTTGCCATCTCCCGGCAGGCAGGAAATCCCTTGGGGAGATGGATGGTTCCTTTCTTTCGTGCTCCGAAAACCATTTTTTTTAAAGCTAGACGGAAAAAAGGGTCTTCCGTGTCCTTCCGGATTTTGCTTCAGGTTCAATGTTTATGGTTGAGTGTGTATTAGTTTATATAAGCACACAGATCCCAATTTCGTCAAAGGTTAACAATGGCACTCAATTTACTTAATTTAAATCGTTGCAATTTTTAAGAGTCGTTCCTTCAGCTTGTTTTCTACGCGGTCGAATCTTTCATTCGGGTTCCTTGTTTTGGATATGTTTCTTCTTATTTAGTAATCAAAACCTTATAGCACTGTGTGACAATGGAAAATTGTATCGAAAAAAGAAATAAAACGACAAGACCAATAACTCGTAAGCAACGGTTTTTTCCCCTGGAAGAGAAATATTAAGTATTGAGACATCACGCATCAAGCTGGACCGTTGTCGATCCACAACCAGTCGGAAATGGAGCGATACTGGCGAACGGTTGAAACGGTGCAGAGTTCCGGTTCGGTTGGCTGTTCGGATAAAATCTGCCGAGCGTTTCGGTTGCGCTAGGCAAATTGCTGAAAAGCTCCGATTAGGATCTTCCCGTAGAAAACCTGCCCGAGAGAGAGAGAGAGCGAAAGAGAAAATAAGGATGAGAGTGTCGCGGGCTTGAGAGATCAAAGAATGGTTTTATCACCCTAACTCTTTTTTGCTCCCTTGCAAATAAATACGGAAAAACAGGGATGAAGCGAGAGCAAGTTCAAACCAAGACGAATTGCTCTCGAATCCGAGGGGCACTCGTATGGCAACCAAAGGAAGAATGTCCTTAGCGAGTTTGGTCGATTTTTACTGTACGTTGTAGTCAAGACATAAACCACACCGCTTGATGGTGCAAGGATATTTTGAGTTAGAGCCCTGAGGGACTTGTGTCTAGTAAATGCACCGAACAAGAGATGGCGCTGGCAGTCGTAAGGATATTTCAGACAACTGTTATACTGAGGATATTTTTCAATAGAGCGTTACTTCAGCCAGGACATTAGGTAATATTTCAATATAAGATTTTTTCAGGACATATTAAGGATATTTAGTGAGGACAACGCAGACAATAACGACTGTTAGCGGATTCCGGGCCGGGATTCTTGTTGCTGTACTAAAACAGTTTGTACTGCACAACAGAGTATAAAAAATTGAAGGATCGAAAATACATTCGGATTGAACGGAATTCTTCGATACGAAATACACCTAACAATCGTCGAAACACACCGTTCAAATCATAAAGTGACTTGATAAACCCAGTACTATCATTATGTGTTACTATTTTTCTATTGAATAATTTTTAATTTCTCCTGCCGTGTGAATCCAAACACCCTACAGTGAGGACTAAGACTATCCATCGAAAAGGAGGCAATAAGTCAAATAAATCATTGTATGACTGACCTCGAGCATGCTGTCGGAATCGTTCGATTCTCACCGGAGTCTGAGGCAAGGAGATGGACTCTTCTGTTTGTTGTTCAACATCGCTCTGGAGGGTGTCATGCGAAGCGCGGGCTTCGACATCCGGGGCACGATTTTCACCCGATCTCTCCAATTCCTTGGCTTCGCGGATGACATCGACACCATCGGACGGACAACGGCGGCGGTGTGCGAGGCGTACACTCGATTGAAACGTGAGGCCAATAGAATTGGAACGAGGATAAATCCGACGAAAACGAAATACCTGCTTGCCGGAGGCTCTGACCGTGATAGAGCCCGACTCGGAAGCAGAGTATCAGTTGACGGCGACGATCTCGAGGTGGTAGAGGAGTTCTGCTACCTTGGTAAGATCGTAACTTCGGACAACAACGTAGGCAGCGAAATCCGAAGGCGTATTGTTCCTCTACGGGTACAAGTCTTTTACTATGCTGACGGAGGACGCCAATGTACTCGTCATTTTCGAACGGCGGGTGCTAAGGACTATCTTTGGCGGTGTGTGCGAGCAGGGCGTGTGGCGAAGAAGAATGAACTGATATCCTGACGGTAGCCAAACCGGAAGTATACGCTGGCTGGGGCAAGTGATGAGGATGCCGACTCATGGCCCCACCAAGAAGGTGCTCGTCAGCGACCCGTTTGGCACGAGGCGTAGAGGAGCACAGCGAGCTCGTTGGCTGGATCAAGTGGAGTCTATCCTGTCGGAGATCGGATGTAGCCGTGGATGGAGAACTGCAGTCATAGACCGAGTTTCTTGAAAACGGATTGGCCACTTGACCATGTAGACGCGACGTGCTCAATCTTGAGCAGGCCAAGGAGAAGATGACCGACTATTCCGACCAGTGAAAGGAAACTTTACAAACTTGAATGTATCCGATTACTGTTTATTGGAGCTTAGAAGTCTTCGAAGCACTACTACCATCATGAAAGCTTCCTAAGCTTGTCGGAAGTTAAGCTTCATTGGCTGGTTTAAGTTAAGTCCCACTGCTTTCCTGTAGTAAAAAGCTTCCCCCTACACGAAGGAAAGCTGTTATTGAAGTTACAATCCCGGAGACTTGAAACACGCTACTTTTGATACTCAAAGATTTTCGTAGTGTCGGAAGCTTACGATATGTTCAATCCGAAGGACACAAACTCTAAACATCAGTAATATAAGCTTTACATATTTGAACTCCAGCATCATTGGATACTCTGAAATGCTTTTGTTATCTGCAAGACTTCGAATTCCGATTTATATCCTGTATCTATTCAATATTTTACTTCAGGGAATAGAAAAGCTAAGAATGACTCAAAACAAGGTATTTTGATTAGGAACATTTGAATCCTCCATACATTGCCAAAATCATGGAAAGGAAAAAACATTCTTGTAGTTAAAGATACAACAGAGGAAATGATGACAAACTTCAAACTTTAATAAGCACGAGAAACATCATCTTTTGGTGAAAATGACTACACGGGAAAATGGAACCTCAAAAACTAGCTATATTCTTGTCAGGAAAATCCTTGCCATTCACCATAAAACATTGTGTGCAATTTTTCGCCTCCTTATCTGAAGTTTTGTCCCTTTTATATCAGTCATAAAACTTTTGGAGCCTTTTCGAAAATGAATCCTTGTAATTGTGTTGTCCTTGCTAAGCAATCATCAGGTCTTGCTATTATTATAGCAAACTGCGATGTTTTTTGCTATAAAACGTGTTACGCTTTCTTCAGAGATATCCTTATCCACTTAACAACTCATCATTCGGGCCTATAAAATACATTGGACGTTTCTTTCAAATAACGGTAAGCACACACATACACAGTGATAAAAACAAAACAAACAAACACCATCACACGTTCGCTTTCAAAGATTACAAATTAGTTTGGAATACTTTATTGTCTCGCCAACCACCCGTCGCAAACATAAAATGCGATGGCGAATAAATACAATAGAACATGGGACTCCGCCACGCCGGACCGTAGCGGACCCCCTCCTCACTTGCGCGACCCCACTAACCAAATGGAAATGTTTAAGAATAACATCTTACACGTATACACAGTTACAGGCTAGCGTTTTACGTTCTGCACCAGTTTGTTTCCTGCCAGGTTTTTACTACTCGCGTGCAGCGATAAACACACGCGTCGTTCGAGATACAGTTACGACAAAGGCTCCTACCTCGATGCTCGCTTGGTGAAGCACTTGGTGGAGATAGAGATGAGAGTTTCGAAATCGTGCCCCTGAAGGGAAGGGACCGCTGATGCAAGAACCGATTAACGAGCTACCTTATGCTGAGACTTCTGTACGAGCCGCAAAACCAGCGCCAATCACGATACAATTGCATGAGTATTTGTGTAGTTGATGAGCAATACTACTAACCACAGGTCAGACGGAAGAGATGAGGATGAAATGAGCCGAAGAGTTGGACCGTCACGAAAAACGCTGCGTAGTGTGCTTAGCCGACGACGATCTTGCTGTAGTCGGAGCCTGTAAGAAGAGTGAGAACGAGAGAGTAAAATTCAATCGTTAGTACAGCTCGCATGATTACAACGGAACAAAGAGTATGAGAGAGCGAGAAAGGGTGAGCTTGAGTAAAAGGACATTTGATCCGCTAGCAGAGCGACTAAGAGTGACAGAATTAGCGACAGTGTGAGACTAACGCCTGTGTTAGTGACAGTTGACGTTCGCTTCGCAGTTTGACATGCGTGTTTCTGAAGAAGGTTGGATGCACGGGGGTGAGAGTAGAGCGTGGTAGTGAGAATACACGTGATGAACTGTCAGGCGTCGAGTAGTGAGCTAGTAGTAGTAGTTGTAGTGTCACAAGGCTTTTAGTATGTAGAGGTCATGCGATTTACCTGAGTATCGACGATCGCTTTTATTCGTTTGCGCCACGGTTAAGGTAAAAGCTCTAAAAGCACTAAACGCACACACACACACATACACGCACATACTAAACACTTAAACGCTGTCTAATGTTGGTTATTAACTAATGGTTCCAAGTCCTTTCTAGATGCTAGAGAACGTGACTAACTGTTGGGGATGGCGTGAACTTACAGCACCGAAATGCTTCATCATCTCCGTGCGCACTAATGTACGTATGCGTGGGTGCGTGCGTGTGTGCGTGCGTATGTGTGTGCGTATGCAAAACGTGAAGTCGTCTGCTGTCGTCTGCTGTAGTAGGAATGCGTCGTACGATGTCCAGTTTTCGTTCGCAAAGTCTTTACCGTCTACGTGGCGGTACTCTTCGTCGCGGTGGCGTCACTTTGGTCAGTTTTCGTGTCCGTCGTCGATTCATCCGAGCGTCGCTTGTGGTGTTGATGCGACGCGGACGGATCGGCAATCTCGTACGCTAGCGATTTCTGCACCTCAATCCCGTTGCCGAGATGTTTGGTAAGATCGCGCAACTGCTGCTCGTGCACCAGCTCGCCGGATGATTCCGTTGGCGGTAGCAGCTCGTACGACACACCGCTCGCACTGTGTCCGACTTCACGCGACGTCCAACCGCTTGGTTTCGAGGTGTGGTGATGCTTATTGCCACCGTGCGGTCCGTGGTGCTTCAGTGACATCGAGCGGTAGATGTCGTACGAGCTGGGTAGCCCTGGTTCGGTTTCTACGTGTGTCGCAGAGATAAGCTTTGGGTAGGTGCCGGCACCGAACGAGGTGGTGATCGAGTGCGAATGCGTAACGGAATCGATCGGCCCTGCTGGGACACCGTAGATCGTGTTCGGTGGCAGATAGCCTTGACCCTTGATCGGTTTAAATGGTGGCGGGTTCGAATCGGACGGGATCTCGTACTGCGCAATGACCTTTTTCGGAAACTCGTCCGAATGGTGCGGGATCTTCTGGTTCAGTATTTGGCGCAGTACGTCCGACGCTTCAACCACATTCGTGTGGCCCTTATTGTACCCGGACGTGTAGTGATCGTGATGAGAGTCTTCGGAATGATGATGGTGCGGCGATACTGTTGGGAAAAATGGGATGAACAAGGTGACGGGAGACGTTTTAAGGTTACGGGTTAGTGCTAGAAGAACACCAGGCTTTTGTTGAGCCTATTGCGTCCAGAACCTGCGTTTTCTGAGTAATCCTTAGCAACTGATCTTTGAACTGATATCGCAGATCGAATTGAGATAGGTTGGAGATTTTGTTTGAACTTCTTGATGCTCCAAATACAGGATAATATCGAAACCCTGGTGGCAGCAAACACACCGGCAACTTGAATTCCAGGGTGCAGTCACATCAATCGGTAAAGATGTTGAATCAGACGGATATACATGTCCATCTCAGAATTCTCAGTGACGCAGTGACCTTCGATATCAGAGAGCCAAAACTGCTTCTGGAGCAATCTACAGATCAAGCTTCAATCGGAGAACTTGTTTCAATAATTTTAATAGCGAAAATATAACTGGGCAACTGCTCTAACAGCAACCAACGAACGAACGGTGGAGTAGAAATGAAGTCTAACAAACAGATAACCTGCAATAGAATTCTATCCATTTTCTTTCGACTGCTGCTAGTCACCAGCCAACCAAACTTTATTGATCGATGAGCCAAAGCAGCCGCGAGTAATTAACGCATGGTATCCGGCCTTATCGGCTCGTTAGCTGCACAGCGAAACACTCCAGTCTCAAGTGACCTAATCTGTTCTCATTTCAAAATCGTTCCAGGCGCGAGCATCAGAAGAAGCGAACTTCCACCAGAACCTCGGCACTATATCCGGTTCTGGCGAGCGTCAAAAAGAAAGGTCGTGCAGCAAGCGATGCGGTTACATCCACGGTGCGTAACCCATGCCGACATCGTGCCACCGACCAGCAACACCGTAAGGTTGTAATCATTTAAATTACACCCCTTTCATCATGCGTGCATATGGCGGGGCCGGGTGTCTGCTTGTCATCATTCGCATTCTCTGCACCGTTGGCTTTTGGTGTGGCTTTCGAAAGCAAACAACACGTGGTAGACCGTTGCACGTACCAACTCAGCTAATGATTGCTGATCCAGTGAGCGGGCGCACGCGCGAGAAAGAGAGAGAGATGCTTGGAAAGTGAACGTTGGAAGGTAGACAAAAATGTAAAAATGGCTGTAGTTGTTGGTGGAAGTGGAGGAAAATTGCCGACCACATCAGGGCCTGACATTGATCATCAAACACAGAGGTTTCTATCTCTCGGTGAAAAGATTTCCAGAGCATTATGTTCGAAGGTCCTCGTCACCAATCAATCCGCTGAGGTTCGCTGATTTAGTGCTCTTTAAAGAAGCACTGCTCATGTATAGACTAGGTGGAGGAGCTTCCATTTTCCCAGCGATTCCCACCATCGCACGATAATCGCTTGTTTCGGCACGTACACGAGTTTGATAGTTTCCAAAATTGATACACAACCGTGCCCCTTGCCACACCTCCTAGCTGTGTTTACCAAACCCCAAAGCCACGCTATACGATGCCATTTGCACCGGTTTTCGCGTGAGTGGTAAGAGCCAGAACCGTCACGACCTCGCGCGGTGTACCGCGAACGATATTTAATTGCACCCGCGCTGTCAAACCTCCACCTGCAGCCGGAGTTTTCCTCTAGCTCAGCTCAGTCACTGGTGTGCCGGTGACTCTCGGGACCAAATGAGTTGGAGAGAGAAAAAATTAAACGCGTGCAGGCAATGTTTGCATTGCCGGAGTTGCATGCAATGGGACGCTCATTAGTTACGACATCGATATGATAAATCGCATCAAAATTCGGTACCCGATCTCTCCGCACAGACACCGTCGCTCTAGATTCAATTACACCCTTGTTTGAGCAACGGCACAACGGATGTGTGTCTGGCGAATGCATCGATCGATGAAGCTAAAAACAGTGGCCGGAATAGTCTGGATACACACACACACACACACACACACACACACACACACTGGCACATACATACCGCAAAATGTTTAATAGTGTTTAACGAGTTTCATAACTGTTGACTCGATTTATCGGCTGAGCAGGTTTAGCTTTATCAAGAACCGATTATGAGGTTAGAGGGTTTGTGGTCGTCCAAAAAACCCACACTGCCCAGAGCAACGGATGCAGGTGTGCAAACACCAGTTTGTACGATGGAGAATTCGGAATGATAAGATCGAAATGATATTTGAGAAAAACTTTTTAGCAGCTAATACAGTTACTATGGTTTAAATTCTACGGTAACAACGACCAAATTTAACTGCAGTGACGCTTGCTATTGTCAAGATGAGATTTGTAAATGAAAAAGCACCGATAACGATGACCAAATGTGGGTTGTGCATGGTTGGGTTGGCAGTATTGCAGACGAAGTTGTCATAAGAGCTCGGCAAACACTGTAAATCGATTAAAAACTTTGTAAGAAATATTTTGCTTCCGATCGGTCACTATTTATGCTGCACACTCACACAATGCAATGATTTGTGGTTGGAAAACTTTGCTCTTGATATACGAAACCAAATTGAAAAGTTCATCGCTGTACCAACTAAATTGTGCACAACTGTAGATGCAAAGCTTACCACCACTGCCGAGCCCCTTTTTGCGTTACCTTGGTAGTATAATTTATTTAAAACAATTTAATTACATTACCATTCGAACTGTTCGGCAGCATTCAAAGGTTCATAAGCCATTTCGCGTTGCATCTCGTTTGCATTCGGTGCATATGTCAGAAACGGCGACCGTGAACAGTACGCTGTACCGTTGATAATTCGGCTAATTGAGATGTAATTCATATCAGTCGAAACAAAATGTATGCCGCGAGTGTTTTCGCTACCAGAATTTGCATTCATTGGCTGTGCGTAACCGCAACTGGACCGATTATTAAATTGAAACATTTCCAAGCCCTCGTCCCCGACTGGTGCTGACTTGACAAAAGCGGGTGGCAGCTAACATTCGCATGCCACAACCAAAACCAACAAAAAAAAGGAAAACTCCCGAGAGTTTTCCTGTGTACATTTTGCGGTACGTGGTTGTGGTGGCAGAACATTTTTATTACCAACCAACCTGACTTTCTTTTCATGCTTTATCTCTTTCAGTGCGATTCTGAAGGACCGAAATTCGGATAAAGCAAACAAATGGACGCTTGACGCTTGAAGCAGAAGGAGTGGAATCAATTTTGGGTTAATTTTTATCACACTCATAAAATGGGGGAAACGTTACGCACTCACATGCTCGAGCTCGAATAAATATAAACTCGACCGTTTAATGCTCTATCAACGCAAGAGGATGGCGTTTTAATGTAAAAATGCAGAAAAAGAAAAGCATCTGCATCGGTAAAGAGTTGGTTTTGGTGAGAGCGTTTCTAATGTTTGTTTACAAACATGTTTGCAAAATGTTTTAACACAAAACAAGTGCCAATATGTCTAAACAAAAGTCCAAAATTCTGAACTCACTCTAATGAAAGTATTAGACGATATTGTGTATTTAAAGCATGAAATTGTTTTAAGCAAATTGACAAACACGAAAAGTGTAAAATCATGTCCCATTTTGACTTTAAACTACAGGGTGAGATGGAAAAAAAACTGCAAGAAAATAACAATTCATATATTTTGTATTTATTTTTTAATTTAATAAATAAAAGCCAAAACTGTCAAATACAACATCAAAATTCGTAATCACCTCAGATTTGACTCTGCGAAAGTGGCGCTGCGGTATTTTGGCCCATTCTCGGCGAAGCGCTTGCTTGAGCTGATCGACACATTGGTATTTTTTAGTTCCAACCTTACTGTCCAAAATACCCCAGACACAATAAGCCAACGGGTTGGCATCTGGTGATTTTGGTGACCATTGTGCGGTGGAAATGTAGCGAGGAACCTCATTTCTTAACCATTCTTGGGTCAAAAGTTTGCGGCCAAAATGTTTGCATGCCCAGTTCACGATAGATTTGCGCATATTGGTTTGACCCCACTGTCGACGAATACGAGCGGTGAGCGACCATCGGCGGTTATGGTGGCCCACTGACATTTCAGGCAAGTAAACACAAACTGTTGGATAACAAATGGTTTCTCTTAGAGAACCACATTCGGGCAAGCGAAGCTACTCTTTAGCTCTTGTGAGTTTAACTTTTTTTGTGCATCGGTAAAATCTTGCACCTGTCTTGGAACTTCAAAGGCTTTAGGCTTCAAGGCTTCACTTTTTGAACCAAATCTGGCGATTTTGGTGTTTTTTTTTTCGTCGACTTCCTTGACGTTGGGCTTGTATCATGATAGCGAGCGATGGTACGACACACAAAAGATTTATTAACATTTAAATGCTGGAGTGCCCTAACATTAGCCACTTGGGGGTTTTCAGCCAAATATAAAGCAATTACGCTATCACACTTGACCTCCAGCAAGACTAATTCATCTTCTGATTAATCCAACAATAAAAATACTCTAATGCGCTTGTAAACAATATAATGAGCTATCACTGAAAGAAACTTGACAGCTGTCAGACGAACGGTTCAGAAATCACAACATCCTGAATTTTGTTGCAGTTTTTTCATCTCACCCTGTACTACATCTTTGTGTTTTTCTTTTACACTTTCATATTTTACCCCTTTTGTAGCAAACCGATCAGAACCATTTTACCAACATTGGAGTTTGTATTTAAAGCTCGAGGAAACCAACAAAAAAAAAAAGCTAGTAACCGGAAGCCAATGGTAGAGGGTGAATAAGTGCGGTTGCGATAGTTTGTAATTTTTCTGCATTGTTGCGTTGCAAGTATGGGCCCCCTATTTTCCCCCTTGTCAACCCCCACCCTCACCCATTCTTCCCTTGGCTAACCAACAACAAACATGGGATTTATTTCATTAATGATCTATTTTTCATTTTTCCACCCCATTTGAAGCAGGGGTTGAAAAAGAAAAAAATAAATACACACACACATGCAAAAAAGCACGAGTAAATGATGCGCAAATAATTACATTTTCCTCATCGATAGTTCCCCTTCAGTCCTACATTTCCTTCCCAACTCTTCTCCCCCACATGATTTGTATGCAAAAAACACACCCTCTTGTACCAGGTTCAGCGTAACTCTGAAACGAAACCAATCATCTTGCTCGCACCGTTTACCGACATTTGTGTTTTGCTTTGCTTTACATTGTAGTTTAAGTTTTCCCACCCGTTAGATGTCGTCTATCTTACGTTTAGCGTTTTTTTTTTAAACACCGCCACAGCGAAAAAACTGTTGCGACAATTGTTTGGGAGGAAAATGTTCGTGATGATACGTATGCAATCGTAGCTTGGTTTTTTCGTGTATGTATGGGATGTTCGAAGAAGGAGAGTACAAAGCAGAGCGAAAACAAAACAGTTCCCCCCCCCCCCCCCCCCGAATTATGGCCGCCTAGAGAAGGTGGACGGTTTCCGTGATGATTTTTTTTTGTTGGGAATTTTTCGATCCGAATCTCAGCACACTTACCGTCGGACGAGTGACCATACTTGCCGGCAGACACGTAGCTGCCACCGTGATGATGGTCGTCCAGGTCCGCACCGTACGAGTTGATCGAGGGCGATTTGTGCGAACTCTTGGCCGGTGGAATGTAGGACGGACCGGATGGTCCGCTGTGGCCCGAATCGTGACCGTAGCTGGTGGGTGCCTCGTAGCTGGTGAAGCCTAAGGGTGGGGAAAATAGTGAGAGCGAGTGGTTGAGGATTAGCAAAAGTGTAGAACGGTCGATTTTTCGAATAACTATTTCATTGAGAAATGTGCAAAAAACAATTATGCCATGCGTATTGCATAACCGCAGGCGTTTTGTCTTCAAACTGCTGGAATATTAGTTTTTAACTGTTTTCCTTTTCATTTTTTACAATCAGACTCGTTTTTCCTTTTTTTTTGCACATTTTATTTAATGAGGTGGCTCGGTTGTGGTGGCGACAGCGGTCTACACACGGCAGGATCGGTCAAATCCCATCCGGAACGTTCTGACTGACTTTCCAATTACGTGGTATAAACAAGTCTAGTAAGCCATTTGATGGCCGGCGTGGTATTAGAAGGTCGTTAAGTCAAGAAGAAGAAGAAGAAGAAGAAGAATAATAAGGCACTATTTATAAAAATAATTCAATACTTTAAGCCATATTTTTCAACTCACTTGCTTTGATACAAAAAATAAGTCCTGCAGTTTAAGACGAAATACAACAACGTCTTACGAGCATGTTAATGACCTTGTGCTTAATCTTTATTTCTTTTCCCAAAAAAAAAACTATTTGGGACTAAAATGTTCCCCCCCTCAGGAGAGATAGCAGCCAACCAAAATCCAAACTATCCAAACAAGCTAACCATCCGGCGCTTTCTGCGCTCCAATCTACCAACTTCCAAAATCAATCGATTTTCTTTTCATCTGCCTTCAAACCTATCAACGTGCCGTGATATGCAGTCACTGACGAGAATCAAAAGCAATTCCCGGCGAAAAGGACAACCAGTTAAGAAAGGAGAAAAAAAAAGGCTAAAGGCAACAATTTACGATCCAGCAAGGACAAAAAAAAAATGCGGAAACTCAGTAAGAAAGAAAAGCTGGATCACCGATGCCTTAATCGAAAATTTTTTACACACGTCCAAAAAAAAAAAACAAGAAGAGAAACCTATCCCCACACACACACACATATGCACACACGGAGACCACCGGGGGACATCTTGGTTTGCAAAAACGCAACAGATTAGTGACCCACAGCTGGATGGGGTTGGATGGATTTTTTTTTGTTTCCCCGTTTTTTTTCTCTCTCCAGCCCCGGTTCACCCACAAACTAATGGTGGACACATTTATCTTTATCCTTTTTCTGTTGCGGTTTTTCCCTTCCCTTCTTGATATAAAGCATGTGAATGTGTGTGCGTGTTTGTGTGTTGCGTGTAGCTGACGAAATGGCCCTCCAGGAAGCGTCTTTAGGAAGGACAACAAAACTCCAAGTAAAACGAAACGTAAGCTGAATGGAACCGGAAAAAAGCGAATTGGGAGAAAGAAAGAGGAAAAAAAAGCAACAAATACAAACGGAATATCGGCGAGCGCGCTGCCTGCTTGATACGCGCTTGACGTTTTGTTTGTTGTACCGTTTTTGGCTTTCTGTTGCTTTGCGATTTGCTTCTTTCCGTTTGACCATTTCCGGGTTTTTAGTTGTTTTTTTTTTGCCAAATGTTTGTGTTGGCATGTTTTTTTTCGTCTACTTCCGAATGCTGTTAGAAAAAGGAAAAGATGGACCAAAAACATCGACCAATATCGTCATCATCACGCTTGTGCTGGTACCCGGATGCGTGGGAGTAAGTAAAGGCAAGCGAACCGTCGCTGAAAAGTCTCTAAATGGGAAAACGGGAAATAGTTGACGGCGTTATGGGCATGTTCTTGTGGCTGGGGATAGTGGTACAGGGTTTGATGGTGGTGGGGGGGAGGGGGGGGTGGAGAGATACGACCTTTTTGCTTCAGATTAGTAAGACACCACTTTCTCGAAGGAGTTCCTCTTGGGATGTTCCGTTTTGACAGAGATTTATACTGTCGGGGATGCGATGCACAGCTTAGTGCTTAGTAGTTGTTAGTAGGTCTCATCCTAACAGAAACGTTAAAACTGTAAACAATGGAAGCTTAAGATCGGTTCGTTTTGTGGATGATGATATGATTGTTGGGTTCCGGGAACTACCAAAAACCTTCGCACACTCGGGGCAAGCTGTCCTATAGATGGAATCTCACGCTCCCTTTCCTTTACTTTCTATCGATAGCTCCCGCTGGGTGCTCCCGACCACCATCAGCCATCAGCTTCCAATTAATTAGCTAATTAATTATCGTTCTGCTTCACCGTGGTAGTTTCTGAGGATTGTTGTGCTCGTTTGGTTTTTTGTTTTATTTTTTTTTTTCCTCGAAAGACAGACTTTCTAGCTTGTTCATGCTTGCTAGAACATGCTACGAGCACCAAGCATCGTTTCGCGGAACAGTCGTGAAATAATGAGTACAAGCTTGATTGCACACGTGATAGAATCGTTAGGAAGTTATGGATCATGTTTGGTTTTTCAATCGTTCTGCCTAGAACGTATCGTTACTAGGGATCGTCCATATAATACGAAACGCTACTAAAGCGAAATATCGAGAGAGGGATAGAGAGAGAGAGAGAGAAATGCGAAAAAGAGGGAGAGAGAGAGAGACTTGTACCTATCTTAAGAGCTAACTCTAGGATAAATACTCATCAATTCTTGTTTTAAGCGTGACAACTCGTCGGTGAGACTTCAAAAATAGGACAAGCTAAAATCCTTGCAAGATCTTACAGTCTTGCCTCCTTGACAATCGATTGATACTTGATCATGCACCGGAGGGAGGCCCTGTGGTTGATCTGACAAGGGCGTGGATTTTCATATGGCAGGACCGGGCTTCAAGTACCATCCGGATTATACGGATCTGAACCAAGGTAGGTCTAACTATCCAACTACATGGTTTTTTAAGACATCCAACTACATTTTTTTAAGAAGAAGTCTCATATTTACTGCGTGACGTAATAATTGGACATCACCCTATTCACATACGGAAGCACACGCACACCAATATCTCGAGGAAGTTATATACAATCAAACTGTTCTTCGCAAAACCAAGTGAAGGAAGAAGTTAATGCAATAATTTGCAGCGTTTGTCGCAGAAATCCATCCACCCGGAAGACGATAGCTGGCTTCGCGTTGGATCAAAAATGGTGAGAAGAATTTCCGTTCCCAGAGAAAGAAAGGAAGACATAAAATATTACTTAGAAACAAACGCAACGAACGCTCTGTGCGAATAAAAAAAGCACACACAGCATTCGGTTTTTAGGTGCAATCGAAGGGAAATGGTAAAGCGGTTTTTTTTTTATTACCGGACGTTCGCTTGACTTGTGCGATGTAAATGTATCTTCGTTCGTCGGTCCCCACAAACAACACCCGAATGCCTTAATATGCCGCGAGATTACTTACTTTCGCCCGACGTATCACCATGATGATGGCCGGATGACGACGACGACGAGGACGACGATCCGGACAGTCCGGACAGGCCCGACGACGAGGACGACAGGATGCCGCTCAGCTTCGCGAACGGATGGGACGCATGCTTCGGTGGGATGAGATGGGCCGAGAGGGCGATCTTTTTGCCGACACCGGTAACGGCATCACCGCCGGAAGCGATCAATTTGCCTGCACCGCTTACCAGATAGCCCGAGCCCTTGATCAGCTGACCCTTGATCGCGGTCACACCGCCGGTGATGGCTTTCACTGCCTGGAACAGCGTGTTCAGGATCGATTTCTTCAGCGACCAACCGTCAAAGTGGGAGTCCTCCTGCGGTTCGGGTGTGTGAGAGATAGGCGACAGAAAGAGGAAAGTCAATTAGCATGGAAATAGCGCATTGGAAGGAAGCTTTAAAAGAAAAATAAGTGATGTGATTCTTGTGACGAAAGACGGATCGTCTTTCCGGTAAACAAAGTCGTAAAACCTTTTGACTCGCACAACGAACTGAGATAGATTTTGGGTCGAATTATAGTAGCAAGACACGAGCGTCCATATTTTCGTCTTGAGGGTTAAATTTATTATTGAGGGATTACATGCTGTGTGTACCACAGCCGCATTTCGAACCAAAAAGTTGAGTTGAGCTTGTAGGGTTACAGAATGATAAGGGTTAGATTGCTGCTATTTCCGTACCGCAGATGGTCTTTCCGGTGCCGTTAAAAGATGATGGGATTTTTCTTGCATTAATAAAACGCGTTAGAGTCCTGGTGCGGACATTGCGAGAGCTTACTTTTCGAAGTGCAGTCGAAAAAAGAAGCGGAACTTTTCAATGTCCACTACTTAACCCGAGTAGTCTTCCTGAGGAAGACTACGATTATTGATGACTTATTCATATTGATTCACATTTAAAACGTAACCTACAGAGACTTTATTAGATATGAGGAACGAGAATATGTAGGAAAAGAAGAAGAAAAGTAAAAGACATGCTAAAGATGCATCAAAGGAAGCATCATTCAAAGAGCATCATCAAGAACGGAAAATACGAATTAAAATTTGTCTTTTATATCTAAGTCGTTCTGTTGATCTTTAGTTCAGGAGTGAGCTCTCCTCTTAAGCGGGTAATTGATTTGACAAAAGCAGGAAAAACTATTTGAATAATTGAGAGAAGGATGCTGGAAACGAAATGGAGATTTTTCGAATTAATTTCTAGCCCCGGGAATGCAAGTAAGCTTCACCATTGAATAAGGATTTGTGGAGTGTGTACCACGCAGAGCTAGTAAAAATTGCCATCAACACATCGATTGTACATTATATGTACTATCTAGAGAATCCATCTCATAAATCCATCTACAACTATAAGTCCATGGAGGCGCCCAGTACTTTATGAAAATGTTGGGTAAACATAATTATTTTCTTTAATGGACTGTCAGTATGGACTATGGGGACTTTAATGGACTATGCACATTTTACGCATAACTATTTCCATTGTACAAGGCGAGCGATACGAAGTGCTCCTAATGATTCTACAAAGCATTAAAAATAGCAAAATGGCATTACTCTTAGGATTTACTCATCAGCGCAAGGTACCATCCTTGAAAATAAGAAATATTATTTTTATTACTTGACTATAAAAGCGTTTAAAAAAACTCATTTTCAAACTAAAGCAATTCCTACATTTTTTACCTTTTATAAGCATTTGCATATTGTTTTTCTCAGCTTTCTAGTTAACTCACACCACCAAACCACGCTGAAGCGAATGCGCGACACGCAACACACACGCACATGGCAGCAAACCTCATTTACTTCCGACCGTGCTATTATCTTGTCAATTTTTAACGCACACTCATGCCTACCGCTTCTTCGGCCACAGGTGGGCTGGGTGGGCATGTGCGCCCGAGTGTCACATTTCATAGGTTATGATGGTAATCGTAACTTATTTAGCATGGTTCCATCATTCCGGCCCACCACGCCACGATGTTTGTTACTGCGACACACCGACCGTATGTGTATGAGGCGGGGTTTCTGTCGCAGGAACCAGACCCGATGGTAAGGAGAACCGTGGGGATGTAAGTGACAGGACAGTAAACTGCAACATGCGACGGCGGTGAAGGTTAAGTGTATTTTTTTTTCTTCTTTTTGTCACACAAGTAAAGAAAAACGAGGGAAACGAGGCCTTTGCATGGTAATAATTGAAAATGTGTGGCTTACTGGATGGGGCAAACAGATGTTTTACTAGTGGTGGGTTGTGTATCGTGAGCTAAATTTTGTAATAAATGAACATTTGTGTATCTTTTATTGATTTTTCGTGTTCCACAGAGTCTTCTTGGTACAACAAAGGATGTTCAAAAAGTCTAGAAAAACAAAACAAAAATATCGACCGGCACAGAGCCAGTCAAGGACAATAAAAACTATGAAGCAAACATGTAATTCAGGCGTGGGCAAAATTAACGTCAGTCACCATAAATACGCATTCTACTTCAGCATTTTTTTCCCAGAGTAATGTCTGAGATTTCTTCCGGAAATTCTGTCGACGATATGAACAATAATCAAGACTTCGTGATGTAAATTTGATTTTTTTCTTCCGAAACACAAGATGCCGGGAAAATTCCATCGCTTTTTTTTAATAGCTCTTAATGCTTGTTTCGTGTTTACTACGCAAAAATTGACTTGTATTAATCGGAATTCTTCGCGGTATTTGCTGCGTTTCTTTTGTTTTCCCCAAGATCGATTCGGCGATGCGATTGCTGGAATCGGACGATTTTCGGTATTTTCCTGCTCGATAAGTAATGAAATATCGCTGAACTCGTGCGCAAAATGCAAGCTATCCAACAATTCCAAGATTCCTCCACCGTCTAGACATCGCCAAACAACAAACCCGTCCTAATGGACCACGTCCTACCACGGCCTATACTTACGTGCGGCTTTTCGTACGAATGTCCCGATGAACCGTAGCTCGAGCTACCGCCCGAATGTCCCGAGCTGCCGTGTCCCGAGCCGGAGCTCAGCGAAGAGCTACTGCTGCCCGCAACCAGTGACGCCGAAGCCGATCCAATTCCCGACAGCAGCGTCTGCAAGAAGCAACCACCACGAAGATTAGTCACGTGTCGCACGGTCGGCGAACCTACGGGAGATGCTTGCCACTCTCACGCTTACCTTCTTCAGACCGGACAGCAAATCGAACGACCCACTGCCCGAACCAAACCCGGACCGTTTGATTCGTGCCACATCATCCGCTGCCAGCTCTATGTCGGCCAAGTCGACCGGGTCTAGGCTCGTGGTGGAGGGTTTAGCGTACGCTGCCAACGGCAGCAACACAGCGATCAGCAGAATGATCTGTCGAAATAGGGGTAGAGGAGAAAGAGAGTAAACAATGAACAATGTTTTCCAAGAATGACTACCAACACGCACTCTTAAGCCTCTTCGAACACTCTCAGCAAGTACTCTCGAGTGCATACCTGTGCGCCTCGGAACGTCACATTTATGACCTGTTTTCATTTTTGTTCTCTCCTCTGCGTGGGTTTAGGTGTCGTGCGTTTAATTGACACTTGACGCTAATGACGCTAATGAGTTCAGCGGGGCAAACAAAAATGTAAACAAAATCAGATAAATTTTCCACGCTTAAGGGCCCGACCACGTTCAGACACAAGCGAGTTGTTAGGTCTTTTTCGTTTTGTTTTTGTGAGACTAATTTCATCACTTCTCTCTCTCTCTCTCTCTGTCTCTCTCTCTTTCCCTCTTGTTTTCATGTATCTTTTTACAATTGTCATGTTTAATCGTTGACACTTGGATGACATCTTTTCTATGTTGGAAACACACTTCACACGATTTCCCAATCGCTACAACCATCACACACAACCATCACAATTATGAGAGCAAGAGAGAGAGAGAGAGAGAGAGATAGAAAGAAACTAAGACACAAAACGAAGGAGGAAAAGCAAGGGGAACTAATTGTCACTTCTCAGTTTTGTTATTTGTTTCCATTTGCCATCTAATTTCGGTTCGCCTCGGAAGCGAAGGAAATCGTTGGCAGGATTAAAGAGCATCAAAGCATGCGCCATCAATCGACACCTTCACCGAAGTGGTGTCACCCACACTCGCCCTCTCACACACAGGTAAGTGGGTTGTTGCACGCGACGCCTTACACAATACCCGTTGGTTAGCTGCTCGCTTCCATCTGTCCCACTCCCAGCCGAGGCCAGGGCGAAAAGCAGGGATATGTTGTTTTCGTTGACTCGTTGTGCCGTGGATGCTTTGGCAGACGGCAAGACATAACAATCACTTCCCCATGCAGGCACACACAGGGCTGATGTGGATGTGGCAATGGATGCTGATAAAGTGGTGACGGAGTTGTTCGGGACAAAAGCCTTCAAAGTTCAAAGTTGTCATGGTTTAATTGAAATTTAATTATTTCGATTGCCGTTGCCGGTGAGAAGCCCGATTACGATTACGGACACGCCTTGCTGGGGTACGAGAGGGGGAAACCGTGGGAGGGCCGTGCGTAGAACTCATCTTCACCGTCAATGCGGGTGTAAGATTGCATTTACGCTTCCACTTTGCGTCCCCTGTAACGTTCCCAATACGGGACTTACCGCAACGCATCCAAACCAAAGGTGAGCACATCGTGGCAAAGTTTGTAGGTGATGTAATTAAATTCCTTGAGCTTTTGCGTTTGGTGCACCAGTCTGGTACGTACAATGGTTTGGGGCCGTACTTCGAAAATTTAGCAACAACTCGCCGCTTGTTAATTGAATGTCCGGAATGTTCGTCGAAGGTTTCGCCGACCATGGAACAGTGTTTAGTCAGGTAAACCTGGCCGCTGGTGGTCCTGGTCCAGGTTGACTCACTAAAACGGGTAACAATTGCCAATTATTGTCGCTCATTATCTTCGACGGACGGCATTTTTGTTGGCCGTTTGTTGCTACAGGAAATTAATTTCGCGTAAGGTGCATACGCAACTTCGTGCACCGGAAGCGTGAGCTGGCAAAAAGGTACCCAAGGCTTCCGGTTGCGTATTTTGAGCTGTCGCTTCGTCGTTTGCTCCGATACTAGAGATTGAAAATCGTCCACCAACTTAGAAATGGTGCTTGAACTGAGAAGTCATCGTGAGGTTTTAAAATATTGTAAGAAACTCTTTCGGTAGTGCTCTGCTATACATCAATGGTGTGACCTTGGTTATCACGGACGATACTCATCTCTTATATGGGTATGTTGTGTAAATATTTCGCGGATTTGACGTCCATTATGCAGCTTCCAGTGTGACGTCCCAAACAAATTTGTGACGATCACTTTTATCTGCTCACAACTTTAGTCAACTCAAGGCAGAGTAAGCAGTATGTCGAGAATCCTTGTCGAGACGCCTTGCTTAGGGCGAGGCTTTGCGTTAAGGATCGGTTTGATCACTCCGTGGTCTCCGCCGGAGAACCGCCGGGCTTTTTAACCTTACATACTAGAGCCACCACGTGGAATTTTTGAGGTAAAATAATTGATAAACATCATAATTAGGTATAATTAAGCTTTGTTAGAAACTCCATCAATAATCATAGAATCAAATTGAGGTAATCGTCTGATGATATCAACTGTCCAACCAAAGATATCAAGGTCAGTTTTATTTACACTAATGTAACATTATAGGACTTTTGGCGATAAACGCTTATAATTATTCCTTAGAGGCTGGAACGACAGTAAATCTAGGCTCCAAGCTTAGAAATTATTTAAACAATCAAGTTATAAGAATGGTTTTTATGGAAATAACACAATTTTTTTTTGTTCTAAGTTGTTTGGATCTGTGACTCCCTTTAGAAACATTACAAAATTTTGATGGCAATACAATACTTGACTGATTTCTGCCACTGGTGTAATCGGAACTTTCTTAAGTTGTGTATCGAAAAGTGCGGCACTATCACTTTTTCAAGAGTCCGTGAAACTACGCTACATAGCTGTACTATTGATGGGATTCTTCTAGAGCGTACTATTAACATCAAAGATCTTGGCGTTGTCCTTGACTCAAAGCTAGTATTTGATCGACAGGCTGAGGAAGTAATTACGCGCGGCAATCAATAACTAGGATTTGTACTCCGTATGACTAAAGACTTTAAAGATCCTGTTTCCCTTAAGACCCTTAATTATTTGGATGCCAGCTAACCAGAGTCTTATCAATAGACTAGAATCTATCCAGCGCAAACTCTCCCGCTGTGCTATATGTCTGCTACCGTGGGCACCTAACAGTCAACGCCTATCGTACGAATCACGACTTTTGCTCATGGGGCTACAATCACTCAGCGATAGACGTCGAATGGCTCAGCAAATGTTTGTGGCTGGCCTTCTCACTGGAAGTATCGACTGCTCAACATTCCTACAACGACTCGATTTATATGCTCCAAAGTATAACTTGCGACCGCGTCCGTTGTTAGGGATTTCCCACAGCCGTACTATGGATCTAGAGACCCTCTAATAGCTATGTCTGTTGCATTTAATGAAAGCTATCAGCTCTTTGACTTTAAATCACCGATAGAATCGTTCAAAACCCGCCTTAAAACTAGACAACATTTATAATTTTATTTAGATTACACTTAAGATCGTTCGTAGGATCGAATAAACAAATAAACAAATACACCTTTAAATTGCCAAAAGAAGAGGACAAAGCTTCGAAAGCAAATGGAACACCTAGATTAATTGTTTCATGCATCTAAAACACATCTTTAGGTTTCAAAATATCACATTGCTGCATCAGAGCCTGGCTCACGTGAAACTCATACGTAAGATACACTTACACATAGTACATTTTTTTATGTACTGGTCTATTGCATGTGAAGCTTTCTTAAGCACTTTTGTCCTCGTGACAAGACATTTGCACCCGGCAGCTCCGACGAGAACCTCCAGCACCTGACACAGGCAAGTTAGCGTTGGCGCTCTTATTTTCAACGTACTCTTTGGCAAGATCTTCGTCGAGCTTGAAAAGAAAATCGCGTCTAGATATCTTTTCTTTTGTAAGTTCTTTGTACAAAGCCCAAGTATTGATTCCCGCCAAATCCAGAATATTCAATTATAAATAAACAAGTCACCTTCTACTAGCACTTTTCACGGAGTACTTTCTAAAGATTTGGTCAACTACATCAACTCCCTACTTGATCGAACTGGACAAAGGCACAGTTTCAGACATTGGTTTTCTATGTCCTAAGTGCATCAGGCAAACTGGATGCGCGGGTGTTGGGAGAGCATCCACAGCGACCAAGCAAGCCGGCAAGTCGAAACGTATAGGCTACTTGTTTGGACCTGCAAGTGCTTGGGATCCAAATACGAAATAGCTAGCAGGTGATGCTCTGAGTGAAGAGAGGGCGATCGGGGTAGTCAGACGAACTAATTTTACCAATAAAATTGCGGTAAAGTGTACCAATGTAGACTAGCCGTTTGATGATAGCGAAAACCTTCGTGCACTTTTTATTGTTCTATTCGTATTGCCATGCATTGCTACGAAAAACGCGTACAGGCCAGTGCTGCCAGACTTCCAGATGCACATCCGACACTCGTAAACAGCACAGCCATCACAACGTATTTTGCCTATGGGACAAAATTTGCCGTCATATCAGTTGTCACGATGGCAAGCGGAATAACACACCTTTTTCGAGTGCGATGGGACAAAAAAGTCCCATCGGTGGTTCTAGTGTTAATACGGCTCGCGAGCTTCAAGACGCTACATCACATCAGGATGCTCGAATGCTCGCTGGTTCTGGAGACCCTAGCGTCTAAATGCGTGACGATCAAGGCAGACCTATCATTTAACACGAGACTCCACAATCTTGTACTTAATAACTCGCGAAAATCTGTTGTGATGTTCTTTTGGTAATTTTCCTCTACACGGCAAGTCATCAATTTCAGTCCAGTAATCAAAGTCCTGATGAGAAAATGTAACTTCCTCTACACACACATACATCAACATCTCGACGCTTCAAACCATTACCGTGGCTAGGTTCATCTAGTCCATCAATTGCTGATTCACTCAACTCAAGTCAACCAATTCGGACTCCACTTTACGAATAATCTTCGTGACTTCCTTGGGTCGTACCAATAATTCCACTTTCTTTACTCACATCACATAAAGATGAGTATCACGTTAACGAAATTGACCACAAAAAAACCAAACCTCACGACTGTAACGAGCTCGCTTCCAGCAAAAAGAACGAAAACAGCCAGTTCCGATCGGTTGGAATTTTATGGTTACGATGCGTCCGAATCTTTTGAGCTTCTTTATTTTATTTTTTCATCATTCAACACCCGCCGCTCCCAATGCCAATCAAGTCGACCGGAGTCCTTCGAAGCCGTGGCGTGGCAGGCAGGTTTCGAGGTAGTAAAATAATTTCGAACGCTGGGCGCCGGAAGTTGATTTCACTTTTCGCACCACGGACACTTGCGCGTGGTTGGTTGCCGAGGCATCCAATACTTGGTAATGCCATTATCGAGGCGACTCATTTCAAACTGTCGTTTTTTTTTTTTTATTCGGAAGACCCTACAGGACTTGGGCGAATTTGGGGACCGAGAAAGAGAGAGAGAGAGAGAGAGAGAGAGAGAGAGAGAGAGAGAGAGGGAGACTGTGGGAAGCAAAACAAGAACATGCAGAGGAAGAAAAAAAAACATTAACAGCAGTCGACAATAAATGTCCTGTAATTGCCTATCTATCGCATCGTTCTGTTGGCGTGGTTGGGCGACTATTTTGGGAGAAATATATTTATTGGTTAATATTAGCTGCTGGGCCAATAAAACTACAATATTGGTTTCTCTGGGGTTTTATGCTGGTGAAGGTTCTTTTCGTTCTGTTTGCTGTGGCATTGTATCCAAAGCTAGGATGTCCTGTGTCTGAGTATGGGACGCACGATTGCACCATCAGCGATCGTTGGATGCAGATGCAATCGATGTTATTGCTTATTTGTAGCATCGTTTGTATCGTCGTTCAGCACTGGCGGAATCCTGATATACAGACGCGTAGGAAAAATGAAACGACCAAACGGACAGTCCGCTGCGAAAATGTTGCCCGGGCGTTTTGGACGGTCGTTCCTCCAAAATGTTCTACCATTGAAGGAAGCTGGTAGCATACGTTCGAACTGGTACGTCCGATATCTTGCGGTACGAGAAAAAAAAATTCAATCTACATTGCGCTTGTAGCACCAGCGAGGTGCTAGCGCACCTAACCAGCTTGGCCACCTGGACCGAACGATTCCAACGAAACGTGAGCATATATCCCGATATTAGCCGTGTATGCAAATCGTGGTCCGAGCGAAAGGATCCCGCCTTTCAGCGTGGGTAGGTTATCCGATTGCACAATGGTTTTGTCACCGATGTTCCACTCCAAAATCGTTACATCATCACGTGCCAAAAGTGTAAAAGCATTGGTAGGTTGAACTTCTTGGAAATTGTACAGGATCTATCGTACCGAACAAAGAGCGCAAAGATTGGTGCGTGATTCTTCGGCTATAATGACACCAGCTAGTGAAGATGGCGTAATCCTTTACCGGTACCGTAAATGGTACTTAGGTCCCAACGAAGATTTTTTTTTGTGGAAGAAAGACTTTGTATAAATGGGACAAAGGGTCCTTGCTTTGATGAGGGTTAAAGACTATAAATTGAATGTAGTCACAACTGCATATAAATGTTTGTTTATCTAGACGAAATGAGAAGGGTCTTGAGTACTGGTCGTCACTAGCGTCATTTGTATCCAAATCAGAAATTCCCATTTCCAATGAGGTGCGAGTCAATATCTTCAAGCCTCTTGAAGGAGTTGTTCGTCCCAACTAATAAATTAGTTACTTAGCAAAATCACTCCTGAGGTCCTTCTCATCCGTTCCTCCAAATTGCTCTGCCATTCGTAATACAATTTCTCGAAACTCTAGCATTATGAATTGCGTGCAACTGCCAATTGAGCTAGGATACGCGATAGATTAAATCGCTCATAAGCGGCTTTATTTACTGTTACCAAATTGCTATAATTATGCATCGTGCTTGATTGGGGCACGCGCACATTCTAGGTCAGTTTTGCCCCGCGGGTAAATGTATCTTGCCTCGCTAATTAGTAAGTCACCAACGCAATCTTTCCCTCCTTCCACTTCCGCTCCTTCTTGCCGTACCGGGAACGACCTTAAGCAACAGATCAAAAGCACATTAGCCTTCGTCTCGAGTGCATTTTCGCCCGAATGCAGCAATTAACCAAATAACTCGAACACCCGTTCGTATCCCATACGTCGATTAATTTAACATGCGACCGATGCGAGTTCTGCGTTGTTAATATACGGTCGCGAGCATCCACCGTACATCATCCACCATCATCACCCGACCGGTGTGAATATGGCTCCGGTTTCGGTGCGCTACTCGTGTTTCGGTCCCGGTCCCCAGCCGTTGGTTATATTTTATCGTCCGTTTGGAGCGGCACGGGTTTTCTCCACTGCATCCACGGCCGAGCTGATACCTGAGATCTGGTGATTATTTATTCAAACGCTTGCAACGCTTCCACTGGCCTACCGTGGCTGGGTGCAGTTTGTTCGGCTGAATCGCAAATGATGATAAAGTTTTGCAGTTGCATCGCGGCGATAAAATAGGACCCGCGTGTCCTGACGGTACTGTCGGCTACTTGACACCTGATGGCAACCCGGAGAATTGCCTTTCTCGGAATGAATACCAGTGTGGCGTCATGGGTTGAGAGATTTACGTCCACGGCGTAGTCTTGAGTATTCAAAGATGTTGGGCAGGACCAAAGTCTCCTGCACGCTGGTTCCGAGTTAGCCTAGAAGAATCCTGGATGCTAGAATTATGGAGCGGTGTTGTTTCACCAAGCACACGGAGTCTGTTAGATGATGCTCGGTAACTATATTCTTCCATGAGTACCCTTATCATCATCAGCAGCCTATGCAACCGACATAGCAGAGAGTCTAGAGATAATTTAAATAAAATTTGGAACACCCTATAGCAGCACTTTTTTCCAAATGTCCTGCCAACTGAACCGTGCGAAGTCACTGACTCTCTTGAGTCACTGGCGATTTCTGGCAAAGTTCACAGTACGACTCGAGATGTGCGGATAAACTTTTGCTGTCCAAAATTCGGACACTGGTGAATGTAAATGTCCTCTACGCCATCACCCCGAGATCGTCCACCGGCAAGCGCGCGTTTGCTGGACGCTGGATGCTTTGCGGGTTTCGGTAGCATGAGTTAATTGAACTTTTATTTATTCTTACGACAAACGATGGCAGCTTGCGGGAGATTTAATGCGTCGAGTGCTCCCTTCCTGCCCCGCTCTCCTTGCCATCGCGTCCAAAGCAAACGCCTCACAGGCTTGTGGTTAAAACTTTTCTAATCTAACGCCTGCCTGCAATAAAACGTTTTCCAAACTGCTGCGAACGTACGTACGAGCTACTGCACGTACCACTCGAAGCTGGTGGTGTGAATGTGCATCTGTGTATGTATGGAGTTACATAAATTCCAAACCATCTCAGCACGGTAAACTTGCCAAGCAGTACACAGTAACTACAGCTTCTGCTGTGCCATCCGCTTGTAAATTGCGGAATTGTTTGTGCACTTCTGCACCAGCGACCGCTAGACGACATCACGCGTAATGGTGACAAAATGGTGGTGAGGCAGTTGCTGCCCCCCCCCCCCCCCCCCTTTACGCGAAGACGATGCAACTAAAGTTCGCAAAGGAAAGTTTTGTGTGGTGCAGCACACCAACTTTAGCCGGTACGGTGGCTTCACGTTCGCTGGAATAAATCGGTCGCGTACGAGGTGAAGATTAATGTGCTCCAACTCCGAGAGACAATTCGCACGCCACTTCACGCTACAGCGTTCGAGAGAGATATGCAAGAGGGCCGGAAAAAAAAGGACGGCGTGCGTGTTCATCCAAAGCTGGGAAAGATTAGCCTTGAAATCTTTTACCCTCTTGCCACTGGCAAACATCCGAACCTGAAGAAGTACTGTCAAGATTTGAGTTTTTCGGAAAATGGCGAAGGACACGATGTCCTCAAGTTACGAAGATTTGAAGATTCTGGGATATCCAGAGTTCGATTGTACGATGAGTTAACTATGAGAATTTTATTTCTTCACTCCACAAAACTAAAGGTGCTGAGCAAGATATGTACCTTTATCACGAGAAAGGTTGAGGACCCTCCCATAACAGTCGTCTCCTTCTCACTCTCTATTCCTTTTCCCACCTTCAAAATATCTTAAATCCACAAAGGCTGGTTAAACAGAAAGTGTTTTACGCTGGCATACACACCGAATGAATCTTCATTTGCATCTCTTCCCAGTGTTTTACGACTTCCGGAGAAAGAAAAAAAAAATGGAGTCAAAACGAACACAAACACAAGCAAAACCACAAAACGTCTCTGGTAGGATTCAGATTTGGAGCATCATACCAAATGCGAAACGTTGTGCCAAATCTGTGCCAAATTTCTGGATATCACTGGATTTTTCCACTCGCAACAGCGTTAACTGGAGGGAGAGTTTTTTGTTTTATTCTTTGCCCAACGGTAGAGTTGACAGCTTTTCGAGTGGTAATATTATGCCACACGGCAAACCTGATCGTGATGGGATGATAGCAAACGATGTTGATGGAAAGCCCACACACACACACACAAACCGATGCATCTACTGTCTAACATATCCACACAGCGCCAACGAAAAACAACTTATCGGCTCGACGGATCGGTGTCTCAATCAGCCGACGGGAAATGGATTCGTTTTACCCGGAAACGTGCACCGGAACATAAATTCTTCACTCCAGCCCACCCTTCCCCACAACCCCTGCCTGCCCTCCTACACCCCTTCTGCTATCTTAATTTATGTTGTATGTGTTTTGTTGTGTTTTCTCTTCCTCTGCTTGCTGCTGTTGTTTCGATTTCTTCTTTCCCAGCACTGTCTGCAAACTCCCACACACGCTGAACCATGGGGTAAAGGTCCTTTGTGGCATGTATTTATTTGCGTGTTTCATTCTCATTCTGTCCGCCGCCCTTTGTTTCCCCCTTTTTTTTTTTGTTTGACGCAATTTTTGTATTCTTTTCTTTTAACCCCCCAACTGCAGCTTCAGCTTGACGTTGTTTAGGGTGCTTTCGGGGGAGTTGCTTTCTAGAGCGAATGACTTAAAATAAAATTCGCTTCTTTACCGTTTCATCACACATCGGCGAAAACCCCGGCCGGCTCCATGCTGCTTTACTTTCAATGGAAAAGGAAACACATTTTTAACTCAATTCTAAAAGCGAACGCCTGTAGCGCCTTCTTTCGAGCGCGCTTTGCCATTCTTCAGAAAGCGATCGCGATCCGGAATGACGTAATCGGGAAATTGTTTTGTTATCCTGTTGCACATCCTGCAGGCTGCTTGCTGCTGGCCTTGGTCTTGTTCCGGTCGCAGGGCTTGACTTGTTGATATTTCCAGCACCAGTAACGAGCGCGTAATCAAATTGGGTTAGCTATGCTTTCATACAGTGTATTGCTATAAATATTCTCCGCTCAATTGTACGCGAATTGCACGCTCGCGTAGCTGTGGTTGGTAAGCTTCAAGTAGGCACTCCATTCTCACCTTTTTTTTTTGTGCATACCTTTTGAAGCAGATGCGATTATCTTCCCATCGACATCCGGGCTGAGCAGTCGTGACGAGTCGCTTTGCCGGAAAGGTTTACCATCCCACAACCGATTCCTAAGCAGCGCGGTATAATTTCCGTACCCTGCACTGCCAAGGATATCAGCAAGTCGCTGCCATTGCCGGACACAATTTCTTATTGTTGTCAATTTGTGTGCCACGCCAGCAAACGTTCAGCTCAAGTCTGTTTTTTCGCTGCGTCAAGACAAACACGGGGTAATTACAGTCATTACCGAAACGTTCCCGAAACGTTTCGCCCACCGACGCAAAACAATGCTCACTCACGGGCATGCGATGCAAGGGCGTGCGGGTGTGTGCTCGCACGTCAGCAGCCAAAAATTCTGCCTTCCAATTATTCTCGTTTACATGGTTTACATACTTCATTAACAGACCAGAAAGAGACAGCTAGAGAGAGAGAGAGAGTGCGAGAACAGGACGGAAGTATTTGAAGTTACGAATTGGTGAAAAGTGACTACGGTTGCTTAAGTGCGATTTCCTGCAAACGCTTGTAAGTTGACGCCCTAATGAGATTTTCGAAATCGGAAAATGCTTCCAAAGGTTTCGATCACATCGATCTTGACCACCTGTCGGAACTTTTCCTCTTTACCTGCTTGTGTGTGTGTGTGTGTGTGTGTGTGTGTTTGTGGGTGTGCGAACAGTTATACTTTTGTTTGTCTTCTATACTGATTTCTATTTTTATTGCCGCGGAAGCAGGAAGCATAAATTCCTTCCGGTGTTAAGCTATTAAATTTCTCAGGAGGGCGTCAAGAATGAAATCTGCTCTGTTCGGTCGTTTGCAGGTTGTTGTGGTGTGCAGAAGTTTATAATGATGTATTTGCTTGAAAATAAAACAACTTTTTCCTGATAAAAGTCAAAGTTTCCACCATTTTCTGCACTACAAGGAAACGGTAAATTTCGCGAAAATGTTTCACTTATTTCTTATTTTCCTGTACCAAAAATCTACGAAATGCCGAGAAAAACAAAATGCTTCGATTACAATCATATTGATGTGGAGCGCACTAAAGAAATGTGAGCTCAGTAGTACCGTGGTAAGAGCACTCACGTCCTACACCGAAACATCTCGGTTCGAATCCCGGTTCTGCCTTGCCTGCTGTACTTGATTAATGTCTTTTTCTGGTATATATTAGCATACCGGACGGCTTAAACAACACAAAATGCTTTTATATTCAGCCCTGCTTTTGGTTGGCTCTATACAAATAAACTTATGTGCTAAAAATGTGAAACCATCAATTCCACCTCCAGCCGAAAGTATGTCGCAATCGTAAGAATAAAATTTTCATTTCAAGCACATCAAACGTGTGTGTGTGCCAATTCTGTACCATTTCTCATCAAATATGCAACTCGTATTGTTTTATTGTATCTTCGCCTCGCAGCGCATTCCAACACACATTCCAAGCGCGCTGCTTGCAAATGAAAAACCTCGTGTTCGTCCGGGCAGCGATGCAAGATTTGTGTGTTGCAGACTGCTTCCTGTTGTGTTGTTTACTTGTGCCGCAACTGCTAGCTGACGCCTTGGACGCCGTACGATACTTGAGCACACAATTGAAAGCTCCCAATTCAACGTACCGTTTCGTTTGATACGAAGCGATGATGGATGCTACAGGCGGGCGCTCGGTTACATTCTACACATCCACCGCTTTTGTGAGCAGTTCGTCACTGACAGGCAAGCAAGAAGATGCACTTGGTTCGGTGCCTTGCACCGACTCTACACGTTCGTTCGTTCAGTCTCGCTCAATCGATCCCGGTCGAGAGTCAAGCGTGTCGTCGAGGATCGCCACTTCACCCACCCGGTGGACACGTGGATTGGTTTCAGGGTGCATTCAAAATCGCACAGGTGCCCGTTGGTATCAATCGCATTTGGCGATTTCCAAGTGCTGCCGTGAGCGCTTGAAAATGCATTTCGTCTGCTGCTCGAGTGCACCGGCAAACAGCAAACAACGTACTGGTTGCATTTTCGTAGGGAAATCTTGAAGTATGTTTCCTGCTGCTTTGTGATTCACCTGCTCGTGGCTGCCGCAATTTTCCTTCAGTGCAAAAGTGCATCTGATGCATTTCTTTTGGTACTTTCTTTTTCAGTTACCCTGACATACAAACACGTACCCAGCGGCTTGGCCGTGCGTGAATATTTTCAACGTCTGTAAACGATTCAGTGCTGTGAAAGAGGGTGCTACGTGAATCCGTGAAACCGTGTAAACCTCGTGACTTTGTTTCGTGATTGTCAAGCTGTCTCGCGAGATTTGGTCCATCGTGCAAAAGCATAGAAGTGTGCTAATGCTTAACAAGCATACCGAAAGGTGAATCCATGAGGTAGGATATAGGGCTCAAGGAGGGCCATTCTTACTGAGTAAGAATCCCATTCCATTACCCATGCGAACATTAGAGTCTAAGAATATTCCCCTTCCTTGTATAAAAACACACAGCATCCGGATGTTTCAGGGTCAATGGGCCAGCCATCGTTAATTGATGGGTTTCGCTTCCCTGCCTCGACCGTGTAGTTTTGTACGGAAAACACGACACAACAAAATAATACAACTAATGGAGAAATTCATTACTGCTCCAAAGCGTGCTCCGAAAAGCAGCAATGAGGGTGGTAAAAAAACATTTAAAAAAAAACAGAGCAAACAGGGTAATGAAAATGAAAACTCGAACCACGTAAAGCACGTTGCGAGCCCTTCTTCCGGTCTACTTAATGGTTGCTGCCGAGTTGCCCCGAAGGTGTACACCAAATAAAAGCAGGCTTACCTCCACCACAAACATGCAACACCCACACACATGCTCGAATAAAAAAGTAAACCTCGAAACGAAACATACTCGACTGCACTCGAACCGTATTGCCGATTATAATGGTGATTGATAGCACTCGGCGCTCAGTTGACTGGTACGGAAGGCGAGGGAAGCCAACCGAGGTGGTTCACCGAAGTTTTCTGTTTTCCGGTGAAAATGCATCAATGTAACAGGTTTTTTTTTCCAGCGGTTCGGTGTGTGTGTCTCACCGGGTTACGGTTGAACTGTTGAAAAATTGATAATGAATAAACGCACTGCGACGATGTTTATCGAGCCAACCCAACAGATATTCACCAAAATAAATGTGCAACGGTTTGTGGGTAGCTTTTTTTTTTTTTTGTTGCAATTCTTAGAATTCGCTTTTGAACTCAATTTTATGAGTTGGGAAATTGTAAATTATCGCTAACTGTAAGCTTCATAAAGTAGCAATCAAACAGTTCACGCCTCACTGGATCATAAACTTTTTTGATTCAACATTCAAAGTCTCCAATCCTGTTTGAAAATAGTTTATGGAACGTCTAGATGCTATGTGAATCCTGATGATTCTGGAACGCTTGAAACAACAGAGTGGTCCAGGTGCTCTATCAGACATCTTTTTCTTCTCAGCTGAACCACCCTTCTTCTATAGATCACGAATGCCGTCTAGAAGCAATTAGGCTTATTAGACTTGCTGATACTACGTAGTTGGATAGTCAGTTAGGAATTTGACTACAGAAGGCGAAAGCTTAGAGAAAGTGTGATTGAGAATGTATAATGCTGCGTTTCACACACATCAAACAAGACGAAGAAAAGGAAGATCCATCCACACTGCACGCGGAAACGGTACGGATGAGAATTGATCTCCAGTTCTTTCATGCGAAGACCTCCAAAACTGACGGCTCAAAAACCTGTTTGCCCCATCTATTAAGAACAATGCTGATTGGATCCGATTACAGCTTTGTAACTACCAGGATGGAAATGCTCTAAAGCTCTAAATTCTGTACTTCTATTAGGTCCGCAAATAAATAATGGCCGTTTTAAAATCGATGGGGCCACTGTGAACTGTGGCGCGATTTTGACGTTTACAAACGTCATAAATTTAAGTTCGGGACATAATCAAACTGTGTGAACAGATCAATGATTATTTCGTGCGAGTAGAAGTTCCTAGTTCTTGAAAATAGCTGATTTAGAGCCTGATAAGCGCCATCGAGAGCTTTCGAGAGTTTACGGCGATGCAGCTCTAAGCAAAACAAGGTGTCGGGATTGGTTGATTTCGCTGTGGAGGATGCTCAACCCAAAACGTTCGCCGATGAAGAATTGACGGCTTTGCTGGAGGATAATCACTGCCAAACGCAAGAAGAGCCTGCAGCCTTGCTTGGTGTAACTTGTCAGGAAGGAGGGCAAATGAATACCACACAAGTTGAAGCTGCGGGTCATTGAACGCACACCCTTCATGAGGGAATCGCTGGTCCAGTGGCACAACGGAAATGGGTTCCTGCACAGAACCGTGACGGGAGACGAGAAGTGGATTTTGTTCAGTAATTCTAAGCGCAAAGAATCATGGGAATCCCCCGGTCATACCCCAACAACATCAGCTCGGCCAAACATCCATAGCTCGAGAGTTATGCTGAGTATTTGGTGGGACCAGCTCGGCGTCATATACTACGAACTTCTGAAACCGGGAGTAACAATCTCTGGTGAACGCTACCGGAAACAATTGATGAGCTTAAGTCGAGCACTGCGTGAAAAACGGCCAGAATACTCATGCTCGGTCACATGTTGCGCAACCTGTGAAAAACTATTCACCGGATCTGGCACCATCAGATTTTCAAATGTTCCGATCCATGGCACATGGATTAGCTGACGAATAGTTCTCTCGTCCTATGAACAGATCCAGAATTGGTTGGATACCTGGATTGCTTCGAAAAACGTATCATTTTTCCGAAAAGGAATCCGCGCTTTACACGAAAGGTGGAAGAAAGTAATAAACAATAATGGTCAATACTTTGATTGACCCAATTTTTACAAATAAAAATGCCACGAGTAACAAAAAACTATAATAAACATAATAGTTTCGCGTCATAATAACCTTTTTCTATCCAGAATCAATCTCTTCCAAGAACAGAACAATCATGAAATGTTTTAAAAAAAACAGTAAAACACTCTAATTTTTCGTTATTCAGTCGTAATATTTTGCGGCTTGTGCGTTATCCGGTACGAGTGGCTGTAACAACTGAGTCCGCACCATAAACTGTAGGTTTTAATAATGCTATCGGGTTTAATACCGGTTATTTTCAATCTATAATTTATCTCATCCCACCATATCGCTGTCAACACAATCGAGCATGTAATTTCATTCGAAATCCATCGTATTAACCTCCCTTTGCACTGCTTCAGTCCGGTGCCTATCACAAAAATATGGCAAAACAGAATGCCCTTCCCTCATGCAGACACTAATATGCATCTCATCCATATTTGCTAATGAGCTATAACAATAAGAGCATGGCTGTCGTAACCGTGCTACAAAGTACAGCCACCGAAAGCGACGGAAGCGGCGTGTTGCGCAATCTCGCACACAAATGAGTATTAGTTCCGATTAGTTAGCCTACCCACTAGAGCCTCTAGTATTAATCCGATCAGTCAAGTACTTGGCGTCAGTTGCGTGATTTACCTTTTTTTTTTAGTCTGGTTTGCTCTCGCTTCACAGCGATCATCTCGCCAGCCGTGCCGAGATCGTACAGCGAAACCCAGCGCAACAAGTCAACAAGACAACAAGAGGTAAAATAGATGATGGAGTGTCGAACGTGCACCAAAGGAACAATGGACTTTGCCTTTCACTGCTGCAACGCGCAAATCGCATTCACTGCATCAGGGAGTTGAAAGAGAAAGGCTGGTGAAGCGTGAGGTTTGCGACGTTATGTAACGTGCCGAGAGTGCAATGAAAGGCCATCAAATGTGGCTGCAACGTGCCGGGGCAATGGCGTGAAATTGCAATTTTTTGGGAGTCCGCACAAGGTGACACCGGTTGTCCAATTTTGCTGTCCAGCGGTGGTAATGGGTGTGCATGTTGCGTTTGAAGTTCAATGCACATGAGGCACAATTGAACTCCATCAATCACGATGACCAACCGCAATAACGCAACTACCATCGTTTCGCTGTTTCTAATTCTAATTGACTTCAAAAATTGGAGAGCAAAATAGGCTCAATTACAAGAAGCAGCAAACCAACGTAACGTGCTCCAAATTGTGCGCGTGAAAGTCACGAGCTCACGGCACCAGCCAACAGAGTTGTACATAATCGGATCCAGAAATTCCAGGACGGAGTTTGCTTTTTTTTGGGGGGAGGGGGGGGGGTCCGCCTGGGAAGAAAGATCCCGCAGATAATGTTCCCCGGGCCGAACGCTTTCTACAAACAGAAGAAACTAATCTGATGTTCGGTACTTTAAGTTGCCGGAGCTCATCCAAAGTAGGATTTGATATTATGTGTTGCGAAACTTGAAAGTCTCATCAGTGTGATGGTTATGGGCAGATATTGGTTATAAACCGCACGCATAAACATTCACCGGCATCAAGCGGAGCTTTCGCTTTGATTCCAACAAAACCTGCACTCGGGCACTGATGTACGGCCATGATGAATGTGTACGGTGACAGGTTGGGCACTAGGTAGCAATGGTGGTTGCCGTGCGGCTACCTTAAAAATCCCCCCCCCCCCCCCCCCCCCCCCCCAAGAAGACTAACAACAAAGAAAAGCCCACGTAACAAATTACTCGTAGGAAAAAGTAATTGAGACTGCTGGCAAATGGATAAGATGACAGATAATGTTTTGGGAGGAAAGCTTCGATAGTGATTTGTTCTTTTCTTTTTTTGACCCAGTTACATCTTAATAGGCTGGTTGGTGTGTTTCACAAGTCTTGGCCGATTCCTGGTATAATTCTTGACCCTCAAAGTTCCTGACAGCAGCTCGTGAATAATTCAAGGATGTTGTACGGAAGACGTGTACTTCCCATTACGAGTTTATTGAGGTATTTCTATGCGTGTGTGCGTGTGTGTGTGTGTGTGCGTCACAGTGTCGTGTGAAAGTGTGGTACCAACTCACACGGCACAATCGTTATCTTGCGCACCGCATTTGCACACATTGCCAAAATGATTGGAAGCGATTCCTTTTTTTTCCCGGCACGTCCTGGACGCGTTCTCATATCGCTGACTTCTTCACGACACACAACTGGCAACTTCACACCGAAAAGGGGGAAAAACGGTCATATCGGGCTTCCGCACTACCGATAGGCTCAATTACATCTCGATTGGTGTGAGCACTTTTGATATTTGAAACACTTGCAGGACCGATACCTGCAACCATTATGGATATGTTAGATGGCTGTTCGCTTTCGGAATTCGATTAGTGTGGACCGCCGCACGTAGTGTACGGGCGGCAATGTGACAGTGCGTCGAAGTACGAGCACCAGAGCACACGGTACAACGTCGTTTGTTTGGCTTTTGAACCTGGAAGTTATCGAGGACCGTCGAGAAAAATAAAAAAGTGTATCTTATTGGCTCAATTGAGTATCACTCGTTACTTGGATATTCTTTGCTTGCAAATGCTTGCGTAACAAGTGTTCCCTTTTCGGCTTTGATACGGTTTTAGGCTTCAAAGCCTGGAAGCTGTTACAGTAGGGAGCATCCATCGTATTTCTTGCTACCAATAGCTGTAGAATAAACAATAAAATTTGACATTTACTTCAAGCATACGCTAAGAATCCCAAAAACAAATCTACACCGGATAATACGCTGCTTGCGATCAAATGCCTGGTCCTGGTTGATGTTGTTTGGTTTGGACGTAATTGCGGCATAATCTGTACAGGACGATTATATCGGACACTACTACGGTTGACACTGGGCAGCCGCTTGTGTCACACGCGAACCCATACTTAATATCCAAACAATTCTCGAGTACCCTACCAAACTATCCGACGACCGCGACCGAAATTCATCATCAGCCATTAATGAACGGGTTCCCTAGGATCCACCGTCCTCCTGTGTGTATAATAGGGCGTAGGCGTGTGCTAGAGTGTAGGGATTATCCTAGCCTTTGGCACGTACACCACCAATACTACCCACGGCTAATCCATCCTGGCCGGCTGTTCCTCTGCAGCTGATCGATTAGGACATTTGCATACGCGAACGTCCAACGTCGGCTAGCCATTTGTGTTTTCTGCATGAGTTTGTTGCGCATATTCCCCACCTTTTGTGCTAATACTCCACCAGCGGGGTGTGGGTGTTCTGGAGGGATATTGTTTATTACAATCGTCCCAAGTACTATTGCCACCTGCCGTACGTTCAGCCGCAAAAAAAAAACACGATTGATAAGCGTCACGTACACGCACGAACCCGGCACGTTGGTACGACGGCGGACTGGAAACACGATAAATGGTTCACCGGCACGCAAAACTTCCGGGAGGGCAAAATCACGACGCCCGGGGGCCGATTTTGGAACGCGATTTTCCTAACCGCACTTTGAGACGACATTTTTTTTTTTATGTGTGTGTTGGCATACCACTTCGCCTGCCGGTTCCTGTGAATGCGGGTGCACTGAGCAATGCAAACTGTAGAGCAGTTTTTACCATAACCTTTTGCGGACGAGTACTTGTGTAAGCAGTACACGGTTCAAGGTTGCTTCCTGCATGAATCGATGATGGCTGCCAAATGCACCAACATTATTTTTGCACTAGAAACGAAGAATACCTTGAGGACTTTCTGTGAGTGGTTTGTATTATTTTTTTTTTCTCGTTCACTTCAAAACTCCCAATATGTCCTCAATAATATCTGGACCATGCAATACCTGGAAAGAAAGAAAGAAAGAATCGATGAATAAAAAAAATGTTTCCCTCTTTTTCTGCAGCTATTCTTGGTTTGGATTATGGTTGAAGACTTTCAGACTTTTCCGAAATAACTATCCATCGATCAGGACCACTGCAATCGGTTTCCGACTATTTCGCCTTTGAACTTTCGATGAGCTTCATCTTTAAACTTCCCCCCAGCGTCGCGGTGGAACCCCTTGCCACAGCACGAAAATCTGTACACGAAGGAGGACGAAAAAGTTTTCCAATAACTCAAAAACGCTCATAATGAACATGAGGTGCACGGTGTTGTGGTGCAGTGGCTGCTGCGCTCTGTCTTCCCTGGCATCCTGCAAGCATGGTGGCTTTGTTGCCTTCATGCTTGTAGCATGTGCCACACTTGGCACATCGTCAGCAACCGAACCCAAGACGATTACTTTGATTAAAACTTAATCCAGGCCGGGTGTATGCTAATGGGTAGCGTTGTGCGGTGTGCAGCCAAACCAGCATCCAGGGCGGCGGCAATAAAAGGACTCGGGACATGCGGCACAATAAGTGCGCGCCTGCGAAACCCCTTGCGTGACGTACGGATGTAAGGACACCATCGAAGTATCACTCTCACTGAGTGCCGTACTTTGAGTCGAGGCTCGAATGTAACACACACACAGACAGTGTTCACACGCGTCACCAATGGAAGTTGGTTGCAGGCGAGCAATAATAGAGCCGGTCCCGGTATGGATCCCTTCCACTAGTGCATTACGGACCTTTAAAAACAAGGCACCTTAATAAGAGAAAATTGTAGGAATTACGGTCCCATCGCAATAATGCACCCAATGTACGGCGCTAGGAGCTGTGTTCACTCGAAACCGGGTAGTATCTCGTTCCGGTCCGTACTGTGTTTCGTGCAAAAGGAGGCGTTGCACTGTGCACTCTCTCACTCTCGAAAGTACGTTGATGACATCGTCGTCGTCGCTATCAGACGATGACATGCTGCGGCAGGCATTTATCACCCGGCGATCCCGGGTCCCCTCTCCCTTCACAGAAAACGTACCACCGAGAACGGGCATCACCCAAACGGCTCGACACACCATCCATTTCCCGATTGCCCACACACAAGTGGCCCGCAGGGCCATACAGCAAGACGAAGGTCTGCTCCTGCTGGTAATGTAAAATGGGCAAGCATAAAAACAGCCCGGAAAAGAACATTCAATACCCCGTGAGCACCGGTGAAAAACGATAGACGGTGGGCAGAATCTGCTGTTAAACAAAGGCACCCTCTGGGCCACTTTTCCACAGCACCCGACCCGAGGACTCGCCGCCGTCCAGAGTCCGAAACGTCTCCGCCCAGTGTCCGATTGTATGCGTTTTGATTTTATGGAATTAGTAATCGCTTCACTAGAGGGTATGCCGCACATCTGTATGTGCATGTGGATTACGCCTTCTTTGCTAAACACGCTAAATCTGCTACGAAACGTGAGGGCACGATGGCTTTCCAGGCTGGCGTACACTCCAGGCTGGCGTACACCCCAATCAAATCGAAATCGAAATCGCTATCAAGAAAATCCATCAAAGACACCTAGCCCCGGTTCTCGTCTGCAACAGCACTATTTCCGATCATAGTTTGTGGGGGGGGGGGGGGGGGGGGACGGTTAAGGTTTTGACCGAACATGTACACTGTGTGACATTAGACTGAGTGTTGGAAAATATAAATCATTGTGTGTTTGACGTTTACTTGTAAATTACATTCAAAATGTTGAAGATGTTCCTCGGATGCAGGACGCAGACATCCAGTTACGATGAAGTTTGGAAAGCCATAAAATGGCGGCAGTAGATCCCTCGAAGATCTGACAAAACCAAGTCTCGGATGATTAACGAATGCCTATTGTCTCACAACAAACACTCTCCCGCAGTACAGATTTGTGACACAACTCGCTCGATTTTCGCAAACCGAAACAGGCTATAAAAATAAAAGTTGATTGTATACTCGGCCCCTGCAGTGTATCATCCACCTACAGGTAATAATTCGTACCGTACGCCTAGTTTCGCGCAGCTAGTCTACTACTATCCAACAGCACGCAACGATCAAACGAAGACAGAGCCTGTGTATCCGAAATCGGTTTTATTGCAAATGAATTGAGCACACACATAGGCTCATTCCAGTTCCGTCTCAACTGTACCTCATGGTCGTACACCGTCTAAGCTTCCGGGACTTGAAGTTGAAGTTGAACAGTCGTCGACCAGTTGGCGAGCGGGACGGTTGTATAGATTACGGTACACGAGACAAAACCATTCGCTCACCAGGTACTTCCCCAGACGGTCAAGTCTCCGGGTACTGTCGCATTAAATCAAATTTCTCGAATAAAGCAAACATTCCGCCGTATGAAGCGTTTGGTACGGATCGACCAGTGGACGGGAGAATATTGAAAATTTTTTTTCGATGCTCATAAAATTTAACCCTGTTTACTTAACCATCTACTACGGGTTGTCTGTGCGTGTGTATGTGTGTGTGTACCGATAATACACATACACACACACACACCATCTATTCGATTTACTCACTTGGTGAGATTTGTGTTTTGTTTGCTAGGTATTCGGTTGTGTTTTCCTTTCGTCACCCTGGCCAACCATGAGCTGCTGTTGTCGCCATCTTCCTCCTGCCCGTGTATGCTTTTCGGATACGCCCGAAAGCGGATCTCGGTAGAACAAACCATCCTCCAAGTCGCAACCGTACAGCACCGTTGCGTATCGAGTGTATCGAAACAGAAAATTGATACTTCCCGTGGCTGGGTGCGGGTCAATGCTTGAAGGCATCCAAAGCCCTGTGATTCGAACCAATCGAGTAGCAGTACTGCCAGCAGAATGGACACGGCACACGGCCCATTTCCCGTCCACCGAACCGGACCGGCGGCAGTAATGGCGATTACGGGCGACAATCAAGATTCAGCTCAAGTAGGAACGTGGTATGTTGAGGTGACGATATGTGTGTCTATGGGGCGATAGCATATTGGCCCTGCTACTAGCTATCTTGCGCTGACCATGCGGCTGCCGGGTCTCGGTGTCGTACGGTGAGACACTTCTACTAGACGCCCAGTTACACCTGCTCCGCCCATGCGAGCGAATCGATGAGTGAAGGAATATTTGGGCGCAAAATATTTGCTCGCCCGTGCAAACATACCCACGCAAACAGGCCTCTCTGCTGGACATACGGACATTGCCTGTTTGACCTTGCGTCCCCCGAGGCGGACGCATCGCTTCCGCCCGGTTTTCATGGCATGGCGTCCAAAGCGTCCGAAGATTCTTTGTCCCAGCGTTCGGGATGTGACTGGAAACTCAATCCGGCACCTTCAACGCGTTTCCGGTAGCCCTGGGAACAATTATGTGTGCGTACCTAACCAGTGCTGCCGGGTAGGTGACCTATAACCAGATTCACCACTTTTACCCTGCCCGCCGCGTGCGTCCCCGAGCGTCCAGACTGATTGGTCGCATGTGACTGATTCTTTTATTGTGTGTGTGTGTGTGTGTGTGTGTGTGTGTGTGCCGGGTTTGGGTGAGACACACGCATGCCTTCCAGCTCTTCGCCAGCTAAAAGATCGCCCGAGTGCTTTGCCTGTGAAGTGACAATTTTTGGGACGAAATATCTCAACCACCTCTTTCTCCAGGACCGAGAAGAAAGAAAGAAAACACTCCCGACCCTCACGGGTGTGCTCGGTGGCTGGCGAGGCGACACTCATTCATGTCCTTTATATGTTGTCCTACTTCTTCGAACGGATGTGACAGAGCCCAATCATATGGTGATGGTCGTATCTGTTTGCTTTTACCAGTATTCTTTCTCATTTTGGTATTTGTTAGGTTTTTTTCCCACCCCCTTAGACTTTGGACTAAAGAAACAGGACGAACCTCGAACAGCGACCCATAAATCGTATCCTCTCCTGACGTGTGGCAACGGGAAGCCATTATCGTGTTAGACACTTTTTTCTCCCCTGGAGTAGGAGGATTCTCCTTTATTTTGGAGAAGCTTACAGACTGCTTTTTTCGTGACGGTACCGCTGTATATATTTGAGAAGCAATACTGGATATTCGACCGATATATCTTTGCAAAGAGGAAGCGAGGGAATGCGCAGTCGGAAAACTCGCTCCGAAGGGGTTGCTGCAGTATCCAAATCAAATACATTCGTCACTCGACTGTCCCTGGGTGGTGGGAAGGTTGTCGCATCTTTTCTTTGCTGCGTGTACCGTGCTCAAAAGCTGGCAAGCTGAAGCAAGCTCGTCCCGAAAGAAATCCGTCCCACTCTGAATGGCGTAGTGTTTGGAAAATGGGAACAGATTTGTACCATAATTTATCCTAGAGCGGAACGGGTATTGGATTTCCAATACCCATCCCTGTCAGCGACGTCCAGCAAACCCGGAGCGCTCCAGTGTCCAGAACGACGCCATCGTCCGCAGCTCTGCTACACACCATCATTTTGGAATAGTCTTTCCGATGGCGTATGAAATTTGAAATTTTCCTCCCGTTAAAGCTTATAATCTTTTTTTCTCAGCGCAATTTTCCCAAGAAATTGGAGCGCTCGTCTATATCTTGACGACTTACCCGCTTGCTCTGCAATAACAGAATGGTAGTCAATAATACAAAAAAAAAAAGCGAGAAGTCCCCGCAGCTAGTTCCACCTCGGTTCCCGTGGCAACAGGTGACAACCCGGCCAGCGACACATTGATCTTTGTTCACTTCCCGGAAACAAATCAAGCGAGCGTACCAACTTTTTCCCCGCTGGAATTGATTATTGAAGGTTATCGCTTCGCGCACCGGGCAATTGGATAAAAAGGAAAGCGCAGGGTACAGTGCAGGGACACGCGGAGCGAAAAAAGTTTGCTTGACTTTGCAACAAAACTACGAAAAGGTGTAACCGTTTTCGCTGCAGCGCTAGAAGTTTACAATATTCCACTCGTGCTTTCTTTTTTCTTTTTTGTTGTTGTTCATCTTTCGCGAAGATGCAGGTTGTAGTTCGGCACAGCCCCACCTGGCCACCGCAGTTCCTTTCATTTTGTCTGGGTGAATGTACGTCGCATCTGAGAACACGGCCCGCTGCGCTATGGTACGTTTCGCGCGCGCACAAAAGACGAGAACTGAAAAAGGCGGACACCAAACTCTGTCATCGGTTTTTCGATGAACGCTCTGGCTCTGGAAGATGGGATGTGGACTAATACTACAAGCAACAGCAACAACAACAAAAAATGGCGAAACCATTATGATGTATATTCTGTAGTCGATATAGAGAGAATCGTGAAAACACACGCTGCGAGCAGCGAACATACTGAGCAAACAAAAATCTACCACGAGGCGGCTTTACGTCAAGTGTTTATCAGGGCCTGGGCAGAAGAGGACGACGCTATGACAAGCTAAATTAAAATATTTTCCGCCGTACCGTGCCCGTGCATTGTGTGCGGGAGTTGCCAAGAACCGGGGAGCAAATTATGAGCATCGCGCTGCGTCAGGTCACCAGCCTCACCACCTGGGCATCGTGGTGGATCGATTTTCGTCACTCACCGGCGTGAGGCTATGCAATGAAGGAGCGCTCGCTTTCGTTTATTGACAGTAAAAAGACACACTTTGACAAGCGGTAAATTATCGTTTACATCTAATTCTCTTTAAGCGCACGGAGCTAAGGTGCTGCACACCGAGCCTTGCCGGTGAGGATTGCTGTTTTCCGGTATTCTGGAGCTACATATGGTAAGCGGCTTAGAGAAGCGCCTAACACTTATCTGCGTTGCTTGAAGACAATCGCATTACCAGCCGGTGGATGACAGGCGCAAACTACACGTCTTGCCGGACGAACTTTGCACCAAGCAACTGAAGGATGGTTCAACATCCCTGTTGCTGGATGTCTTTCAAACCCTGCTCCAACAATATGTAACGCCGAATAATGTAAATTTCTAGTACCCAATCGTCTAGAATTCGAGGACTCCTTCAACATTCCCTCAGAAAATCAATTCCAAACTCCCTTCCCTGTACGACACGCATAAGGATTAATTGCTGTCGCCTCAAATCAATTTCTACCCCGTTTACCAGCCTCCCACCACGGTCTTCACCAGTCTTCACCGGTGCCTCAAATTCTACGCTACTCTTCACAAAAGCCGGATGTACGGATTCAAGGCAAATAAATTAATTTCTCATTCGTGTTTGAAGTTGTAAACTCCACACGTCTGATAAAAAGTTTGCCCAAGCTACACACCGGTCGACTTGAACACACGCTCTGCCGGTGCGCCTGGCGAAGACTAAATCAGATACATATCCCGGGGTACGGTGTGGCATTATCCAATTAGGGGAAGCTAGTAAGTGAGACGCGCCAGCCAAGTGCCAATATCATTTCCCGGAATCTGCTGCGAAGCACCGTTTTGCTCAGCGTGCGTTGATCACCAATTAGGACGAACGCTTGTCACCGGCAAGGCCCGAGAACATGCAAGATTGGTGCGCTAAATAGTGTGTCACTTGAAGTACTTTTAATAACTAACCTTGATGATGAATGAAACTTCGACTTGCTTCAAGCCGAAATGGCGCGAAGTTTATTTGGGGGCCGGATGTACTGTGTGATGTATACGCGAATATCCTTGCGTTGACATTTGTCGCACCACATTTCCCGCTCTCTCTCTCTCTCTCTCTCGCTCGCACCCAACATCTCTGGACGTGGAAGATGTGTATGATAAATGAATTGCCACCAATTTCATCGTTCGATGCATTAAAGGTAAACTCGGCATAGAGACACCACCGAAATCAACGCTCAGTTGTTGTGGCGCGGTGCTGTTCAGTGCTCCGGCGAATGTCACCGTACTCTGCCGAATTGCCGCTGGGCAGAATCGGCGAAATGTAGACGATATTCTAATACCCGAAACCAGAGCTTCGAGAAATGAAACGCAAACTGATTTGCCTTTTTGTTGTTGTTCGGGAGGGAGAGAGCTTTCAAACTTCAAGTATCTCGTGGCAAAGCGGGCAGCCTTATCTGCTGCTTTCGAACATTCGTTTCACTTCTTTTTTTTTTTTTGTATATAAACAGATGTTTCTCCTTTTTGGTTATCTCTACTTCGGCAACTCGTAGAGTTCTCACGAACTTCCTCGCCCTAGACTCGGCGCGAGGCTTGGCGCGAGATTTGGGTTTTAATGAAGATTTATTAGAACCGTGGTTGAGTGCGAAGGCAGGAAAGGCCCAGCCAGCGACAACACCGAACCCATCCCACCGATCGACCGGTGACCGTGGACCTGATGCTCCGCTGCGGTCCATTTCCGTTGAATTATTGATTTCGCTAGCGTTGGCTTGTCCCTTGTTATTAGTACAATGTCCGATTGTCGATAAGCAATCGCTGGTATGAGAGATGAAGGACGAGGCCAGACAATGCTGCATCCTTGCTAATAGGAAATATTTTGCCTGGGTGTAGAAATCGTATCGCTGCAAGCGTAGGGACCAGTACACGGTGTGATTGAAGCGAAAATGCTAATCAAATCTGAGCAGACGTGCTGGACATGAATCCAGAATGTTTTTGATAAAATGTGTAAGCAGAGGACATAAAATTAACGCAAATATAAGTACAGATTGGAGGGTTTTTATTTTTAAATTCTTCGATTATGAAACCATCTTCACCATTGTCATGCCAATGATATGCATTATTCAGATACGCAAGGCTAAGGCCTTGATGGTTGTAACAGTCACCGTAGATGTAGATCGAGTCCTTCAATTGCTGCATATTTATTTGAAGCGGCAGTAGCTTGAGAAGTGACGTTTAAATCTAGGGGCTGATGTAAGGAGGGTTTTTGCACGATAAATATTGCGCTGCACCGTTCTTGGACGGTCCACAGAAAGAGGAAACAAGTTGTTTGTTTGGAAAAATAGAAATCGTTAGCATGCCAACCAAATCGCCCGGAACTTGTTCACCCACCAGACAACACCGTCTGCAAAGCACGGTGGCTTGAGCACCTGCATGCACTCTTTAAAAAAAAAAAGGGAACCAACAAATAGGAAGCGACAATTATGAAGCCCTTCGCACTGTGTGTGAAGCTCGCCTGGACGCCTTTGCTTCCGGGGGAGAACGGGCGAACTCCCGGGCAACTGGGGTGCTGTCGCATAAAATATTACACAATTGTACGATTATTGCACACCACCTGGTAGAGCATCCCGGAATATGTGTGTGTGCGTGTGTGTGTGTGTATGTGTACCAAGAGTTACTGCAAATCTGCGTGCAAGTCAGCAAAGACGCCCGAAGTACGCGCGATGCCTCACGCTTTTGGGTGGGGAACATTCTGGGGATGGGAATTTATGTCCTACCGCATCCGAAACACCGATGCAGCAATATGAAGTTTTACCCTCACACGACAATATCCCGCACTGTATCGTAGCGGATAGTTTCGATGCGTGTGAAAGCGATGCTTTTAATTATCAGCCGTCTACAGGCTGGGCTGGGTAAAATGCGCCGACTGCGAACGGTGCAGTAACGGTGGAAAGTTGAACACAACTTGGGGCCAAAAATAAATCCACACCAACCAAGCAGCTGGGAAAGGGTTTTTTGTTTTCTTCTCGTGCCGTTTTTACTTTCGTAATTTTATTTCGTGAGATACAAATGTCGCTCTGGTCTCTGTGTCCCTATCCCGTATCCCTTTTTATGGGAATATCTGGGCCGATCCTTAATGTTGGGTGCGTCTGTTATGGGCATACGCGCGCTTTGATTAAATTATTTTCGATTTGCTTTTCCTACACGTGCCACGACGCCCAAAAACATCAAACAGACGAAAGCCGCCAGTTTCAGTTGTTTGCTAACGGACTCCTGCAACAATCCCGCCCTCCCAAAAAGCCGATACCATTATTGAGCATAATGTGCGGATTAAACAAGCAAACAAGCACACCGCTACCGGTCTGGCACTTGCTGTGCTCGGCGATAATTTAATCAATAACCACCTCTACTATTGCCCCAAAACTACCATTAGCCGAAAGGCCTCCGGGGCCTAACTTTTGCCGGCCAAGAGCATTCCTCGGCGACTAACTTTATCGCTGAAGTTACGCTAGTCCCAACCCATCAACAGGCTTCGGAGCTATCGTCGAGATCGGAACTGGTGCTAAAAATAAAAGCAAACCACAGGAGTAAAGAAACACACAGCCACACAAAGAATGTAACCAACCAAGCTAAGCTTGTGTACCAACACCATCAGCAAGAAAAAAAATCCCCTCCTCCGGAGCCCGAATCATGGTGATTTCAGATTTGTAGAAGCATCCCGGATGTATTATTCATCCTCCTCCACTGCCTGCCATCCATACGCTTTCAAACCGAATTCTGCTAGTGCTTATCATTGGATCCCATGGACCTGCCAGAATGCTGGGCTTTTCAATCATTTCAACTGCACGAGCTTACGGGGTCGCGTCGATTTTATGACGCACCGGTACCTACCATTCCGTCAATCAAATAGGAAGCAAGCGGTTTGCCAATTTTTATCCGGTGTCGGACAATACAACACGTGCCACGGATATATGTGCCGTAGAGTCGATAGCAAACTTGATGCTGTGTGCCGGGTTTGTGGGGGTGTTTGGTGGTGATAATGGTCGGAGTCGTCTATATTCTCACTCCTGGACAACAAAAAAAAAAAAAAAATACGAGGACTCTTCCTTCAATATTCTGATCATCGATCGTCTCTACGTAGAGCTCTTTCTCTCTCTCTCTCTCTCTCTCTCTCTCCAGCGAATGGTGCAGCAAAACTTCGTGCTGCCCACGCTCATCGCTAAAGCTAGCCGGAATATGAAGCGCACCTTTTTTTTTTTTGTTGCGGGATGTTCGGTTCCAAAGTTAGTACCCAACAGTTTTTGGGACCTGCCTGGCAGACCGGCTTCAATAAAAATAACTGCCATGCTACCAGCGACTAGCTGGACGAGTCAAAAGTTATCAGTGACCCGTATCTTCCAATTATTGTCCTTGCGAGTTCAACCGTCCATCAAACGATTCCACTCGTCTGGGATTACATGTGTATGTGTGTGTGAGAGAGTGATTTTGACTGTGAACTAATTTTGAGTGATGCTGATCTACTCAACTTTTTCCCTCCCCCTAATCAACAAAAGCCCATAGGGTTACTGACGCTGATGGGTAGCCAGTGTGACGTGGGTTTTCCTGAGAATCTTCGTTAAAGCGGCCTTGTAGAATCGCTTTTTTTTCTCCCAACATTGCTATTTGATCTGCAGTTCACTCTGACCGCGCGTTGACTTCCGACATCAAGAGTTTTTGTTTCCATTCTTTGCCTATCTTGGGGACAGTCCGCTCATACTCTGGATATCACCCATTTCCGGAAATGCAGGAATTCACCACCATTTCGAAGGTTGCATAATAGCTGGCAGTAGTCACCACCTTCTTTGGTGTGAATGGAGATGGAACTTGAAATTCTTCCCCCCCAAAAAAAAAAGCTGACTTTTGCTCTTCTGTAGAGTTTGCCCAAATCTATTCACCGTTCCACGGAACGGTGCAGGCTGCAATATGATGCACCCAGCCAATCGTTGCATATCTGCCATAACGTAACCCTCAGCCTACCAGGCGTGGACCGGAACCGAGGAAAACAAAACAGCAAAACCGGCACGAAACACCTTTCCAACCGTTAAGTCACCGGCAGGTTTTGGGTTCACGCTATCGCCCACCAGATGGTGAATGTCAACGAATCCACAGATCGTCTACCCGCGTTTTTCGGTTGACTGCGCTGCTCGTGCTTGAAGCGCTTTCACCTCACTGGCCTGCCATGTGGAGCTTATCACAGACCACTAGTAGCGGTAGTGGTAAAGCCCAACATCAATACACCGGTGACGTAAGAGCGTTGCTGAACTTGAGGCCGATGTCCGGATGCAGCACACTGGTCGACAAGCGCTGACCATAGTCCATTGCAGCCGTTCAGCCAACGGCTTGTCGTTTTCAAAACTCCGCAACCGTAGTTCTCTGGTGAAAGTTCAACTGTCAATTTGAATCTTTGAATAAGCAGCAGTGCTTTGCTTTTATATTTTATAAATTGTGTTGATGTTTTTGCTCATTAGCATTACTAGGAGGGAATTTCAATTGCAAACGCTTGAGGGCATCAGACATCAGACAAAAACAAAATGGCTGAATTAGAGCTCAGCAGTGAAATGATTCTTGATTGTTGCGCTACAGTCAAACAAGTGCGGAAAGTTACGTTGCCTTAGCGATGCACAACGCATCGAAATACGATACTCATACTTGTTTCGCCATTCTGGGAATAGATTTAGAGAGGCTCAATCATTCCCAAAAAGCAACAAAACAAAAAAAAAGGAATATCCAATTTTAATGAACTGATATCACTTTTCAATCTGTAATGAAGGGACAGTAAACAATTGCTCGGAATTTTGCCAGCGCTTTGTCAAAATTTGCACATTTATCAAATTCGACTCTAGAACGTTTCCATCGTAACCGGATGTTTGGTAAACAATTAGTCATCTTCATTCTCCACGTGCTTCCAACTGATTGCACCAAATGGATCGTGCCAAACGTCAACACTGGACCTGACTAATCGCTACGGTGTTGCTTCAGCGTTCGAACCCATCGCTGGACCGCCACGGACACTTGGTGTTGCTTGCCCACCCACGCACATACACACACACACGGCGTCACGCAAGTAGCTTCAGAAACACGGATACACGAATGATGATAAGCGGACGCGTCCGGAGAGTAAAAAACTTTCTCCTGACTCATTTGGATGGAACGTTAAACGCAGGCCTGGCAAATCTTGGACATACTCGGAGTTGCCGCGTGGAGCTGATGTGTGGTGTGTGTGTGTGTGTCCCCATGCCCACTTCCGTTCCTCTTCCCGCCCGATTGACCACCGACCGAGTGTCCGATCCCCGTGATGGATGGTAATTTGTTTGAAGAAGCGAACGGCAAAAACCGGTAACTTCGCCATTTGCTGGTTGATTGGTGATGATCGGTACAACGTTGGCGAAGTTGGGATGAGAAGCAGATTGCTGTGCCAACCCTTACATCACACACACACACGCACACTCATTACACAAGCCGGACAGATGGGTAAACAGGGAACGTGCTGGGAACGGAGCGAAACCACTGTTGCCACTGTTTATATTATCGAGTTTCACTTTACACTGATGCCGAAGACGAAACCGAGTGGTCGAAGACCTCTGCCCAAGTTGAAGATGCTGCACGTCCCGGTACAAAACGGGACAAGGACGCAGGACCGGACGGGCAAACCGGAAGCGGATCAGGCTTAGGCTTAAACCACTTTCATTGCCTTATGCCTGACTGCCTGTGTGAGGAGTGAGGAGAGTGGGCGCCTTTTAATCTGGTTGGAAGTAATTGGCGCGTAAAGCCGTTGCAAACGTGCGTTTGATTCGATGGAGGAATTATGGAGTTACGTTTTATAGACATCAAAACGTGTATCCACAGCAACAAAAACATGCTTCTCTCATTCGCTCTCTTCCGGGAGGGATTTCAAAGTCCTCGCTTCATTTCCTTGCCACGAATTTGTCGAAAGCATGCTGATTGCTTATTCATTGTTCATTGATTCATTCAAGTAAATCTCCAGAGCTTTATCCACTCGGATACGGGGTTGACGCTTCAAGGCGTAAGTACTCCAAAAATCAAAACCATCACCAAACACTTTCCATACGCACTCAGGATTCCCTGAGGGTGAAGAAAATTTCGGACAAGTTCACCACTAATTACCTTCATTGTGCGATGCGTCGTCCTGCTGTAAAGATGGCTTCCGACTATTGACGCTGTTTTCGATGTCGGTTTGATTTGACAGCGAAGGTTTTGAAGAAGTATCAGGCGACAAAAAAAAACAACAACACTAACGAAGAGGCTACTGTGGCCGGAATGAATGAGGCACAACACGGTAACGCAATCACTTTCACCGACCGAAACCGCACCGGTATACAAACGCGTAGTTATCGCTGTTAGGTCACTGCATAAGGCTACAGTAGGACGTTACGAGCTGATGTCTTGTTATCACCACGCTATTCACCGTGGGTGTGTGTGTTTTTGCAACACCTATCGAGGAACAAAATGTCCACGTGTACTAACAACGACAACTGCTACTAACAACACACCTGCACCAGCACTAATGGTCACTCGTCTAATGTCGGCGAATGAGGATTTGCCTGTAGAAGAAGAGAGAGATAGAGAGAGTGAGAAAAAATTAGAAATAAGGATCACTATCTAGTGTATACGCATACACTAGATAGTGGTTGTGCTGTAAATCTAATATCTCAAAAGTCACACCAACAATGTCGCACGCTTTCCATACACTTCAGCAGACAAGCGATTCCCAGGTACTAATGCTGCGGATGCTGTGCGCATTAAGTCGACCTTCCCGGTGGATGACTGACTCGCCGAATGAGCCGCAACCGTTCCATACCGGAGTCGGGTAAGGAGAAATCTGTAAAAACTTTTCCCCACTCGCCCCACTGCTAGACACCCCGAAGAAATGGCGTCGGATGCATTTTAATCGGAACATCAATACGCACACACACACAACAAAAAGCGACATTATCTTGATGGACGGCTAAACATCGACGGCAGCAGGTCTAAATTTTCAAAAGTAAAAATTTGCATAAATCATGAGTGAATGCAATCGTAAGATAAAAAAAAGCATAACGCTACAATTCAAATGATCCGGTGCTTTACCGGACCGGAAACACCTCCAAACGAAGATGGTTAGCAGATAATAAGGAAAGGTTACGGATGTCGTGTGACGGCACGCCGCTAACGTTCGAAGTTACGTCAGCCGAGCCATCAGCAAACGTCATCGATTGAAAATGAAAGTTTAACGTCTCGCCGCTACACACACACACACACACAAGCAACAAACAAGCGCAAGTAAAAAGCGCGATGGGGTAGGAAAAGAAGCGCCATGATACAGTCGATATTACTCAACGATAACGATGGCGAGCTCACCACCCTGCACAAAAAGACCTAGTTCCTCCCATTCACAAACCGCAATATATGGATAATCTGCGCTCGGTGAAAGTATCAGCAAGTAGCGCAACGGCCTCACAACGACCACGGTAACAACAACAACAACAACAGCGGAACGTACGGGCAGAGAGAGAGAAAGTTCGTGCATATACGATGCGAAAGAGCAGCACAAAGCAGAGACCCCGAAACGGGGTGGCTTAAGCGTGGCGTTCGGTACGGCGCATCCATCTTTACCGGAAGAGGTAGTTGTAACACTGTGCAGCGGTAGCAGCAGCAAGCAACACGTGCGCGGCGTACACGTTGCGCAAAACGAGAACGATTCGCACGTGACGTGTTGGCGAACTTTCAAGGAGAGAAAGTAATGCTCTGGAGAATGCTCCGTGACACCTTTGTTGGAGGTTTGATACTGTCTGGACTCTACGTTGGAGATCGGGTTAGAACTTTGATTGCTGTTTAGCTGATCAGTTTTGACAGTTCCTACTAGACACTGTTGCGGATGCTTATCCCGGAACGCACCACACAAACACCTACACTATCGATCGAACTGTTTTAACTACATAAAGATTTGGATCAGTTGATCCTCACTTCCCAGACAGCTCACTTTCTCACTATCACCATCTGCATTAACTAACCTTTTATGTGTGCGTGTGCGCTTCATATATCCTTTATCTTGATTGCTGGGGGTACACTGTGCGGTACTTGCGTAGCTGCTCCCACACCGAGTGTATCGTTCGTGTTTTCTTTTGCTCCTTCCTGCAGCTTACGTGCGCAAGAAGACACCACAATCCTTCCGTGGACAACGTTCGAATGACTTCACAACCACCGTGGGTACTTCGCTTTATAGAAAGACCCCACTAGAAGCTGACGGTGCTGCGTGCGGTGTGGTCGGGCGGCACAAACCGTTCGGCTGACGATCGTACGCGGCTTGTGGTGGCGGGCGGCATTCGTTTTTGCTCGAGCACGATCAAGGTGGGGCCGGTGCGTAGTTTGGGAAGAAGTATTATTTTCGGTTTTGCGAACGTCAATGGTGTGCATTTTGTGTATTATTTGGGGTTTGCCCACCCGATACACACACACACACACTCTCTCTCTCTCTTTGCTGGTGGATTAGGCTGTACACAAGTGCGGGATTTAGCAATAGTCGCTAATGGAGATGACAGATGACGGCGTCTCGTGTGGAGGCATCCTTGAGGGTGAGGCTCTGCGGTAAGAGACAGTTCTACGGAGTGAAGGTGTTGAGCAGCTGGTTAAGTATCATCGTTTATCTCTTTTGTCCGCTCTTAATGATCTCTGTTCTTGGTGATGTAATTGTGACAGTTTTTTTTTTTTTGTTTTTCTCGTCTCTTCTTTCGTCTTGATGAGCAATGGAAGAAGATGGCTATTTTGTGACCTTCAACTCTAATTAAAATTTTTCACTCTTTCGTGTCAGTTTTTACTACCCCCCCTTTACTGCCATTTTATATTTCAACTCGGGGGCAATATCCTCCAAAATAGACAAATAGAGTACATACACGCACACGCACGCGTATGAATACTTTAAACAGGTGCAAAAATGTTTGCAGGAACATTTTATGCTCCTTAAAGTTGTCTAGCGAGACGCGTGATGTTCCAGAAATCAAGGCTCTTAGATCGTTTAGCGGGAATGGTGACAACTTGGCCCCAAGTACCGTGACGTTTGACACGCCACAGGGCACACTAACGCGTAAAATGGTCGTAAAATATGAACTGTCAAAGCGTGCAAAGTGCAAGTGCAAAAGGTTAGTATACAGCAACCAATCATCGTAAAATCATGCAAATGTGTTAGCCGTAAAGGGCGCAGGTGTTGCAAAAATCAAATTGACCCTAGTGAGCTGCCGCCGACGATCGCCGACTTCCTGTGTGCGATAAAACCCTTGCGCGAACCGAACGGTGCCCATAAAACCTAGTACCTTTGCCACGTTTATTAATACACCCGCGTGGCACGAGCCTAGCCTTTATGGGATTCCTTGAATTCTTTGACTTTGGTTCGCACGCGCTCGAATGGCGAACATCCCTCCAACTGTCAGCGTGTAGAGCAGCGTATCATCGTAGCACATCTTCTGAAGTTATCGTGAAATTGCTAATACCGTAGAAATTGACTCTACCAACGACGTCGGAATGACTTTCCAATACTGTGCCGTAAAACTGTCTATGAAGCATTAATTAGGTTCCGCCGGTGTGTGTGTGTATGTGTTGTGTAGGTTGCACACCCTCATAACGTGCGGTAACATGCGATATTTTCGGAGACATCCTGTACAGTTGGTAGAATGAATGACACTCTCAACGTTCTGCACCCGAGCAGCGAGAGATAAAGGCCATTTTATCTTTTTAGACCTTACCATGTAAGTTCCTAATTCCTCGTTTGCTGTAACATTCAATTTTTCGCCGCACTGGGAAAGTGCTCTATTACGCATCCGCTCCGAATTACTAGCACGGCAGAGTTGTACCATGGAAAACAAAGCTAAAGCCCGCGGTCTAATATCTGAACGACGGGGGAGGAGTTTGATAAGCAAAAGGTAAAGAAAACAACCATAGCTAAACGCACTGTCCAATCGACCGAACACTGTTTCGTAAGCTAATCTTTGCTACGGTCCGATGCGTTTCATGCATATTTCTCTATACGCAGGAAGCTCTGATTATAGGTGGCCCCAAAAAGGAATAGTACGCCGTTGTCTGTACGCCGTCTTTCACTAATAGCTCCGCGCTATGGTCTTTCACCTTTTTCGCTGCACTGTTGTCCAATATTTGACACCTCCTGCCCTCCCTCTTCACCTTCTCCTCCTTCCCCTTTGTCTGCTCCAGTCTCCAAGACCACGCGAAAGTCAATTAAAAAATTTCGTCCCTCCAACCTCGGTGCTCACGAAAGCTAGCAAAGCAAAAATTTGGGGAAACCAACAAGAAAACCAAGTCAACTCTCCTGTGGCTAGAATTTGGCACGCATCGTTGCCGGGAAATCATAGCCTGCCTGTAAAATCAACGCAGAGGTAAATGGTGTGATGCCCCTGCGCTGACGGGGTGACGTAAAACGACGGTTGCCGTTGCCGGCACCTTACCAACAGTGAAACAAAAAACAAAAGCAAGAGAACTCTCTGGCAATAGCCAGATGCCGCCATTTTTTCGGAGTTCAAGGACGGCGCCGTTCCGTAAGGTCACCTTTCACCTGTGGGACCGGCACCTAGGGTTCGTACACTAATCTGACCGGTTAATTATTCGCGACTCACACACACACACACACACACACACAAACGCGCGCGTCCAAACGGGATGCCGCCATTCGTCAACGTGGTCCTCTAATGGTGCGTCTCATCAAATGTTTATCGACCGTTGGCAATTGGTGGTTTGGCGCACGGTGTGAAGCTCTGCATCAGATCCATCTCTGCCTGTAGCCACATAGCGCGTTCATCTTGAACAACGAGGAAGAGAACAATGACCCACCTATGTCACACACATCTCAAATGCACGCGCGTCATCCAGTGTTAGTGGCGAATTATCCTTTTCGGTATCCCGGCACGGCAAAAGAGGCTTCCTGCGCAAACAAGAACATCATTAGTCGGCTGTAGTTAAAAATGTTTAATGAGGTTACATGAAAATCCATTACAGCTGCATCGCATCGCCGGGGTTTTGGGCAAGTGCGGCTGTGGAAAGGGGTCTGATCCCCAAATTAAGCTACCGAGTGCTACCAACCAACGCCACGTTATCACGCTTTACCCTGGCTCACCGAATAATAAAGTACGTACAGAACGTTGCTGTCCAGGGCACACCTGTCATTTGCTGATTTTATTTTTGTTTGGCCTTTTTTTTTTGTTGCTTTGCTTTTATTATTTGTACTAACATTGTGTACAGATTCGCATCCATGTGGTCACCTTTTGAGGGGGGTTTTTGTTTTTAGGCTTGCCTTCTTGATGATGGGACTATGGGACATCATCCAAAATATAGCCGCCAGGCAGTGCGTTTAGTGCCGTGTGACCTACTGTACTCGATGTGTGCTATTACTTTGCGTTATCTAATACATTGTAATGCTGGGGAGATCATTTGAGATGACACAGTTAATGTCGTCATGATATCGCAACTTTAACTTTGCTGCTTCAGACATCTGAATTGGACATCTCAAGACGTCTATTTACAAAGCTTTTTAGGAAAGACATAGTTAAAATTGGATTTTCAATACTTCAAATTTCGGGTTTCGGGTACAATACTTCAAATTGACAATACGGCTCTGGACCGTAATAATCAATTGTAAATAACTTCAAATTTCGGGAACCCCACTCCAAGAGCTTCTTCGAGAACCTGTAGAATATCTTGTTTGCTGTTAGTATTCGAGATATTATTTCTATGATTCGACCAGTATCGAAATTTTCTCAAACTGAATATTCAATGCACAGCTACTCTTTCAAGAATTCCACCCAATCGCCTCAACTTGCGTCCAAAGTTTGCTGCTGATGCACCAGAATCATATGACGAACTCCATAGCACGTCCGCTACATCAGGTGAGCCGATGCGAAAGTGTGCAACTTAACCGTAACGCGCCGTAATCTTCCGGTTCACCGGTTACTTGCTGGAATGCACCGACTACTTCCAAAAAAGGGGGCCAAACTTCCAAACGCACATTGCATCATCGCGGTTGCACCAGTCCGGCCATTACACGACATGACGCGTGTGCGCTTACCTTGACTTTCGCAACCAGGTCCAGCGTAAACCCCATTTTCGGGAGAGCTGTGGTTACGGATGTTGGATGGATCTCCCGTCAGGGCCTTTCGGACCGGTTAGCGTTGTACGCAGTGCGTGCGTGGCTGTCAGTTTATGGAGCGCTTACTTTCATTTCTTTCCTTCATACAGTCCCATACGGGTTGGATGCGTATCTCGGTCGATTGTTTATTGTTTTCGTCCACTTTTTCTAACCATACCAGCTGGACAGTAAACTGTTAACACTGTGCTGTGGGTGTAACGCATGCTTTAAAGTGATACTGTCCACTAATATCTGCGACGGGGCTCGTTGTAAACGGGTGTTCATTTGAGGGGAAGATTTAATTGCCCACACAGTTGAACTTTCTGTGGCGTTTTAGTCGAGAAAAAGTTTATCACCCCGGGTCGCCGGTTATCATTTCCAGCCCGGGTCGACAGCCAGTCGACCCAGTCCGGTGGTCTTGGCCCACCGAGACGTCCCTCGATAGGTCATGATAAATGCTCGTAATTTATTTTCCAACGAGAGTGTACGCTCCGCCACGACGGTCGGGTGGACGGATGAAAGAGCAGTCGGTTTCGGGCCCAAACACTTACCAGCTGAGAGATGCAGCTGCTGCAGCATCCGATACAAAACGCATTCACATGCCGACAGAGAGGGATGGGAGTTTTTTTTTCCAGGAGTGTCCACAAGGAAGAAGTCTGTCCGAAGGAACCAGGGCAAAAGCGAACCGAAAAGCGAATGAGTGACCAGACTGGTTTCACTAGCTGAACCACAAACCCATCCGAGTTGACCACCTCCAAATCCGCTTCCTTCCAGCGGCTGCGCCTTCTCCCCGTCCCCCGGGGGTAAAACCGATGTTCCGCTTCGGAAACGAATAAATCTTCTAATTTGCTTTAAGTTAATAAATTATCCACACCTGCTCATTGGTCCCCCGGTCGGAGGCAGCTACGGAAACGGTTCCATCCAATTGGAAGATATTTATTTAGCTTTAGTCGTCCCCAGCTTTCTGTGCTCTCGTGTGGCCAACTTTAACTCCCAAGCACCAACAAGCACTTCAAATAGTGCCATGGTTTTGTGCTGAAAGTTGCTCGGCGTAGAAAAACAAAACGAACAAGCTTCATAGCTGGATGCTTCTTCACGAACACGTACAAGTGTTTTGCAAATCACTGAAGTTCACTCATTCAACGCGTAGTGACGTACCGGCACATCTCGGAGTAATGAACATTTACTCCCTTTCCAATCCCAATCCCGGAGCCGTTCCGGTAATTACTGATCGTTATCGAAAATTCGATCGAAAGGAAACTCATTTAAAATTCAACTAAAGTCGTCTCTCTTGCTAGGTGTCTTGGTGGATGTTTGAATAGTTATTATGACATTTTTCCAAGAAGCATTCTATTTTTACAGCTAAGGTTGTAAATCTGTAGATCTGTCTGATAAAAATTTATCGACCAATGATGTCACATAAGATATTTAAAAATATCTTTTATAATTTTGCTTATTTCAGTGTTCTAAGATATAATTAACAGTATTTGCTATAATTTTATAATGCTATAATAATTTACTTAGAATGGCAGATGTCATTTGCTCTTGTCATTTATGAAATCTGTCAAATAAAACAGATGAAGCTTTGAAGCTACAATTATTGGAAACCAATCCTTTGGATTCACCGCATTACAATTCTACCTTCAATTGCTGGCGATCCCACATTGGAAAACGTTGAGTCAAGAGAAAATTTACGCTACAAATAGTTCGTTCCAAGCCGCTGAACCTAAATAGCGCTTCACGCATCTACTCTGAAGTTCACGTACTAGAATTTATGGGATGCTCCCGATGTGACCTCGCCATTCCACCATCCATACCGCAACTAAATCGCTTTTAAAACTTTTGTCCCACTGGATTCGATTGTTGGAAATTGGAAAGCTGATTAGAGCAAACTGAAACCGGTGAATGGGAAAGAGTTACTAAAGCTGAGCTAAACTCGATGCACTTACTCGATTCCTCAGGTTCATCGACAGTGTCACGACGCAACCGAGCGCAATCGGCAAATGGAAACGCTTGCCTTGGTGATATACATATCCTCTAGACACTCGTTCTGACGCACTGGAGTATACACACACACACACATACAGACAGAGAAACCGCTCGCTTGATTATATGACACTCGCCCCATTCTCCGTAGTGTTCCGTTGGGATGAATTTTCAATCATCATCCAGTGGCACATTAGACACTTTCCGGCACATGAAAGTCGTCTTACGTGTTTGTCCGTAACGTGACAGAAAATTTAAAATCATTTCGTCATCCTGTCGCTTCAGGGGGGGGGGGGTGCAAAAAATACACCACTCGAACCAAATCGAAAAAGGCGGAGACAAAAAAACTCGATGAAACGAAAATTCGGGAAAAATCACCAAAGGAAAGTGGAAGAAAGGGGTCTAAAAATTGGCGTGAAAGAAAAATGTCCGCCGCAAAGTTGCGTACCGAAGTGACAGTTTCTTTTCAACTCTCGGCTTACGGTAACAGTCGCGAAACAAGTGAAGAAGGTTGCCGGTTAATTGAGTTGCCTTGCCACGCATACACACAGCCAAAGTGGATCAAATGGAAAAAAAAGTGGGCAAGAAAAGCGAGAGCACACAATCACACTCACCTCTAAACACAGACACAGGGGAAAAGAGGTTTCAACCTGAACGCACCGGAAGTGCGATTGCACTCAGCATGCCCGAGAAACAATCCAGGAGTTCTGACATTGCCCTCCTGTCAGGCGTGAAAGAATATTGTCGCGTGTCATTTTCCGCTCGTGGGCAGCTTTTCCTCTCCATTATCGAGCAGCACCAAGGACGGTAAGGCGCGTCAAGAAGAAGGTATGAAAGTGTGAGACTTAAGGGTTATTTAATCTAATCGTTTTTCACTCCTAGTCAGCCACCGTCATCTTCAAGTCACAGAAAAGGGCGTTAGAAGATACTTATACATGGTTGTTTTTTTCCTCGGGACACAAACACACACAGACTTATAAAGCGCACTTTTTCCTCAATGACAGACAGTTTTGGGATTATTTCATAAAGGCCCGAACCTTTTTCTTTAAGGCCGATTCTATCGAACAGTTTAGGCACGCTTCGTTAAGGTGACTTGACAGTTTTGTTGCTGCGGTTTATGAACCCTTGGATGCTGTTTAGTGTGAGAGTTCATCGGGTGCATGAATTGAGCAAGCTTTACTTCGTGGATCATCGTCTTTTGGGGAAAGCTTCATTTTTCCTTCTACGATAAAGACTCTTGGAGAAGTCCTGTAGTTCATTTGAATGACAAGGTCTTTTCTTAGACGAGCTTCTCCAAAATGACGTCTTTTGTTGTGGAGAACACCTTAAATGGCAAGATCCTTTGAACGCCTATGTCCTTTTTTTATTCACTCAAGAACAAATAGGCCATATAACTATGGACGACTATGTCCTATTGACGTCAGGGTCCCTATCGGTTGACTAGTACACTTAGGCGAAAAGGTCTCTTGATAGAAGAGGTTCTTTTGCGAGGCTTAACAACTTGGACGCTGAGGTTGTTTAGACGGCAAGGACTATTGGTGATAGAGGTGACACCGGTGTCCGTCTTCACACAGCAGGACCAGCAGGGATTCAAATCTCATTTGGATCGTTCTCCCATAGTCAGCCCATCCAACTGCGTGATATCAGCAAACCTAGTAAGCCATTCGATGACCGACGCGAGCCAGAAGAACATGAAGCCAAAGCAAAGACGAAGAATTCGTTGGACGAATTAACTCTTCCGGATGCAAGTGCCATTAAACTTTTGGTCAACAGAGCTCCTTTAATGTAGTGGCGAATTTAGTCTTTTCGAGGACCTATCATTGAATGTTAGCTTGGTAAGCGTCCGATTTTAGCTCCCCGTATGAAGCCATGCAATTGGATTTTTAATCAACTTTCTCCACAATTACTAGTTGATCGTCGATCATTGTTCTACATTAGTCAAAAATTGAAGGGAAATTGGTGTGGCGGGATCGGGGTGGGGTGTTCTACAAAGATGCGCGGCGCAAAGACGCTTCCAACGGTATGCTGCACGACCCGAAACCAGGACGAAATACCTTGAGAAATATGCACAAAATCAGCACAGGAAAGAATGAGAATACGGCGCAGCGTCATGAAACTTCAACTTGGAGAAAAAAATGACAAAAGCAAGCAAAACAACGACAAAGTGATTAACTAAATCCTAGTTTCATCGTCTTTACTTTTATTACTATCAATAGAGCAAGAGCCCTCGTGTCAGTCATTGAACGTCTGTTTAACATAGGGACCCTATGTTAAACAGCCGTTCAATGAGGTCCTTGGATGACAAGGTCTCTTGATAGACGAGGTTCTATTTGACGCGGGCTCTTGCTATGCTTCACAATTTCGGCGCTGAGGCTCTCGTGAGTGAGCTCTTTGCATTTCAAGTCTGATGTTAAGATTGCTGGAAATCTTAACTCCTTGGACGGCGAGGACCTTTCGGATGGCACGTGACGTTGGGTACAACGGATACATCGGATTGCATCGACAATATCTTTGGATTTAGAAGCCTGTAAGGAACCAGAAGGGCTTCTTGAATGTCGAGGTCTTTTAGGCAGGGCGGCATCCAGGACAACGATGTATTTGATGCCTGATGCAATTTTGATAGTATTTTTGCCAGAGACTTCTCTGTAGCAAATAGAATTGATAGTCACTTGCAACAGACAGACTTTCTAAAATTAATTTATTAATCTAAAAAAGAAATTCCTCCAAAGTTCACAAACTTTCAAATTAAAGTCACCTTAAGGGTTACCTTAGGTGAATTCTTCGCACTAAAAGGACAAAAAAATGGTGGTTCCTCGAACGCAAAAAAAACCCCCGAAGTAACTCGATAAGTTTAGATCATCTTTCTTCAAACGCCATCGAGTACGGTATCGTAGGCCACGAACATATTTGGAAGTGAGTAAAAAACAAATTAAGAACCCCATCGGATGGACGGGATTTTGTAAGATATCGCCACCATAACCACCTCCCGACACTGGAGGCCTGTGTGAACAAATAAAACCACTAAAACGAGACTCAGGATGGCCATTAACTAATTAGTGCAGAATTTCGTCCCCATAATATCCAGAGGACCAAGTTTACCCCGCGCACACGCCGTGTAAGTTGGAAGCAATGAACGAGAGAGTGTGTGTGGGAGAGAGAAAGAGAGAGAAAGAGAGAGAGATCACATTTAAAATGTGCTCGATCCTTCCCGCTTTAATGATTTTGTTTTTGCTGCGTGTGTATGTTGCGCCTGCCAGTTAAATTTAACCGTCCAACATTACTTCCATCACCACCGGGTGCTGTCATTTTTTATTATTATAATTTTAATTTGTGTACTTTTTTTTTTTTTGTTTACCTCGCTTCCCGCCATTTGCCCATCCCTGTTTACACAATGAGCTCGGTGTGTGCGTGTGTCTTGTGTCAACTAGTGCGGAAGATTTTTGCAAAGTGAGGATCTTTTTTTTTTTCTTGCGGAGTCTTGTTGCCTATTATCGTTTTCTTGTTGATGCTGCATGAACGGCGATTTTCTTTTGATTGCCCGTTTTTTGTTGCTGTTGTCCGTCTATGGTTAAACTCTTTTGCAGAAATCTCCCGCAGGGTGCGCAATGAGATGGCACAAATATTATGCAAGCAGTGGTGCAAGCGAAGCGAACCTTACCTAAGGTGGTTCCACCATAGGTTTTTGGTTTTATGTTTCCAAGCCTTGTGCTTCTTGTGCGTTTGTGACGTGCCCAAAGTGGATCAAATTCTTTCTCCAAAATTCGCTTACTTTCACTAGCATGACCTTCGTGCTACCTAGTTGGTGAAAATTAAATCAACCTCGGATCGTAAACAAAACCACCGTGAGTGCCAGGGTGTAAGGAGTATGTCATTGGGCATGATTGGCTTTGGAGTATGTGCCTACGGGACCGGTTTCGATTCTCAAGGGCAATCCGGGCCTACCAATCATTAAAGCTCCATTAATTTTGGAGGCATCTATCGGCGGCCGAAAACATTGCAGAAGGTCACTTAAGACAGATATTGAAATATTTGTCCACTCTAATCGAGCGCAGACTGATCGCTTTTTTGTTGGCACATCAAGAAGGACACGCAACCTTCACCTCAATGAAATCAACCTGTTGCCCTGCCAGTTCGCTATTGTAATGTTTCTATTTTAGACGCAAAGACGAAAAACAAAACCGCCCCAAAAAGTAACCGAAACGCATGCCAAACTTCCCATTCGTAACTGGAGCACTTTCAAAATGGGAGATTTGCCGCGCACTGCTGTGCGTCGATTTTCCGTATTATTGTCGCAAACGCAATCTTAACCGTTTTGCAGTTGGCTTGAAGCTAATCGAATTGAGAATTGACCGTACGGCCGGGAACTGGTTCGGAGTGCGAAGAAAGCAATCAAAACAAAACGAGCCAATTCGTGACGCACCGCCCCGCCGCCCCCTGAGGGCCATTAAGGCGAACGACAATGCGTGAGCCGCGGGCTAGTAATCTACCATCGAGCGTAAACGCAAACTTTCGCAAGCCAGCGTTGTGCAATCGAAATCCCGTGCATGTAGAGAGGAGTTCTTATTAAGCGTTCAGAATAATAAGTTTGATTGATGTCTAATTGATAGAGGACGACCCGGTGTTGTAGGCGACAGCGGCACTTGTCTTCAAAAGGCGGGACAGGGGTTCAAATCCCATCCGAACCGTCCCTACGTAGTGAAGATTGACTACCCAACTACGTGGTATCGGCAGTCTAGTAAATCAGTCGACGACCGGCGTGACCTGGTAGGTCGTTAACCCAAGAAGAAGAAGAAGAAGAAGAAGAAGAAGAAGAATTCTGGAAACTAGCTCGAGCTCTAGCTTTTGATGTTTTTCATATTTTCAAGAACTTGAATGGGTCTGGACATTCAGGAGGAATGGCCAATATTGGTTTACTACAGACTCTGAGGCTCGCCCTTGCATACAGACAGCGAAGGATCAAGATCGTTGAAGGACCCAAGCAAAACGAGAGTAGCGACACCTACCAAATTGAAACTGACGGATGAGTTGTACAGATTCAGCTAAGACCTAAGCAATTTTGGGCATTGGGTAGGAAAATGCCTTACATTTTTGTTTAAGACTTTGAAGTCTTTGTTTGAGACTTGACATGCTTGCCTCCAGACACCAGAAGTTTTCATTAATGTAACATTTGGGACAATGATGCTCTAAGGCGTCGGCTTAGACGTCAAAACTTTGAAAATTCGAAAGGAATGTCACTTAAATATTTGTTGGAGGCTTTAACGCCTTTCCTTGGTTAGGCCTAAATAACTTAAAATGACCTTAAACTTTGTGTTTTATAACTGCCATTATGGCAATGGAATGATGGCATTTATACCTCTCCTCACTACAGACTTATTAGCTACCTCAGCGTTCCAACACCCAGTTATAAAAATTACAATTATCTTCATTTTTATCATTTTTAGCTAATACGAATAGTTATTTATTTTAATTTTCAATTTGTATGCCTATAGGAGCAGAAAATTACTGTAAAAAAATCTGCGGTTAATGTTAGCCAACCCTGACCCTGACAAAAACAATCCCTCCCGTGTGACACAGATCTCCCCTGGCAGTGATTGCCAAACCTTCAAAGCATAAAACCCTTTTGCCGATATTACGTGCTGACATTTCATCGATCAGTATCCACTCTTAATCGATCGATGAACTTACCGTTTCTCCGCCAGAAATGTCACATCCAAAAAGGAAGGCAGGAAGGGATGAGAAGATGGGGTGCTTTTAAATGGTGTTAAAACACTCCCAACACCCACTGAAGTGTCGGTAAATCATTTTCTTTTCCCTTTTTATTTTATTTTTTTTTCTGCTCTCACACACCATTGCCAAACAACGCTTTTCCAGTCCAGCGGCTTTTTTGTTGTTGTTACGGACCGGATTGTGGAAAAAATTGGAAAACACTTTAATGCTGTGCGGGTGCGGAAAGTCGCAAGGGGTGTCGTTGTTATTCGATTAATTAATTTCTTTTCAAACAAACGATTAAACATAACGCCACAACGGCAACCATCCCTGCCTCGCTACAGCTGCCACTGACATGCGTATCGGTATCCTTTTTGTGAGTGTGTGTGTTTGTGTATTTTTTTAGCTTACAATAATGTGAACAACGGGTTTACTCTGCATCGCATTATCTATTACTATGAGGAGTAATTTTCATTCTTTTTTCTTTTGGTTTTCTGAGCTACTGCTACGAGGTATCATTAAAATATGTCAGCACGCACGCACTGCTGACAGTGGGCAATAAAAGATGGCGCTCGTAATGTTACTCCATCGTTGCTGCTGCTGCTGCAGCAATGCGAAACGGGATGATGAAGTTATATAGGCGTACTTTACCAAATTACAAATGTGACGAATTGCGTTACAGCAACACAGGCAAAGACAATTCCATTCCCAATGGAAACATCGGCATCGATCGGCACACGCGCTTACATTTTATGCAACCGACGCCGACCTACCCTAATTTGTGTGTCATTCGGAATTAATTTCTTTTCAAGCTTCGGGTCGTTGTAATCCACCCAAACGCGGCAATCGAATCTGTACGAAAGATCAATCATCGATCATCGTTTTTGCACCTGCAGATAAATTTATTTTTGATCCATCCACCCACACATTAAGGTGTACGGATTGTCGTTGAGGCAATAATCACCCATCATCCCATACTTCATCGCACGCACATTTAATCGTACCAACCGATTAATCGTTAAACCGTTTTGAAAGCAAAAAGCGTCCATTTGTTTGGCACGTGCGTTTTGTACAAATGTGAGCAAACGCAGATGCAGATGGAGGCAATTAACCCACCCTTCCAATGTGCACACTTTCAAGCGATGGTAATCGTAGCAAATTAGCAAACTTTAAAATGAAATAATTTAATTGCTGTTTATGCGCAGTTTGAAACGCGCTGCGCCCTATGAATGCGCCTTTTCGTAGGCATTCCGCACGACACGGGTTGAAATGTTTCAAGCGCGATACTGCCGTACCGGTGTAGGGTTATGAAACGTTTAAGCAGTAATAAAGCAGTTAAAACAAACCGTTTTTGTTTTATTCGACTGTATTCGAAAGTAAAATACGGTGTTAAAATGTTAACGCTTCTGTTAGTAGTTAGTGTTAGTTTAACTAACAGCCGAATGACTAATATTACCTATTGCGTCAGCATGAAGTAAGTCTACACGTTCTTTGCTCTTCTCAGTCATCTATCTTCTAATCTAATCTAATCTATCATCTAAGAGAAAGAGAAAGAGAAAGAGAAAGAGAAAGAGAAAGAGAAAGAGAAAGAGAAAGAGAAAGAGAAAGAGAAAGAGAAAGAGAAAGAGAAAGAGAAAGAGAAAGAGAAAGAGAAAGAGAAAGAGAAAGAGAAAGAGAAAGAGAAAGAGAAAGAGAAAGAGAAAGAGAAAGAGAAAGAGAAAGAGAAAGAGAAAGAGAAAGAGAAAGAGAAAGAGAAAGAGAAAGAGAAAGAGAAAGAGAAAGAGAAAGAGAAAGAGAAAGAGAAAGAGAAAGAGAAAGAGAAAGAGAAAGAGAAAGAGAAAGAGAAAGAGAAAGAGAAAGAGAAAGAGAGTTTCCTTACCGACTGGCGAAGGGTTTCCCTTTCATCGCTAATCAAATGTAGACACGTGCCTTCTTTCATACGCCCGTTTTTCCAACATAATCCATGCGTATGTGTGTGCGTCTATGTGTGGATACGTGTGTCTTCAACACCTGTCAGCTATTGCGGTTTTCTGTGTGCGGTGAACGGCCAAAGGGGAATATCCGCTTGACGTCCTCAAGCCCAGCAGGCGAAAGGTGCTCATACAGAATGCTAATGAGTGCTGATGGTCGCTTCCGTTCCCAACGGATGGTGAGTGCGTCCAGCTAAAAATACTCATCGCTGTTTATTCCAGCAGTTTGTAGAATGTAGAACCATTTCTGCCACTACGCTTGCATTGCGTGCAACGTATCCTTGAGACGTTTGAAAAAAAAATGCTATGTTGTGCGATAAGTGATTATTGAGAGGCGTGATAATAGCATGAGTAACGATTTTGCATTCATAATTGCACGTTTTGTTTGTGAAAAACCTATTAGATTTGGTTTAAATTTTAGTACGGAAACAAGGACTGTTAGTCACGACCGAAAACCGTTAAACTAATAAAATATTGTTTGCTTTAAAATTGTGTTTGTGAAGCTAATTCCAATTTGCAATAAGATTATTGGACATGATTCATTCCTCTTATTCATAACCTTTAAAACTAAGCTAAACATATCCAACGATCCCACACAGAATAAGTTTCAAAAAATAATTTGATAATTTTGGCATGATTCATTGGAGCAGCTGCTGAAGACTAAAGAATAAATCTCTTTGGTTCAATAAAAACCATAATAAAGTAATTGAATTTTTCTCTAAGCATTTGCATGGTTTAGATGTCTTTTCTAAGGATTTACCGGGTTTGTGGTAAAATTGAAACAACAGGCAATATGAATAAAGTTGCTGTTTTTGGTTGAGTTTATTGGAATTCTCCGAAATCATATTGAACAGACAATAATTGTTATTGCAATTTAACCCTTTGCTATCATTCGTGTTGGTTCACTTTCGGAAATAATTAACCATACGAAGAGACGTTCTTACTTTACTCAAACTGATTTAATGGGGCTTTTCCCCCCATTTCCCATGTGCGCCGTTTGGGTCTTTTTTTGTACCATGAAAACCGATATGCAATCAGGGCTATTTTCTTTGAAATGGTTTAATTAATGTATCCATTTATCTTCCGTTGTGATGAAGGTTAACGCTGTTGCTCTTTTTCTCGTAAAACTTATTTTACTTAATTATAAAACATAACAAATAAATAAATATAAAACCAAATGAAAATTAATAACCAGTAAAAAAAAAGGGAGGAACAACCTTAATTGTTCTCAGCCCATCAGCAGGAATTATTATTTTACTACAGATAAATACAACATATCAAACGGACAGCTTACTAGCGAGAGAATTTTGCCGTAAAGCGACTAAACGATCAGGTTGGCGGCATGCTCGGTGCGCTCTCACCGGTCCATTGGAGTTAAAGTCACTGGCGCCTACGTGATTTTGTCCATTGCAGGGGTTTTCTGAATTTTGTTGTATTTTATGCACGATAGCATATCATTCTATATAAATAAAGGCATTTTTTTTTATTCAAAGAGGACTTTTTCGGGACTTCATATAAAAATGTGTTTTTGTATAAATGCAAATGTGTTTTTGATTATTTATAAAACTCTTAAGTACAATAGTTAAGGGTAGCCCGTTGATGCAGACGACAACGGTGCCGGTCTTAACGCGGCAGGAACTGTGTTCAAATTCCATCCGGACCGTCCCCCCGAAGTGAGGACTTACTATCCACTGATTATCTATGTGGTATTGGTAAGTCTAGTACGTAAGTAGGTCGTTAAGCCAAGAAGAAGAAGCAGATGTACAATATTCAAACTATATGGAGGGATTAAATGCCTCATAGAGGATACTGATTACTCAAACAGGTGTATTTTCAGTAAGAAGACGTTTGAAAACCGTATTACTTTCAACTTTTATTTCTTTTTCTATAAGCAAACTACCATCCGATACCAGATTAACTTAAAAAAAAAAAAAAAAAAAAAAAAAAAAAACATGTAATTGATTATTCATGATTGTTCTACAAGGGTTTTGCTAAGGACATCAGTTTGTTTAAAAAGTCAATAATTTTTTTAAAATTATAGTCTCAACTTTAATTATCATGAATAAAAAGTAATTATAATAAAGTAGTAGCGTGGATGTGATCACTCAAGTGATCTTATGCCGGTGTGTCTACTCCTTGTACAATGATATAACAGCAGTTTGTCTGAATAGCTCCATAACTTGATCCATAGGCCATCATAGCACTCATAAATGAAAAAAGCAGTTTTGTAACCCAGTCTAGACCCCAAAAAAAAAAGGTATTGCAGTCGCTTGGGAATCTGATGCCAAGAAGAGACGAATGCCTGTCGTCAATTCGTGCAAAAATACTAAGTCGTTTCACCGTCGCTCCAAAACGTTCACACCAAGCAGTTTCAAAGCGACTAAACAACTTAGTACCACATTTGAGAACCCCTGCAAAACATACGGAGAGAGCGTCCGAGTAACCGATTACAGCGATCTCGCGCTCGGTTATGCTCTCGCGGTCTCGAGTATTTAATACATTGCGTATGAGTACGCCACTGTTAGTAGATGCGCAGTGATCGCGAGACGTTGGGCCAAAAACATACGCAAGTGTGTATGTGTTTTCCGAGATCTCGAACACGTACATCGATCGGTGGTGGAACAATAGTACGCAAATTTTCCAGTGTCCAGTGTTTCAAGCGTTCACTTTCCTATTTTTTCCTCCACACACACACACGCGCACGTTTGCCGGGTGTGTGCCGAGTGTATGGGTGCGTGAGTGCCGTTTGTTTTTTTTTGTCGCGTAGCCCTCGCCCTCGTGATAGCTTGTGTGTTGTGATAAACAGTGGTGACGGTGAAAGTCAGACACGGTACCAATTCGCCGAACGAGAACCACTACAGCTTGAGCACAGGGTGAAGGTTACTGGAGCACGGTTACCAGTCCCGGGAAGGCCTGTGTCCAAGTCCACGCAACCGATCAACCGCCGATCCGCACACAAGCAGTATGGCGCACCATCAAACCAACCGTACACTGCTTATCCTGCTTACCTTTCAGCTTTACATCGTCTCGGTAAGTGCGTGTGTGTGTATGTGTTTTGTTGTTGTTGTCTCGCGAGCGGACGCTCAACTCAGATGAGATCACAACCGCACTATCGAACCGTAAACGATTTGACAGATGGTGTTCAGCGGAAGCCAGACAGTGGGGGAAAAATTGTGCTCTCAGGTTTATAACAGGTTGGTGATAGTGAGCAGGAAACTGGAACGTGAGTTTTTAAGCTAAAGCCGCATCATCTGGCTCGTGGGGGCCTCGCAACAATTCGCGACAGGTAACACAGCCCAAGCATCAAACCGTCCCTGGCTGGCTGTGTCTGGTGGTGATAACGGAATTCGGCGCAGAGGCTTCTCCTTCCTTAGCTGCCGGATGACGTCACATAAGGCATCAGGCTAGATGCTGCAGTGAGAGATGATCTTGTTTTGCTTTTGTTCGCTCATCTCAGCTCTTTTCTCCCAAAACCGTGTCGTCGAAGCATTGTTTGTTTACACAAATGGAGCTCCATCTCACAAGATCTGATAGTCATCAATGTTGGATCCTCATGCGTACTCATGCGCTCTCGCTCGCTCGCTCGCTTTCTCGTTCATCGTTATCTGTGGCTTGATAGTCGTCTAGCAAAGTTTTAGGCAAACCTGCCCCAAAACCGTGACACTCGCTCAGCTGTTCCGTATGTAACGCATGTGCTAGGTTGGAGGAACTCGCGGCACTGCTCTTACCAAAAAGCATGTTACAACGTCAATCCAATTTCCCACGGGCTCCTACACATTGCAGTGATTCCAGTGCTCTCTTCCTACGCTCTTTGGCGCAAATCTCTATTTACCAGCACAGACTGTAACTGTGTTGTTTCGAGATCAAGCAAGATCGTCCAGCCGTGAGTTGCGCAAAGCGTCGCCGTTGCCTCTCGTCAGGCCGAACCGATCGCTTGCACAAAATAAAGACCGTACAAACCGTATGACGCAACGGTTTTTCGGCCGGCTTGAGACAGCTGCCGCCTAGATAAGCAGCTTAGCCGGACCTGGGTAGGGATGCCGGGTTGCCGCGAACGCTTCGGCATAATAAGTGCGCCAAATGATTTAATCGGAACGCCGAGTTACACTCGAAACAGCGTGCAATCAGTACTAGCAGTGCAGTGAAGCGCACCATCCATGAATCATTGCGTCGGTTAGAGGGGTTTTAGAAAGCTTAGAATGAAGCGACGGCTAACATTGTTTGCAAACCGTGCGACACGTTCCTGACAGTCGGATATCGTTTGTAGCGGTGGAGGCATGTAAACAAAATTCGTGTGGCGTTTTGAACTTGAAGCCGGGACTTTCCAAACGGGCCTCTCCCCTTAACAAAATATACACTCACACACCTCGGCCCCGGACAGGAAGCGATACGAACGGAAGAGCAGCTCGAACAGTGATAGTGAAACCGGGCGTGGTGTTGGATGGACAGATCCGGTGTATATATTTTGTGTGAGGCATCGGTCTTCCCCTTCTTCGCCAGGCCAATGAGCAAATGAGCGTGCCGCGAACGTGTGCCTTTGTGTTCCAGATATGTACGTATCGAAAAATGGAAATAGCGTGTAACTTCCGCATGAAACCCTCACGCGCGGGGGGGTGGCGAGCACGCACTGGACAGGGGTTTGGGAAATCCCGGCAAACATCAGCATTCGTTAATGCGCTCAGCGCGAACACTCAATACACCTGTTACCTGGTGATGCGTTCTCGATGTTCTGGAAGCCGCAAGAGGCCGTAAAGGATTAATAATTTGGATGTCGATCCAGCGAGACGAATGCAGCTGTAGATGGAGCGAGTATAGGATCATCCATAATTGGAATCCACATTAGCTGGAAGTTCACTATCACTTCCCATGTATACAAGAAACCCGAATTTTTCGTTTCGGACGTAGTTCAGCTTATTATAACCTAACAATCAATCTCAACAGAGTGTTAGAGATCTGTATTCGATTGTTTGAATTCTGAAGCATGAAATTGAAGGTCCAAACCAGAGATGTCTAGCAAGAATACAAGAGAAATTGAAACCAAAATGGGCAAGTTACCGATACCAAGAATAGTATCTCGATAACTTCCCCGTAATGAAACCTCATCAAACTAGCAAGGAAATATGGATGCTGCCTAATAACTCATGATCGCTAAACTATGCTTTACTATGAAATTCAATGGGTTTCTGTTACGAAGAGTATGTTTGAAGAATTGAAATATTTGATTACGATCAAATTATCTTCAAGATATCTCGTTAAACCTTTGCAGAGAAAAAAGTTAGTTCACAAAGATTATAATACTACGTTCTAATGTGAGCACTTCATACCAAATAAGATATTAGGTGCGCAAATAAATAATGGCCGTTTTTTCATAAGTTTATTTTTACTCGTGGCATTTTTATTTGTAGAAATTGGGTCAATCAAAGTATTGACCATTATTGTTTACTACTTTCTTCCACCTTTCGTGTAAAGCGCGGATTCCTTTTCGGAAAAATGATACGTTTTTCGATGCAATCCAGGTATCCAACCAATTCTGGATCTCTTCATAGGACGAGAGAACTATTCGCTAATCCATGTGCCATGGATCGGAACAGTTGAAAATCTGATGGTGCCAGATCCGGTGAATAGTTTTTCACAGGTTGCGCAACATGTGACCGAGCATGAGTATTCTGGCCGTTTTTCACGCAGTGCTCGGCTCCAGCTCATCGATTGTTTCCAGTAGCGTTCACCAGAGATTGTTACTCCCGGTTTCAGAAGTTCGTAGTATATGACGCAGAGCTGGTCCCACCAAATACTCAGCATAACTCTCGAGCTATGGATGTTCGGCCGATCTGATGATGTTGGGGTTTGACAGGGGGATTCCCATGATTCTTTGCGCTTAGAATTACTGAACAAAATCCACTTCTCGTCTCCCGTCACGGTTCTGTGCAGGAACCCATTTCCGTTGTGCCGCTGGAGCAGCGATTCCCTCATGAAGAGTCTGCGTTCAATGTCCCGCGGCTTCAACATGTGTGGTATTCATTTGCCCTCCTTTCGAACAAGTTACACCAAGCACGGCTGCAGGCTCTTCTTGCGTTTGACAGTGATTATCTTCCAGTAAAGCCGTCAATTCTTCGTCGACGAACGTTGTGGTTTGAACATCCTCCACGGCGAAATCAACCAATCCCGACACCTTGTTTCACTTAGAGCAGCATCGCCGTAAACACTCGAAAGCTCTCGATGGCGCTTATCAGGCTCTAAATCAGCCATTTTCAAGAACTAGGAACTTTTACTCGCACGAAATAATCACTGATCTGTTCACACAGTTTGTTTATGTCATTCTCGAACTTGATTTATGACGTTTGTAAACGTCATAGTCCTCAGTGGCTCCATCGATTTCAAAACGGCCATTATTTATTTGCTGACCTAATATATCAACACTATCACACTCCTCGCAGAGACTTGGGGGATGTTGAGAAACAAATTCCATTTATAGTCATCCCGTAATCCTTTGCCGACGCTTCCTTTCGTCCTTCGCTGTGCTCTTATTTGGCCATCAGTTTCACCAGCAATTGACCGTGTCGCTGTTACTGAAACCGTCAGAAATCACCGGGAATCGTCAGGAAGCAGCACAATCTGGGATAATCTGAAGTTTGTTTGCATAAGCATTCTCACCGTGCGGACCCTCTGATGGAGGAGAGAAAAAACAACAGCGAAAAATCCACAACGCTACTTAAGCGCTCACCATAAGTATCTCACCATGCATAAGAAGGATCCGGATGAGGTGTCAGCAAAGATGCATCCGTTATACTGCAACCTCACCCGTGCATCCCGCGCTGTCCAGCACAATGTACCTCCCTGTTCACGACCAACCTCAAAGGGCACGCCGAGCGCCAAAGCGGAAATTTAACTACACCGTCCCCGGTTTCGCACCGCACCGCGTACCCTAATCCCTCGCCACGTTGCATGTTTATTCAATGATGGAAAACTTACCATCCCCGTTTAAAATGGTAACACCTAGCCAGCTTTTCCTGCTCCCGGTCGTTAAAGTGGACCACACAGGACCGTGGGTTCAATTAAAAAAAAAAAAAAAGAAAAACAAAAGTGATGACCCAAGCCGAAAACAAACCCAGTGCAGATTCTGGAGCTTGAATTAGACTTAGTTATTTTTAGTTTGCATCCCACACCGAGCGTTTATTTCTCATTTTATTGTTGAACCATTCTACGCGCACAAATTTATGCACACTTGATGCGAATACGCGTAACTCGGCAAGAGTTGGAAGGTGTTTTTTTTTTTGTCTCTCGGGCCGGCGATGTGACCAGAGACGAAGAAAAAATATGCAGCTGATGAGAGCAGACATCGGATCTTCACGAGAACCCTTGTAGAAGGTAGCGTTTTGGGTCGTTATTAAGTTCATGCGAAGCACACTGTGCTCAGTTGGGCAGTTTTTGGTACTCGTCGGGTGATGTTTTTGCTCTGAGAGTTACAACGAAGTTAAGCAAATTATTCATCAATATTGCAGTGTGCGGATATTTCCGTAAAGAATTTAAAGGGTTAGCCAGGTTCAAAAAGTAGGACTGAATAGCACACAAAGGTTAAAAGTACTGTTAAATATTCTGGAGATTATGCGAAGTCCTGTTGAAGGGCCAGAGAAGAACTGCAAGTCCCTGTGCGCTTCAATCACATCTCCAAATGTTTTGATCCTGTGGATAGTGTAGCTAGAATGATGGACTTTGTGCTCTTTGTGCTTTAGACTATTGTACCCAGGTAAAATAAACCCCTGTACTCTACATTCCGCATGCAGCCTTGCAGCATATTTTTCAATTAACCCACAACTTCTGGCAAACTTTGATGGTGTGCCCAAACATTCCATCGCACCCAAAGGGAAGCGTACAGCAAGGTAACCAAACAAAGTGTATGAAAACTGTACGGTTCCACCAACGATCCAGTGTACTCTGTATGCTTCTACAAACACAGACACACACACACCCACGTGCAACCCTAACGGACCCATTTCCGGGGCTCCAGTTTTCGCCCGGGTGTCATCGATACGGTGCACTTTGACATTTTTCTAAACTGTTGCCCAACTATCGTATGGTACCGTGGCGCAATGCAGACATTACCGAGAATTCTAATGCGGCAAGGGTGGAACAACTGTCGGCGTTTGGTAGCGGCAGTAGGATTTGTAAGAATATTTTCCAAACATTTCTGAGAATCGGTACTATTGTACGCGTTCGGTAAAACTTTAATCCACCAACGAACGATCCGTTCTGCTCACCACGTCCGAGAAATTCTAATATCCCGGAAGTGTGAGCGCGCGCGTGAGGTAAACGGGGGCACAGTAAATTTGTAATTCATTTGCAATGTCAGAAGGTGCCCATAGACGTCATCGCTAGGTGTCAGCTGTTAAACGCAGGCGAGCAGTATAATGCATCGTACTGATAAGCGACAGCAACACGAACGTCCGAAACTGAACCCATTTCTGCCGAATGACGTTATTCTACCCAGTATCCAATAGCAGGGTGATTCATACTGGTTCTCTCCCTCTGCTTCCCTGCAGCTCCACGCCATACCACAAACGTTCGGGCCACTGGTGCGCGATCGTGCGATCCGTCGGCAAACGTCCGAGGAAGATTTGAACGCCAATATCGAGAGCATCTATCGGAAAGACTTTAAGACGACCACTAGCCCAGCGAAGGGTCAGCATGTCGATGAGGTGGAACCGTCCCCAACGGAGCTTGTGGCGCGTTCGGTAAGTCGGCTATTGCGTTAAGCTGTAGTTATACACGTCTCGATTGAACTCTTTGAATCTAGGACTTCAAACAACTTCTTGAATATGCTTTCCACAGCACGGAGGTAATAGCGCGCGCCCTAGACGTCCCATCGACAACAACGAGCAGAACGCGATGGTTTACGTGATACGTGATGCGGAGGGCAAACTGGTACCAAAGTTCGCCAATCCACAGCAAGTATCAACGACACCGTTGCCCCCACCAAAGCCCGCACTAGTCTCATCAACCGATGAAGAGCCCCAGTTTGTACTCAAGCGTAAGTAAGCTCCAAATATTAATCCCCTGTGCCATCATTAAGTCTGGGACCTATGCTTTATTTGCCAGTCGCAACACCCGCGAGCAACGAAACGGTAACGGAGTACGATGATCCCGCCTTCACGATCGACTCCTACCCGGAAAACTATCCGTTCGCGCAGATCGAACGCATCCTGCACGACTATCGGGACAAGTATGAAGAGATGTTTGAGAATCGGTTCAAACGCGAACCACTGTCAACGCGCATTAACAGCGAAGCGGACAAGTATCTGTGCAGCTCGGTCGCTCACGTCGAGTATCCAACGTACGATCCGAAGCAGAATCTGTTCATCGTTAATGTGAAGGGATTCTATCAACCGGTAGTGTTCGAGACATGCAGGTAGACATTTTTTGGCAGCAGTACGCTACGCGCACCCATCTGCGATCTGTGCTTACATCTGTAATTTGTTGATATCCGTTTTCCCATTGTAGTCGACCGAACATGACGTGCAACAAGAGTGTCAATACGGCGTTCAACTACGAGCTGGTGTGTGAGCAGACCTTCCGAGAGTACAAACTGTTCGTCCACTCGCCGCAGGATAAAAACAAGCTCATGTTTGTGGACGTCGAGTATCCTGCCTGCTGCAAATGTGCGCAAGTCCTATCCAAATCGAAGCAGTAAACATGATCTCGGAACTGGAAACACTGTTGCCCCTAATGCCATAATGCCCTAACGAGCGAGCGTGCCAGTGTCGTGTGCTATATAACTATAAAACGTGATGCTTTAGAAGCGATACGGTCTGACGATGCTAATCCAGTGCTGGAAGGATACGGCCCTTCCCCAACCTTCTGCTCGATGCGCTTGCAGTGTGATCTGTGTTTTTGTTAATGTTGCCTTTCTACTGTCTTGTTCTTGTTGGTGTTTTACTAATGAGTGCCTTGTTACCGCGTGTAGCAACACTCCCTACAACGCCAGTTCACACGTGTGCTCTCAACAGATTCGCATCCGCTTATTGCTTATGCGCTTCGCACAAACTAAACCTTGTCATTCGGCGGCGGTGCTTCGTTTTATTATCAGGCTTCAGATATCATGTGGTATGGAGGGCCAGCAGGGTTGCTACTAGCAAATGTTAAAGCAACACCCATTAGCTGCCCGTTACCACAACTCTCTTATTGACTAGCATTTAGCAGTACCGTTGTTGCGAATTAAATGTTTGTGTATAATGTAGTGCAAGCCAAAAAATATAGTAAACCCATTCTTGTCTAATAAGGTTGCGTTCTTTTTTTTTTTTTGTATTCATAAGTCGTATTGGCTATTCATCGCCTGCCGAACTCTGCAAAATCCACAGTCTACAAATCCCAATGCAAAACCATTCATTAAGCATCGCATCCAGCAAACCGGTTCTCTGGCCTCATCGATACAACCTGTTGCGCAATGGACCTGATGCTGGCTGCTTTTGCTACGACCCGCTTGTAACACTCGTACATGAAGCGTGGGAAACGTGCAATATCATCTTGATAATGAGCAACGGCATTATCGACGGTCAATAGGTTACCTTCGAAAAAGCCAGCGGAGCAAGTAACTCGAACGAGCGTACGCCGGACCTCAGGATTGTTTGCTGGTTTGCCTACCATCATCCATCCTGAATCGAAACGATATCAGCAACTGTATCATCAACACGTAAAAGTTTCAACATCGCGCGACTTCCGTGACGTTGCTTTGCGACGAACGCGCATTCGTACGCTCCTCTATCGAGCGTATCCACGACCATCCCGGCGGCATCTGTTTCGTGCGGACGGTGCAGACTTACTGCCGGGGCGATGTATGGTGTGCAGTTGCAAAGTCCCGAAGTACAGCCGAAACGTAAGACCGTGCTGCGCATGGCCCAGCACGTTACATTCAAATTGCGAGACAGGATACACCGGATGTTGCAATGCCCGAGGCATGCTGTCAGTTTTGGGAGGAAAGGTTTATAGTAAGTGTGTTGGTAGAAATCCTGGATCAAGGATAATATTATGGTTTGTTTTATGGTTGATTTATAGGAGTTTTGAGAAGAGTCCACCAGGGCGAGATACACGATGCCGGTTCTCAGTGCTAATAGACGAATTTTGGACCCATCTTGGAGAAGGGTTTCAGAACATTTCCTAGCGTTAGATGGGATTTTTTATTCGGCCTCTCCGAGCTTAGCCTAGGAACCTGCGCGACCATATCACTCTCCATGAGTGGCTGATTAAATTTCCCATGACTTCAATGGCATGAAGTTCAATCAACTATTTTGGTATTGCATCCCCTTGTACGGCGTAGAATCAAGAAGGGCGTAGACATCAGTCCTCAATCAAGGTATAATTTGCAGTTCTCACTGACAGGTTTTCATGACAGTTCCTGTAACTTTATCTTTCAGAATCGTGCAACACTGAGTAAGGTAATTATGTCCAGCAATATCTGAAAAAAAAACTCCATTCATTTTGTCTTCTACACTGCTAGGAAAGCAACACTGGTACATGCTTTAAATGTAACCCATTTGTGTGTCTAACATCATCCAGAAATAGATATCTTTTCCGTTACGGCTAAAACTATTCAACTTATTCCCATAGAGCTAGTTATCCGTCTCCTATCATTTCAAAGCTTTACCAAAGGGCTTACTTTGAAAGCATGGTTTGTAAGCCTTCAACTTGGATGTAAAACTGCTGTGTGTGTGTTCAATGTGTGAGTGGAAAAGGTTTCAGACTTGCGTTTGAAATGTTTCATAACAGGAAATCCGACCGACATGTTATTTGACAGGGATGCACACACGAGCTGAGCAGACAATCGTCGAAAGAGAGCGCAAAGTTTGCTCCAGTAATCCTGTAAAGTGAATGTTTTAAAAGTAAAGAAACATTCCACCTACTCCAGTCTTAATCAATACGAATAGCTCTCTCACCCGACACGTGCGCCCTCTAGCGGCCTTCTTTCATAAATCATTCGAATTCAAATTCTCCAACGTTGTGTACTTCATTTGACAGTTTGATTTTATTTCCTGGCGAGTACCAACAATGGCGTACTTTCGGATAAACAAAAAAAGTGTTTCCATGAAGCCATTTTGATGTCTTTTTTTAAGAAGCCAGCCACACCATTGAATGTGATTTGCTTCGCTTTTATATGTGTATGTGTTTTTGTTAAATTTTATTTACAACAACATTTTGTTTCTTAATTGTACAACATTTCATCTGTTTTTTATTGATTTTCTTGTCCGCCATTTTCTCCTACGCTTGGCAGAGTTTGCTGTCAGCTAATCATAATAATAATAGTAATAATAGTACAATTTTTTTGTTGTGCTTTTGTTGTGTTTTTGTAATATTCTTCGGCTGATGCTGATGCTAGCTACGCAAATTTGCGAAACACCACCTTACTATTAGCAGTGAGAACAAATACGAGATGCTGTTATGACAGTACGATAAGGATCTTTTCTGTTTTCGGAATCATTGCATTCTACAACTCAAAAGAGGCGTTGGGAGGTGTTTGTCGCGTGGTAGGATTTGGGAATGATTTGTTTTCTTCGTATCAGTGTTGTGCGTGGTTGTGCGTAAAAACGTCAGACAACTGATGGAATCGTACAACAAACGGGCAGGAGTTCCTTCAGTTGTCTGCCAGCCTTCGACGTTGTTTTACGCACAAACCGGGGGTTTTTTTCCGCGAGATCAACGAAACGTCAAACCGGGTTGCCATGTAAGTAACAGCACAACACCTAATGCATCTCTTCTGCCTGACCTGTCCACCTTGACATCTAGCCTACAGGCTTCGAGGATTCATCGGGATTCTTTTTCGGGAGTTGTTGAAACCGGAAGATGGAGGATAGGGAGGTAGGATTTCGGAATCCGGACAATGGAAGGAAACAAGAGCGGTGCAAAAGACGGAGCCAGCTTTACGTATCCAGATTACAACTGTTCACCTTTTACCAGCTGCTGTTCGCTGCTACCGCTCGACACCGGTACGGCACCGAAGCGTCCTCGTTTGCCCAGCCGCGGTCCGAACCACATGCCACTGTTTGCTCCCGAACCTCCGGCACGCTTGACGATGCTCTGCTGCTGCTGCTGAAGGTTGTGGGCAGCCTGCCAGTAACGGGCGGCGGCCATCGCCAACTCCGACTTACCCGAGCGGCCTACGCGCGGGAAAGGTACCAAACCCTGTCGCTTCATCTCCTTCATTGGGTAATCTTCTGTTTGAGCGTGTGTCACAAATAAGCCAGAGAAATGGGAAAGCAATTGAAATATGTTGTGGCGCTGAAACTGACTAGCTGCAATACCATACCGTAATCTTCGCCAGTCTCCAATGGTAGCATGGCGGACGATTCCCAGTCGAGAGTCATCTCCGGATCGCTCCGTCCGACGCGAGGAAACGCAAACAGACCAACGGTAGGACCACGCTTATTAATACGTCCATTAGTCTCAAACTCTGACGCTATATGTGAGGAAAGAGAGAGAGAGAAAGAGAGAGAGAGAGAAAAAAAGTGAGAAGCAAAAAGAACAAAGGCGGACACAGATTATAACACACAGCCACCTACAAAATGGCGGTCCCTTATCACCTAACGCGTTCGTACGGTAGCGCTCCGAGCGATTGGCTATTATGTTTCGAGAGGTTGGAAAGTGATAATTGATAATGACATTCACGCACCCTTGTTCTAGATCTCATCCCCGCGTTTCAACCCCTCAAATTACGCGTGGCGAGATATTCGCTTGAGGCCTTCCGTTGGCAAATGTTGGCAGTGCTTTCATGCTTTCGCAGTGCTTGCGGGTATGCTGGCGTTGAGCGTGTTGTTGCCATTTCCGTACCGAGCCGTGCGAGTCGCCGCTCGTGCCGTTTCGCTTCTTCCTGCGTTTGCATAATGTTGCATGCCGAGGATCTCGATTTGCCATAGAATTAATATCGTGTCAACAACACGCACTCACCGCGCTTCCAACGTCTTTTGTCGGTAAGCTTGTCCGGCAGGCTAATTCCTGTCTAGGGAAGGTTCGGTGAGATGCGGGTTGGCATTGTACGCTAATAAGCTCAGTTCCAATTGCTGTCATTGCACATTCCCGAACAACGCGGGTTGTTGTAATGATTTCATGAGTACATTGTGTGAGATTTAGAGAAGAAATATTGAATAGAATTTTAATTTGAATAATTTAATTCCTTAGTTATTGTCACTGTAACAAAACAAAAAACTCTTTGAAAGACACTCAGGACAGAGTTTGTCCTGTGTATGACAAACAGCATTTTTCAATTTGATAAATGATTAGCTTAATCTCACCTGTAAGTCAAACTTTCTTGGAATTTTTTTTAGTTTTTTTGCCAAGACGGACAAAAATACTGACAGAAACAAATAATTTTCTTCGTAGTCTGTAAATTAAAAATTTCAATATTCAGATACCTTTCTCGCCTAGAAGAGCAGCGACATTAAACTTGCATGTAAATCTTTAATTGGCGAGTCTTCGTTTTTGCTAATACTCGGCATACAAATTTTCGTCTTCAAATTACGAGATTCGATACACCTTCGCCCGGGATGGCTGTCCTGCACGCTAACAAAGTGCCTACACTAGCCGACCCTTTCGGCTCACGTTGCTTCGAACTAAAACACTGCAGTATGCATTAAAAAAAATGCAAAACGAACCTTAAAGTGTTTGTTTGTGCGTGTGTACACAATAGATAGTAAAATAATAATTTGCAAGAAATAATCATTATATTCTTTCGCTCTTTCTCTCCCTTTCGCTCGTTCAATGTCCATCATGACAGGGCTTCACATTTTATATCGTTCACCCTCAACCCCACGCCCGCCATAATTCGATTTGCCCGTTTTGTTTTCCTTACATTATCACTTTCCCATCCAACAGCCCAAGATCAAACCCATATTTCATCGTCTTAAAATTGTGCCCTCCCTCCCGACCATCCTTCCTAGGCGGCGAAGCACGCTGGGCAAACAGTCGTTAACCGTTTGGCGCGCGCGTATCTTTTTGAACTACTCACCTTCGGCCTGGCACTGCTGTAAGGTGGCGCCCAGTAGCACCAATGCCACGAATGCCACATACACCGGCGACTTTACTTGCGAGCTGGCCAACATTATCGGATAAGATCTTGAGTTCCAATCTGCACACAGTCAGTCACACACACACACACACACTCACAAAGACTGGCGCACACACAAACACACTTGAGTATGGGTGGTTGGGATGGGACACCAGCTTTCTAGTTGGTGGCAGCAGCGATGATCGATGGGTTGAATGTTGGAATGGTGGTGTACGTGGGCCCTTTTGAGGGGGGGAAGGATGATGAGAACGATCGTCCTGTGTTATCCTGCTACGGTCGGTCAGCCACTGACGGTTGCGAGTTGTGTTGTGTCGACTGGACTGGCCAGCCGGGCGTCTTTTATACGCACGAACCAGGATCATGCACCCGCTGGACGGTTGAGCGCATGTCACGAGGTTATCCTTCTTGCTTGGGCGATAGCGAGTCCTGCCGTTCCGCTACCTGCATCGCCATCCCGCCATCCCTTCAAGGGATGCTGTTCTGCCACATCTGCCGGCCCGGACATTCATTCTAAATCCTGGCTCACCTTCGTAATTTGCAAAACACTGTTTTCTCCTTCCGCAAAGGATTCACCCAAGTAACAGCAACGAGCCGACAGGTGACGTGCAAACAGCTTTTTGAATGGTTTGATTAGCACACTGGGCAAACTTTTTGCATTTGCAAACCCCAGCAGGCATCTAAACGGTCACCCTTGGGATTCTGTTAATCGCTAAAACCCCTGCTGGAAACCCCCCCCCTTTCCCCCCCCCCCCGCCTCCCACAACGGGGCTCATGATTGCTTCATTAGGTGTGCCCGAATCCCATCGTTACTGGATCGAAGGAATGCATCGCAAGACATCGCGGACAGCAGGTATCGATTTAAAAAACTAAAATAAAGTACAAATGAAATCTGCTCCCTGCCTCTTGCGGCCCGCCAGCAAACTTCTTCACCCGGGTCACAATTGAAACAAATGCGCAGCGATTAATTTTCGTTCAGTTTCACACGGACGCTTCCTTCGCACGGGGAAGATGCTAGAGGGCGCTCTGTTAGTGACAAACGCACACATCATTCACTTGGTGCTGGTGCTATTTTTAATGCTCCGTGGGCATTAAACCGGTGTAACCAATAGGGTCCGTGCCGTGGTCGGGCAGGGCGTTAAAGTATTTTTAAAAATCAAACAGACCAGCCCGGTTTTTGCTTTAAGCAGCGAACGAAAATCTCGTGGAAAAAAAGGCGTCAACAGGTCTTCGCTTGCACAAAAATGGTGGTTGTCTGCTGAGGGATGGCCACTCGAGTGTGCTTGAAGTTGAGCTTAGGAAGCGAGTGATGCCGCTATAAGAACAGATTTGGGCAGCAGCGTTAATCGTTCGTTGATTCGTGATTTTAATTGCTAATCTGTCGGATAAGAGCCACTGATTTCGCAAACAGCAAATCAAATGTGGGTCAATGAGAGCGATTAAAGATGTAAATCAGTAGACAAAAAGGGCAAGACAATGTTTTGTGTTTTGGATTTCGTTGATAGAGCAAAAAATAATTGCGAGTTCCTATCGGGATTCTGGGCTCTGGAGTCAAGAAGGTGGGAACTGTTTACTGGAAGAAACGGACACTGATATCTTCTCCAACACCACTTAAGAAAGGTAGGGCTGTCCATTTCGTCCAGAGAGCAGGCTCCAGAAATTCTTCTTCTTCGCTTCTAAGGTCATGCCGGCCATCGAAATGGCTTACTAGACTGCCGATACCACGTAGTTGGTTAGTCCGGATGGGATTTGAACCTGCCGGTCCTGCCGTATGAAGACCGGCGCCGCTGTCGGCTACTCCACCGGGCCACTCCAGAAATTACAACAACCATAGTAGTTCATCTCAGAAACCCCTGCATGAGCCTGAGGAATCGTGCACTTAATCTAAAGAGCAGCGTCCAGGAATGGCGGAAACATTACTATCTCATCTCCGAAAATCCTGCATGACAATCGGTAGCTTATCGATTATCCATATGTCAATGCAATGTAACAAACAACTCAAGTACATCTACACGTTTGCATCTAACTTGTACGCTATATTCATCCGTCTAACTTTATTGAAGGCATTACCACAGTATATTCGGTCACGCAGCAGCAAAACACGGGGACTTGGCTGGCGGAGGGAACGCGTGTTTGGTGGCAGATACATTTAAAAACGGAAATACACCTAATGCCTAATACGTGGCAATGTTAGCACAAAACTGGCCTGTAACATTAATTAATGCATCCATGCGCTATAGCTTAGTTCCGAAACTACATGCTCCTGATGCAACCACCATCTTCAACACCAGGCCCTTGATTGCTGATTGTTGGTCTCTTTTGCTGCGTTTTCTTTCCTTGGTACGTGACTACGAGAACCCGCTCCCACGCGGCCAGTGCTTCACCAGTGTTTGGATGGGTTTTTTTTTTTTTTTTGTCAAAAAACTGTCCACTCAATCTGCAAATGGTGCAATTATCGACAAAGCGTGCCTCGGGAACGCACACTTACCTGCCGATTGGTGTCGAGCGTAGTGGAATGCGGAAAGGAAGAGAGAAACGACTAGGCTTTGGGGCTTCACTTAGACGAGAGAGGGAGACACAGGGACGAGGGCATAAATTTTGCGGTAAGATAATTTGGATGACCGAAACCGTGTACGTGCGGCTCTTTGGGTCGCTAACGTTTGCCCGCTTTTGGTGACGTCCGGTGCGGTGAGCACACAGGAAAAATCGATAGTGCACAGCGGGCAGAAGCGCGGTGGTGCCTTGCGGGATGGGAGATTGCTTGACGTTCGCCCCCAAAAACGGGAGCAAGCCGTCTGCATCTCAGGCGAGTAGGACGAACAAAGGAAGAAACCTCGGTTTATTTATTCCATTCAAAGTACAAAACAAACAAATTATCACTAATTAACGAGCTAAGCGGCTTTGAATTGCTCCACCACCAACGACAGGTACGGGACGACAGACACACACACACATACACACACACACACAACAAGCAAATGGTGGAGGGGGTGGCGATCTAAAGTGGACCAAAACCGCACGCGAGCGAAATAGGTCCTTTGCTGGACCAACTTTCTGGAGAGAGGGAGCAGATAGGGTGCCGAACTCTAGGAACTCTACGGCTGTGAAGGAATGGCGGTGAGAAGGCGTGATGGGGTGCGGTACCGTGATAATAGCAACAAATATGGCAGCCAGTACCCGCAAATCCATCAACGCAACCGTGCCTAGATCCAGCCGCCCAGGTTACGGCCCGTACTCTTAGATTTGCCACGATTGGAGGGCGATGCGGCCGGTCCGGGCGTATCTTCGGTGCCCGTAGGAGTTGGGCTGAGCGTGAGCCGTTCCGGTGGTTTGGCCGATGGTGATACCACCTTCCGGCGCGATTCCGTCGACTTGGTCGATCCCGTGGGCGAGAGTGTGTCTTCGGGCGCGGACTTTGCAGCGGCTTCTTTCTCCCCACGCTTCGGTGTTGGTGGTGATGGTTCCTCCAACTCCGGCACGGGATGACGATCCAGGGGCGGGCTGTGTGGTGGAATCGGTGACACTGGGCGCTCCGGGATCGGTTCCGCCGGTGGCGGTGGACTGGCACAGGCCGGTGTGTCCGAACGCTCCTCATTGGGATCCTCGATAATGGGCGATCGGACACGTACCTTCGGTCGCTGCTCGACTGCTCGCACCTCTTCCACCGGCTGGTGCTGTGGTGAATCGGATTCGTCCGGCTTCGGTTCCTCGACAGTTACCGTTGCCTTTGGTGCATCATCGCCCTCCGATTGCTTTGCTGGTGGCTGCTCACCATCTCCACTACCATCAAGAGTCTGTCAAACAAACAACCAAACATTCGCTGAGTTTATTGCAAATTCCGTGTAGATAGCATGGAGCCTAGGCTTTGGTCTTTGGACTACTCACGCTTATCTTGTCCTTCATATCGACCAAATTCTTCAGTGAGCTACGCTTCCACGATTGGCGCCGCTCGTTCTCGAACGAGGTTGTCTCACTGCCACCAGCAGCGACGTCTGCCGCATCCTTCTTCATCTTAGTGGTCATAAACTTGACGTACGCAACGCGCGTTACCGGCGTTACCTCCGACAGCTTCGGATTGTACTCGACCAAATGGTCCGTATCCATCTCGAGACCCTTGTTCGAGTTGTCGAGGATCTGCTTGCGCAAACTTTGCCGGCTGCGGCGCATGATAGCTTCCGTCGAGTTGCCGATAGGATCACGAGCAACCGTGCTGCGGCGTACCAATGCATTCCAATCCTCCGGCTTCCTGTGTTGCGTAAATGAAGGAGGGAGGGTCTACTTTAGCAAAAGAACACTATACTATCGATAAAACCGTCCCAGCTACATACTTTTTCTTCGTGCTCGACTTATTGCCAATTGCCTTTGCGATGGTGCTAAAGACATCCGCCGGTTTTTCGGTCGGTGAGCTGAACGTATCTTGCAGTATACCTTCCACGAAACCAATCTGGAAGTCCTTCAGTATTCGTCGTTCCATGACGCGACCCTTCTTGCCAGCAACTGTAAGAAAGGGTGTAGAAGTGTTTTTGAAGCCACAGTTACATCTTCAACTTCCTTTGCTGCACGAAGCCTTGCATCCACTTACTAGCATTCTCGTTCGGCTTCAGGTTCGGTGTTCGCATGCCGTTCTGGTGCAGTATATCGATAAGCTCGTACCGCAGCGTACTAATGTCCTGCCGGATCTCCATCACGTCGTCCTCGGTGATACCGAAGTCATCACGCTTCCGCTGCTCGGCGGTAACGTAACGCCGCACAAGCAATTTCATGACGTTCTCGTGCCGCCTTTGGGCTTTTTCGCGATTCCGTTTCTAACCGTCGAATGTGGGAGTTGTACCGTAGTGCGAGAAGAAAAAAAAACATTGGTTGGGGAAAATGAAAACCACACATAAACTTGGTGACGTTTATAGCCCGCAGCGAATCGGAATACTAAAGGACATGGTGGAAAAGAAATAATAATCAAGTCATCCTGTATGCATGTAAGTTCCTCGCCGGCTGGTAGCGTTCTTTGCAACATTCTGCCCAAAGGCAATATGTTTCTTGCCGTTCCTTTTCTCGCCAACGCTTGTCCCTCTAATTTCCGACCCCGAACTGATCCTTTCAACATGTTTGCGTCCGTTCGGTGCCATACAGCACCGGACCGGAGGATTATTAAATTTAGTCAACTTACAATAATGCTCGTTGTGGACCGCTTGTCATTGGAACATTTGCATAGGTTGGTAAAGTTTTTGATTGACGGGAATAGATTGAATGGTGGCGGTAGCGTATCACCATCCTCAAAGTAGCTCATCCACAAGCGTGACCGGGCAAACTTCCACTCCGTATCGGAACGCTCCTAAAAGAAATCGAAACAACAACAACAATTTGCACTGCTCACGTCGCAAACACCTACAACGTGTCCATTACGTACGGAAATGATTTGGTAGGAGTTGCTCATCATGGCAATCAGCATATTCAGCAGCACGATGATGTTGATCACACTGTACGAACCGAACATTAGCAGCGCCCAGAAGCGCGTAAAGCTCTTGATGCCGCTCAGCTCGAACGCCATCAGATCGACCAGCCCGAACGAGGCCCAGAACAGCGACTGGGACGTTTCGAACAGGTTGGCAAACCGTCTCCATATAGCGCAAGCCTTCTCATTATTATCAAAGTCCGGCAATCCGCTCGGCAGATGGTAGCACTTGTTTTTCTCCAGCACCGCATAGTACCAGAGCAGCTGGTTCAGCCCACAGCCGAACGCGAACAGTACCAGCGTGTAGATGAAGAAGAACTTGATGATGTCGATAATCATACGGCCGAGCGATACCTGCAGCGGCCCAAGATGGGGATTGATCGAGAAGATGTGCACGAGCTTCAGGAAGGAGAAGATCATGCCGGCAGCGAACGCACCCTCGGACAGTAGCATCGGATCGAACGGGTCCCACTGTTCGCGCGGATACCAAGGATTCAGGCCTGCTTTAGCGTCGCGCTGTCATGGTGAGTATATGTGTGGGATGAGCAATACAAAACAATTCCATTAGATAGCGCTAGAAGCAGCTCGCTGCTCCAAAACTTACCCAAACCGTGTACCAGGAGGTGAAGCGCAAACTCATCCACACGATGTAGAACGTGTTCGAGATGAAGTCGACGATGTTCCAAAGATCGGACACGTACTCCATTAGTCCATCGTTCCAAAGTGATTTCATCTCATGCCATATCAAACCTTGGGACGATCAGAACAAAAAAGCAGGGCAAATATATCACTGAGGCATTCTACTACAGGTGGTGCCGACATACTTATGATGTAGAGTATCACTAGACACTCGAACATCCCGGGCAGTGAGCCACGCTCCTTGCGCTTCCATTCCGCCAGTATGTCCTGGGCCCAGTCCGGTCCAAACCATTCGATAGCAAGATATTCAACCCGTTGCGATGCACCACCAAGCAGCACTAGTAGACGAGAGGTATGCATTAGACATCCGTACCACAGCTCGCTAGTGAAACTTACTTAGAAAGAACGCATAGCTAGCAGAATGGACGATAAACTTCACGAAAGGTTTCTTCATAAACAGACCCATGTGCGAGTTCGGCGCTATCATGTAGATCATGCTGTACACAGGAAACATAGTGCCCAGCTTGGCCACCTGCATGATCTGTCCGACGATCGATTTGCGCCGAAAGCCTGGTAAGCCCTCGTACCAGATGGCCGCCAACAGCTGCTGTACGTTGGGATGTGCGACAAACTGCGAACGAAACGTTGCGTTAGCTCGACGCTCTACAAGGAGACGCGGTACAGTTGCGTCGGCATACCATCTTTTGCTTGTGGTTAAGGGCAAGCTTCAATCGCTCCAAAGTTTGCCGTTCGCCCGGTTCCCAGTTATCTACCGCACCGGGACTATAGTTGAGCATGATCTCTAGCTCGTTCGAGGTGCGGGCATGGTCGAGTAGAGCCGTCGCAAACTCCTGCACCGATAGACGCATTTGCTGTGCAACGTCGAAATAGGGGGAGGGGTGAGCAATAAGACATTGGAGGAATTACATCCACTAGCTCACTTACCGTGTACTCGGCCCGAAATTCCGTCTCCATACGGCTGAGGCGTCGCAACTCCCACGACAGATGGAACGCGGTCGAAATGGGATCCTTTGAGCTGAGTGCTATCAGGGAGCTGGACGACAGCGCCTTGTACGCGTTGATACGTGACTGCGAGTGGCGCAGAGAGTCCTGCTCGCTGGAGGTAACGCACTCGTCACAGCCACACCTGATGCGGGAGAAATATACACGGTTAGTGGATCAAATAAGTACCAATCGTGAATTCTTCTTTTCCAAGAACTCGCACCGCGTGGGCCAAAATTTATCGTGTCCATTTGGTGGGATATAGATTGCAATTGGGTTTTGCACTCCCAGAACGTGTATCGCGGCAAGGCTTCTTAATTCTTCTCTAACTTCAACTGATCCAAGGTAGTGCAGTTAATCAACTCCTACGTGTGTACTCTTACCGTACGTCATGCGGCATCGGCAGTGTGGCACCGCGGTCGAGTAGAATTTTGAGAATTTCGTAATTATTTTTATGAGCTGCCAGTATGAGAGGCGTAATGTCGGCGGTAAACGACGACGAGGACCGGTCAACCGCTTCCCAGCTCTGTGGACGGGAAGAAGAAGTAAAAAAAAAAAACACACACACACAAAAGCAAGAGAGAAATCACAAACGGTAAGCTGCAAGGACGGCTAATCGTTCGTCGACGCTGTGTCGGCATGCGTCTCGGTTTAGTGAACAAATCCTTACGTAGGGTTCGCCCGGTATATGGTTTTCCTCTTCCCACAGCAGCAACGTTTCCACCGCCTCGACGTACTCCTCCTTGATGGCGTGCAGCAGTGCATCCTGGCGCATGGGAGGGGGGAGTGTAAGAAATGGAGTAGATAAAACCGATTACACACCGGACCTGCAACCTGCAAACAGTGTACAGTCGTAATCTTTGCCCGGTGCCGGCAATCAAAACCTCGGCGTACGCGCTGGACGGTGCGCTTAATTCCTCGGACGACGTTCGATTACCGTGCGGGAGATTAGCAACTGTACCACACCGCGGAGCCTACCTTGACTTTGATACCTTCACGCAGCAGCAGATTTATCAGCTCGATGTTTTCGTTTTCGATGGCCGCTATCAGGGCGGAACGGTTGAGCGGGTCCACACAGTTAATGTCGAACTCTTCCGGCTGTTCCCTATTTTCTTGGATGATTCTGCCGAGGGAGAGAAGCAACAAAAAAGGCGATAGAGAGGTTACATAACGCTGACAGTGCAATATTTCGTGTTTTTGTTTGATTTATTTAGGTGACTGGATCACTTGAATTGACTGCTCTCGATGCCTGTGACTCGACCCCGTGAGTACCATCGGTACCTAACCTTAACCTATTTTGATGTGATGTGCTAGAAATCGAATGTCCGATTGGTTTCTAGTTAATGTCTCACTCCTCCCAGTGGAGGTTTTATGTAACAAGGAAGTTTAAAAACGGAAACACACGTAGTCCCCGAAGGTCTGGACAACTTGTACGGGCTCCATGCGGTTCTTTTTTTTTTTGGGAGGGGGAAGTGCTGTTTCTTAACGATTAGATGTTTTAAAGCTGACATGTCGGGGCTAAATATAATTAGCGCGTGTGTGTGCAAGGAGTCATGTACAGCTGGATTGGTATGGTTGAACTGGCTACTAAGAGTTGCTCCAAAACCGAGAGACTTCGTGTGAAACTTCAAGGAGTTGTGTTTGCTTGCTGCCTTACGTTACACTCTGAAGAAATGAACGACATTAGGTATTTTATTACCACCCATGAAGGATTGAACATTGATCGTCTGATGGTCAGAGAAGCGTATTGCAGGGTTTGTTTGATTGAGAGAAGATTCGTTTGATGGTTTTGCAAGGTCGTTCAAAACATTCGCTAGAGCTCCTGAGAATTTTCTACTCTCTATTGCACTGGATATCGATATCTTCCCCATACACATGACAATTGGGTCTCCACACTGTGTGTGTGTGTGTGTATCTGTGCACTGTAAAGCGGCTTAGTTCGCATGTTCAACCTTGGATCTATCCGAGCGCTCCTCGTAGACATTACCTTCTTACAGTTGCGCAATCACCCCGTTCCGCGGTGAGCAGGAAGCGCTTTTCGGTTTTCGTCAGCACTATATCCTGCACATCGAGGTCAAACTCGGACGTGGCGCTCTTCATCGAGCGCACCGTTGAAGGATGATCGTCCACCGGTTCGGTCGTGCCATCCTCGAGCGAAACCGCCGAGTTGACGAGATTTTCGCGCGACTCGGTCGCTTTCTTCATCGTGTGATTGTTGTGCTGAGACGATATCCGGCAACACAGACCACAGCTGTCCACAGTGGGGGCGCACCCTCACACGCCCACACATAAGCACACCCCTTTTCCCTTCCCCTTCCCTCCCCCTTTCTCTCTTGCACCAAACAATCACACAAAATACCCCAGCACAGTACACCTGGAGATGAAGGCGGTCCGTTGGAAGCGAGATTAATGCGCTGAAGAATGTTCCTAATGCCCGTTTGCGGGAGTTATCGCTAACATTCTTCAAGACGCTTCCGTCACACTTTACGCCGACCGTTAGACTGCTACAGTTTGTCAACTTTTCCACGCGGTACGACTGATCGTGTGGCACGCCGATTTCACTTCTTGTTCCTGTTACTTCGATGTTGTTGCTTGTTTTTTTCTAATTTAATTAAAGGAAATGCTTCACCGAGAAGGCCTGGCCTGCACTGTATCGCGTGCAGTGTGCCGATGTTCTTGGTTCGTTCGATTCGATTGATTGCAAACCGAAGAAGAAGAGAAATATTGGAAAGATTTCACTGAATTGATCGTCCCGTAAAAGTTGAATCAGAGTTCTTTGACGATCCAAGCTGCGAGCTCCGAGCACTTCCTGTAGCGTTCCTACCGCACCAAACAATACACCTGCGAGCACCTGCGTATCGGTCAAGATGTTCATCGAAAATGGCCAACCGCTCGAGCGAGCGTCCTCAGGGCTTCGGCAATGGGACATTTAATTAAATTAGCAAAATTATGTCAATATTGATGATGTAATTCTAGCCCGAACGTTTGCAACTGTGCTCCCTATGCGTCCGGACACATACATTCCCGAGCACCTTGAACCGCTTCACTTACGAGCTGGCACCGCCTGCCGCCTAGCTCCCCCTGCCTGACTAGCCCGTGGAAGGCAACTATTCTCAAGACTTTTTGGACCACCGGCGGCCCACCTGGTTGGCGTGCGTGTAGCAGTACGTTGTGGAAACTGCCAGTGCAATTTCCTGACAGCCAAGGTCTAGCCTTCTGCTACTCGATCGGCTGCTAGTCACGTGTTGCCGTCATTGGCGGGTGGATGGGGATCGATTTTGATAAGCTGAGTTTCGTTCCTTGTTTGTCTTGTTTTGTATTTTATAAACTTAATTACCAAGAACTGCAAGGGAGAGTACGAAGCAGAGCATTGTCCTAGGTACTTTGTAGGCTGTGGTGCTGAGGAAACGCTTCGATGAAATCCCCCACGGGATGGGCGCATCTACAGGTGAGCTGATGGTGAATCGTTGTGAAGCAGGTACGGACAGCAAGGGCAATAAAATAATCCAATAGTATCTGGCGCAAAGCGCTGTCCGGTAATGCCCTTGGTAAGGTATAGGCTTTGCACACCTAGTTGGATTGACCACATCTCACCGTAGTTACATCCATCGCGTGTATATACGTGTTAGACGTGTGGTGGGGACCTTTTCAATTTTTTCCAATTTCTTCTCTAGTAGAACCTGTTGTATGTTTTATATTGGTGTACAGCTCTTGTCTACTTATCATAAAGAAAAACAGCATATGAAAGGTTCAACGAGTCTGGATTTAGCCTTTCGAAGCCCGTCCTAAGCTCAGTGGAATTTTGGGGCCCTGTCTATTACGTAAAAGTTTGGTTAGTGTCCGATTTTTGCTATCCATCTTAAGCCATGTAATCGAATTTTTAGATTATTTATTCCACAATTACTAGTTTGCTGATCGTTGATCATTGATCTAAATAAGACAAAAATCGCATCTTGACAGTAGCAACTGTCTGTTGAGGAGCCAAAGCCGTTAAATAAAAATTGAACCATTTTCATACATGTTTACTTTAAAAACGCTAATAACTCTGCTAACTTCCGGGCCATCACAGTTCTGAATGCTGCCTACAAGATCCTGTCTCGAATACTCTGCTGCAGACTAGAAGACATCATCGGACGGACAACTGTGGCGGTTTGCTAGGCGTACACCCGACTGAAACGCAAGGCCAATAGAATTGGATTGAGCATCAATACGACGAAGACAAAATACCTGCTTGCCGGAGGCTCTGACCGTGATAGAGCCCGATCCGGAAGCCGAGTATCAGTTGACGGCGACGATCTCGAGGTGGTAGAGGAGTTCTGCTACCTTGGTACGATCGTAACTTCGGACAACAACGTAAGTAGCGACATCCGAAGGCGCATTGTTCAGGGGAATCGTACCTACTTCGGAAACTACAAACTCCTGCGATGAAGCAGACTCCAACAACACACGAAATGCACGATTTACCGCACCTTGATACGTCCGATAGTCCTCTACGGGTACGAGTCTTGGACTATGCTGACGGAGGACGCCAATGCACTTGCCATTTTCGAACGGCGGGTGCTAAGAACTATCTTTGGCGGTGTGGCGAAGGAGAATGAACCATGAGCTAGCTGACCTGTTGGGGGAGCTATTGTTCTGACGGTAGTCAAAGCCGAAAGGATAAGTTGGCTGGGGCACGTGATGAAGATGCCGGACTCATGGCCCCACCAAGAAGGTGCTCGTCACCGACCCGTTCGGCACGAGGCGTAGAGGAGCACAGCGAGCTCGTTGACTGGATCAAGTTGAGTCTAATATGTCGGAGATCGGATGCAGCCGTGGATGGAGGACTGCAGCCCTAGATCGAGTTTCCTGGAAACTGATTGGTAACCTGGCCATGTCGACGCGACGTGCTCAACTTTTACTACGGTTCGGCTTAAGCTAGTTGTGGTTTTGAACGATTTTATAAATCGTTACATTTGTCGAGAAGAATATTTTTCGCTGGTCTTCGTATCGTTATGTTACGTAGATATTTGATAGTTTTTGTTTGATTGTCCAAAAACGGATCGGATCGAATAATTAGAAACGTTGTCGCAAGAAACCAGACTTTATTGTTTAAAAACTCGTTGAGAGTTCTTTGGAAAACATGCTCAGAGAAAGAACAAAACATGAGTATAATTTATATAAATTGAAAAACATACGTAATTGGAACGTTCAAATACATATATTCATGACGCAAAGAATCTCGTGTTACCCGAGATGAAAATTAGCTGCATCGAAATTTCCTCATTTTCTACTGGGAGCGACTGACAATAACGGGAATGCCATTCAACGAGGAAGCTGGTACCGTGCTTCAATTCTTAATTAAAATTCAAATTTAAATTTCTTATTCAAATTTCAAATTTTAAACTTTTTTCTGCATCCAACAGTATGCAATCTGCTTTATAGCTATTGATAGCTGTGAAAAACTATTATTTCCAAGTTGTTTTGCTATGAAATGTATGCAACGCGCAAAGCAACGAAACAATGTTTCTTCTACCAACTGAGCGAAAATCGAAAAAATTGAGGCAAAATGAAATGAAAAATTTCTTTCTTTAATAAAATAAAAAATCTACCTGGAATGAAAATTAAATCTTGCTTTCTCAATTCGTTCTTTGCCTTCCCTCCGGATGTTGGTCTCGTACTTCAGCAATGCCTCTGTGCTTTCGTCCGTAGTTAAAACTTCCTCTGGCAAGTCCACGAAAAAAGGTAAACTCGCCTGAGTTGACAGAGCTCTGGCAGAGTTTTGGGTTGACTTGTCACCCAAGAGGCCTGAGATCCGGGAAATCGTTGCTAGCCGAAATTTGGTGGCACGGTTAAACACTTCTCGCATTAGGAAAGCCGGCGACGCCCGTCGTCCCAACGCGTTGTCAGCAAATACGCGGATTCACTATTAGGCTTGGTCGACCCAGGAATATCCAAGGAGATGCAAGTAAATCTGGCAATTTTTTTTTATTTTATTCATTTTATAGAGGCTTTGAACCTATTGGCTGACATTCGCCTCTAACAGATCAGGCAATGAACAAGAAACTGCGCGAGAGTTTCGAATTCGGTCAAGTCCTTCGCATGATCGGTCCAACCAACGGCGGATGCTTTGCATCCGGTTTTGCTCCCGTCAGCAACAAGGTTTGTTTGTGTGGAATCTTATGCTTGGTCCATTTCTTTTACTGTGGCCGGTATTGGTGTTAACATATTGCATTAAGACACAGAAAAGGGTGCTTAAGGGGATGCTATAGACAAACTAAACTCCTGTCGATCTTCATCGTACAATCGGTGGCCTTATGTGTGGCAACTAACGAAATTCTAGGTGGATCATAGACGAGGCTCGTACTGCCCCACTGCATGCTCAGCATTCCCATTTTTACTTCACTAATCTAGTTGGTAACATGTACTTCGGTGTTTGTTCTCATACCACGGGTGCTCTACATCGAATCAGGGAGATTCAAATCCCTTCCGGACCGTTCTCGCCGTAGTGAGGACTAGTAAGCAAGTAAGCAAAGCTAAAACATTGTAATATATTGAATTTTATCTTTTTCCCATCAAACTTCGATCGTCTGGTGAGTGTGAGACATACAATAGCATGTTTATTCTTGAACGAGAATGGACAGCTGTCATTTGCATGACGTTGAATGTATTGATTGAATAAATTAAAACTAACAATTACATTAAAAAATAATAAAAAAAAATGTCATTACATTTTAAGACCACGAGGAAAAGAGCTAGAGAAAGATGGAGAAAGAAAAAGAGAGCGATAGAGAGAACGAGAGAGATTGAGACAGATAGAGGGAGAGAAAGAGAGAGAAAGAGAGAGTGAGAGGTAGAGAGGTATAGTTTGAATAGATTTTGAACGGGAAATCTCTTAAAAAATGTTGTTCTCTTAAGCTTAAAAAATGTTTTAGAAAAACTTCAATTATTTTTTTTCTATTTTTTATTTATTTATAATTGATTATTACGGTCCAGTGTCGTATTGTCAACACCGCTTGTGTTGATTAGATTTTTACAGATTTATAAGGCATTTCCTCCTTATTCTTTGCCTTATCCCGGGCATACTCGGTTATATTTTTTTTTTCTATTTGAGCTAAAAATCAGCTTTTTTATGTTACAAAAAAAACAACATACTCATCGGCAAAGCAAACTATAAAATCTCGCAAAAAACACAACAGTCTCGCGCTCTGTGTCTCACGCAGTGCTGTAAACGTAGAAATAGCACTTAATCCTCTCACTGACAGCAAAACGATATAAACTCACTGCTGTCACATTCGTCGTACCATCTCCTTCTCGCTTCCACTAGTTGAGCGCTCGCCTCAGCCCACATGTGATCGGTTGCCTTCTCTTTCATCCAAACTCTCTCGCGTATCGGTCTGTTTCATCTGACGTTTGCGCCCTTCCAGTCGGTTGCTCGCTGTACACGTAAAAGAGGGAAACAGTTGCATTTGTGACGGCCGGGCGGACGAGCGATAGGGTAAATCGAGCATAATTCTTACCCCGTTATACGCGCTTCTGTGAGCTGCTTGTTGTTGTTTGTTTTATGCTTTCGTAAGTGTTTTTAAAAGAATCCCCGATTTGTTTATTTTATTATTTGCAAACGAGCGTGCCTGTATGTGTTTGTGTAATTGTTTGTAGCGTATAGCAGGGTGACAGAATGTATCATTCGTCATCGATCGCAGGCACTTCCGTTGGGGGGGTGTAATTGTATCAAGTTTGTGCATGCCCAACTGCTCCAACCGCAACCACACAAACAGTGCCTTTTGCGTGGTATTTACGTTTCCGCAGCAGCTTAGAGTGCTCGAGTGTGTGCAAGCTGTGCGTGTAATGTGTCACGAGTGAAGTGTGTGCTCGAATTGAGGTGCGAATCGGGTTAGGAATGCGTTATTAATGCAAACCCCTGTGTAGAGAGCGAATAAGGTGTGCGCTGCCAGGCACTAACACACGCGCACCGCCTGCATGCGAAGGTGTCCCCAGTGGGAATTGGAATGAATCAGGCTTGCAGGAAGCCTTCATGAAGCTGCCATCGCGCTAGTGTGTTTGTGCCCGGAACGATACGTTTGGTGTGTGACTTTGCGTGTGTGTACGACTTCGCTCAACCAGCTGCCGTTTCGTTTCGCTCAATCAACTACCCTTTACATACTCTCACACAAGCGGTAGCTCGCACCCTTTCTAGCACACATACACACACACATACACGGGCAGATCATAAATTAACCGCCTATCAACCAGCAACGATCACTACTCAAAAGGCGCTACCGTATTGCAGGTTGGGCAAGCCCCGTACGCGAAGTGTGCGTAGGTGTCAAATGATAACGTTAAGTGATAAGCTCAACACAACCACCACCAACACCAATCCACCTATTCAGCGGAAACGCCAGCAAACGAAATTAAATTAGCAAACCTCCTGCACAACGAAAGAAGACGAAAACGACGAACCCTTTAATACCAGCTGAAACGAAACCAGGAAAACCGAATCCGAGAGAGCGAGAGAGAGAGAGAGAGAGAGAGAGAGAGAGAGAGAGAAAATAAAAAACGAGCGAGTAAGTTTACCATTAAGATCTGTGGTAAGGGTGTGTGTGTGTGTGCAAACACATTTTCCCTTTATACTGGTAACGATCAACTCCCCATCCCCCTCCCCCTCCTCTCTCCTCTATCATCCCCTTCCACAAGGGTTGTTTTCCCTGCCGTCGGATAAAAAAAAACCTTTTCCACAAACCATCTGTCGCTCGCTCAATGCCTTGCTAATGGTTAACTTTTTCTCCACTTTACTTCCGTTCCAGCCGCTTCCTCCTCCCCGCTCACGGTCACATCTCCCTCTAGTTCTCCCCCTTCTTCATGGTAGGGAAAATGCATCAAACACCATAGCAGAAAACATATCAGGCAAACGAAAAGAAAACTGTGATCAAGCCCAGACGACGGCATTGACGATTGGTGGGAACCGAATCACTTGTTTGAGATGATGGGACTCGCCAGCAACGAATGATTCACCAAACTCTGAGCAGGAAAATGTATATTTTCCCCCATTTTCCTTGCACGATCGGTTCATCTTCGGTTCCCTTTATTTTTTTTTTTTTGCTGTTGCTCGCTGTAGAGGAAGCTGTATGTTTACCGCTGCTTTCTTTTTCCCCTCTTTCAACCCCCACTCCTCCCCCTCCACTCTTACGGAGTAACCCTTTTTCCAATGTTGTTGCCGACAACAGAACAAAAGTCTACCCATTTTTGTTTCCCATCCACTATTCCAAACTTCAAACTTTATGGCAGCGCACAACAACGAGAAAAGGGGGGGGATATGGGAGAGGATTTCACATTTATGTTAATGCAATTAAACTAGCCAGCAGGTGGCAGTCGAAGCAGCGACAAAGCGACGACCTGGGTGGATCATTTTCACCTGCTTTTCGCTCCGATAATTATGTCGTACGGGTGTGCTTTTCTTTCTGCACCAACTTCCTCTCCCCCTCCGGGGATGGGAAAAAGGGTGATTTTTGGTTTTTGGGGCTAGATTTTTTGCGAGTTAGTCGAGCGATGCCATTTTGTTGACAGTTAGAAAGTCTGGTAATTTAAGTATCAATTATATATCACTCGCTGATATGTGGCAAAGATTTCATTTTTTCCCATTGTACCTATAGTTGTATAGGTCCCATCCGGGCTGTCCAACTGTAGCATAGCATTGCCTATCGAATTACTTGAGAATTTGCCTTCTTGTTGTTGTTTGGCACTATAACTTCAAGATGTCCTGGGGTACCATTTTTGACTTCCAAGACTTAGCTAAAGAATGCTAGATTTTCAAGATAGGACCCAGGATTGAATCCCACGCGAACTTTTTAACCGTAGCAAGTTTTACAACCTTAGTTGATACTACAACCTCAAGAGGACTTGGGCTACCATTTTGGACTTCCTTAGCTTGATTGTACATGTAGCTGGATAGGTCTGGTAGATGAATCACACGACAGTACACGTATTTCCATCCCACTCGGATTGTTTAACAGTAGCAAGGACTGTCTACCTAATTACCTGGGTATCTACATGAGTTTCTTGTTATTCTTTACCTTTTCAACTTCAAAACTTCAAGACTTTCCGGGCTGCCATGTTCGGCTTCCTTGAATGCGCCAAACATCCAAAGAATGTGAGTCTTTTTCATGGTAGCACGCAGTAATCAATCCCATGCGGATTGTCCAACCGTAGTAAGGACTTTCTATCCTGTACATAAGCCTTTGCTTGATCCAGAGCTCCAGAACCTCAAAGAGGTCTTGGCCTGCCATTACTGGCCTGCCTTGGAAGAATGGCATTCGTTCCCGCTAATGCTTTGGCCTCATCTAAGCCAGTGAACCCCTCGTCAGCAAAGAAGAAGAAGAAGAGATCGCCTGTACGGCAGCATCTTCAAGTCCAAATAGTTATCACTATCAAACCCAAGACAATCAATTTATATTACGAGCTAATTTAAAAAAAAGAAATTCACATACATTGACTGGAATCGTGTCGAGTTGAGGTTTTTTTTAACCAGCAGGAACTTGCATTTAAAGCTTTACGATGTTTATGACTGTAATTGAAAGTATAATAATTCATTTACGTCAAGGACCGATCATTTATACCCATGTCAAGATGGCTGCTGTTGCTTCCAATCAATAACTTACAACAAAGCAAGGAAAGCGAATCACGCTTTGGACATCCAGCGAACCGTAACATGTCCTTGATTTCTATTAACCGAGTCCATGCCTGTTTCTTATGTCTTTTTAGGCTCTCGAACGCTGCTAAAAACATTACAAACGTGAAACAGCCATTCGGTGCCATTAGCAGCAGGAGTATACGACATTCCATCGCGAAACATTTGAACTCACAAGCATATAGCCTGCACTCGACGTGCGGAATCGAATGGCAAATGCACTTTTACATCGGTTGTAAGTTTTCTATTGGATTAGTGGAGCGGTTACCTGCTGATGTAATGTGATGTACGTTCCGCGACATGGCGCTCGCATTCGTTCGCTCAATGCGCCTGCAGTACGAAGCGTAACAGCGAGTACAGTAGTTCCATGGTCAAGATACACACATCGGTTTTTTTAACCGACGCATATTGTTACACCAGGCAACTCTCGCATGGCGAAGTTGATGATCGTTCCTGTTCCTGTTGACTATGCAGTTTTTGCGCGCTGCGCGTATCACAACTAGGCTGAGGCTAGGTTCTGTTTATCCATCAAAGCGTTAAGTGTGGTAAGCGGTTCCGAGGCTCATTAGATAATAGTTTTACGCACCGGTCAATGGATGGACCGGTGGATTAGCTAAAGGTTGACCGTGGTGCGATGGTGTGGCTGGTGGATTAAAGCTAGGAGCTTAACTACTAGATATGGGGCTAGTTACATTAGCTAGGGCTCATTATTATCTATGAAGAATAGTGCGTCTTCTTCTTGATTTAACGACTTGGTAGTGGTCACGTCGGCCATCGCATAGCTTGCTAGACTTGCTTCATACCACCTAGTTGGATAGTCAGTCCACACTGCGGGTGAACTGTGTGAACTGCCGTGTATAGACTGGCACCGTTGTTCCAATAACACCGAGGATTACATCGAGGCCGTATGAGTGGGAAATTTGAAAAATGTCCGTTAATTTTCATTCCGATAATTTATTTTGAAAATTTTCCTACCACAGGGTTACATAATATGGTAGAAAAAATGAAAAAAAAACTGGTAAGTAAGGCGCAACTAGCTCCAACAATGATGCGATTGATCCATCAACCTTTGGAGTGGGAGCATTTGCCTGCTTACGCGCGAAAAACACCCTCTTCTTTGAACACACCTTTTTTTTTTTGCTTCCATTCCTTTACCATTTTCGTTGCGAATTAACATCCCGTACCAACAGTCACGCTTTGTCCTTTGCGTGGGTCGGATCGAATCAGATTTGTAGTTGACTGCTCTAATTGCTATTGATATAATTATAAATGTTTTCCCTTCCACTATGCGTTTGCTTGCAGAAACCAAAAGACTGACCAGGAAAAGACACATCGAGGTAAGGTTTCCGTGATGTTCTGACTTCCCAGACGAGTTTTCTGTATTTCATATGGTTTTTTTCCTTCCTTGCAGGAGAACCACGAAACAAGACGGATAACGTGAACGTTTGATTGATTTTTTTTTTCTCCCGGATGAACGAAACCTAGCGCAAAACTTCTTATGATTGGTTGTATGCACGACGGGAACGACGCGGCGTGTCCTACATGCGGCACCTACTTACATCCTCAGTAAGCTTTAACATAATTGCGTATATCTTCTTCTTGTCTTAACGACCTTTTACAGGTCACGCCGGCCATCGAATGGCTAGCTAGACTTGTTGATATCCCACATAGTTGGTTATTCAGTTCTCACTACGGCGGGAACGGTCCCCGATGGCATTGGAACTCCAGTCCTGACGGGTTTACATCTAGTTTTAATAAACTAACTTTCGTTTCGATTCCCAACTCCCATCTGTACAGTAAATCAGTAGAATCGGACTCACCGTCCGACGACGAATCTACCACAATGGATGACAGTAACACTTCGTTTCCCGGCCCATCCGGGCGCCCCTACACCACGACGACCACGCCTGCACAATACACGACCGATCGGCCACCGTCCGCCAGCCAGGGCGGCAGCATTGTGGAGGAGAATGCGGTCCTGCTCGAGGAAAATCGGAAGCTTACGCGCAGTCTGCTGGAACTGCAAGGTACGATTATTCGTGACGTTTGAATGCTTCACGTGTGTGCGTGTGTGTTATCTTTGTCGTGCGTGTCGTTTGTCTCTTGTTGTCTGCAGTGGAAACGGAACGGTTAAAGCAGCAGCAGAATCTCCTGTCCGGGTTGGGCCGTCGTCGGGACAGCCTGAGCGGACTGAGCTCCACCAGCCAACCGATGGGCAGCATGGGACAAAACAGTCCCGCACCATCGTACCGGTCGACGGGTATGCATTACGGCTTTTTTTTTTCATTGTCCGCAATGTGAGCGTCATCAAGCTGACTAACCTTTCCCGTTGCGCTTACAGGTAACTACACCTCCGGCATTGTAGCGGACGTGGTGCGCGAGATACGTGATATTTGTCGCGTGCGCGAAGATGCAACGTTCGAGCGGTTGCGCAACCTGCAGGAAAATCACATGTGGTCGATCAACGATACGCTCCAGCGGTTGGCAAAGGATGTGGACACGATGCAGAAAACGGTCAGTGCGGCACGGATGGACGTGGAAAAGCTTACCAGCCGTGTGCTGCAGCTGGAAAGCATCGTGTTACCGCAGGCGGCCGTTTGTCTTGCCGGCGCGCAACACAACCACACGATGCCACTCTCGCCGATGCCATTGTTCGGTGGGAATGTACAGCAGGCACTGTTACTTCAGCAGCTACAGCACCAACAGTCGAACGCAACCCAGCAGCAGCAGCAGCAGCAGCAGCAACAGCCACAACATTCCCCACAAACGACCGCCCCTTCTCAGCAGCAGTTTCATTCGTTCGGCGGTGGGAACGAACGATCACCACCGACCAGCGGCGGATGTGCCACCAGCAACAACACAAACAACGGTGTCAAGCCGGGCAGCAATCTACCGTCGATGTTGCGGCTGAATTACGGGCGTGTCGGAACGACCGAGGAAATGTTCGGCGGTGATGTGGTAACGGTCGAGCTGGGTAATGGCAATACGAGCGCGTCAAGTACGACCGCATCGGTGCATGAGGCTTCCTCCCGCGTACTGATGCTGGAGAAGGGCGAGGTGGAGCTGAGGCGTGATCTGCAGGATGCGATAGCGGCCAAGAACGAACAATCGAAAAAGATTGCCTAGTAAGAATGGCATTTTTGTGTGCAAAGGATTTAGATTTTATTAACATCTTTTCTGTTTCTGTTTTTAGTTTACAAAAGGTGGTAATGGCGTTGCAGAAGAAGGTTGACTCGCAGTCGACGGATGCACCGAATACGAGTGGCGGTAGCAGCAACAATATTAGCGGCATTGGCGTGATCGGCCCGGTGACCGATCTGTAAATACTGTGCCATACACAAAAAACACACATATACATACATACATACATTCTACATTCTTCCCTTTGATCCAATTCCCCTAGCTCCCCCCTTCCAGTTCTCCAATATTTATAATCTCGTTGCCTAGGACTTAGACAGGACAAAGCACACGGAATCCGTAATAACAACACGGGGTCAGGGCTATGAAAGAGTGTCAGGGCTATGTGGCCGTTTCTCCGTTTTTTATCTCCTTGGAAAATACTGTAAAAGAGTTCTATATAGATCCCGCAACACACACACAGACAGATAAATGCGGGTGTGGCATAAAAATTCCAACAATAAGTTAACTTACGGGTAAAATGCCTTACAAGTGTGTTCATGACGCTTGCAACCGACGAGCGGGTACTTAACGTAGAAAGACAAGTTATCAAACTAATCGGTGTGTGTGTGTGTGTGTTTTTTAACAAAAAAAAAAACATTATAGGGTAATAACCTAATAAGACGTGGTAATTTTGGTTGGAACAGTACCGGAATGTTGCTGTCAAAATTTAGCCTCCCCTACTGTTTAACGTAAAATATCATGCTTGGCGTGTAATTGCATCGATGGAAGAATTCCTTTTCGGATTAGTGACAGAAAGTAACTAGGTTGAGCCAAATTCATTTTTTCCCTCCCCACGGTAAATTGTGTCAAATCGTTTTTTCAGCTAAATTCCGAAATTATACCAACCAAAACTATCGCGTCTAATATCCATACTGACGGAATAACAGATTGAGATTGTGGACTGTAATTTGTAACTATTTTGAGGCGCAATTTTGACCATCTGGAGGCTACTCACAATTATGAGTTGCGTTGTTTATTTTTGTTGGGCCGACCTCAAACATTTAACTTCAAACAAACATGCATGTAACTCACCAATCAACGCATCGTAATCTCAACTCAGGATATCCAGCTGGTAGGCGAAAAAGTAGTTGAGCGGTTTCGGAAGTGGAAATGAGCTTAAAAGCCGTTCCAGCCACCTATCCAATCCTTCTGTGTAAAGGTGTCGGTTAGGAGAGACAGAAGTACAGTCGTTGCCGTCCAATTTTAGTCCGATGTTGGGTATGCTTGTCTAGAAGGTGTGAATTTTCGGCAGTGCTATTCAATTTTTGGCATCGTAAGGCATCAATTTTTGGCTCTTAGCTATCAATGGAAACCAAATTTATTTTTTAGTTTAAAATATGAATATTTTCTTCACAGACATGTGATACTACATAGTATAACATTCAAACCAAGCTTCTTTAGCATTGCACGGTTTAGTTTAATTAACATAAGTTTTAAACTAAATGTTATTCGTAACACTACAGCTTACGAAAATTATTTAAATACTTTTGATTACTTCTTCATTTTGACATCGTGGTATATAAACAAACAAATTTCTGAAGTAGTTTGCGCAAATCCGATTTTGAAATCAAACAGCTATAGGTCCATGTGGATAAGTGAATGATGAGAAACAGATTTCTTCCACCTTTTACGAAAATATTTAACTATGTACGTAATAATTTTGTTGTGCTTCAATGCAATCATTCAAAAATCTGATGCACTTGACCTGCTTTTCTTCAGAGTCAGAATAATAGACTAAGGGACAAACATTTATTACATGGACCCAAAAATTGATGCCTTAGGCCTAGAAATATTGCTGACTTTTAGAGGCAAAATTTAGCGGCAACGACTGTAAGGTTGTTGTCAGAAATGAAGGTCGAAAACGTTCATAGCATCACTTTACAACGTTAAATGTACTGCAAATGTTTCGACCGTAAAGAAAATCCTCTCACAAAAAGGAATTCCTATCAAATTCGAGTTTTTCAAGCGAAATGCTACAGCTTAATCCTTTAACCCTGTGTGAATGTAGTCTGTGGAAGCCAATAATGTTTGCGAAACCAGCAGTGGCCTTAAAAGTGAATGAAGAATAGAAATAGCAGTAAAGAAGACAAAAAACCCTTAAAGTGTTATGAGTTACCGCAAAGAGGAGGGGGCAAAACCGGAAGAGAATCTTCTAAAGGATGGGAAACGATAAAGATGGAGTGAATCCTCCGGAAACCAGCCTAGCGAGATTATTTCGTAACTTAGTAAGCTAGTGATGAGCGTACGCGTTAATGTACGAGCGGATCAACATGTTACTGACTTTACACACCGATCCATACCAATATATGATAGAATAGCGTTTAGTGAGAAAAGAGTTCCGAATAAACTATTTATGATTGAAGCTGTTCATCGAACGAGCAAAATAGAAAATTTTACAATGTAGAAGAGCGTTGATGTTGCTTGAAAGCTACGCGTATCGTAGGAAATTTATCACAAAATTCGTAAATCGTGGTAATCTATCTATGGTAATCTGAAGACATTCAGTAGGAAAACAGATTTTCTTATTTAACTCAGATCGTCTCGTCTAAAACTCCTCATCCCAGTCTCTGAAACCAAAATAGTGGTGTGGTGTGGAAGTGCAGATAGGTGATCTCACGTTTAAAGTCTTCCAAATCTGCACCTATATTAGATCCAAAAGTCTGCAAAGTACACCTCAGACAAAAAGAGCCGCCCAGGCTCCAGCTAGACGTTATTATTATTATTATTATTATTTCTGTTGCCTCGCGCGTTTACAGAAATAACATTTTCGCTAAAACCTAAACCTAACTTTGCTAAGCGCCAGGGAATTAGGCTATAAGGGCATAAGAAAACTGGGAAGAATGTTTAAGACGGGACCGGAAGGTGGATAAACTAAGGTGAAAGTCGAACATATGGGCCACGGAATTGAATTGACGAATAGCACACACGAGGGGGTCTTTGCGCCCTGCTGAGGCACGACGACTTGGGATTGCAAGAGGGGGACGATTAAAATGACTGAAAAGGAGAGAGGTAATAGAGGTTGATTGGGCCTGGGAACGGCGAATTTCCAACGAATCCAGCCTCAGCAGCTGACACCTGGACTCGTACTGTGGCAGGGGGAAGGAAAGCCCACCAAGTGATTTGCGTATTGCAAACCTGGCGAACGAACGCTGCACCCGCTCAATATGCTCAATATGAGTTTTCGCTAGGGGAGACCAGACTACTGAGCAGTACTCCAGAATCGATCTGACCAGTGAGCAGTGCACAGCTTTCAGGCATAAGAGGTCCGAGGAGTCGCGAGCAATACGCTTGAACAAGCCCAGCGTCTTCCAAGCTCACCCAACCACGGAATCAATTTGGAGGTTGTAGGAGAGATCTTTTTCCAACCAGATTCCCAAGTCTTTGATAGCCGTGACTCGGTTAAAAAACTGATTGTCTAGAGCACAGGGGTAGCTGATGTGAGTTCGCGATCAGGCAAAGGAAATGACCCCACACTTGTCAGGACAGAGTGTAAGGGAATTACGAGCGAACCAATTAGAGAAACAGTCAAGGATGCCTTGCAGAGACTCGCAATCTTCGTCAGAGTAAAAAGGGAGACATTTTTTTAAGTCATCTGCATAACATAGGAAACAATCATTGGAAACACGGTACTGGCCTCATTAATGAAAATAACAAAAAACAAAGGGCTAAGGACACTACCTTGTGGGACGCCCGTAGAGGAGGAAAAAGGGTAGGAGAATTCGTTATTATACTTAACATATAACGAACGATCACACAGAAAAGATCGCAACCACGAGACAAAGAAGTGGCTTATGCCTAATTGGGATAGTTTATGAAGAAGCAAGGAGTGAGGGACGCGGTCGAAAGCCGATTTAAAATCAGTATATACGGCATCAACTTGATGTGCGGATTCTAAGTTAGAGGAGATGAAGGAAATGAATGACATAAGATTAGTTGTGGGACAGCATGGATCTGTTGGGAACAAATCCATGCCAAGTGTAAGCCAAGCACGATTCCACAAATCAGGAAAGATAGAGGATCATAAGGACTTACGGAATAACTTTACAAGTATTGGAACAAACATAAAATGAAATTTTTTGAGAACAGAGGCCCCTTCCTGCCGCGCCGGGAGAGAAGGAAGGCCTGAGTTTGGATAGTGCAGCTTCGACAGCATCAGGACTGATGAGTTCAGACCCACCGTAGCTGGGAAAATGCGATGCACTCACGGACAGAGGGTCGGATTGACCCGCCGGTACAGAGAAATTACTGGAGAAGTGCTCAGCGAAAAGAGTACAGGCGTCAGCCGCATTGTCTGCTGTGATCGAACCCTACTAAAGCATCTATGTAAGTGTCTGAGGAACTTGGAAAATCTGTTTATAGAAGAAAAACATAACAATTTACCTGTTTTACGATAAGCGAAGAGTCCGATTGAAAGACAAACACACAGAACGTTGCTTAAATTCCATTGAGAAGAGGATACATACAAAATACTGGTTTATTAGTTTTGGTTTCATGATTTCCATAGAGTTTAGTCAATTTTTCCGTACAGTGTGCGGTTTGTGTTCTTGTGTGTGTCTGGTTACACTGTAACATATGAACGCAAATTATTTATCGCTCCTTCCAACCACTCTTGCACGCGTTTGATAAAACCGGAAGGGTTCTAGGCTGTTGTTTGTGTTTTCAGATTTTTTTTTTCGATGATTATTATTCTTTAATTTTGTTGTTTGTCAAATTTTAACTAAGTTGGGCCGGACCTTCTAGTAAACATCGATTACACGGCAAGATTTACGTGCCTAGAATATGAATAGTGTGTATCGGATTTTGTTTTTTTTTTTTTGTTTTCGCTGGGTCGGTGTAAACGACCTGCAGCATTTATACATCGCTGCGCCTTACGTCCTTATCACGGAGGCGCTGATCGTGTAGTTTGACCGTTTTACTGTTGATAACGCAACACAGATCTACCGAGGGAACGAAGGTTTTGCAAAACCCGAACCCCGCAATCGTACGATAAATGCTCCTCGGACACATCGGCGCTATACACAGGTGTGGAGGTTCGCTCCAATTTTATTTATCGACATCAGCCTTTTGTCACTAATTTAGTTCATCAGTTTTCTTTGATTTTTAATATTCTAGCAGCATAAAACGGGAGATTAAATTAGCTTAACTGTTTTACGTCAACGAGCCATTCGTATATAGTCCATCATTGGGCGTAGCTCGCAGTGTTCTAGTAAACTGCCCTTTTTTTTTTCTTTCGTTAGCCATCGATGGTCATCATCTGGTTTTTAGAGTCTCGGTTTAGTTTAATGTTCTTCTGGTCATCCTTTTTCACTATCTGGGCAGAAGAAAAGGACTCACTCCTATCGGTAAAGGAAGCAGGATAAAACATTGGTAGAGTTCTCCAACCACAGACAACCAAAGTTTTAAGGATCAACTTGTCAACAACAAACTCTTTTTGAGTAGTGTTTTTCCCACCATCTTCGTCGTCTGGATCGCCGACAGGATCCTTCAGAGGATGCAAACAACAAGCCTAGCGTCTCAGAAGGGGTACAACATGATTTACGGTTTCTTGTGCGGACGGATGGATGGATGGATGGTTGGAACCGGAAGCAATGGTGGCGATGAGTTTAAAAGACGTTTTTCCGGCATGTCGTCGACCGTGGGTGTAAATATAGAAAAATGATTTTCGGTTTGCTTCACACATGAAATCTGCACCTTCGCCAGGCTAAAAAGGACACCCTCCGTGGCTACTATGCTCGGTGGTCGGCTAAACCGTCCTCGGCACCACCGGCCAGTTCCTTCATCTGCAAGTCGTCGGCCGCAACCGCAAGTTCCTCGTTCGTTTCCATGATGATCAGTTCGATGCATTGATCGGGTACGGTTTTCCATTCGCCGTCACCACCGTTCTGACAGCATCGTCGCTTCCGTCGACCACCAACACCATCACCACCGCCATTAGCTGTTCGACTCTGGAGCTGGGCCCGTGCAGCACCGGCACCACCGATCCCACCAAATACGATGCCGGTGCCGGTGACTGGTGCGCTCTAGTCGTAGTTCTGCTGGTATCACCGTAGCAGGGACGTCTCCGTCGACTGTACCTGGAAAAGTCCAAGGTTGGTGGTGTAAGCGGATGTCAGACGGAGAAAATAGGATTCAGTTACAGCAAACGACAGCCTCAAATATTTGAATTTTTGAAGATCAGGGGGTGTAACAAGTACTTAACAATACGAGGCGAGAAATATGGATATATAGATGAATAAAACATCCACTGTGGATGAATGCTTCGGAAGGGTCTCGCCAACAAAGTTTTGTCTTTTTCGAATAGTTTAATACCTGTACGTTGTGGTTTGGTTTCCTTCTGGTGCTTATGTATGTGGTGCATGTGTTAACTCGATGCAGATGCGATACTTCATCGATTCCTGTGCCGTACGAAGACGATCAATAGATGGCGAAATGGAAGAGAGAAAACATTGTCCATTTTAGCAAATTGCCTTAGGTTTTGTTACACCAACATTCTACTGTTTTTTTTTTATAATGTTGTAGTTTTCTATTTCAACTTCTGAAGCTGCTGTTCCTACTTTAAAAGCAAAACACACACACAAACGTTGACTGTAAAAGCGAGCTACGAACAATTGATGCTTCTGCACCGCACCAAACACCGGGTGCCATGGGCAGGAAAAAGCGTGAAACTTTTAAATAAAAAAAATTATCAAGTTAAATTAATATAAAAAAATGGCAATACGGCGTAGAGCTGTCATACTTTATAGTATGAAATCAAAATAGTTATAGGGGTACGGCCTGCTCCGCCTAATACGAGAGTTTAAGGTGGTGAAGGTATGGTTAGTTGGTGGTGCTAGTGAACCGCTTCCAGGAAAAAGATTGGCGCGGGCTGTCGGTGAAACTAATGCCGAAAAGGTCGCGAACCGAAGGGGATAAGGGTGGGGGAAAGGGTCGGAAAGGGGGAGGGGGGGGGGGGGGAAATTAGCTGCAAAGTGCAAAGATTACACCGGAGTGCGCTGTGGACTGCCGGATTGTCGCTACCCGTTTAGGCATGAGGCGCTTTGACAGCAAATTGCCTATCTTTAGGCGTATTTTCCCTAAGACGTTGCTCATTAAAGTGATTACGGGGTATGGTTAATAAATTGAATACCAATTATTGTAGCGAAATTACAAAAAATTACTAGCAAGCATTCGACCGCTAGGAACATCAACTGTCAAATTAAATTTAAATTGCATTCTTTCAGGCTCCTTTAAAATTATGATCTAAGCGATAACGTGAGCGTTGGGAAATAACTCAACACAGCAAATACGTTACGCTACCGGTAAAACGTTAATGGGCCAGTAAAGTTGCGATAATCGCTTAAGTATAATATTTCATTTGTACAGCATATCGCACGTACCTGTATGTATGTACAAATGTGTGTATATAAACATCCATATGTGCATACACAAGGATTAATTGATTGGTCAACAAAGTTAAGTCACCGGTTGACCATGTGAGGGTGGTTTTTAGGACAGTTTAGGTGGCTGTGAGAGGTCCGTGCTGCTCCCGACAGCCGCATAAACTGACGATTTTTCCGAGCAGCGACCGCCCTTTTATATTCCGTTAGTGCACGCCCGCAACAAAGACAGACATACATATAAGCGAGAAACCAACAATAGAAGAAAACAAATTTTAAAATTGTTAATTGTGGTCACATGTGCTCACATGACCGTTATGTCGCCAGATGTACTAAAATGTATAGAACAAACTTTCAAAAGCAAGACCAAAAATTACAAAACCCCTTTTGAAACCCGTTGCTTTAAGAATAAGAAAAACATATTTCAAAATTATTTTGCTTCGAGTTATTATTTTAAATGACATTTAATAATTATTTGGAACCAGACGGCAAAGAGCTGTCATACTAGAAATGAGTGAAAAATATAATTATTATTATTTTATTGTAAATTATTTAATTTAATTTACCAATTCGGCCAGACCATCCTTAATGAAGTAGTAAAAATACGATGAAATTTTGTACAATTAAATAAAACAATTCTTTTTCACTTTGTTCTAGTTTTTCAACGATTTCAACTTCACACAAGAAAAATATCGTAAAGTATGTAAGAAATTAGAAAAAAAATATCTGAACCCAGTTCAGTCGCCGCAAACGTACACTACAGCGCCTTGTATTGGTTATTACACTATTGTTATCAATTTAATCAAGGTTTTGTTCGATTCCTTTTGCTCTCCCCGCAAAACAATCATTTACGCGTGTTACCGATATCAACCGGGGCTCGTTTGTAATTGGCCGTATACGATCAAACACCACTTTTATTACACATCGATTAGCTTCAGCGCGAAATGTGTGCCGCTAGGGTGAAGAGTTCTGGCCCGGAGAGGTAACAAAAATTTGCCCGTGCAAGCGGTGGACTGATTGCACTGCAATGGTCTCCGAGTACGTTAGAATTTAATTTTAAAAAAAAGTGCACAATATCGAACCCAGAGACGAGATTTTGCCCTTCTGAGGCCCTGTGCGGAAATGGTTTTGGGGCCCCAGTGAAGCTCCTCTCTTCGGCGAGACCCCCCCTCCATGGCCGACGAGGCCTCCAGGAAGCCCGCTCAGTCCTCTTATAGGAAGATTCGCCTCTTCCTATCCCCGTAACCGTAATTAAATAAATAGCCACTGCAATTTACGCTAACACTGACCCCGTGCGCATTGAAGTCTTTCGTATCAACACAGGTGTGAGTAGTGATAAAAGAAAGCAAATTGTTAATCATACACTATTTGCGGAAGCAAATAGTGGCAAAAAAAAGAACGATTATCGTCTTGAGCATAGCATGGCATGGCATAGCATAGCAGAACCAGTCAAGAGACTGGATTGTGTGAGGGTGTTTTGTGTTCACCTGAATAGGATTGTGAGAGCTCTGAACAGCTCCTAACAATCCTATCAAGTGACGACCGGCCCAAGAATCGAACGCCCTTTTATAGTCCGGTCGGGGGCCGCTACCGAACGAACGAACAACAACAAACGAGTTAGAAAACATAATTGAAAATTTGTCTTTGCTGCAACATGAAAACGGTACGTATCCGCGAGGGCGGAAACGGTTGGAGAAAGAAAAAATCTAAACAATGATGACGCGTACAGATGAGATTGAAAGTGAAAGAGAGATTCTTACTGGCTGGTTAGCATGTAAGCGATGAAGCAAATTCAAAATTAAATTAAATTATTGAATAACATACAATTACACTCTTCATCTTAAAGTCTATTGTGACATTAGCTCTCAAGTGTATAAAGTCGTTGTTGTATTTCGGAAGGGCAGCGATTGTAGATCGGAACATGTGTGACACTTATTCTAAGCATCGATACTCGTGTGACAAACAAATTTCGGGAATAGCATGGGGCGTGAGGGAGAGGTGAAGAGCGTAAGCACGCTGGACGGTAGACGACAACGGCGCCAGCCTTCTTCCGGAATTTCAAATCCGAACCGTTCTTTCCGCAGTGAGAGCAGAGTCGCTATCCAGATACGTGACATCAGCAATTCTGGTAAGCCATTCCGGCTGGCCAACGTGACTTTTGGAAGGTCGTTAGCCAAGAAGAAAATTCTCAAACAATTGCTGATGCAATACGACCATGGTTTCGTGGCGAGGGTTACTACTAGCCGCAGGAATTTAGCGGTTTGGGGAAAAAGTGCGTCGGATCTTCCCGATCCACTTTCTATAAAACATAAGCGCTCAACTGCCCAACTACTGTTCCAAAAAGCGAACTAAAAATAAAACAAAAATGCGTCCGATAAGTCAAAATGGAGCAACAGCAAACAACGGGGAGCGATCGAGAGGGGGGGGGGGGGGGGCATGCGTTTTGTTTTATTGCGGATCAAATTGCAGCTAATGAGATCGGACGGAACGTGTTGGAATGCTGGATCGAGCAGTGTGGCGCAATGGTAACATCTGCGTGCTGATTAAAACTTTTAAGAATAATTCTTATGTCATTTGAAGAGATGTCATTTTCCAGAAGTTGGCTCAACGGCTGATAGAACGGTACGCGGACGGAGCGGCTGCGGGGAAGGGGCAAGTGAACTCGTAAAAATCTTCCACTCTGCTTAGGGTCCAATCCGGCACCGCTTCTGACCGTGTATGACCAACAAGAGCAGAACGGTAAGTTTTTACATCGTTGCAGCTTGCGGCCAGCAAGTTCTGCTACACGCCTCACGCGCAGCATCATAAACTGTTCGAAGGTGCACAGCAGCACATTTTTATGTTTTGTTTGATTTGTGACCGAAAAAAGAGATACGTACGGATATGCGAGCGTAACAATCTCTTTATTCAGTCACATATTTGCGAGTTGTAGGGCCACCCTTTATCGTCGGTAGGGATGTGCAACGCTAGCGATGGATAGCGTCATCTTGCTGTGATCGTGCTATGATCTTAATCATCACATAGGAGGGGAAATGCTTTGGTTGAAGCTCCAAAAATTGGGGGACCTTTTTTTTAATACCCTTTAGTCAGTCGCGTCATAAAAGGTGCCCCCGAAATTATAAGCACGATTAAAAAATTAGACAGAAAATAAAACCTGTTCTAGAAACTGAATGTTTATTGGATAAACAGTTTTTGAGGTGCGTTTTGGACTATTGACCAAAAAAAAAAAAAATAAATAAAAAAATCAATTGTCTGCTGCTAATAATGATTGCACATTTAATCTGACGCCTCCCATGAGAGTTTCATCAGCATAGACTCTTCGTCCCGAACAATTTTCGACACTTTTTCCAGTCTTTTTGAAAACTATCGATGTTCTCCGCAGCTTTATAAAATGCTTTTTTTCTCTGTGGTGTGTACCGTGGTGCTTCTTCTTCTTCTTGGCTTAACGACCTCTAACGTCATGCCCGGCCATCGAAATAAATGGCTTACTGTTTTATAAGACTGCCGATAATACCACGTAGTTGGTTTTCGGGCAGGAAGACGGTGTCCCGGGATGGGATTCGAACCCCGGTACCGCCACATGAAAACCGGCACCGCTGTCGCCTACACCACCGAGCTGTCTCAAGTGGGCCGTGGTTAGCGCCGAAAATAACGCAATCGGTCTGGCTTCAGGGCTGTTCGGAGGATTCATTTCTTTCGTGTTCTCATGTACTTCATACCATGCGTGTCGTGTCTTTGGCGTGGTGAACAGAGGCCAAATCCGGCCAAAACAACAACTGAATCCATGGGCAGTAAACGTCAATTCAACACACTTCAAACCCGGATGTGGGTAACGGTCCTTTTCGTCTCCGTTGTCACAAACGGTTCGGACCATCACCTTTTTTCCAGAAGTTTTCGAGAAATATAAATTTGATGGCTTCTTCGACATCCTGGCTTTCGGGCACGGTGTAGTGTTAACTACGCGGAAGAGTTTTGCAAGTCAAAACGGCGGCCTGCTTTGTACTCCGTTTCGGTTTCTTTTGTTTTCAAATTCAATCCTGCCTTGGCGCGCTGGATGTTTCTTTTTGATGTACCCAGTTTTTGAGCCATATCACAAATGGAACATTGCTTTCTTAGCTTAAACATTTTTTGCTATTTCCCGGTCATCCAACATTTACGCTTTTCGACGGAAATGCTTCGCATTTTAACACACGCTATTAAAAAAGAATGTTTCAATGCAATAGCTCGTAGCTTTGAATGTAAGCAATCAAGCATATCAGGAATCAGCTGTCAAACGTCATCCGTTTACTAGAAACGTCATTTAGAAATCGTGGTTAGACTTTCGGGGGCACCCTTTACATTTATAAATTGAATTTAAAACACTTATTTAACGAACAGATTCAAACACAGTTCTTTGAGAGTTCTTACTAGATGTAGATGAACGATCAGAAAGATGAAGTGAGTGAGAGAGAGAGAGAGTATGAATGTACAAGACAGGAAGCCCTACTGACAGGTCCTATGCAGCGCCGATAGAATAGGGAGAGAGCAGAAGCGTTAAGGCGAGAGCGTTTAGAAGCGTTGGTACCGTCGTCAGTGGCGGATGCAGAACGGGATGGATATCAAGGTGTGATATAAAGTAAGGCGTCTAGCAAAACAAAACAAAATCAACCAAAGTGAGGCGTTCAATTAGTATCTATCGCTTATCCGTCCGTATGTGTGTATAATCCGAGCATCTTTGCGTTACGAGTGAGTGCACAGAAAAGAAGACAACATCAACACTAACGGGCAAAGCTGGTGCAGGTGATTGTAGTGCGTTGAGGCTATACTGAATCCTTAATTATGAGTATATATTTATGGATAGGTGATAGGTAAAATGTCATAAAGGGCGCATCTGAATAGTAACAACTCCGAACACATGGTACAGGCACACAAACACACACGGCAAGTAGAGCAACCCAGCGAAGAAGAAAGTAACGGTATGTAACGGTTAAGTAGGTTGTAAACAAAAAAAAACAGAAACGTAGGAACAATTGGAGGTTTTGTTATCCTGGGTGGCACCTAACTCGCACTCCCCCTTTTCTTCGCAGTGCGCTGGCACCGTACAGGCCATTCATCTCACCGGCGAGGGCCACGCTGGAGCCGACGTTGCGCGCAATGTTCGGTGGCGAGTGGCGTATGCAGCAGCAGATCTGCTGCAGCCCCGGCACACCGTGCAGCACCAGTATGAAGCCGCTGCGAAACCGTGCGTTCATGTAGCAGTAGATGATCGGGTTGTAGCAGCTGTGCGACATCGCTAGCCAGTGGAAGGCGAACCAGAAGTACGGCAGCAGTTCCCAGGACGATGGGAGCTTCATGACCTGCAACGGACGAAGAAGGTAAGCCGTCGGATGAGGATGAGTTGTCCGGTTGAAGCAAAACACTTACCATGAGAAAGTTGAATGGTAGCCAACAGATCGTAAATACAATTACCACGGTAACCATCATCTTGATCATCTGCAAATAGAGGGAGAAGCAAAAAGGGGGAAACGTTCATCAGAAGACCGCTGAAGGTAAGGAAGGTGTTGGAAATTGATCTAAGAATTCACGAAGCGCTTCTTTATTTTAGATTCTCATGTGCGATGCATGAAGACATCGTTTCTTCTCCTGCTGAAACGAGGATCCTTCCGAGGGATCATAGTAGAATGTCGAAAAATGTCATACGGCGTACCTGTATGTCCTCTGACTCTGGACGAGTTCGATGTGTTAGATTTAGGTTCTTCAACTTCCATCCCAAGGAAGGATGATAGTAGGAGTATACTGAGCAGTACGTTGGCGCTCAGTGGTTTCAAGAGGCCTTGGAGGACACAACACCCCGAAGCCCTCCTCCATGCCTCCAATAAATTTAATCCTCTTCTACACCATCCTCAGCTTCTATCTAATGTCCTTCAGTTTGCTTGACTGCAAACTCTGGCCTGCTCAGTGGATTCGATGTACGCTCCTGAGGACCTGCAACCAGTAGCAGATTCTGCCTTTCGGAGACCCCACTGTTTGCTACCCTTGTGAAGCCATGTGGATGTTAAGCTAACTTTCTCTACACTTTTTAGTTTATTGAAACGTTGATGCAGCACTCAAAACTGTATGCTACTGCTGCCGGGGGAAATTTCCGGCAGGTTTTGGGACCCTCTTACCCCGTGGAAAATCGGCGATAACTCGCTTACTATTGGTCCGGTCGGGACGTATCGTTAAATTTGTCTTTGGACCATGCATTTTTTTGTGGAACCCAATCCTTCCAATCCCGTCCAGTTATTGCAGAAACAACAGCATTCCCGTGGAAAATAAGCAATAAGTTGCTCAGTTTTGGTGCGATTCGAGCGACGTATTTCCTCCCAAACATATGGTTCCACCGCATCGCAACGTCCCTAGAGACTGAACCCCTGTAGCCGGTTTTATACGAGGCAACCACAAGGCCCTAGGCTCTAGTGGGGAAGGAGTGGGGTTAATCGTTCGAGGCACTAGGCGAGGCCCCTAGTGACTGCCAACTCGGCCCTTAGATTAATCCGCTACTGCCTGCAACTTGCTTCATGCGCTACAGATTTGGACACACTAGCAAAGCACACGCAGTAACAGGTTGGCTGATAAGTCCCCGGTCTAACAAAGAAAAACACTTTTTTTTGTCAAAATTCGTTTTTATTATTCAACGTAGTTCCCTTCAAGAGCGATACAACGATTATAACGACCTTTCAATTTTTTTGGTACCATTTTGGTAGTACTCCTTCGGTTCTGCCTCAAAATAGGCCTCAGTTTCGGCGACCACCTCTTCATTGCAGACAATTTTTTTCCCTGCGAGCATCCTTTTGAGGTCTGAGAACAAAAAAAAGTCGTTGGGGGCCAGATCTGGAGAATACGGTGGGTGGGGAAGCAATTCGAAGCCCAATTCATGAATGTTTGCCATCGTTCTCAATGACTTGTGGCACGGTGCGTTGTCTTGGTGGAACAACACTTTTTTCTTCTTCGTTCTTTTCTGAATGACGACCTCCGGTACTTTTCTTACAAGCGCCGAAGAGGTCAGTTGTTGACAGAGAAGGGCCGCGAGCGTCGGTTGGGGAACGCCAAGAAGCTGCTCAACTTGCTAAAGCATCCCGTGGAGCCTGGCACGCTGTGGTTTTTCTCTGATGAGAAAAACTTCTGCCAGGACCAGAAGGTTAGCACCCAGAACAACCGGTGGCTGGCTTATTGGCCGACGGACGTGCCACGGGTGCCGCAAACCAAGTTCTCCCAGACGGTGATGGTGTTTTCCTGCGTGTCATCGGAAGAGGACGTGATGCCGTCCTACTTTTTCGAGCAGGGGCTGAGGCTGAACGCGCACGGGTACATTTCCATGCTGGACACCGTCGTAAAGCCTTGGATCACGAGAGTGGCCAACGGCAGACCGTACATGTTCCAGCAGGATTCCGCTCCGTGCCATACAGCTTCCAAAACGATAAAGTGGTTGGCGATCAATTTCAACGACTTCACCGCGCCGAATGTGTGGCCTCCCAGCTCCCCGGATCCAATTGATTATTTCGTGTGGGGCGCGGTGGAACGGGACACCAACAGAACTTCCAGCAACACCAAGGCGGAGCTCAGGTCGCCAGGGCTTGTTCCCGGTTCCGGAGACGGGTGGAGGCCGTAATAGAAGCCGAGGGCGGATATTTTGAATAAAATGAATAAAATACATGGTAAGCTACTATTTCTAAAACAAAAAAAATTTCCCCGATGATTAATTTTGCCATAATTTTTTTTCTTTCTCCGTAGGTGACTGTCAGAATTATCCCAAACGCCCTGATTAGATTATGACTGAACGGCGGTAGATTATGACTGTTATAGGAAGCTGCTTTATGGTTCGATAGTTTACACTGTCTGGTCCTGAAGAGGATTTAGTTTTAGTTGCTTTTATGGTTTTGAGTATACTTTTAGGTTTGATCAAATCAGTAGCAATTAATCCTGGGGTGGGGTTTGAGTGAAAGAACTTTGGCAAAGCACACGCAAGATCTTGTTATTTCGGCACAAACTTTTTTTCTCCAGTACATTAAAGTTCCAGCAGCTATTCATTCGAAGTACTCATCAAGGCGCAAGTTTGGTAAAAGTAATTATTTTGTAGTAGACATCGACGAGATTTGCATCCTTATTTGTATCCAAATTTAAAATCATTTGCCATCATCCGCAACGTTTCAGAATCAAAAACTTCAGCAGCACCATAAGCTGCAGCACAAATGAACAAGATTGTGATAAAGAATCGGGTAAATATTACACAGCATTCGCACACTCCACCCAATTAGCTAGCGAATCTAAACACCGTAACTAATGCTGTCTACGCTGTGTTATTTCAGGACTTGCGCAACCATAATGCAAAGGCTCGTTTTACAGCGTGCAGGCACCACCGGGAGGGATGCAATCTTCGTTCCGCGCGGTGAAACGAACCGGCAAAACAAAGTGCATCCGTGCAACAATTTGATACGGGGCCCAGCAGAACCATTTTGCGGAAGCCATTTCATCGACTCCGAAGCTAGTCCTGGTTTTAGGTACGCTGGAAAGCTGGAAAAAAAACGGCAACTCAAACGGTATTGTGTACCGTGCACGGCGTACGGATTCGTATGTGGCGGGAGTGGGTGAAAAAAAAACTTTTCCCGTGCTCCACAGTAGCGTCGACGCGTTGTCGCTTGGCTGTTGCTTTTTATCCTCTTATTCACACGGCTAATGAAAATATTGTGTAAATACTTCTTTTTTTTTTTTTTGTTTGTCAGTCCGTTAGCGATAAACAACATTATCGTTCGCTGTGCAGTGGTGGAAAATGGCAAAGTTTACCTTTTTTTCCCTCTTCTTCTTCTTTTGCTCATATCCCAGAGAGCAGAGACGCGTAAATGTTGTGCACACTTCCTCGTCAGCAGCAGTCAAGGCCGAGGACTTACGGTGGTGTAATGGTGAAGTCTCCTTTCTGTCTACCCAGATCCGTCACACGGGGCGTTAATTAGGAAGTGCACAACATTGCTAGCGCCGTTTCGTTAATTGACTGTTCAATGTATGTTGTACACTGTTGTCGAAAAAGTTTTAATTGAAAGCGCGTATCGCAGCGTGCCGTGCGGCTTACATTTCACTGTTTAATGCTATTAATTAATAGGAAGCCTGAAATCAATCATAAATTATGTAAGCTAAATAAATAAGCCCACGTGCACTCACTTTGAAGCTGTGACATGCGCCAAATGTGAGGAGTTTTTAAATTTTATACCGCAATATTGCATACAGTTTGCAAGAATGGAGGGAAGTGAAAGTTGTCACTATTTTGAAGCCTGGCAAACCGCCATCAAGACACGATTCATATCGGCCAATATCGCTACTTTCGTGTCTGAGGAAAGTCCTTGAACAACCTTCTCTCAAGTACTCAGTTTGGTTTTCGTAAAGCCAGGGGTACTAATGACTGTTTAGCGATTTTTGGTGACAGAAATAGAGCTTGCCCGTGCACGCAAGCAGAGCTTGGGGTCTATCTTCCTTGACATACAGGGGGCATTTGACTCAGTTTCTCCATACAAACTAAGTCAAAAGTTAGAAAATGCGGGCCTGGGACCAAAGTTGAATAACTTGTTATTCAACCTTTTGTCGGAAAAATCTATGAATTACAACAATGGTCACGTGCAGCTAAAACGACCCAGCTTCCATGGACTAGCACAAGGGTCCTGCTTGAGCCCCCTGTTGTATAACTTTTACGTTAGTGAGATAGACTCTTGTCTAGCGCCAAACTGCAGTCTTAGACAATTGGCAGACGACGGCGTTATATCTGTTGCAAGCAGAGACGCCGACGAAATACAACTGGCTTTACAAACCACTCTGGATAATCTTTCCGAGTGGTGTGAAAACCTTGGTATCAAGTTCTCTGCTACGAAAACTGAGATGGTAGTCTTTTCTCCTTTTAGCGACACGGGAAAAAACAGGGAGAAAAGACTATATGACCCGAAAATTGATGTCTTTCTGTATGGTGAAAAGATATCAACATCCGACAATTTTCGATACCTTGGTGTATGGTTTAATTCAAGGCTAAACTGGAGTACTCACTCCACCCGTCTGGTGCAAAAATGCAGTAAGAGAATCAAATTTCTAAGGACAGTCACAGGATTCTGGTGGGGCGCACATCCATCAGACGTCCTGAGACTGTATAAGACAACGGTACTATCCGTATTGGAATATGGAAGCATATGCTTCCATTGGGCATCCAATACGTTGATACTCAAGCTTGAAAGGCTACAGTACCGCTGTCTTAGACTCGCACTAGGGAGCATGAAATCTACACACAACATGTCCCTAGAAGTGATGACCGGAGTGATGCCGCTCAAACTACGTTTTGAAATGCTGTCGCTTCGCTTTCTAGTCCGTTGTTCAATATCAAATCCCTTGATAATAGAACATTTTGAAGCGCTTCTAGAGACAGGTTCTAAGAGCGAAATCCTCAAGATTTGTGAAGATTTTGTTGCCCTACAAGTGCATCCTAGAACTCTAAAGCTCTGAGATCTCCGAAGGATGTTAAGAGTCAGAACTTCATCACAATAAAAATCATTGAACTGCTTGGCTCAATGTTCGATAAGGCGTATATCGGATCTCGCTAATTTGGATCCCTTCTCATTGTGGAATTCCCGGCAATGTGAAGGCTGACTCATTGGCCAAAACAGGCGTCCAAGAAGACACTTTTTACAGCGCTATCTCGCTGGCAGAGCATGTGGGAGGCGGATGAACTTTTCGATCTCTCCGCAAGTGTCCCTGCGGCCTTGGTTCGATGGGCTCTCTGTAGACCGAGCATTCATACGAATGATGTCTCGACTGATGTCGAATCATTTTGCGTTGAATCCTCATCTACGGCGTATAACTCTGGCTCAGACGAAAGTATGTGGCTGCGGTGACGGATTCCACGATGTGGATCACCTTCTGTGGTCCTCCGTGGAATTTGAAACCGCAAGACCCTCCTTGTTGAACGCAGTTGAGCATATTGGCAGACGACCGGGTACAGAAATTAGAGAAGTGTTGGCTACCAAGGATCTCCCCTACATGAGGATCATTCACCGATTCGCCAGAAACAACGGTCTTGTCCTATGATTCCACATCTCTAGTATCCTTCCAATCCTTATTCGTGTTTCCCCATTCCTTTTTTGTTAAATGTTGTGTTGTCTATGTCTTAAGTGTATTTTTTTTAGTGCCACGGTTGATCCGATGACTGGGCAACAGCACTCGAGGGCGATTCCAACACTGCCGTAAAAGGGAGGCAGGCGTTGTGGAAAGTACAGTGTTCTCTAGTCCAGTACAGCATTGACACATTGAGTTTGACAGCGTTGGCGTCGGGTTCAGTCTCGTGAGTAGTGAAGTCGCTTTCGCTGCTGCGGGATAGAGCTTGTCGATCATCCTTTGATTGGACGTTGACTAGATTGAGCTTGGAATGTCATTGCTGGATTGCACTGGAGAACACTGTACGCAGACAAATAAATGTTCGTGCTGTCTTAACAATGTTTATTTGTTTGTTTCAGTCGAGACCAATCCAAAAAGGTCAGCAATAGAACAGCCACAACACCACAATAGCCGGACTTTGGATGCAACCAACCACCATCAATACAATAGCCACAGCAATAGTACCGGACCATCAGAACGCACATCATCCACCAATAGATCATCATCATCACCATCACCACAACCATAACCGAGTATGCCCGGGATAAGGCAAAGAATAAGGTGGAAATGGATTATAAATCTGTGAAAATCTATTCATCACAAGCGGTGTTGACAATAAGGCACTGGACCGTAATAATGAATTACAAATAAATAAAAATATTGCATACAGTTAGGCGCCAATGTCACAGAACGCTTTTAGAAGCAGAAGAGTGAAACATTTATCATATTTCTTTTGCTGTCATTTGCTGTGCATTAAATTTGTATAAAATTAGCTTTTCTATGTTTTATCGTATTTATTTGGCTAATGACAGCGGACATGCACTATAATGCGATGAGGTTGAAAAAAAAAACAAGCATGTAAGGTGCATTGCCAAACCGAAAGCATAAAATATTGTTTTAAACATAGTTTCAACAACTGTATCGAATCCTTAGCCACCGCTGAGTGAACGAGTTTAAAGGGAATCTTCATAAGCCTTTTAACGAACAGCATAAGGACATTAAAGATGTAAAACCTTATAAAGCGTGCCTACTGTTTACTTTACAGATTTCTCAGATGTTTTCCCAGCATTGAAGAAAACCCTTAAAAAGACATACATACATGGCTACGCCTGTACCACGAGTAATTGGATAGTGCTATATTTATATAAAAACGAGAGAGAGAGAGAGAGAGAGAGAGAGAGAGAGCAAAAAAAAGTATCCGATTTTCAATTTCCAAAGCCAATAAAACATCCCACCCACAGCTCAGCTTGCATTCAATTCAATAGATTAATCAAACTTTGCTTTTTAAAGCGAGCGAGAAAGAAGAAAAAAGGAATCCATCTCCGATGACAGTAGAGTGATGTATAGACCGGCTAGATCCGAGAGGTTCAGAAATTTAGGACCAAAAGCTAGCCTCGAACAGCTCCGGTCCGATTATTCGATACAGATTGTTTTCTCTTCTGCTCTCTACTCTTTCATTTTCAGCAAACGGCTGCCTCAGGCTACTATCACAACAGTTCAGCAGTTTCCGTACCATCCGACGGTTGCACTTTACCGTGCTTTAATCTCCTTCCCGAAAGCAATAAAGCACTCGCCACCCATCCTTCATCCCGGTGCGAAGAGCACTTGACCCCATGGCCGATCGGGCGGGTGCCCTGAGCCACTCCGGCAGCAGTAGCAGCTTCGGCCAACGAAATTGATCCAAAAACCTTGTGGGCACACTTTATCGAAATGGTGGGCAAGGGAATGGTAGGGGGTGCCGGTAGTGAGCCGGAAAAGTGGTTACATAAATATCTCTCTACCTGTACTGATTAGCCCATGCGCTCTTATTAAATTGTATCAGCTTGTCTGGCTGCCGCTAGCCTGCAGGTATTCCAATTTCGATGTCACACTACTTTTTCTCTCTGTCTCTCCTTTTCCTCTAGCAGAAAGCACGTACGTTAGGAAGGATTCTGGTTTGCATAACGTGTCCTATCCGTTCCATGCGTTCCTTTTCTTAGAGGCCAGGTAGGTTGGATGGCTATCATTTGCATTGCAAATCAACCGCAGACTTCACCAACGTTCGTGTGGTACTGGGCGATGATGATGATGATGATGATGATGACGATGGTCCCCGATGTCTCGACCACTTGGTTTGATAAGCAGTGAGCAGCAGCACACACACACACATACACAAACGGAACTCGAGATAGGGATGCGAGCGCTGATGGGATTCAAATTTCTGTTCTCTAGTAGGAGCCTCTAGTAGCAAGGGATGAAGGGACCTCTCATCTTGATCATAACCCAATTGACAGCGTTGTTAAAGATGACAAGCAAAAACAGTTTAAATGGCGATAGTGGTGTAATTTTGTTATGCGGGTTGCATCACTTCCGGCGGGCTGTACCCAAATAGCAACGGGCTAAAAGCTTTTTCAAGTGTGTTCCACAAGAAAGTTCCACAGATTGCTTTGTTTTGTTCGGCTCGTTGTTTCCTTAAGGAAAAAAAACATTCGGCCATCACACCTAAAAGTATGCAATTAACAGCATAATCTTCATTTCTCCTTCTTTTTTTAAGATGCGTTAAGATTCATTAATTTTGCGTTAGCATTATATGGAATTGAAAAAAAAGGTTAAGTATTTGTTCTTTGTTTACTAGACGAGCTTTTTTTATTGCTTCGTACTGATCATGCACATCGAGGTTTTTTTTTGTCACCGAAATGACGAGAGCTAAACTTTACTAGAATAAAAAAGATTACTAAAAAGATTACGAAAAAATTACTTCCTTCAGCAACCTGCTCACAGGGCAGGACCAGGGTTCATCTGGATCGTTCCCTCATAGTGGGGATAGACTTTCCAATTATGCTTTATCAGCAAGTCTAGTAAACCATTCGATGGTCAATAGTGATGGGTAAATTCGACAGAAAAAACTGAATCGCTTCCGAATGACTACACCAATTTTGGAAGCGGCTTCGGAAGGTAAGTGCAACACTCCGAGTTTGGAATCGTCCGGAATCGTCAGAGCCGTCCGGAGCCGTTTGAGCCGTCCGGAGCCATTCGGAGCCGCTAGTAGGCAGTCGGAGCCATTAGAGTCATTGGAGCCGTTGGAGCCTTCGGAGCAGAGCTTCACATCGTCCATTATACGCTAATATAACCTACGTTAGAGGTTCCGGACGGTTTCTAACGGCTCCGGACGGCTCTAGACGGTTCCAAGCGGAACCGTGGTTTTGTTTTATCCGGAATCGGAGCAGATGTTACGATGCGCGTAAGCGGTTTGGAGCCATTGTTGCAGGTTTTTTTTCTTCGTTTATTTACAAAGGCTTTGAATAATAGAGACTATTCGCCTTTCTACTGTATAAATAAGTGGTATAATCTAGTACAAAACTATTGCAGGTGTGACTTGTAAATATTGTAGAGCACTATTGCGATTATGGCATATGATAATGGATAAGTTAAAACTATTGCTTAAATTTCTCTATACAAATGACTGCGGTTCCGAGAACCCATCACTAATGGTCAGTTTACGGACCTAGCAGGTCCTTAAGCCAAGACGTAGTAGCACTCATTAGGCATTAGATTGAGAAAAAAAATCAAACCAAGAATAGCTATTTCATTAGAGCACTCAAACAACACTCAAATGTATTGAAATGTATGCAATTTCCTGATTGTTAAGCGTATGACAACACCTCACCGTATTGTCACAGTCGTAAAATATGTGCAAGTTATTTTAATAGAAAAGAAAATGTAGAAAAATCGTAGTCCTTCGTCTCCCAATTATTCATGCTTCAAAGTTATAAATTGCATAAGTTTAGGCGCAGTTTGTATATAATTACGTTACACGCGTAGTCAACGTTAACTCTCATTCGTTCGTTCGCGTCGATCAACGGAAACAAATTCTTCACTACGGAAGTTGGAAGTCTCAACAAGTATCATCCGTGCGTCAGAATCCAGCCCCAATGGAACGATCGCGTTAGTCATCGGCCAACGGACAATCTTCTCCCCTACAGGAAACAGATGCATTCCTGAGTGTCCGATTCTCCTTCAACAGTTCAACGGAAGCCAGCTCCCCTCTGCAGATTGGCGATCGTCCAGCATCCCGTTCCCCACGATAAGAATGCCTGGTTATAATTTGTCCCTTCGCAATAGGTATAAAAGAACAGGGAACATAGAGCTCAGCGCCTCATTTTCGTTTCTAGTTTTGCCATAAATAGGAAGTGGGACCGTGTGGTGACATTTAGAATCAATAAAAATTATTTTTTTACTGTCAGCTTGTGACCAACCACATAATTATATATGTGTTCTGGTCCAATAATATCATCATGCTTGTAGTTAACAATCTGCTAGAATTTTATTTCCAAAAACTAGCTTTCTTCACAGACAAACTTAGTTCACTTAAGAGGAAAAACAGAAGCAGACGACGAACCCGACTTAGGTTCGCAAATCACAGAAAGAAGCCCATAACGAACGGCTACCACTGAGCCGGTTGGTGCTAATTTTGAATTACAACAGATGAAAATGATGAATGTCAATATTCTATTCCTTCGTTTCGTCCCTTAAAACGATCCTCCTTCAGCGAACCGCCATTTGCAACGGAAAGGTAACATTCAATAATAGTACACCCTTGCTTCAGCCGAAAGCAACGAACGCTGCCCGAACCCGAAGTGCATCAACGAAACGAAAAAAAAAATGGCGTTTAGTTCTTGCATCGTTTCCCCAATCCCCGTTCCCGAACACTCTCCAGAAAGGAGAGTGTCCTTGTTCATTTTAAAGCCACAGAAAACCATCCAGCCGGAATGGTCGCATAAAGCAAACCTCTAGAAGATTTCGCCCTGGAGGGCGGTGAGAAGTACGTTCTCAATTTTCCACCCGCGTTAGTGGCGAGTGTGTTTGATGTTTTCGCCTTTCATTCTTCTATTTTATCTTCTCCTTACAACCTTTTTTCTGTGTCAAGCAACAACAACAAAAATTGCTGCATTTTTTTTCTTCCTTCTTTATTTTTTGTGTCAGCTCGTGCGTTCTGAAATGAAAATGGGTTACACCATAGTTATGCGTAGTCCAGGCTGGAAATGGATGTGGGTGACACGAGCCACACAAACTGCACGAAATATGTCACGATTCTACCTCGCCTTGGCCGCCCGTTCGGTCGAACCGAGCGAACGGGAGGTCTATTTTCATTTCACCGGTTTGAAATTCATTTGCATTTATTTCATCAAAACTGCTCCGGGACGTCGGAACGACATGGTTTCCCATGGTTGAGTGCGACGTTCGAGGTCGGAGATGAACAGGAAATTGGGAATGTTCGCTCGCTAACGGTCTTTAGCTGGTGCGGTTGTGTGTGTGTGTGTGTGTGTGTGTGTGTGTGTGTGTGTGTATGTGTGTGTGTGTGTGTGTGTGTGTGTGTGTAGAGGGATGTTTCCACTGGCCAGAAAAAAATCCCTTACACGTGCAACTCCCTCGGTTCAAGTTGCAGCAAAGTGTAATCAAATTATATACGGCAAATCAGCTCAAACTCAAATTACACTTTCTACATTTGGTTTTTTTGTGGAGGGTAAAATGTTTGCGTGCCAAGAAGTCTCATCTCTTTGAATGTTGGGATAGTCTCGGCGCGGTTTTTTTTTTTTTTCAAATGTATGACGACAACATGCTCAACAATGTGTGTATGTGATGTGATGGGAGTGTTTAGGAAGACATAATTCACTTTCCCGCCTTCGTCGCTAGTCTGCTTCCGAGCACCAGTTACCAGTTGCATGTACGGGACCACAGTTAGAACGCTTACGCCACCGCTAGAAAAGGCCATAACTTCTCGTCGAAAAAGTTCGTCCAACTTTGTCGTATGGTGCATGTTCCCCCCCCCCCCCCCACCTTTTTCTTTCGCGTAGAATACGCAGCAAATGGTAGGCCAAAACTCCAAGCCCCAAAACAAAGGCCAATTTCGTCGGAAGTTGGGCCCCGTTGTGCGATAATAAAATGTGACAAGCCGGGAACACAGACGGCGAGGAACAAACGGCCTTCCCCGGTGCTTGACAGTTTTGAAGCGACCGAATGTGTCCGTTTGATGACCCTGGTAGTTGGAGGCTAACTTTGCCATAGTTTTGTCGCTGAGTCTGGCAGGAGAGTTAGTTATGGCGATAGTGCAGTGGAAAAACCTCATATAAAAGAGAAAAAAATGTATGTTTGTCTGTGTGGGGCAAAAGTTCTTGTTGATTTGAATTATCGCAACGGGTCACATCAGAGAATGAGACACGTTGAAGTCATCTTGCTTTTTTTTTTTTGCTTTTCCTCACAGACGTTAAATGATGTTCGTTTATACAGGGAGAAATAAGTAGGTCATTAACTGGATAATGAAACTTGGAAAAATGGATGAAATGGAAAACTTTCGCGACACTCGCTAGGCATATTGGGGTCGGCGAAATTGGGAGTCCTTAGGATTTTTCATACAAAAGTTAGAAGATATGTCTATGTTGCTGCTGAAGTTCTATAAAGATATCACATCCTATTTGGATCATTCCTAAGTAACAAGATCAGGACTGATACTGGCTACTGCTGGTGATGAATACGTTCAAGAAGCGAGAGATCTCTAGGCTTAGACATTTTAAACTTCAAGATCTATAAAACCGAGACCAAGAAAACATTCGAATAAGTCTTATAAGATCTTTTCTTCTTCTTCTTCGTCTTGGTCTGCTCAGGATTGAGCACGTCGCGTCGACATGGCCAGGTCTCCAATCAGTTTCCAAGAAACTCGATCTAGGGCTGCTATCCTCCATCCACGGCTGCATCCGATCTCCTACAAGTTAGACTCCACCTGATCCAGCCGGCGAGCTCGCTGTGCTCCTCTACGCCTCGTGCCGAACGGGTCGCTGACGAGCACAGACGTAAAACCTACTTTCAAAACATCTCCACTACTAAATCTTGTCACGAGGACATTCTTCTTGGCTTCGATCTCTGTGGTCGATCCGGCCATTTAATGGCTTACTAGACTTGCCGATAACACGTAGATAGTCAGTCCTACCGTTTGAAGACTCCAAGGACCATTATTTAGACTTTATACTCACGAAACATGGATGTAACACATGGACTCTACAACGTACGTGTCCAGCCAAAATATTTGAACCAGTAACAGTGAACAGACAATGGAGGAGTCGCCCTTCAATAACGAGCTTTGTGGCCGGTACCTACGAGATGAACCTAACCTGTAAAGTTTTTTTCTAAAGCCGTCAATATGGATATGGATTCGCTTATCATTTAGAGACCAGAGCGTTATACACGCTAGTAATGAAGCTAGTCATAAATATTGTTTAACCAATATGCAATAAAAATAAAAGGATGTTCATCCCTCCAACATGTTAAAAGTAGTATTATGCGTACTGAGTTGAGGTGAGTGAGTGATTTAAATCTTTGTAATGCATAATTTAAAAATACTTCTCACATAGAGTTTTAAGATTTTATTAGATTCCAATCGCAAAGAAAATTTTAATTCTTTCGGGAATCGTTATTATGTAACTCATCCCTAAGGAGTTACTACAGTCACTAGAGGGGTTTGCATGGCGTAGACTCTTTTGAGATTCGAATCGCAAAGAGTTTTAAACTCTTTGAGTATTCGAATCAACATAGAGTTTTGAAAAGCGCTCTGGGGTTCGAAGCGCGGTGAACCTAGATCATGATGACAAGTGCAGTTACACAGCACAGAGTGACAGTTTGTTTGACATACACAGCACACCTAGGCTTGAACTCCTGTAAGCTGCTCGCGTTTTTTAATTCCCTGAGCATTCTGTTGTACCGTTGAATCCCTTTGAAATACAAAGAGTTCCTAGCACAATGAAATAGTAAGTTTGGAACTCTGGCCTCATCAGCTCTGCGTGTACAGTACCTGTGAACGTCAGATCCCAGATCTGATCCCCAGATCTGAGATCTCCCAGATACTCAGGCAATAGGTTGTTCAATAGTCGATATACAAATGTCATGGTCTGATACAAAATCCTTTGCTCTACAGACATCCGTTGCAGGATATCCAGCATAACAGCGGACGATGTACGTCGACCACAACCCAAAATAAGCCTCATAATACGATTTTGCAACCGTTGAAGGCGAATAATTTGCCCCTTATTGCCGAGAAACAAAATGGACGAGCAGAAATCAAAGTGTGGAGATATTAGTGATTTGTAGAGGTGGACTTTCCCGAAAAAATCGAGATCGTTCGCCAGCCTACTAATTACTTCACACTTCTTTGCCACTTTGGTGATGATCCAGTCTATGTGAGTGTGGAATTTCAACTTGTCGTCTAATATAAGCCCTCAAGTATTTCACCTGACGAGTTCTTTCGATTGTTTCCATATTTATAACGAGAGATGGAGGATTGGTCAAACCACTGATAGTCATTAGCTTTTTGTACTTCAACTGTTTTATGTCGTTAATATACATGATAAACAAAATTGGCCCAAAAAGACTTCCTTGCGGAACTCCAAGGGTGTTTTCTATAGCTTCTGATTTATAGTTTCCAAAAAAAGTTCTTTGAGTTCTACCTTTTAAATAACTTTCGAACCAATTGAGCTCCCTCCTCACAATACCAAAACGTTTTAGTGTTGACAAAAAGACAGCAATTATAGTCTCCTTTCGTTCCATCAACAGCTTCCATCTCGCCAGTACAAGATTCAAAGCAGTTTCACAAGAGTGCCCCTGCTTATACCCCGACTGCTCGCGAATCAATAGCTCGTGTCCATTCAGAAACTGAACCAATTGCTCCTTCACTACAATCTCAAGAATTTTTTCGATTACATGGAGCATGTTGATGGGACGAAAGTCTTCCGCATTGACAGCGCCGTTCACTTTAGGAATAGGAATTACCAATGACTCCTTCAATGTTTTTGGAAAACAGCCACTCTCTAGCGAATCAGCGAATCATCATGAGAAGGCTTTCTCCTATCACATGGAAGCAGTCCTGAATTGTCTTTTAATTCACATTCCCTAGACCTGCCGTTTTTGTCAGGTTGAAACAAGTCGTTTTAAGTTCCTCTAGTGTGATCTACTGAAATTTGAATCGGTGTTCTGGCGTTTCATTTCTTAACCAAAAGTCAGGTTCACTAACAAAATCAATGTTTTGATTTATCTGCAAAAGACTGTTTGCAAAAAAAAAAAATTAAATTTATTACAAATGATGGAATCATCGGATTCAACCACGTCATCAAATCATCATAGTTTTAAGTACATTCCAAAGCTCTTTACTGTTACCTTTATGCTTTGATATCTCATTACAAAAGTAATTTTTACGTGTTGTTTTGAGATTCCTGCTGTAAAGATTTCTTAGTCTCGTATATTCAGACCAATCATATGCCGAGTTGTTAAAATAATTAAGTTCCACTAGGGAGTGAGTAAGGGTGAACTAATTCCTTTCAAAGAGTTGTTATTCACTAACTAGAAGCGTATTTGATGCTATTTTGCATGGATAGGGCATACAACAAAATGGTACTTAAGCTCGACATTTGGGTTAGATGGTTAAACGTCAGGACACGCATCTGGTTTAAGGATTGTGCGTGCGCTGCATCATGCGATCGTCCTACTTTCCATCCAACCACCGAGGAGGCTCGCGTGCATGCGTCACCCCGCTCACACTCAAAACACCTGTCGAAGAAAAAACGTGGCTCGAAGAGTCAGTCGAAATTCATGCAATTGAAAAGTTGTTGTCTTAATACGATGTATTAGTAGTTATTTGAGTTGCGCAGCTATCGCTGCTTCGTACGATCTGTGTATCCACTGCACGTGACTGTTGTTTAAGGCACAGCATGCTTCGTACATATTTGAACAGAATATGTACGAATTGCATACATTTTGGCGCTGTTTAAAATTAAATATTAAATCACAAAATGTCTTTTATCTTTCATCTACATGCTAACAAAAACAAAGGAAACTTTTCCAACAACAAATGTCCCAATTGCGAGGAAAAGAAAGAAACGTGTTCACCTTAAAAAAAGAAAACACAGACACATTGCTGAGAGAGAGAGAGAGAGAGAGAAAGAGAAAGAGGAACAGAGAAAGAGAGTATTGTCCTGGTTATTTTTTTCCCCTCTGTTCGGTCGGAATTGGAGATAATGCAATAATGGCACTTAGTATTATTATGCTTTTCCTTCCTGCTGCACTTCTCCGCCCTCCTCAACTCCCACATTCATCCGCTCCTGGTAATAAAAGCTTCTACCAAAGAAAGAGCAAACAAATCCCGAACCTCGTCGCAGCTTTATTCTCCAACACTTTTTTTTTAATATCCTCGGGGCGGGATAAAGGATGCTGATCAAATGTCATCGGGTTCGGAATGCTGATGTGCATACACTCCTCCTTGTGGTGTTGCACTGCAAGCCTGCTTTGTTTTGTACGTTGCATGTCAATTATTTGTGACGCGCTGACACCACCGCCGGGACGTGTTGTGTGTGCGATGAAGTACCAGAACCACTGTTAATGGAGACCTGGAGAAAGGAGAAGGTGAGGGGGAGGCCTTCCTCTAGGGAGGAAGAGAATGTAAAAGTACAAGTACGATCTTAATTTACGAATACGAGAACCACGCCCTGCCTCGTTCAGCTCGTCCAGACCGCTGAAACAGAGCTGTAACTCCTACCGGGCACAGTGTCTGCTCGCGAGTTAAAGGTTACGAGGCGCCACTGCACAGCAAGGCGACACAAACTCTGGGGCCTGGGGTAATGAAATTTATCACCGAGACGAAATGCAAAACTACGGGTGCATCCCGTGACACAAAATGCAATTTTTATTTCGCCCCTACCGACGGGTCGGCCGCTGGGTTTTCTCTTCCTTTTTCTTTTTTCATCGTGCGTGATTGTGACTTAATTTTAATGTCCTTTTCGCCCGAAACGCAGCGTACCAACTACGTTAGTACGTGATTGATTTCCTTTCTCTCTTTTTTTCTCTCTCTCTCTCTCTCTCTCTCTCTCTCTTTTATGCTGCGTGTGTTATGGATGTGCCTGCATGCAATGTACGCACCGAACTGTATGTACCCTTCACATAGCATTAATCTGGTTATCGTTGCATCCTGCCCATCTCTCCCATCTTACTTGCGCAACGGATCAGGACTCCTCGATATGCTTTCCTTTTTCTACTTTATCACTCCGCCCCTCTCCCACAAACACCACCACACAAAAAAACCCCAAAATAATGAAAGGTCAGCATGGAGTTTTGGTATCAGGGTGGCAAGAATCTCGGCGCTCTCGCTTCCAACAGAAAACTTCACGTATGCCGTTGTCGCAGTTAATTTATCGCTTCGGGTATCTGGCGGGGACTACCCGTAACGATGTTTAATTTATGTGCCACTCCCACCGTCAGCCTCATTCTTCTGATTTTCCCGCACAATTTTCTCCTTTCCTTTCGTGTGAAGCAAGCAAGCACGCGCAAGTAACCTTTACGTGGAGCAGGTTGGATATGGTTGCCGGATGCTGCTCTCTTGTCGTTGGCCGATTCCATAACCGCTTGCCTTTAACAGGAAAGGAAGGGTTGGAAAGGTGTATAAACGTTCACGAAAACGGGCGAGAAATCTGGCCAGAATATGGTTACGACTTAGTTTTGAAAAAAAGAAATGTTACAAAATTGGAGAAAAAACCGCGCAGAGCTATTAAGGTGTTGGGTCCTCCCTCCCAAAGATTGTTGGAAACTCTATGAGAGAGGTTTCCGAAATCGGAAAGCAAGCGACGACAACCAGAGCTTTATTATCGTGGCAAACTTGGAGAAGGTGACACTGAATAGCAGGTTGGAAATTAAAATCACCTTGGACGCTACATTCAGGGAAAACCTCTTTTAGAATTCCAAACAAGTCTAACAGTTTAGATGTTTGGTAAAGGTGGATGGAAAACCCTTAGGTTCCTTTGGCAAAAGTGAAATGATCTACGATTCAGAGGTGGAATCTTCTAGATCTACTACTGTGCCCGAAATATAAAGTGACTTTGCGTTTTTTTCTTCAGCGGTTTTTTTTTATTAGACCAAAAATAGGTCATCACCTTGGAAGTAATCCCCTTCCGATGCAATGCATCTCTTCCAGCTCATCAACCACCCCTCGAAGCAGGTGGAAAACGCGGATGCTGAGATGTCCTTTCGTTCCGGCGTCGCTGCGGCTTCTATCTTCTCGTTAAGTGTCAAAACGGTGTCCCCGAAGCGGCCATTTTAGCTTGTTGAACAGCCAGAGATCGGCCAGTTGTTGCGAAAAACTCCCACAAAATGTTGACCGCATGCCCGCTTTCGCCGAATAGAGGTTCCGAAAGGTCTCGTATCGTCAACCAACTATTGTTGACCACCAAATCCTTGATTTGGACGGTCCTCGTATTCGACCTTCTCACCGGCCATTCTTGAAATCACTGTACCATTTGTACACACTTTTCTTCAACACAAATTCTTCCCCGAAGGCTTTTTGTAACATCTGCAATTGTTTCTGCAGCGTTTATTTCATTGCGCAAACAAAACTTGATACTTGCGCGCTGCTCCACAAACTTGGACATGGTCAATATAGACAAAAACACTTGGCGCAGCTCCGAAAACAAATTTTCACTCCTAGCCGGATTGATGTTGTGACTTGAAACGTTGGCAGAACTGTCAATAACATACGTATTGACAAACCAAAAATAAAAACAAGAGGCTTTTTTGGGCGCACGATATTTGACATCCTTACTTTCGGACCCAGTAATAAGTCGCCTATAACGCAGACAACATTGGTCCGAATTTTATCCGTTCAAGTTGCTACTTCAAGCGTCAAAAATCAAAACGGTGGATTACTAACAAAGGTTTTGAGGTACGCACAAGGGTGATGGTTGTCATTCATTCGTACTACATCCTAAGGAACCTTCTCCATCCAAGGTGCGCGGATTATAACTCAAACAAATTATGATCCCAGATCTCTCATATGTCCCTGAAACATTGACTCTATTCAAAAGTGCAATCACTCATTGAGGATTCTTCTTCTTGGCTTAACTACCTGCTAGGTCCTGTCGGCCATCTAATGGCTTAGTCGACTCCCGATGGCCGTTTGAAGACCGACGGCGTTGTCGTCTCTCCATCGGACCGCTCCCTAGAAGCTGGATTTGTTGGAGGCAAATCGACAACAGACCAAATCTTTACTCTACGGTAGATCCGCCGGGAGCACCAGATCCCTGCGCACAACCTGTTCATTGACTTCAAGGCGGCCTACGATACGATAGATGCAGTACGGATTCCCTGGGAAGCTGGTACGGCTGCTAAAGGCCACTATGGGGTGGTACGGCTCTTAAGGGGTGCAGTGCAAGGTAAGAGTTTCGAGCATGCTGTTGGAATCGTTCGAATTTCACCTAGGCTTCGCGGATGATATCGACATCATGGGACGGACATCTGTGGTGGTGTAAAAGGCGTACACTCGATTGAAACGCGAGGCCAATAGAATTGGATTGAGCATCAATGCGACGAAGACGAAATACCTGCTTGCCGGAGGCTCTGACCGTGATAGAGCCCGACTCGGAAGCAGAGTATCAGTTGACGGCGACGATCTCGAAGTGGTAGGGGAGTTCTGCTTCCTTGGTAAGATCATAACTTCGGACAACAACGTAAGCAGCGAAATCCGAAGGCGTATTATTCCTCTACGGGTGCAAGTCTTGAACTGATATCCTGACGGTAGCCAAACAGGAAGTATACGCTGGCTGAGGCAAGTGATGAAGATGCCGACTCATGGCCCCACCAAGAAGGTGCTCGTCAGCGACCCGTTCGGCACGAGGCGTAGAGGAGCGAGCACACAGGCTGGATCAAGTTGAGTCTAATCTGTCGGAGATCGGATGCAGCCGTGGATGGAGGACTGCAGCCCTAGATCGAGTTTCCTACAAACTGATTGGAGACCTGGCCATGTCGACACGACGTGCTCAATCCTGAGCAGGCCAAGAAGAAAAAGAATGTTGGTGTTGATGCGTCCACCAGAATGTTTTCCAGGAAGAGCCAGAGAGTTTCCTGCATAGAAGGACCCAATCGGGTACTGAACTCAATACCTTGAGCTTACCATAAATCGAACGCTTTCCATCGTGTAAGTTCCATGAACTTTCGTATAAAGTGGTTAAAGTTAAAATCAAAGATTGTTTTGTTGTTCCTGTCGTGTGCAAGCTTTTCCTTTTATTAGAAACAAATACATGTTTAAAACCAAAAAAACCAAGAAACCAAAAATGTAAAATATTGTAGAAAAGGAAAGGACCATTTGCATTTATGATCGTGTTCGTTGGTGTAATAATAAAAAATGGAGTATCTAAAGCAAAAACAGCAACGGCACGGCACAGAGGCAGAGGCCCAAAACAACATTCGATGGCAAAGAAATGCAACCATCTGCTCCTACCTTCACTCTCTCTCTCTCTCTCTCTCTCTCTCTCTCTCTCTCTCTCTCTCCACACACCCCACCTTCATTCTTTGCAAAGAGATTAGAATATTTTTTTAAAATTATTTTCAACTGTCGTTTGTTCCATCCGGGGCATGTTGATTCTGTCGCACGCTTTACAGTGCAGTACGCCCGTTTGCAATCCAGCTGGGACCCGGGACAGCGAACTTGACGGCTGTACATGGGCCTGATGCTTTGCATGACTTCCGGAGTAGAAGAAAAAACGTGACTCCCCGCGGTGGAATTATTCGTGGAGCTCGAGCGAGTAGTTTTATCATTAATGCTTAGTCCAAGTAGGAGCGTGTCTGGTAGTGAGGTATGAAAATTTTATTTCTCTATTTATTATTAAGTACGACGGGGGTCCGTACTGTCCGTGAAGTTAATGATAAGTTAATAATGTTTTTGGAGATAAAAAAGCGTTAAATAAACGCAGACACACATTCGTGGGTTAACAGTTGCTTTCACTTAAAGTAAATACCACGAGAGAATCACAGTTTCACCCATTTCGTAATCGATCTTGCTTTCCGTTTTGCCCTTTAAACAGATGATACATGTTTACCGTGCGCTTCCGCGAACGTGTGGCTGTAAAAGAACGAACCGTCCAAACAACCTAACCCCACCCATCCACTTTAAAGAGCTTAATCGTGCCAAGCAGACTTTGCAGACCGGAGATGCACTTTGCACCCTGCACGAGCACTTGCCGATTTAGAAGAAGAATGAAAAGAGGAAATAAGATTGGAACGAATTTTGCGTTTGAACGGCTTTTTTTTGCGTCGATGGAAAGCAAAAGCAAAGGCAGCGCACACACACAGCAGCTGCAAAACGGCGGAAAGGAAATGGGAAAGATTCATCGCGATGATTTCCATTATGCGGCGTGCATCTGAAAAAGCGCTCGCGGACGCGTAACACGCAGCGTAAAAGGTATCGTAACACGCGGGCGAGAAATTTGTTTGTGACGACGGGCGTGCGCATGTAATCGCGATTGTTTCGCTTTATTTATTTATGTATTTTTCACCGCGGGCTGGCACTGGCGTTTGATTCCCAACGCATACATCGTCTGCACAACTTTTGGCAAGCGGAAAAACAAAACCACAGCCAAATCAAAATAAAAACGGCACAACACAACGCCTGCTTTTTTGTTTTGTTTGGCTGCTCGTGCACTTGGGCATTTAGTTTTGCCTTCGCACACCCGGGGCAGTTTCTAGTTAGTGATCTCTGATTTTTAAAGGGGCTAAAGACCCTTTATTCCCACATTTCGTATGTAGGTTTTATGTAATTTGCACTTCCTTGTGTTTCTTCGTTTAACAAAAACACAAAACAACACAAAACCCGAGAGTTTAATTTGCACCAACCGATGCAATGTTCAATAAACGATGGATCAGCGAACGATGGATGGTGAACAGCGTGTAAAAAAGGGGAGGATGAGTAGTGCGCACAGCGAGCGAGCAACCCCCGAACCGGTAGCCGGGTGTATCGATGGATGGGTGGTACAGCAAGACTCACCCAAGACTGCACACCGTGCGCGTGTGTGCGAGTGCAGTGGTAGCCAGAAATGGCAAGCAAAACGGCACGGAATGGAAAAAGCATCGTATATCGATTTGATCTTTATTGCTTTGCAGGGGTTTTCATTCCTATTTTGTGAAGCGTGATTTTTGGAACAAATGGATGAATGTGAGTCATATGAGCCTTCTTCTTCTTGGCTAAACGACCTTTTACAGGTCACGCCGGTCATCGAATGGTTTACTAGACTTGCTGATATACCACATAGTTGGATAGTCAGTCTTCACTACGGTGGGAACGGCGGTCATTGATGGCATTTGAACCCCGGTCCCGCCGTTTGAAGACAAGCGCCGATGTCGCCTACAACACCTGCTCGCTTCCTATGAGTCATATGAGTCAGCAAACTCAATTGAAGCAACTCAATATAATGCCTTTTTATTCATATTTAACGGCCAGGCCATATTGTTATCTCAACATATTGTAAGCTTGAAAAAAAAAAACATAAAATAAGTACGAACAAATTTAAAATTCAACCCAGCATGTCCGGGAAAGGTAAAAAAATGGGGAGGAAATGCCCCGTTAATCTAGTTTTTACACATAATCATCACCTGCGGTGTTGACAGTACGGTGCAAACCGTCATACTTCAAATAAATAAATTAAATAAAAATAAAAGTTTTAAATTTGCAGGCCCAACCAAGGTGAGAAAATTCGGCTAAAGAGTCATAAAGGCCCTCAAGTTGTACGGGATTCATCACATGCAAGCTTGTGTGAAAAATCACGGTAGATTGTGACCATTATGCGTAGGACATAAAAATATTATTTAAATAAATCATTATTGAAATTAGGAAAGTTACTTGAAATTATTGTGAAGTGTCGCAAAAGCTAGCTTATGTATAAGACTAATTTATAAAAACATTTCACTAACTTATTTCATCATTTAAACGAGACAGTTCATACTGTAATTGAAATAATTGTATAGTGAGTCATATTTTTTATTTAAATGGCTAAATATACGGAAAAATATAATATTTAAACATGATTTGAGTAGAAAAATGATTGAATTACTAAAATTTTATTAAAACTAGTTTAAATAAGATTTTTTTGGATTTTATAAACCAATAGTTTTAATATTTTTATTATGTCCTACTCAGCCATGTTCACAAACGACTGTGGAGCTTTCATGTTACTCTTTAGCCAAAAAATTAATTAAAATTAAGATCTCATTAACCAACTCACAATATGACAGCTGGAAAACCCCTGCAAGATGATCTTTGATGCTTCGAGGCAGTGGATAGCGAAAAAAAAGGCAACACAAACGTATAATAACGTTTCTTCCTTTCGGGCTTGCATTTCGTGTGTCATTTCGCTGACATTTTGCTGTTGCCATGCTTTCCCGGCATTCCCCTCATTGCCGTTAAAGATGGGTGGCCGCCAGTGTTTTTTCTTCTCCTTTTCGTTTGGTCTTGAGTCAAATTTAATTGTGAACAACTCCCTGACCAGCGTTTCGCGGACAGCTTCTTCACCCTGGTGCCGCAGCGTGGTCGTGAAGCTTTTACCGTTTTGCTTTTGCTTGACTGTTTTCGCTGTTTTCCTGCGCTTGCCTTGTAAGAGACGCCACCACCCCCCCCCCCCTCCTCCCCATCGGGGAATGACAGGACCCCTTTCTTCCGACCCCCTTCCTTATAGGACCCACGGACCACGATTGTGCCGTGATCATGATCTTTCTTGAGCACAAAGTAAAAGTACGCCTTCCACCCAGCCACACACGCGCAACGGTAATGTACGTGTGTTGTGCAAAACGTGGCGGTGGGAGTGAGGTGGTGAAAACGTAGCTTAACCTACAACCTTTTCTGCCCGATCGTCATTACATTTTTTTTTGTTGTGGTTCGCGCTCGCTTCGATCACGATTGCACGATGTTTTCACAGGGAAAGTAAGTGTCTCAGTTCCCAGTGCGATGGAAGATGAGCGATGACATTAGCGGAAGGGAGGAAGAGAGCGGAGGATGCGGGAGGTGGTAGGTGGTGGCAGGTGGAAGTTGGAAGTTGCACGAGGGAAGATGAGCGGATCAAATACAATCAAGTTTTACGAGCTTTTCCCAGCGGTTCGCTTCTGGAATGGTGCATTCAAAAGAAAAATTGTCTATGAAGATTAGGGGATGGAGGGAGGGGTGGGGGGAGGTTGGGTGAGAGGTAAAGAGAATGGTACGTTGTCAACGTAGGCGGTAAAGGAAAAGGATAGGAGGCTAGTGCGATCCATTATCCGTCAATAGCTTATCCGGCAATGGTGGGTTAAGGAAGCATTGTTTGAATTTTGATTTCCACAGCATCCACTTCTCTAGGGACTGCGGGTGGGGGTTGTGGGGGGGAGGGGGGGTTGGTTGAACAGGGGGTACTCTGAGAGGATAAGTAAACAAAACCGGTAGGGAGGGAAAAACCACACGCGGAAAGGTCACACGACGTGCATAAAGGCGGAAGATAACTTTTCCTATCAGCGAATCAAACTGAAAGGTAAGGAAAGCAAAATGAAGAAATGAAGAGTGCGATAGAGAGAGAAAGAGAGGTGTGAAAAGTGAAGCCACCCAAATCAAACACACAACTACGGGGACGGGTACTTTGATTCGGGAAAAATGCACCGAAAGAGATGGACGAACGGAACAACAAAACAGCAAACAGTGCGAACGAAACTACCCCTCGGATGGACAAACGGCATTGAAAGGGGTTAGGGTAGGGGGTGGTTGGGAAACAAAAGAGCAAACCACCAATTCACACGGCTGCGTGTGCTGTTTTTCTTTGCTGCGGAAGTTGGTTTTGTAAGACAGTTTTTTTAAAGATGTCCGGCCGGAACCGGAAATGAATCTCACACGTTGTAGAAAAGGTGAAACGGGGTCGTTAGGGGGAGGGAAGACGAACTAATTCAAACGTCAACGTTGAAGTAACATTCGCATCAGCATCGCAACAACCTCATCATCATTGTGTTAAGTTTCGTTACGCAGCATTCAGCTCTCCCGCGCTCTCGCCTCATTTCATCACTTTTCTTTGCCTTCCGGAGCAGGCAAACAGAGCACACTTGCAAGCGCGTGTACGCGTGTGCAAAGTCTGGGAAGTTAAAGCGATCGCCCGCCAGAACGAAAGTAAAAGTAACGATTGGGGTACGAGCTGGCAATAAAAAATCAAACCCCCCGAAATATTGTGCCAAAAAACCAGGGTATGAAATGATGGGGTGGGATTGTGGGAGGGAGGGAGAGTGCGGGGTGGATGGAAGTTATTGCACATACTTTACGTGAAAGCACCGAATAAACCGGATCACGTTTCGCATGTGTGTGTGTTTTTTTTGCCGGCCGGTTTACTTCCCAAAGGTAGGAAAACCGGGTGTGTCACTCTCCGGATGTCTAGATGCCTTTCCCATTAGGGATTCCGGCGGACTTTTTTTTTTTTGCTTGAGAAGGCACCAAAATTGTTACGAAATCTTCTCCTAGAGAAAGAAAAGGGGCTGTGGGAATAAAAGGCTAGTGTAAAAGAGGGAACAGAAAGCTAAAAGAAAATAAAACTCAAACACCAAATGCTTCGTTTCTTCAAAATTTGTCACCGTTGTTTTTTTTTTTTTAATGTTTAATTGCATTTTGAAAAACGAGAAGTACAAAACGTAACGTAGTGAGTAGTTAACAATATCATTTAAACCTAAGTAGATGGAGAAGGTGGGGGCGAGGGGGGACCGTGGTGGTGGTGTGTTTTGGGGGAGGGTTGGTGGGGGTGCGCGGTTTGTGTCCTTTGTCCGATCGTTCCTTCCTCTGGTTGCTGGTGCCCGGTTCTCACAGCGAATCCCTGTGCACCGCCATTCGCACAGCACTAATAGAAGAAGCAAAGGGGTTTTTGCTAATTGAACGGATAGCGTAAAAGGTTCGCCGTGGAAAAATGGCTAGAAAATGTATGTACAAAATACAAATGCTGCACAAGCGAACGGTTTAAGGCGAAACGCTGTGAGACAGGTCCAGCAAAGAGGCCGGGGAGAAGGGGGGAAAAAAGAACCGGGGAAAGGATTTTTTTCCCCAAAGGTTATCCTTCACTTTTGTTGGTGGTTACGACTAGCTACGTGGGTTCCGTGTGTTTTGTTTTCATGCCAAGTGTACAACCCTCTCTCTGGACACAGACACACAGACACACACACACACTCACACTCGCCTTAGTACGGGCCAGACTTTCCAGGTGGGCCGTACTGGGCAGCCGGTGCCGAAGCACCCGAACCTCCATGACCGCCCAGATCACCTCCATGGCCACCACCGTGTCCACCGAGATCGCCACCCACCAGCGAACCATGGCCGCCCAAATCTCCACCACCGAGACCGCCGCCCAGATCGCCACCGAAACCAGCACCGCTTCCGAAACCACCCGACACACCACCGCCCGACTCCTTCTGCGTTTTGTACTTGATGAAGTAAACTTCCGGTTTGCTGGGCTGCGTCGGGGCGGGCGTCGGGATAACGATGTCCTGCTGTTCGTCCGGCTTCTTCACCAGCACGTACACGAGCGTCTTCTCTTCGTTCTGGGGCTGGATCGGGATCTGCGGTGCCTGGTACGATGGTGCCGACGGTGCCTTAATGAAGATGATCTTGTAATGCTTCTGCGGGGCGGCCAGCTGGATCGGGCGCTGGACGCGAACTTCCTCCGGCTCTGGCGGGGGGACGTGCACGTAGATGTGCTTCTGGATGATGGCTTGCTGGGAACCACCGAACGAGCCGCCGCCAAACGAACCACCGCCGAAGCTGCTAACGCCACCGCCAAAGCTACCGGCACCGCTCGAGCTGAACGAGGATCCTTTGGGTGTTTGTGTTTGTGTTTTGAATGTGGGTAACAAAAGCAGATTTTGGAAAGAAAGAATTGCAGCAAAAAACAAAGAAAATATAATATCGGTTAAGATAGCATTCAAGCTCGCGTTGGTCCTGCTAAATTCTTCCTGTAGAGATTTTTAGCAAGGAGTAGCTTTTTTCCTACAACTAAACAAGCTTCTGGTTACTTTGAACTCAACGCGTTCGTAACTTAACAAATGAGCAAAAAAATTCCCCAAAAAAAACAGCACAAAAATGCTGTAAAATACAAAAAATGGCCCCTAAAAAGGGGTTCGTCGCTTTTCGCTCAATTGCGCCGAAAGTCTTTCGTTTGTTTGCCGCCTAACGGCGCGTAGAAAATTCACGAAAAATTAGCAAAAAACCAATTTGGCATTTGCGTTTGGATGTTACGATTTGGATTGATTGTTGATAAGCGCTAGCTGCGGAGTGTGTGTTGAGTGGTTGGGCCAATGTGAACAATGCGTGCGTATGAAGGTGCGCCATCACTCACAAACGGTTTGCACTGGACTCTGTTCAACCGAAACGATGGTTCTTAGCACTTAGGCTTAGGCACTTCCCAACAGTCGAAACACACACTGTTTCATACACACGCACACACACACGAGCACTAGGGCACTCAAGCACTATCGGCACTAAACTCCGTTCGTTCTAAGTAACCAGAAGCCGTTCAGCTTGTTCAAAAAGAATTGCATTCAACTGCACACACACACCTCCGAATCCTCCGGCGCTGCCACCGAAGCTGGCACCGGCACCGGACGAGAATCCGCCAACACCGCCACCGCTGTATCCACCACCGCCGCCGGATGTGAAGGAACCACCGCCGGACGAGTAGCCGCCGCCGCCGCCACCACCGCCGCCGTGCGAGCCGCCAGTTGATGGACGATTGTATGAGTATCCTGCTTCCGGTCGGGCGGAAGCCAGAACCAAACAACAGCTCAACAGCACAAACGTCTTCATTTTTACTCGCTCGGTCGTAACTTGTCTGTGAGACACTTTTTGTTTTGTTTCGTACGAGCTTCGGTTCGGTGTAAAGGATCCGCGGCCGGTCCTTTCGTGCTGTGCTCGAGGCTAGAAGACGAAACTGCAAGCCGTCCACAAGAAAACAACACTGGTCGCTTGCTTGCTTGATGCTTCTTGGTTTGATCGATGCAAATGCTTCACTGATGATCCGTTTGCTGCGGCCGATGCAATTTATACCCTTTTTACTCGCGTACCTGGAGCCAAAGCCACCGAGAGAAGCGTCTTGGTGGTAGGCAATACCGACGTACAACAAAAAAAAAACCGTCGCCATCACAAGAGTGGCTCAAAAGCGAGATGTGTGTGTGTGTGTGGATGCGCTGTTGCCATTTCGCTTCCACCGCTTCCCGGCATCCTTTCCCAACAAAAAAGTCACCCTTCTGGCATCCTCCATCCCCCAGCCACACTCACACACACACACACACCCCTTTCACGCACAATAAACAATTCGACAAAAAAAAAAAGTGTTGCCGTCAGTGAGGGAGGGAGAGATGATGATGGTCTCGGCAGTAGTGAAATGAAAAGTGAACTTCTCCCGTGTTGAACCCCCCTTTCAGTGTGGGAGCCGGTATCCTCCCCTCCCATTCTTGGTGGCGGTGGTGGTGATGAGGGAAAGGAAGGAAATTCAAAATCTCGCATTCGGCGCAATGTGGTACACGATCGTTGAAATGAACTTTCGTTCGTACGCCGGCTTGTTGGATGCTGTTTCGTTTGTGGGCACAAGAAGACAGAGAGAGAGGGAGACACTCTCTCTCTCTCTCACACGCACACAAAGAGTGTAAACTCCACCCAAAAGCGATCATGATGATGATGATGTTGTGGGGCATTGTGATCTGCGGCCGAGGAACGATTCGGACCGGACCAGAACGAACGAAAGTGAACGTTTGCAACTCGGTGCTCCCTCGAGCAGGTGTATGTGGCTTTGTATGTGTGTTTGAAGAAAAGTGCAGAAAAGAGAGGATGAGGTCGTAACCGATCTATGAAGATCTGGGCTCTGCTTGACACAACAGGGCAGGTTCCGATCAAATTGACAGAAAAAAAAACAGAAGGGATAAACACTGATGATCCTGGTCACGGCACCAATCAAATTCATCCGAACGGTGTGAGTTTATTAGCAATCTTGGTGTGTTTGGTGGAAGGGAAAATGGGAGAGGGAAAGAGATAGTTTTCTCTCTCTCTCTCTCTCAGCTGGTAAAGCGTTGGTTGGCGCCCAGCCTTCTCCGACAATCAGTTGCGATGCAAAGTCAGCCGAGCCGCAGGTGAGCTCAAGGTGAAGCAGTTTAATAAATAAAGCCTCATGTCTTGACACCATGACAATGTGTGATAAAAATAGAAGCGTTCGTCCACGTGTGTGAGAAAAGGGGTTTTTCGTTTTTCGACACATGACAAGAAGATGCGTTCTGTCAAGGCATTTTTCTTACGCTCCACCAGAGCACATTTCACACCGCACCAGGCTGGCCCTCACTTTATGGGTTAAGGGGTTTATTCGATGAGAAAAGAAACAAACAAACAAAAACTTTGCTTCAGATAATAGATTGCTTCTGGACGAGCTTGCATACTACGGCGGTTTTTATTTTTGCAGCCTTTTGTCTGTATGATGTAACAGGCGTTGAATCTTTTGACAGAAATTTAACTTTCAACCAAAATAAATTGTACTCAATAAATTATATAAATTACGTAATAAAAAAAAGTAAAACTTTATATCAACAGGGAAGATAATGAATGAACATAAAAGAGTAAATATGTTAATATACATCGTCTTCGAGCTGAAATAAACAACTAAGCGCTTCATCTAAACATATTTCAGCCGCATGTAAACATTTGCCGTCGAACTAAACGTCAAACGCTCAACTAAACATGTGTCAAACGTAACTAAAAATTTGTAACCTACATTTGTACGTGTAGGCGACAGCGGCACCGGTCTTTGCACGGTAGGACCGGGGTTGTAATCCCATCCAGGCCGTTCCCCCTTCGTGAGGACTGACGATCCAACCACGTGATGGTAGAAAGTCTAGTAAGCCATTCGAAGGCCGTCGCGACCTTAAAGGTCGTCTAGTCAAGAAGGCGAAGAAGAAGTAAAATAAAACACACATGTAAAATGACAACACAAAGCAAAACAATATATAAAACGTAGGCAAAAAACAATGTAAGTGGATAAATAAATTGAAGGAAATCATAATAACTCAAACTTAATGCACTTTACTAAGAAATAAACATGACAACGTGTGAGTATAATTTGCTAAAGAAGAGAACCCAACAATTTGTTTTTATAATGAGAATTTTAATTCTCAAAACCTTATATATTAGATTACTAGGATGCTACAGTGGTGGACAGTAAATGAACGTCATCTTTTATTGCACATTAAGTGAAACTGAGATTGTGAAGCCTATTTTCACCGAATTTTATTAGATTTTTTTTTTCGTTGTAAATGACGTAATGACGTTGCTGTCATTGGATGAATTGTTAAATCGATTATGAGTCGATTTTTTTTTCCATTTTGGTAAAAATATATACAAAACACATAACACCGTGAAATAAAACAAATTAATTAGTTTTAAAGTTAATTGTTTTGACATCCTTTCTTTCTCAATCCTTGAAAAGCTTTTGAATATAAAAAAAAGATGCTATAATAAGCTCAGTTGCTGATGATCATTTTATCAAAATTTAGTAAAGTTTTAGCAAGTAAAATGGACATAAAAGTAGTCTTTTGTAAAAATAAAACCTTTACAAAATATTTATATAATTTGCAAAAAAAAAAATACAAAAATGTAAAATATTTTAACAATTGAGTAGAAGTGCATAAATGCTCAAATATCTTATTACGAACGAATGCTATAAATATTTATAAGTAAAATGTCAATAAAAAAGGCGCTAAATAGATAAATAGATAAAACCCCATTTTGTTAACATAAATAGTGAGATGCATCCCGATAGTCTACATGTTTCGTCACATTGCTTCCACAGGCCGTATTAATGACCGTTTAACCCATCATCATTAGCTTTATCAAAAGACGTAGTTGCATAATCCACGGTCCGTAACCAATACCAACCTCGACACTGGTTGATGTTTGCTGTTAAATCCTTCAAATCAGCTCCTACTAATGCATCCTTCTACAATGTATCTATATTGACACCCTCTCTTTCCCCCTCCCCCTCCCCCTCCCCCCCCACCCATTCTCAAATTGGCACCGCCAAATGCATTCTAAATATTTATGTTTACGACCCGTCTGTAGTTTGCCCGTCTGTTTAGCTAATTAATGCGCTCTGCCTCTCGCGTCAGGCGCCAACCGGGGTTAATGTTTGCTGGGGCAAGCGCCACCGTGCGCGCCCCTTTGCGTGTGAAGATGGTTATCTTCTCGCCGCCATATTCTCAGCGCCAGACAGCGCCGCCCGGGTTACGTGGCACGCGCGCCCGCGTAGACACAGTGGCGCAGCGCTAAGTGCTGCTGGTCCGGCAACGCAGCGAACGTAGCGTGCGAAAACGCGAAACGAAAACAAACGCGCGAGCGCACACCTGCAAGGCGGTTCTGAAGTGTGAAGAACGAAAGCAGCTGTGGATGAAGTGGAGTCAACGGATGAGGGCCTAAAAGCGAGGCAAGCAAGAGTCACACATTTACCGCGCGGAAACTGCTTCAAAGTAGAACGGAACTGAAGCGAACTGAGCGCTAAAGGAAAGAAGGGGAGCCAAAGTAAAAAAATAATAAAAACTGGTACAGAAAGTGAAAATGGAGAGAAACCGAGCAACCGGAATAAAAACAAAGCAACGTATAACGGGCACCGCGCAACAGATAGCGGCAGGATGACCTCAGCTACACAGGACGCGTCCCGCGTTAAATGTAAGTTTTACCGTCCACTCGGACGTCACAAAACTGGCGCACCCGGGAACCCGTGAGTGAAGTGGATGAAGTCATTGCGCCAGCAAGCAAACTATTCGGAACATATTAAGCGTACGCTAATTGACTGCCAAGTGGGAGGACTGTTTTTTTTTTTTTTTATTGAACGACTAGACCCTCACTCGGCACAGTTCGTGCACTTTCACTTTAGCGCATTGTAGCCGAGATGCAACGCTCTGCAAAATGTAGGCTAGTGACAATGTCGCATCACCACTGGCCGCGCGATTGTTGAGAAAACCGGCGTTGTGCCACAAAACTGCAACCGGTGATTTACCAATCGGCGTATCCTTCTTCGCCTGCTTTCCCTGCACTGCTACGCCGCCGACTGACACAACCGACCGGATCTCTTTGGGGGCGAGATCTCGTCAATTTGTACATCACGCCGCATTCGCAGGTTACCGGACGGGCCAAGCACCAACACAGCTTCCTGTTTGCCAGTTTTAGCAATGATGAAACCATTCCGGCCGGCCGAGATGTGCTAATTCCATCGGCTTCTAGAGTGACTCCGAATGCAGGCGTTTGCAATTTCATTGTTCGGATTGGTACGGACGGCCAAAAAAAAAACCCTGTTGCCCGTGGTCGGACACCGATCATCCCCCAAACTCTTGTGCGTCTACAGCAAAAAAAAAAAACGAACCTTGAGTCCCGGTGAGCTGCGAAAGCGAAAGTCATACCTCACCGTTTATCGAGCGCATGTCAAACGGCGAACCGGAAACCCAACCAAAAGCAGGAAGGGTAGCTCCGTTCCTTGGTGACGTGTGCGTGTGGAGGAGTAATCGCGCGAAATCGCACACTCGCTCGCAAAGTGACGGTGCAAATTGATGTCCTCCGTGTAAATGTGTAAATTGTGAATGTGCATCGTTGCGCCAGCAAATGTCACCCGGGGAAGGCCAAACCGAGATAAGCCAGGCAAAGGGGGAGGGTTAGAAATAGTGGAAGAAGCACTCCAAAGCACACGAACCCGTTAGATAACCCCGTAGCGGTTGTTCGCGCTTTCGCCTAAAAGCGCAGGAGGCAGCAAACAAGAATCTCCTCAATGTATGGCTAGCGAAAGTGGTTATCGAGCTCGTCTTCCAGGAAGCTTTGCTGCTGGATGCACCCATAGACCGGAGCGCCGTAGACAAGCACACAAGCCCCCTTGAGCTAGCGATGAACTATAGAATGGCGGTGAGGAAGAAGGGCGTGCGGAGTTATCGCGTGAGGCTTCTCCACAACGACAACAACAAAAAAGTCCAGACTCCCCATACAAGGGATCGAGCGTGGCCGTATCCGACAGTTCTCGAAGGTGCGCAGCGGCAGGTTCCGCGCGTCCGTATCCGTGTGTTGCGCAACGTGTGGCTGTGGCACGCAAACGCCTTTCACCGACCCACAGCGGCAAAGGACTTTCGATTTCGGCGGATCGGCGGGCCAATCAACCTCACTGACGGCACTGACCTTTGACTGTTCGACTGTACATCAGAAGCAGAAGGTATCGTCGACGATTTGTACCGCCTGGACGAATCGAGCCTGCGCGGAATGATCCGTGCGGTGGATAATTCGGAGTGTATAATTGCTGGAAGTTCACGTGTGCGTTTGCTGTGATGTCACCGGTGCGCAATCCGTAGCTGTTGGAAGTCGCTCAACAGGTACCGGAGATCCTGCGTTCCGAAGCCCCATAATGGTATCCAATTTCGGATTCTGCACGGTCATTAAAGACTTGTCCCCCCTGTGGCGGACGAGGTGTCTATTCAGTGAGATTCCACCGCCAAAAAAGTGAAGCCCTACATTCGTCCACCAAAAGAAAAAAAAAAAAGGGTGAAGATGGATCCATCCAAGAAACTCCGGCGCACCCATCAGACCTTTACAACCAGTCACCAGGAGGACGACCAATGCTATGCTCTAGATTTAGTGATTTGTGAGCAACTCATCCCCAGCCCCGGAGCAATACTATCATGGGAATCGTGAATGCCCCCCCACCCCTTTTTTTTTGGTTCCCGGTCTCGTGAAGGGGCCTTCAAACGGTTCAGCTTCTACCATCCGCTTTTCACCATCCACACAATTATACGCGCACATTGTTGTTGCGATCAAAATCGAATTAAGTGGCGGTACGCACCATCTTCGGTGCGTCCCCTAAACCGGCAGGCACGTTATGCAACCGTTGCTGGTGGTAGCATCCGCAATCAGCGATGGGAAAGATGGTCCTTTGCGCGACCGTTTGGCATTATTGGGCGCGAAGCGAGCGGTGCATCGGCGTTTCCCGCTGTCCATTGTTGGGCGGCTGGCACCGGACCGAAGTCTGGGTGTGTGTGTGTGCGTGCAATTCTAGCGACACGCTGATTTATCGACAGGTCAAACCTGTACATGGTTGGACCCGGACGACAATGGTCCGCTGCCCGGTTCACAACATTGTAGTGTGCGCCACTCACCAGTAGTGAGTGAGACTGATTTAGATGACAGCAAACCGGGCGACGATTGCCTAGTTCAGGCACGTTCAGGCCGAGTTCCCTGCTTGCTCCCCTTTTTTTTTTAAGCACCCATACGCAGTGTCGTAAACGCGCTGTCATCACAACTGGCGACGACGATGCAGAATGAACTCATCAGGTGTCACCACACAGTCATCCTAGCCAAAGTGTCACCGGGCGTATAAACGAGGGCCGCCCGCAGAAGGCTCAAAAAGGCAACACAACTAGCGATGGGCGTTGGTGCAGCTCGCGAAGGTGAAGCAGCTGTTAAACGGCTTTCATCGCTGGCGTTGTGCGTTGTCAGTACGCCAAGTGTCACCGGTGTCAACAAGCGAAACGGTCGGTAAGCGTTCAAATTCATAAATCACCCCGGCGGAAAGTAGCGTTCGCCCATCATCGATTGCTGTGCCGCATCGCGTTCTCTCTCTCTCACACCCGTATTCCTCACCCGTTTGATCTTTAACCTTGATTACTGACATCGAACATCAAAAAGACTACCGGTGGGTGCGCTCACCAAGGTTTTGACAGTGGAAAAGTTGACGGCACAGACACACTAGGCACATCGTAAAACCCCGGCGCAAACGATGACACTTTAAGGTAGCGAAGTGCTGTTAGGTCTTACTTCCGCAATTTGGTATTAATAAAAAAAAAAACCACCCACCCCACTCTCCCCAGGACACCATTTGCCGTAAAGGGTTCACAAGGGGGGTCAAAACAGAAGTCACGCTTAAACAGACGCGGAGCTGCGATGGCGCCATCGCCCCGTGTAGGCCAAAAAAGGGCAAAGAAGTTCGGTGGCCGGTGGTACACCCAGGTACGGCGGTAAATGCGATAAATAAACATTGAATCTTTGCACCCCCGATTGATTCGCCGGGTGACTGGCGAGCGTGATGTTTGACAACAAGCGCTACAAGCGGCTGTAAACAAGCGGCACGGGCACGTGTTGACTTTCGGTACCCCTTGGCGTGACACCCTTGGTGTACGACGGGGAAGGAAAGAAGGACGCAAAACGCAAACTTCCAGCATTCGAAACGCCGACGGCTTCGCGGGAGAAACTTAAAGGGGGTGCGCGGTAAGCAAACAAGGTGCAGTTATATCGTTGCAACCTTTTACAACTTTATTCGTTTTCTGTCCCAGTTTACACTGCTCTATATATAGCGAGTAAAGCGCAGAGCGCTCCCAAAGAAAGAATGAATGAAGCGACGCAAATTCTGCTCCCTAAGAATGCCAATCATAGTTGTAGTGTGGTGGGGGGGGGGGGAAGGAGGGGGGTTTGAAACATGCTTCCGTGCACCATATACCATGATGTGAAGCTCGTATGCACTTTACCTTTCATCTCACACAAATTTTGCTCAACTACCCTCGTGGTTTAGTTTTTGATCAGCTCCTGGTTTTCTTCGGTGAGGGATTTTTGAAACAGCGAAACTCTCCGTACAAAGTACACACAGTGTGTTGAAGCAATAGTTACGGAATTCTGCAACGTGTCGGGTGATATACTGTCGATTTAACGTTCATCAAGAACGTCTGCGCCTAATATGTGCCTGCCATCCAGACACATCGTCCATCAATCGCATCGCCAAGAAGGCAACGTGGTCGCTTCTGGTCGGTTAGATAATGGGACGGAATTGCAGCAGTAACGACCCACACACCGTGCACCCGAGACATATCCGGACACTAAGCATCGCAGCAAGTCATTGCACGATGGCAAGGTGTAAGGGCCATTCTTGATTGATCCACCAGTTCAGGCACAACCGGTTGCGATGTAGCTTCGCGAGAGCTCCATTGCGTAATTGCAGATCGGCCGGGTTGATCATCGAACATCGCCCGGCGAATTTCCTTCGGTCGCATCCTCGCAAGAAGAGTCGTTACTTGCGATCCAACCTGTCGGAAGGGAAGGCACGGGGAAGAAAAGACCACATACACATCGGGAAAACATCGGGATGGCCACCGCCGCTTGCATTATGGCAGCTTGCACGACCAGCGAACGTAGCAGTTAGCAAACAAAAGTAAAAGTGATGCCTACCTACCCGCGGTACGTCCGAGGGCATAAATGCTTGCCGAGAGCTTACATTTGATTACGTGACGTATCGGTGAGGTGGGTAAGGAGAGGGGGTAAAGAAGCAAGAGGCTTCTTCTTGCTGACCCACCACGAGTTCGGCGGGTCCACTTTTCTCCCACAGCCAAGCCCTAAATACATGCTGGTGGGCTAGGCGGCGAAGGTTGTGGAAACTACAAAACCAGGGAAGATGACTCTTTTCCCAGACCGAAGAAACGATTTTCTTCACTATTTTCTCCCTCACTCGCTCATTCGCTTAATGCCAGTGAAGGTAATCGAGAGCGTTGTGAAGAATGCAACCACCGCCTGGTCAAAATGCCCGTGGACACAGCGGACCTGGGAATTAGAGAGACTTTGTAGAGTATGGGGAAACTCCTGTACGGGAAGGTGAAAAGAAAGGACAAAAATGGTACCCAAAAGAGCGTATGTATGGTTGTAAATTGGAAAACGCAATGGGCGAAAGCCGCGTCGACGTTTTACCATTGTCCGGATGGAATTGAAGTGTCCGAAAACCGCGCCCTCCACCAACGTCTGGAATGTCGCTGATGTGGGTCCACGATGTATTCTTTGTGCTGTTTTGGGGGAATTGGATTGGGGGGGGGGGGGGGAGGGTTTCGGATCTCTGCAAAAATGTGATCCATAAGATGTAATCAACACAATAGCAATAACAACAACAGTGTGACGCAAAAAGCAACCCTCGTTCCAATCCTGGTGTGTGGTGAGGCTACGCGGAGGACATATTGTTTGTTGGTGGAATGCTTCAAAAATTTCCAATCACCATTTCTTGGATTTGGCTGTCCGCTATTTTGGCAGTCAACGTTGCGTTAAATCTGTACACAATCGGATAGAGATATCGTCATCCACATTTGACAGGTCTGCTCTATTGTCACAGTTCCGTTAGTAAGCGGCAGCCATTACTGCTCATTTCGGTGGAAACATTCGCAATGGTCAGTAACGAGGCGCGTACAAAATGATTAGTAATGCACTCTCGCACAGACACACACACACACACACATCCGACTGGTCGAGATGTCAATTAACGGTAGTTGTAGTGAGTAGCTTGTGCACGCGTGTACCTGCTGCTCATTAGTGTCTAAAATGGCGCCCGGTGATGAGATTGCGTTGTGCGTTAGATGCCCCACAGCACTGCCAGTTCGAAACAGAATCACCACAGTGCGGTGTGATTTGTTGATGATGATGATGATGAGGTTGCTGTTGTTGATGCGGAATTACGGAAACCATCCGCGTTGGCACTGTTCGAACTATCCAATTTAACTAAATGTAAAGTGTGGTTAGGCCCATGCACGTTAGCACACAAAGGTATTTGAAATTTGGTTACAGGAAAAACAAAACATTACCAGGTAATTTAGATTTCTCTAAAGGGTTCCCAAGTACAGCCGACTAAACAAGGCTTGTCGGTCCCTTTTTACATTGATTAATAAACAAAAAACTTTAATCAAGCCTCACTCCACATTCGCCGTACCAAAAGTCGAAGTTGCTCTTTTTGTTTTGCAGACTGGCCTTTTTCAAGTCAGCGTAAGTTAGCTGATTCGTTTCCGATAACGATAACGTCAGGGGTCACGTGAGTAACGAGATCCTTATTTTCCGAACATTCTCGTCAAGGTTTTTACTATCGCAGCAGGCTTTTCAGGATTTTCTACTGCTTTCTCCGGGCGCCATCTTTTTGTCGGCTTTTCGCAAAAAAAAAAAAACTTTTCGCCATGCGATTTATACGTGGAGTCTCGCCCCTTCTTTCTCAATTTCACCTCTCGTACGCTACCTGTTATGATAAATGCTTCTTAGCGGCTTGCTGGATTGTTTGCCGAACGAATTTAATACCTGCATAAAACCATCCCCGAAACTACACGCTGTGAAGCCCAAACATAACAACAACAAAAGCACCGACGTTTAACCGTGGTCCCGCCGGCCATTTTTTGGTTTTGTTTTTTTGTTTGTGGGGCTGATTGTTGTATTGCCTCACACTCGCGCGACGCAAATTTTGGGAGAGACTTGCGGTAATAAACTAGCGAAAAAAAAAATAAACGAAACAAAGAGCCCAAAGGCCCTGCCCAGGGAACCTATAATACCCCGGACTCCACCACGGGAACACACACGCATCGTCCCGATCGTTTGGATGGATCCGATTTTTCGCACACCGATTAATTTGTGGCTCCGGCTGGCTTTATTGTCGCCTCGTATACGAATTTAATACGATTTCGCATTCGCAAGCGTATGGTCTGCAGCACATACGGCACATAAACGTTGGGCACTGTACCCTGGATTGCGTGTTTGCTTTTTTCTGTGGAGGGAAAACTCGTAATTTGACTTGGTGTTTGAAAGCTTCGCTGCGGGAAGTCAACGTGCGATCGATGCTTCGTTGTCGACGGTGTTGCAAACAAACCACGGCACCCGAACAATAAGCATCCGAAGATAAGATAAGCATGAGAGATTCTGAACTGTTTTTTGAAAGCGATTCAGGTTAACAACAATGGTCGTTCACTATTGAAGAGATGAGTTTTATATTTAGTTTGGTGGAATGGACTTTTTATTCATGGACTCTATAATAGATTAGGATTATATAAGAGTTCCAAATTTTCTCAATATTTCTCGTAAAAAAGAGAATATTTACCAACGAGGCCATAAGGCAACAGAGTTTCAACTACATCATTCACACAAGCATATGAAGGAATGTAAAAAAAACTCCAAACTATGAAGTTATATTTTCGAGTAAGATTGACTTCGAGGCTCCAGAAAAAAACTCATCAATTTTGACTAGGATTTTTGGAATTAAATTTTGGAAAAGGCTCATGGAACTAGGTTCACCAAGGCTCCTTCTTGGGACTTAAAAGCACAAAGTTCCGACTCTAGTCTTCTCTAATTCAAGGTTCGAGCTCGAGTAGTCCTCTTGTTGGTCTAAATATCCAATCAAATTTTGTAGCCCAAGAGTGTGTTAATCTTGCTACGAGACTTTAAATAAGTTCTAGAGATTTGATATCTGCTCCTGGCATTAGAGAGGTCAGTACCGCTGCCACTTGGGCACCGACACAAAATGAAGAAGCCAAATCAACAATAAGAGCAGAGTGGCAAACGATGTACTAAAAAGACAGGTTTAGTTCTGCATCATCTTCTTCCTCGCTCTACGACATCTAAGGTCATGCCGGCCATCGAAATGGCTTTCTTTAAACTGCCGATACCTCGTAGTTGGTTAGTCAGTCCTCATTACGGGGGGACGGACGGCCCCGGATGGGATTTGAACCCTGGTCGTGCCGTTTGAAGACCGGCACCGCTGTCGCGTGCACCACCGGGCAGCCCCCCAGTTCTGCATCATATAATTGTATATCATACCAGCATAGAGATCGTTCAGGAGTCCTAAGAGTTCATCTTATTTTTTCCCATTATGATGATAATGATCTCATTACAAATAAAGATGCCAAGACGTGAAGATGTCTTGCACATAATTATTTATGCGAAATTTAACATTCAGAGAGAAATTAAACCGTTCAGCTGGACAATCGAGCTCATCATCCGGGCGAGATTGACTTTCTATTTTCATTCTACACTACCGACTACCCTTTGCTCTTTTACACGAGGGCCCGGGGGGAAGGGGGGGGGGGGGTGGTTCCCATAAAATCCTTTCCATTTTTCGCTCGTCTGCCTTCCCAGCGCTCGGTCAATCGGGCACGTTCCCAAACCATCTGCTCGATTATGCAAAAATGTACAACCGTGGCAAGCGTTTAGTAATCATTTAAAATTCAATTAACTGTACATCGTGCTCAACCGGCGGCAAGAAGCGGCAGAAAAAGACGAGCCAAACAGCGCAGGAAATATTGCATCCGCGCGCTGAATCTGGTTGTTGCATCATGGAAAAGCCACCACACATCTTGCGAGCCCTCGATCCAGCTCGGGTGCAATTGCAACGGGCGTTAAAAACTGTCTCCCCGTTTCACCTTCATTTTTTTTTTGTTGTTGTTGCTGGTTTTGTTTTGTTGACAGCTTCCCCAGCAGAAGGGCTTTTTTTTTACTGGTGCACCTAACCGATGGTCCCGGTTTGACGGACGGATTCCGCACGGGTGCCATAAATCAATGGTGTTAGCACATCGAGCATAATAATGGCGAACAAATCTATGCCAACCGGGCGCACAAGGCGAGGAAACCGCAGGAATTTTTGCGCGCCCCCAAACCGATAGCATCGCTCCGATTTATGACATAATCAATCTTGCTGAGATGCGACAATGTGAGGCGTATGCTTTTGCGCTGCGTCTGCACCTGACAGGGCGAGAGCCATCTTCTGCGTAAACGGCAAAGGACGGTCACATCAAACAGCGATCAAAAGCAACAAACATGGGTGGGCGGAAAGACACACCAAAAAAAAAAAAACCGAATCAAACCAATCATCAACGCGTAGGCGTAGGTCACTTGGACCTTACCACAAAAACCACAAACCGTTTGTCATGGTGGTACCTGCCAGGCTCAAGGATACTTCAGCGATATCCCAAGCTATGCTGCTACCGATGTGCACAGTGGGTATTTGATGGGAGAGAAGTCAAACAATCAAATGTGATTTTTTGTTTTGGTTTCATATTTTTGTCCCAGAAATGAAAATGTTGCTACAAGGAAAAATTTAATATTTTTTCGGCTCAAACCTGTGACAACAACTGTTAATATATTTCAAAATTTAAGAAAAAATTTGGAATTAGGTTTTGCAGTCGCAGCACAACCTTCTGCTCGGAGGACAAAATACACATACACCGTCTCCCGTTGAGGATTTCAGAATAAAATATAAGTATACACGTCACAGACGACGTCACACACGAAATTTTCAAGGTCCAGGTTATAGATTTCCATAAGAGTTTATGAGGTATTTTCGCTTGAATATCCTTGGTGGATGCACAAGTACACCTTTGCCGGATGATTGAAGCAATAGCCGAAATCGCAAATATAATTTTATTAGATTGAAATTATTTTACAGTTCGAAGTCGATTTCAACAGCTTGAAATATGTTTTTCAAGAGGATCATCTCGATCAACTGAAAGAAAAATTGTGGGATGAAAATCAAAACTTTAGCTTCATTCCTAATCCTCCCATTTGTTCGCCACTTTCTCATAGTTCGATAGTCGCTACATGGGTGTAAACAAACACAGAAAACTATTCGATCACTTCAACATTGCCTTCGGTTCGGATGATTAATTATCCCTGCCACGTTCACTTGCTAGCACCGCACTCAAGTATGTCTCGTAACGTACCCCAATCTGGCAGACGGGCCGTTATTGCGTACAGTATCTTTTGTCAACAGCGGGGAAAAAAAAGCACCGGCACGAACCAGATCTGCAGTAGCAAACCGACAACGTGTTGCAAATTAGTTTGCATTTCCGTAACTTCGCTCCGATACTGCTGAAAACGAGAGTGCGAAACATCTCCAAAACACACTGGACCAACGGTTGCTGAAATCTGGCACTGCTGACTGCTGGTAATTGTTGTTTCCTAGCTGTTAAGGTAGATAAACGTTTCGCCTTTTGCGAGAACGAAATTGCTGTTCCGCGTGATTGACACACCCAGAACTCTTTCCCTTTCCCACCGGGATTTTAGTGGATAAGCATGCTTTGGAGTGGATTTTTTTTATCGTGCATCCTCTTCCAGCTAACCAACCAGTTACACTAAGCCGACATGCCGACAGCGTGTCGTTTTGCCCGACTGGAATGTGCCTGCCACAGTAGTGAAACTATTCTCAACAACTTTAAAGTTAACCCCGAACCGGCAGGTTGCGTTCGGAGGCGAGCATTCTATCTCCCGACTCTTCGAGACACGGCAGGTTGAGGCGCACTGGTGGGAGATCCTGCAAGAATCTGGCGTCAGAGTTTGTGGAACGAATTCCCCAGCTAAACTGTTTGCTGATAGACAGCAACAGCAGCAGCAGAATCTCATCTCCGGTGTGGCGTGTCTGGCGGAACAGGTTTTTCGTTATCATTCCACGGAGCACCGTGAAGCTGGTGGCAGTTTGGTGGCGAACTTTGTCTGTCACGCGAATTTGTTACAAGTGATTCCTTGCGTAGGACTTACGATCAACGTTGTTCAAACAGCGTCTTACCACACAGCGACCCTTACAAAGCAAAGCAACTTTGGCTGACGTCTTGGCTGCCAATTTAGTCCAAATTGATTAATCCTATTGCCGCCAAACATCGAGCAGACAACGGCCGGAAGCTGACTAAACAAGCAAAAAGACCGAATGTCGTCAGGAATCGTCGTAACCAGCATGATACGCAGCAGAGGTCACGTGTTGCGTGCGGTTCAGCGTTTAACATTTTAATAGCCTCAACATTGCGAGCCACGATGGGAAGCTGTCAGTATCGCTTTAAGCGGCGATACTCGCACAAAAACCCACCTGTCAGCCTTGACAGCCCTGTCAAAAGGGTCAATCAGAACTGCATTGCGCACATTATTATCGGGCGCTTTTTGTTCGGTTCCGCCCGTCATCCGTTTCGTACCATTAAGCACCTGTCCGGTTCGATTTTTACGACAAACGGGCGGGAACTTTAAACGCATGTTGCTTTATTGATGTAATGCCCGCCATTGTGTGTCCCTCTTTAACGCGATTTTTTTTGACAGCTTTGTGGAGATTTCACGCAGGACGAGCCTTGGCGAGCAAGCGCATGCAGTGAGGTTGGTGACAGACGAGAAACTGCTGAAATCCAACAATCCCTGCCCCGACAAAGAAGAGAAGTGATACAATGCCCAGACAGATGACTATCGACAGCGATGGTGGAGAATTTAATGAAACAGGTCACAAAAGAAATGGCAAATGAAAATAAAACGGCCGCCCGAAAGAGACGATGGAAGGCTCTTGATGGGTAAACATGAAGACGAGCGTAATGGAGGATGGTACGGTAGCTTTAACACGCAGTAAATTAATCTTTGTGTTTCGGTTCGCTACGGTTTAAGTGGCTGCTGCTACGCAAAATCTCGTCGAGTGGGTATTGAGTGTCTTAAAGGCTGCCAATACGGTGACCTAACAATTAAGCCCTGCGGTGTTTACTTATTTCTTAAAGAATTAAATAGAAAAGCGAAAGAGTAGAAGAAATGCTAGAATTTGTTCATTGCAATATGAAAAAGAGTACGAATTTAGAGAAGATAATAGAAACATAGAAAATAAATGAGAATCAAATAAAAAAGATAGAAAACAGCTTTAAGAAGTAATGAAGTATTGAACAGAAAAAGCAAATAGTCTGGGAGAAAATTTTTTTTTGAAAACTATGTGATAGTAAATATGAACCTACTCACTATCAAAGAGCTTTCTAAGCATGAAAACAGGAAAATAGAAAATATGAAATGAAGAAAAACTTAAAACAAATTTGAATAGAAAAATTAGAATTGAAAAATGCATTTGTAAAAGATGGAATAAACAAAACAAACTAAAACTTGTTAAGGTAAAGAAAAAGCAGCGAAGAAATAAAGACTTCAATCATCTATCAGACAACAGTTTGATTCGAGAAAATCATCTACCGTAGCGTAAACAAATTGGAATCTCTCAGCACGAAATTTGTCTTCACTGGCCAGTGTGAACGGTTTGAAAATGAAATCGATGCACTGTACGAAACACGTCCCCGAAGTGACTTTAAAGCTCCGATCCGTAACCAATACGGCCCAAACCCTTCGGATTTGCGGACGATTTAGCGTAACCCTCAACCTGTGAACTTTAGCCGAAACGTGCTGACATGTCGGCCGTTCGATTCCCATGCATCGTTGATGAGAAAGAGAGTGAGAAGCAACGGGCGACAGAGAGAGAGAAAGAGAGAGAGAGAGAGTGAAAGTGAAGAAAGAAACACAAAACACACCCTTAATTGGCTCATCTTGCACGTATGTTCAATCGAATCTTGAACTCACCCTCACTTGTTCACTGGTAAGTTGAAAGATGTTTCAAAGTTTTGGGTTTTTTTGGGAACTAGAACCTGGAAATCTGTGAATGACGTTCAATATTTTTTAGCTCTGAATATTGTACGCAAGCTGGATGAATATCAGCGCCAGGTCCAGATACGTTAGGCAGATACATTATCTAACTGTATGATGCTACAGTTACCGAGACTCCAAGTCCATGTTGTGTTTAAATCTCCCACTTAGCGCACTTAATCACCGCCCAGTTTGCATATCTAACCAGGCACTCGGCCGGACATTGTACAGCAACACTAGCGGTGAAGCAACTGATAAGTACACTATCCGCTGATGGAGACTTTTGTTGGGTAAATGTGGCCCAAAAGGTGGAAGGAGACCGCCCGTTCCAAGCTGCCGCAACATATCGCTCGAGTGCACGGTGTCGGGCTAATGGGGCTAGTACGGTCATCTGCTTGTGGCCAAGTGTTTTCTGAAACTAGAGGTACTCTGCATAGCCCACCATACGAAAGAGCCTCTCACCAAGTGATAGGGTGCTGCTCGCTTGGCGTTTTTAATTACGAATTGTTTTCACCGTACCGAGAAGTAGTTCGTACGACGCTGGAGGACGGTTTTCGGGAAGTGTACACGGGGCCCCTTACCAACCCTTAGCACCCCTTAGCGCCCCGATAGTACAAGGCCGGATGGGTAGGGCGTAGTTGGTGTGCATGTAATTGGACTGCTCGTCTCGGCGGAAGATGATGGGAAAAGAAGCCGATTTGTAACAATTTCTCAGCTACATGTGGCCGTTGCCGGGAGTTAAGCATGGATGGAACGTTTTGAAGATGGAGGATCACCTGGATGGACGACGTTTCGGACACCTACTTGCATTCTCACCCCAAAGAAACGTTTCGATAGCAGCACTTGATTGGAGAGTGCAGTTTTCCCGCAGTCAGATACTCATCACGATAGAAGATATCAGTCAGTCATTGCTTTGTTGGAGCAAACTCCACCACAAAAGGTATCTGCTAATATCCCGCTGCCGATTTTTTGTTTTCTGTACTGAATGCTGATGTATTGAGCTCCCCTACTGTTGGTGGAGAAGGGTCTTATGCAAGCACCTAGCAGAAAATCCCCTGCGTTGTCTGTAATATGCGGCACGGTGAGGATTAATCGAGCATTTGGACTAAACCTGCAACGAAAAGAGATCCTCAAACGGGTAAAATGAGTCTTGGGGGCCCTCCTAACAGACACACACACACATCAGTAATGTAGTTTTTGTTTTTGGGAGCTCGAAGCTTTGCTCTCTTAACCATCGAGTTTCGTCTCGTTATTTCACCACACAAACGGCGCTTAACGCGTTTACATGGGTTCCGTTTTTCTGTACTTCTTCTGGCAGCACCAACTTCAACGCAAGCCCAGCTACTCCACAAAACCAAGCAGACGAACCCAACCACGATTGCAGCATAATGCGAAGCAAAACAGCTCTCTACAAGCTACCGCTGTCAGTCGACCAGGTAGGTATTAGGCAGGGTAACTTGGCCTGGCGGAGTCGGTGTTGCCAATTGTGTGCATCAAGCTGCTTCTTAGCTGTAGTTCGCCCCGTTTTTTTTTCCTCTCTCCACCGAAGAGTAGTAAAAGCAGCAACCACGAGCGCGTGAAGATGCGCACACGGGATGTAACACCTTCTGCTGAAATGAATATTAATGCGTGAATAAACATGGCCAGGGCGTCCCGGACGAAGTGGTGGTTTAATTTAATTTTCATTGCTTGTGCACGCGTCCGCTGTGGCGAGAAGAAAACAAAACAGCACAACACATGCACCATAAGTGGCTGTTGGTACAGTAAATGCTTGGCCGGTACCCCGGTTGGAAGCGAACGCCCGAGGAAATAGAGTACAAGTAAGTGTATCAAGACGTTAGGACACGACGGGCAGCTTTGCACGATACCCTAGACTGACCACAGCACCGGCGAGTGCTCGGGAGTTCTCGGGGGCAAAGGGATGATTAAACAAAGTGGTCTCGGTCCCTGGTGCTGCTTGGTTAGAATAGTAATTAAAATCTGTTCCAACCCTGGGATCGGGGAGCTGCATGCCGGCGCCTGGATGCCATTATGAGCATTATTTTGTAAGGTTTAGCTTTATTGTTTCTCTTTTCTCATTTCTAAAGGCTAACGCAGTATATGAGCGTTTCACCTCCGTGAAGTCTTTCTTTAGCGTGCTGTTCAAAAGCCAAACCAAGACTAAGACCTTCAGCTCCAGATTTTTGAATAGAGTGCAATGCGGTTGATTTCCCAACCTGATGTTTCGCAAGTATATTTCGCGTGAGCACGTGATGCTGCATGCAAACGTTAGCCCAACCAAAAAGATGGGCATGCAATTCCCAAAAACAAAAAAAAAAACCGCAAAGGCGAAAGAAAGTAATCAAACATCTAGCAAAATATGTGAGTGATGTTACAATCCCTATTCGAGTAGCTCATGAAGTTCTCACGCTAAACGTAACAGCTGTGTCCCGGAAGTTATGAAGCTATCTTTGGAACGGTGTAATGTTAAGAGGAATTAAGAGGTACCAGTTTGTTTTCGTTATTGGACCACCTCCCTCCAATGAATCCTAGACCGTCCTGGGAGGGTGTGTTCTTCAAACAACAACCAAAAAACCCCCGAGATGTCACATCACACTCACGAAAAGCCTAGGTCACCGGCGAGAAGCATGAAGAATTCAACCATTAAATTACTTCAAACCGAGTGAATGTTTGCTCACCGTACTCGAGCACGAAAAAAGACCCAAACCATCAGAAGCTCGTTAGGTCCGGTCGGTGGCCTCGAGACTTAAACTATCATTTCGTACCATTTTGTTGGACGGCTTCTCGAGTGCTTTATTTCCATTCATTTTCGAGGATGATTTCGCAGCAAAAGTAGCTTTGTTTGCATACGGTCACCATCTTGGCGATGGTGTACCAATAACTCTACACCTCTACAAGCTGACCCAGATTTAGGCAATGTGACCCGTTTCCGTTTCCATATGATTTCATTTCGGTATAATTAAACGCTCACGTTTTGGGAATTCTATCAGGTTTCTTGTAACATTAGGAGTGTCCCAACAATATCTGGACCACAGGACAGAACGTTGGGTGAAATTGATCCTACCCAGTGTCGGAGATGCTTAGCAAACATCGTCAGAAGACTCTCCCGCTTGTCCCACACATCATCAAATTTCAGCTCTTCAGAAGCTGCTTGCTTTCTGCGAGCAGTTACGTCTGCTTAGAGTGCTATTAGCCGTAAGTCATCGGTCGCACTACTTGGGCACGTGCCGACGATACGCGACAACGTAGCGACACCGAAACCGATACGTGCAGCTCAACTTCGTATCGTACAACATGGGTCCACCATCGACACTTCACGAAACGGGAGAAGGTTAATGAGTAGGGTGATCGAAACCAAAACGGGGCTACAAAGGCCACTCACTCGACCGGGGGGTGGGATTCACCATCACGCTGGCATGACCTTTTCACTCTGCTTTTTAAAGCAAGAGGTATAGCAACAACCAAAAGTCGTGCGACCATCATCGTGTCAAGCTATTTTTAAGTTTTTTGGAGAAGAACTGATTTAATCTTCTACAATCATTGTGCAGAAGGGATAGCCGAACAATTTGCCGGGTGTGCGACCCGGTATTTACATCATCTGTAATTGCAGTAATTTTATAGCTGAGCTGGGGAAGAAAAAAGTAGTATTCACGCTGCAAGTAGATCTCTCTTTCTCTCTCCCTCTCTGCGAATGATGAGCACTGGTTACATCGTCCACTTCCACTATCTGTCAAAGTCACCGTAAAGCACCTGCTGTCAGGTCCGGTACCACCGAATATGGATGCCGATAGGCCGCCAGTCGATACGATACTGACAAAACTTTTTTACGACTCTCACCGACCATCTCCCTCAAGGGACATAATCACACGCATCAATCGGGCATTATTAAGTGGCTTTTCGATTGCCATGCCAGGGGCGCCATTAAGCCATAAATATGCAACACAAATACGCGGCAATAACGGGACGCGGGAATCCGGTTCGGCGTATAATTCTCTCGTCTCGTGGTGGCATAACAGGGAATAAGCCATTCCACACACAAAAAAAAATGGTACGTGAATTCTACCTATCACAGCAGCAGTAGCAGTAGCGACCACCTGACGTGCCAAACGTGCGCGAATATCCTTTCCAAGGGAACAGGACTCCCATCCCATCGCCGATGAAGAAGAATTCTCAATTGACGATGGTGATCCATTTCAATTTACATCACATTGAACATCGTTCGCGTGTGGCTGAAAGCGTTCACGCGCAGACTTCGTGACGTGCGTCAGGTGCACCTGACGCGGGATATACGCCAGCAGCATCCCGGAGGACCTTGCAGTGTGAGTTTCATGCGTTTGTGTGTTTGATTTTTTTTTTTTTTTTTGCTATTCCTCAGTGTGAGTAAACACAAGTCGAGTCTAATTTCGCTTACACAAATACCGCCAATATGTACTGTGTGTTCAACCGCCATCTGACGGCAAATCGATGAACGGATGATTGCGCTCTCGTTAGTGTATCTTCCCGTATCTTTGTTTGGTGTTTTGCTAACTCTTTTACAAACACATCGTTCCAGCTGTTCGTCGTTCCAACTTCTTCCAACTTGTTCCAAGCCCGATCGGTTGATTTAGCATCCGTTGAGCGACATTTAATGACGCCTAACGCCTTGCCCATCTAATACTTCATCAGGAGTTACACAAAAAAAACAAAAAAATGGAAGCGCCCCCAAAGTGGACCAGATTGAAGTTTACGGCGCGATTCGTAAGATCTCAAACAGCTGCATCTGAAGGCGGAAAAGAACGAGAGAAGAAAAACCCTCGCTTGAACATAACTTCGTTTACGGACAATTAGTAGAGTCTTTGCGGTAGAGAAGATGTTATTCTGGAGGTTTTTTGGGAGGCAAAAAAGCTCCTTTCGTGGTGACAAAAGAATGAAGTCTGCAGAACTAGTATTGAGAGTTAAAGCTTGCTCCTTCGATTCAAGGTTCCAGTTGTTCTGACACTCGTCTACTACCTAGTTAATGGGAAACCAGGAGAGCACTCATAGTTTAACGAATCGTTCTGGGAACAGCACTATCAAATTTCACGTCTACTGCTTAAAACCCCACAACTTAACATCAGTGTCTCGTTAACCCAAACAAGCAATTCTAAATGGCACGAATTCACGCTTAGTCTTCCAATCCTTGACAGGTGACGTGCACGAAATTGAAATGAAAGCCCGACTTTTAATAGTTTACCGAATTTAAGCATCCGGTTTTATACAACATAAGCTCCCGATCTGTGTGGTGCTGCGTACATTTTGCACCAACTTTTATTGGATGTCATTGGCGATGTACCCTCCAATTCCAAGCAGGTGCGTTCTGACGCGCTTTTAACTTGACGGCTTACACCCCTTAGGTTCCACCTGACTGATCCGATCTTATCCCACGATATGACGCGTTCCCATGGCTTTCAAATAGTGTTTTCCCGACAGTCAACCGTAACTACTACGCGGTAGCTTTTCATAACAACACAACTTCGAGCACACGCACCGTGCGTTACGGTTCGCTTCGACCCACACGCTTGATCTGTCAGTCAAAGTGTCTGCATCAACGCTTGTTGCTGGGTGTTTGCAGAAACAGGAAACGAACGAAAGGTGCCAGCATACGGAGGTTAAACGTACACGAAGCCGGTTTATTCATATCAGTTTCGGTGGCTTAATCAGTGGCTTTGCGGGTTTTACCGATCAAACAGGGGTTTTCATATGAAAAAAAAACACGGCTAATTAGTGAGCTAAAAATGGAGCTGTGCTACTGAGTTGCTGGTGTCATGTAAAGTTGCAATGCATGTGGACTTGTTTTGCATATCGGTGAGAGCTTTAGAGCTTCTCTCCATTTCCAGGAACGAAAATAATGAGACGACAGGAATAGGCATCGAATCCCGAATCAGTTCTGTGTTCCGGTAAGCAGGATTCGAGTAGATAATGGTAGATAATCAAGCGAAGGAAGCTAACAGTGGCTGGGTACGATCATTTGAGGTTATTATTTCAAAGAAGAAAATGAAAAAAAAGCTATTGAGATGTAAAAATAAACTTAAAAAACGGCATGGAAAAACATCAATTGTAGCTCGAACCGAATTTTTCCGAAACACGCAAAGTTTCTATCGAATATTGAGACTAGTTCGAAATTAAATTCTAAGCTCAGGTCCGTGTTCGCAAAGTCTACTGCTAAATATTACCCTCGTAACTTCACTTTAACGCTTTTATCAAATCAGGTTGTCTCAATCTAATGTCCATCACTATTTATGACACCCTTAACACAATAGACCGATTATTCGCTAAAGTTCTTTTTATAGACTCAACATTGCCGGCACATTGTCCATGAGTAATTGGTTCCTGTCAACTCACCCAAATTAAATGATCGCAATACCAAAGAGGATTACATATGAGGTGGGATGATTTGGCGAAAACAGTTACCGGAGAACCCCTGCAAATGGGTGTCGCTGCGGTAGCTGGGGGTACGCTTGAGCGAAACCCATTAACCCGGGAGAAGCTCAACTACGAGGCGTTCTTAGGCTGGTAGGTTCAGCTTCATTAAATGAACATTTTTGCGTTTTCTCCTCCATCGGCGAAGTGTGTGAGTGAGTGAGATTATGTACTAAACCCACTGCGATAGTACGCGAGAGACGATCTGCAATCACCAACGGCACCAGCCCCAAAAAAAAAATAAATAAATAAAACAACGAAGCATCATGTCTTTATTTTCAGGTGAAGCTTTGCTATTTTTTCCTTCACTGTCTTTTCATTTCAATGACGCTTATGGAAGCGCTTATGATTCGGGTGGCCCTGTAATAAAAGGAAAACAAAACCGGCTCCAGCACGGATAGCACCGATAGACCTCCGGTAAATGGTCGCCAGGTTGGTTTGCAATTTGTGGCTTTTTTTTTTTGCTTCTTTCATTCAACAGCACAGTGTTTTTGTGTGTTACTTTTGCTTTTTCGCTTCCGTTGACGCTGTTTTGCTTGCTTGTTTTTGTTGTTGCTTCTTTGCATGAGTTTTGGTTTTCGTACGGCCATGGCAAATCATCTTTCCCGCACACAGCGAAAGGTGTTGGAGTTCGATGAAACACTCGCGTAACACTCTGGCCAAAGCCAAGAAAAAAAAAAAAATAAAGCACATAAAACAAAGCAATAGCAAAGTGTGCCCCGAGCCTCCTGGCGCGTGGTGAGGCGTTGCTGGTACACATCAAACATCCCAGTGGCACCGTAGCACGGTAGCCAATTTCGGAGGAAAGCGAAATGATTAATTTCCCATTAGTAACCGGAAGCTTTATTAGCGGCACCAGCACACCGGGCGGCCTACCGTTGGTAGGCGGTCCGCCATCTTGACCACCGTCGCTGGGGCAACCGAAGGCAGGAGGCACTGTGAGGCTGGGCATGACGAGATGTGACGTGCCCAGACGTGCCGGAAGGCAGAAATGAGTTGGTACACAAGCCGCCAGCGGGAAAATAATATGTATCGCTATACACCACAAGCACACACACACACACGCACGCGCACATACACAAAAAAAAAAACAGTGATGGAGCTTTTTGGGGCAGGCAGGGATCGTGATTAAGAGCGGGCGAACAAAATTAGGCACCATACATTGTGCTTAAAACGTTCGCATTTAGACGTTTGCCGGAGGCGACAAACTTCCACAAACAGAAGCCCCAACACCCAGTGCCGGAAGCATCCGATTACCAACACACCAAACATACGCACCGGTGGAAGGCTTTTGCAATGTGTGCACGATTGCAATGGCGAAGAGTGGCTTGTAGCTATTCAGGTTGAAGCTTTGGAAAACCAAATAAATTGAGGTTACCGGATCCTGGAACGATCCGTGGAAGTTGCGGAAGGGTGCATGATGTCACGGCACTGCTTCCCATTGAGATAGATCATGTGATGTCATAACCTAGACAAAACGGTTGTACCTGTATTACTCACGGCCAGCATGTATGTACATCGTGCCCGGCGATTGTGTAGTTATCAATTAATTGCACGCCCTCTAATCCCATAAAACATCCAAACCGGATCGATTAATCTCCCCAGCGCCGGTGGATCGTTTTTTTGGAGGAAAACAACGCCTGAACAAGAGCACGTGATCGCACCTCCGGGATGGACCGGCCAATTTTTGGGCACCCTTTAACACACACACACGGCAAGTGTCCGAGATTTACATAATCTCACTCCTTCTCGGCCTGTAGCCAAAGCAACATCATTCATCATCTTCATCACCGTATTGTGGTGCAGTCTCCCTAGCTCTTGTTTCTATGCCTTAATATAGCAACGGGGCTCAAGTAGTCTGGACCTCGCTCACCAACGGGCGGGGAGCGGTTGCCCGGTTGGTGAAGATCTGCCTTTCACTTGCAGATTGATCGCTTACGTTCCAGACCCCTCGATTGGAGTTTCGTATTGATTACATCAGTACGGTGTTGGAAGGTTTCCCGCTGAGACTTGGGACGTTCAGGTGATCAGTTATTATTTGCCCAATTTTTGTAGCACTCTTCATCATCACACTTTGTGTACGTGTGCGTGTGGTAGTAAGTGAAAGATGGCCCGCTCGATGACACAGAGAATTGTCATCTTCGCGCGGTGCACAGCGTTCAAGAGCGCAGTTACTTGTCAAGGTCGACCGCAGAAGGACGACATTCGGAGGTTGCAAAGGTGATTATTAGCATGACAGGTGCACCTGTAGTTAAGTGAATGGAGATTCGAGCATACTGTGGAGCATCGAGTGTTTACTTGCAAATTGTTTATGACTGTTTCTGTCATGGAACTGCTGAGCTTGAGTGAGGTGAAGCTACTGAAGCTAGTTCTCGTTTTAACTTAAAAGGTTTCGTATCTCAATCTGGATGAATTGCCCAAGGGCTACTGAAGAGTTAGCACACGATGACTATGTTCTGATAGTGAGCAAGTTCAACACTCAAAATCTACTGCCTATCCAGAAGTATATCTACCCGAGATTCAACCAAGAAAAACCACACACGAAGTTCGAGTACGAGAACCACATATAACCTTCACCCAGGTCAGTAGATTCAATGCGATAGGAGCCCCAACTTTCATTCTGCTTAGGACCTCCGAGAGGCTACATCCGTCACTGCATCCATCAAACTCTCTACTCCTCAAAGTTGAAGTTCACTGTGTACCGTCTTCTTGATGGCTTAACGACCTTCTATGTTACGCCGGCCATCTTATGGCTTACGAAATTTGCTGATACCACGTAGTTGGATGTACAATCCTCATTACAGGGGACTCTTTTGGCGACTATCTCTATGAATGTCTGATATAGTCTTCAGCAAATTATATTAAGAGTCCCAGGATTCGAGATTGAAGGTTTACCCTAGAATTCTTGAGCTCCAAGTTAAGATGTAAGTAGGGTTAAAAAGAAGACCAATTCTAACGCAATTGCTTCAATCCAAATTGTGCGATAACCTGTACGGAAGTATGTTATCAAAGTAAGTATGTGAGAGGGTTGAGAAGGTTCTTAATGCTCTTAAATAAATAGCTAATAGGAGTTCGTGAGTGGTTAACTTTTATTACCCACACAATCAACTAACCAAGGACGCCTTTTAACATCATCACGTTAGCTGTTAATTTAAAATACACCAAACCTACGCGGCACATGGCAGTGATCAGCGCTCCAAATTAATATGCCTTTCGTTTGTAATAATTAAACGTGGTAAACCAGACACCAACGTGGAAGAGCTCCAGAGAGCAAGAGCTTGATAACATCTTTCTTCGTTGTGTAGCGAAGAAAGCGGCCGACGACAGAAAGACACCACAACGCCACTAAACGGATTCCCATTTTATGAGCTAATGTTTTTCCGCGAGACCAAAGTTTATGACACAGAGGCTCTTGGTGGCTCACGGGCGTCCGACCGGACCCGATACAGCACGAACGATGGTTGGTAACTATAAGCGAGTCGGCAGCAACGAACGACTCGCTCGCTGTTTATTAACTTTTCCACAATTTCACTCGGTGGTAAATCAAGGTAGCAAATTCGCTGCCCCCCCCCCCCTACCCTCCCTTCAAGCTGCCCATTTTGAGGTAGGCATTTAAGTTAATTTAAAAATTTGTCCAATAAAACATTCACCTACCTGGCCTCATATACCCAGCTCGGCAGTGCTGCGAATGGTGCGTACCGCTCGGTGCAATTCATCAGCGTGCGTTTGTGGAGCACCACATAATGTCACCCGCTTTGTAGCCCTGTGCTGACGTGGTCGTCCCTGGGTCACGCACCGCTGTGTGTTCGGTTTAAAATAAATTACACCCATTACACACGGCGGTTCCGGGGTTCTGAAAATCGGAGCGTGAATTGTCAGCAAATGGCGCGTGGGACCTGGAGTACTGTCTTCGCTGGACACGCGAAAGCCATCCACTGTTTGGCCGATGGCGAAACTGGAACACCGGCAAACACAATGGAGCACCATGAAGGAGGATCTCCGTCCCAAACCCCTCCCCCCCCCCCCTCCCCGAAAGACATTCGGTCCAGCACGGTCCACCACAAACACATTGTGTGCGCTCGTGCAACACCGGCACCGGGTTGATCCCCGTCGCACGAAACACCAAACAATATGGGCAAGACCCGGAAGAGACCCGGCAGGCCTCGGGCGGCTTAGGTCATGTCATCGTGGGCTATGGTATTGAGATTTACTTTCACGCTTTTAAATTGAATGGAGCGTGCGATAATGTACCGAGCCATGATGATGATGCCGTTTAGGTTATTACGGAGGCCAGGGCTTTACGTTGCTTCTACTGCTTCACCCAGGCTGTCACCATTGGACAGTATCGCCGCTTTGCTCCAAAACGGTCGTACCAGCTGTACTTCAAAAAAGGAAAAAAAAAACACTCGATAAGAAGCATGACAGAACAGGCGCCCTTATCCCTACCAAAACTCCTAAAACTAAGCTCCGGTCCGGGTGTCGATAAACTTTTATTAGACAGCGTTACACGAGACGCGACATTCCGCTCGGACAAAGACCCAGTCCAAAAACTTCAGGCTCCATAGAGAGGATAGAGGATTTTCTAAATAAATAACAGATTGTAATGCTTGCCGTGGGGTGCTGGATAGAATCTTGGTTGATGCGTGTCCCTGCAAAACACTGATAGTTCTTCTGGATTAAGTAAGTCCACAAGTGGAAAACACTCCAAAGATTTCATCCTATCACAGCCAAACCATTGCTCGACGGAAAAAGGGACCAAGGGATAGAAAACTGACATCTAATTAGCATTATTGAGTGCGAAAACTCAACGGTTATTGCCGTTATTGGGTGCGACGAAAGCAATTTTTTGACGTTTTGCGTACCCCAAGCCCCAAGAATACCAAGAATGGGCCGGAATAGTGTCCAGAGTTTGGGTCGCTGATAAGCGGTCCGGTGGTGTGAGTCAACAATTATCCCCTCCATCTTGGGAAGGTCACGAGCGCAAAAAGGGACCCAAAAACCGATGTAAATGGGACGGCAAAAGATTGCACCCAACTTATATAACTATGGACAGACTATTTTATCAAAGCAATAACCATCGATACAGCATGATGTGCACGAGGACACTATGCGGAGCCCCTAGATGAAGTAACACACTTGTTTTGCTCTTTTTTTGCTCCCCCGAGAAAACCATTCCCTTTTGTGGTTAGATACGTTGGCTCGCCGTCCTGGCCCCAGCCCCCTGATGGTGGACACAAGCGTGTTCTTTTCGAGATGAAACAGATATGATTGGTCGGATTAATCCATTCCTACACCGGGGGATTTTTTTTTTTCGAAAGGTGTTACATTTCGGACATTTCGGATCAATAAATGTCAAAATGGCGTTTCAACGCGAAACCCTAATTTGAAAAGTGAATGCCCAATTTTCGGCCGTCAATGAGGTAACGATTTGCATTATTGCACAAATCGAACGTTCTTATCGCAAATAGCCAATCATCCGCACTCATTACAGGTAAAGTCTGTCGCGCTACAACAACAAGAAAACCCCTCGCCACTTCGCACGACGCAAGATTGAGTGATCTTATCGGAGAGACTAATAATAAGTCAGTGTTGCCATATTCCGAGATAGCGAGTGCCATGCGAGGAAGGATTGTGCTTGGAGCTCGAGATGAAGATATTTCGCACCGTCGGGAGCGTGTGTTCTCGAGCTTTGCTCACGCAACGTGTTTGCAGGTGCAGTCGAAGATGCACATCTGCTATTATCTAAGAGACCATTCCATGCTGCCGCCGCCAACGAATGGCGCTGCCGTATTTGGCGCTGCCGGTTGGTAAGCCGTTTTTGGTGGATCTCCCGCTACTGCAGCGTGCCACCGACAAAGCGCTTTGCTAACGACATTAGTGCAAACGTTCAACTTCAAACTCGCCAGCCACTCCAACTAACACACAAAAAAAAAAAACAAAAGTTCGTCAAGAGTGTGCATTGGAAATTATGTATTGTGCAGAAGAAGAGCGGGAGAAACGAAAACAGATCCAAGATATTGGACGGGACGGGTTACCGATAAGTTAACAACATAATGCTCTGCTCCTAAACATCCCCCCCCCCCCCCCCCCCCCCCTCTCACCTCCCTCGGGGTCTTTACCTCAGCAGGCCATTGCGCAACGTGGCGTCGAATATTGGTGCAGCGACCGTTCGGTGGAGAAAGTGCCTGGGAATGGCGGTGGGCGCTGAGGATTTATGAAAAAGCGCACTGCGAACGTGTGTGTGTGTGTGTGTGGCAAAAATCAAAAGATACAAAAACCCTCTCCGAAGACGAAGCGGATCGCATGGCGGTAATGTGCATTGCTGGAATGTGAGGTTAGGGTTACACGGTTGGCTTCTGTTTGTTCAATGGTGTATCTATGGGGCCTGCCCCAAGAATTGCTGTGCTGCGGTCAGAGTTTCGTGGTGAACCGTTCTTGTGATTCTTTCTCGCTCTCCCTCAGTTACAAGAGAAGTAATCGAAGTACTTCACCCTCGGTGTAATTTCGATTTGCCATAACTCCTATCGAAGTACAGAACGCTAACCGCACGGGACTATTAAACCGTGGCTGAAACGGGAGGGAATCGTAAGAGATTTCAATCGCATTAACCCATCAGCGAAAACCGCAACCGGTACGTGTTTGTGGTTTTGCGTTACATCGGAGTCGGAATGGTTGCAGTTTCGAACCAGCGTGAGAAGAGGTTGCTGTGCGTTACTGGTCGATTTGTTGAGGTATGCTCAAGAAATGCTGGTTTAATGCTACGGGAGGGAAAGAAGTAGGGAGACTGGGGAACGAGGTCAGCGTAACCAAGTGCAGCCTGTACTCGACACCAAAATCCGCCGAAGTACGAGAGTGCCGCTTAATTAGCGTCACCAATCAATGCCACCAGCAAACGCATACAGTCGCGTGGACGACAAACAACACCAGTCCTTTGCCTTTTACCGCACAGCATTCGGTAATCCTTTTGATTGATGAAGGGCTCTGCTCGAAGGTTCACAAGCACGTGCGAGCACAGCCCAATATACCGACTCCGCAGAGCATACCTGTAAGAGTGTTCCAAATTCTGACATTTATACACTCAAACAAACGGTGAATCCATTAATCATACCGAAAAACTACCAACGATACGGCACTGTTTTCTCTATTTGCCTACTGACTGTGCACGAAAGCGTAGCAGCGCCCATCCCACTTCCAAAAAAGGGCTCCATTACTCTTGCGTTGCCCCTACTGGGCGTATATTAGTTGGTGTAGGCGCTTAATCCTAAGGCTTCCTTTGTGCCTTTTTGCGACATCAGACCAAATGAACCGCGACAAACAGGCTCCCGCGTCACGTCTAGTCGTCGCTTGCACTCGAGTGGACGAGCATATTTTCCGGAGCTTCCACACCAAGATGGAAGGATCAACACCTTTCTTCAAAATAGAAGAAAAAAAGATAAACCAAATCCCCCAGCTCCACCGCAAAAAGGGTACCCTCGTTGGCCCGGCCCGCCCGTTAGATGCGTTCGTCCCTGCTCTCTTGGGACCATTAATTTCTGATTTGATTATGTTCGTTACGTTTTGCTACACTTCGGTAACCAGCAACAGCGGCCAGCCGGGGCCATCTGGATAAAGGCCAGTCGGTCGGTTAGGTGCGTCCGTGGCAACCCGTTCGTCAGGAGCGTCAGGAGAAAGACCCAGCAAGTGGTACGCAACCCGATTGACGATTGACGGATGATGGATGATGGACTGGAAAGGATCCGGGACTGGGATTGACGCTTAAAGCGAGTGTCCCAAAAGCCAGATCGCCGTAGGCGCTCCTGCTGGGATATAAGCCATCTTATTAAAATTTCAATGATTTATGAAGACGCCGGGCAATGCTCCAAATAACAAAAAAAAAAACGTCCAACCGTCTACTGTTGCGTCGAACGGGTGCGTGGGTATTGGGAGATTTCTTTCCACTGCTTCCACTAACCTTGCTTCGGTGTGCTACGTCGCTCTCGATTTGTGATTCATATCATTAGCATAGGCGCTTATTGGAGGCGCTTTTTCCGTGCGTAACGGAGCCAACATAACGAGGTAACGGCTGGCACTTTCGGGCCGATCGCACAATTTACTACCAAGTACAAGGCTTTCGCGGATGCGGAAAGAAACTACACGGCAGATGCTTCCGCCCGGCAGGCACGTGTCGCGCAAAGGTCTGCTCCCGCTTCCAAATCAATTAGCTCGCCCACGTCAAACACCGCGGCTCGCCTATCGTCGATGCCATCCAGAACCTTGCGGTGTAGGTGTTGGTAGGAAATTCGCGAGTGTTATTAATTTGAATGGGTAAAACCAAAAAAAAAACAGCTCCAAATTGCCTCGTTCTTAGCTAGTGCTGTTAAGAGTTTAATGTCTTAATTAGTAGTAAGGACCTTGAAAGAATCCTGCTTTTGAGAAGGCTTTTGTGAGTCCTCACATCCAAAAAATTCTAAGACTTGCATCAAGCAATTGATGCTTGTTTGATCTCGATTTCTCCAACATCTGAAGTTGACTAGTTCCTTCTATTTCACCTGATAAACACTGGTAACGTGTTAAACTATTATTCCCATATTTTGATAGACATCACACCAGCAAAAACGCATTTCCGTCGCACAACATTATAAGCTTAGCCGCTTAGAGTTATCTGGATAATGCATTAGGCCTGCAGCAAATTGCGAAGTGAGCTGCTTACCAATCAAATGGTACTTTCGCTCCCTAACGTTACGAAACATGCTCGAAGGTGACCGATCGGTAATGCACTCCCGCAAGAAGCTTTCGAATGTTTCGAAACCGTTTGTCGCGGATGTGCCATGTGGCAGTAATCGTGTTGGTTGCACACCGTGTGACCGTCAGCGATACCGATCGGATGGGTCCGAATTTTCCCCGGTACGTGTGGAACAAGTTATGTGGTGAGGTGGGGTTTATTGATGGTACCAGCGCGTGATGGTGGTCTTGCTCCAACCGAACCCTCGCCACTCCCTCCCTTACTATCCCTCTTCATCTATCTACGTGGTTCGTTGAAAGGGTTAGGCTGATATCACTCGCATAGTGGGACAGAGTAGAAGAAACCTTTGGAGATCAATATTTGTGTCGATGCTCAGGAATTACCATCCAAATACGGATAAGACTCCATTATTTAACTAGACGAAGTTGCCATCCCTAGAACTATTTTGCAAAATAATTAGCCGTTAGCGATTCTTCAAGCATAATCATTGTAACCAAATACATCTCTTCGATTTTTACTCCCTAAAATATCCACCCTTTTGTACCAGAGTCCCAGATCTGGGACTCTCCGGGTGGTGGTTCCCCTTGTGTCAGTAATCACGATCTAGCTATAGATGGTGCATTATGAGCGATGGTAGCGTGTTCCATGCTCTTCCACACTCAGTTTTTCCCACACAGCGACAAAGCAGCAGCAGCAAAAGACGAAAAAAAGTTGAAGAAGTTTTGCAAAAGACGTCCCAAATGCATGCGTGTTGACTACTTTTAGGCGCACCAGAGGTTATTCATCATTCTTGCTACCAACGCGCTGGGAGTTATTATCAAACTTTCCCATCCAGCCAACCAGCAAGAAAGAGCACGCTTTTAATGAACATGCAACAATCTATTCACCACTCACCACCAACAGAAACCGCCTCCGCACCCGGGGCATTAGAAGTCACCTCTTGCAGACGTGCAGCGTAATGGCAAAAGTCACAATGTAGCGTGACCAATCGTAAGTGGCTGATTATTTGCACAAATGATCGTTTTTTTTCTCTTCTACTTCTTTCTGCTTCTTCCTTTCGGTTGCTTCTGCTTTCTTGCCCGAAACCCTTCGGGACGTAAAGCGATACTCAGCGACAACAACAGCGGCTTACCATGCCCGCTGCTCATCACGGGGAACATGACCCACGCCAACGAATACTGACGGTTTGGGTCGGTACATTCACCGTACAGAAAAAAAAAGCGGTGGGCGATTGGAATGGGATGAGATTTAGCAGCTGGGTAGCAGTCTGGAAGTGAAAGATGTTTTGCCCGCTTGGTGCTAGCCCGGAGTCGGCAAATGTTCATCCCCTTGGTAACTGGTATCCGTCCAGATGGACAAACGGTACGGGCGAAACGGGCGCGCTTCAATCGGTCGGTACTAATCCAAGATTTATGTAATCGATAGATGAAAATGAATGTCCATCGAGGAAAGGAAAGAGAGCGCGAGAGAGAGAGAAAAAGAGATAGCGGGAGAGAGAGAGAGAGGGAGATAGAGATAGGAACAATTTACCTGCCTTTCCTGGCCGGCCATTTTTCCATCTCACTGCGGGTGCGGAAAAATTCCACACCGAAAAGCGTCACACCACCAGCGTTCGACTCTAATCAAGTGGAATCCAATCGAAGTGATCGTCAGTTGCAGCTGTTTTAAATTTGCTCACCATCGTTCCCGTTCTTTCGACGTCGCGATTGGACAACTCAGTTTCAGGTGTGGACAGCAAAAGGCAAACTTGGGGCCTGTACATGGGCCGTGCTAGGCCAAAAAAAAAAAAAAAAGAAATGCCAAAACAAACCCAACCCAACCTTCCCCATTTTTCGAGCTTCACACGACCCCGTTCATCCGCCCTCCAGCCGTACGGGCTGGACTACTTGAGGCGTCCCGAATTCGAAACAATTTGGTTAAAAAGTAATTACTTCCAATAACTTTCCCGTTCGGTGCACAACCGAAACCTCATACCGGCTTTCCTAGGGTCTTTTTGTTTCGGTCAAGATAATTGAACGTCTGACGTAAGAGAGAAAGAGAGCGAGCACGCACGAAGGACAGAAAAATTAGACCCATGTTGAAGGAAAAATTGGCAAAAATTCTTGTTTGTTTTAACCAACCATCGGAACACGAAGAAATCGGGATCGGGTCGCACCGCTACTAATGGGTAGCGCAAGTGAGATTATTAAAATGATGGGTTAGGGCCTTTTTTGTGTGTGTGTGTGTGCCTGTGTTTGCTCATATTCGCATCCCTTTATCCGTGACATCCGCTGTCCGGTTGGTCGGTGGAGTGAAAATTGTCTTATTAAAAAATAAAGGGCACACAACGAAAAAGAAATCGATTAGAGGAGACGGCAATTTACAAAAAAAAAGGCAACTCTTAATTGACTAAGCGGATGTTTTACCAACAGAGAGTCCTTTGGTGCAGGGGTTTTTCGGCATTATTTTAATGTCGATAACTAAATGAATTTTGCATTGACTGATAATTGAATAATTATTGAGCAAAAGAATCAATCAGTAGGTTAAGGAATTCTGAGGCCTTTCCGGAGGGCGTCCACATTTGAAGCGTGGCGCGTTCAAATGCGCCTAAAGGTATGCAATATCAAGTTTTTATTCCTTTATTCCTTGTATCAGAACGCGAAATAATAAGTAAATCAAATGCTTTTCTTGTTTTTATTCAAATTTGCAATCTTTTGACAAATAGTTTAAATTTAGCTTGTTGTTCAAAACAAATCCCAGACTCTTGTCAATTTACAGTGTTTCTCAGGTCATAGAACAAGTGTCTCCATTTTTAAAACAATATACAATTTTAGATTGAACAACAAGACGCAGCCTGTTCGGATGGTCCGTGCTGTCAAAATCGTGGATTGTTTTAAACATGAAGACACTTGTTCTGTGACCTGAGAAACACTGTACAACTTATTGACCAGAGGTAGCTCGCACAGTAATAATTCCTCTAATAAATCCAAAATCCCATAATTGAAACCAAAGCGGCGCATTGAAGGTATGTTGTGTGATATGCAAAATGATCAAATGAATGGATTTTTACCCCTTTACAGTTTTGCCTGCGACTGACACACGCAGGTTTGTCCTTGTTAGCTTTGTTTTGTTATTGTTGTTTTTGTGAAATATACTTCCTCTTGTTGAAATATACTTTTCTTGTTTGACCATAAACTTCACAGACATTTTTTTTCAAAAACTGTGATAATTTTATTCAAGCCATTTTGCTAAATGAAAAGCTGATTTTTTATTTTAAAACTTTTTATTTTATTATTTGCTAACGTTTAAAAAATCTGCTCCAATTAACCATGAATATGAGCTAAAAAAAAGTACAACAAAAACCATTTTTAAATTTTAAAGAATGAACAAAATGCAGGGGTCGCCCACCTTCTAGCCCAACATTTTCAAAAAAAAGTAAAATCCGTACAAAAGCACCGGTTCTATTTTCATCTCGACTAACCCCGTAAGCCCCGATTTAGGTAGCGGATTTCGGCTTTGATGGGAAAGTCGTTACATTTTCGAACTGTCTTTTGAGCTTGAGCGCTAATTTTCACCGGCATAACCTTCCCTTCTTCTTCGTGTCGATAAATTTTGTTTTATCCACCTTCACCCACTAACGTTCATCCCCGTTTGGCTTTTCGCTAGACGGTTAGTACAGTACGGAACCATTGCTTCCTTCCTTTTGCTAACGACATTCACTCATACAGATACACACAGCAAGACAGCGAGCGGAAGGATAAAACGTCAAATAAAACCCATCCTGTAATCACTGGACGGGCGTTCGATTAAGGAGCCTAGCGTGGGTGGGTAGTGTTGGTTTTCATCAGCTTTTACACGATTTTTGTGCTTTGCGAAAGAAATGAAGTAAAAAAAGGGCAGACGAAAGAGATCGCTTAGCCGGTTTGCAACAGCGCCGGATTTCAAAACTAAGAAAGGGAAACACTTTTCTAGCCAATCGCTTGAACCTGCCAAAAGGTTCCACCATCTGTTAGTGTAGATGTTTGCTTGTGGAAGGATGTTTGTGTGTGTATGTGTGCCCTATTCTAGTCGCCTTTTTTAAATCGTTCATGGTAGAGAGTAGTGAGAGAAAAAAACGAACTCAGCTAGAAAATTGGTCAAATCCGTGTGCAATGAAAATCGGGCTGTTAACCGGCGAAGCGAGCGAAGCAGAAAAGGCAATTGTGCAACACACATTACTGGCGAATATGGTATCAGCCCCATATGCTGGTCCATCAATAAACCGAAAGCGAAATAAAGAACCAAACCGAAAGGTTAAAACATGGTGCAAAACGGGCAACCAAGCTTGTACTACTTTTCGGGCTGTGTGTAAAAGATTTTCCACCATTTGGTCAACGTTTTTCATGTTAGCTGTTTTTTTTTCTTCTTTTGTTGCTGTTTGACGAAGAAACAGTTGTGAGTTTTCGATCATTTTTTATTCGTTTTTCTTCACGCTCTCTGTTCATCCACTCTACACCCATTTTCTGTGCCATTGTCAACAAAAGCTTACCGCCTTCTTGCCCGTCGCCTTCTTGCAGCTGGGTTGTGTATCAAGGAAAAGCTGCATCCCTCCCAAGCTCACCCTAGAGTGGCATTTTCACGTTTTTCTCGCAAACACGTTTCCCAGCGCCCTACTTCTCGTACCGTCAGATTATCCTTGCCAGACCACGAAAGGCAAGTAACAGTGTGTGTCGCGCACTGCCAACAATATCCTTCAATTTTGCTCCCCACAGTGACACACAGCGCTGTCCCGCCTGCCTGCTTGGAGTGGAGAAAAATTCACTTACACACTTGAAAACGCTCGTTACGTGATATCGGAATTTTCGCATATCACAAAACCCAAAGCAGCCGAACATCGCCAACGAATCGAATCTCGATGCCTCTTCATCCTTTGTCAACTACGCCATCGAAAAAAAAAAATGGGCGAAAAAAAATCCACCAATTTCCCTCCTCAATTACAGAAGAGAAAAGCCCGACCGTTGTATCGGTATCGATGTACAGACACTGCCGAAAAAGGTGCCATTTTGTTGCCTTTTTTCCCCACCCGTTCAAAACACCCGTGCCAAAAAAGTCATTAACATAGAAATTTAATAAACCATTCCCCGGTACGGGGTTTTTGTTTGCATTTTTGGCCTGATCAAAAACACGCAAAGCACGCGTCGCGTCGCTTCTTTTTTTTTTCTTCGGAGCAGCAAAGAAGGAAAAGTAACTCCTTGTGTCGGTTTTGTGCCTTAAAACCCCGATTAGCTAGCAAGCTTGCTTGAAAACAGCGTAACAAGGTCAACTTGGGAGCGTTTTGTTGTGAAAATTGCATACTATTAGGAGTATTAAAGCAATAAAAAAAGCGGGAAGCACAGACAATATTGCTTTGTTCAATCATGTGCGTCTCTTTGTACGGTAGGATCAAATTTACCTTTAATTAGATCACCTTCCTGCTGATAAGCTTCTTACATCCTTTTAGAAGGACAATGTTTTGGTAATTTATAGCTGTACGGGGTCCCTCACACCGTCTCTTCTCTTTGCAATAAAGAGCTCAATTCTGGAGCTTACCTTGAGAAAAGTAGTGTGTGGCGGGCCTTGTGCCTGTGCCTTGAAGTACCACCTGATCCGAAGTCGATAGACATCGCCGATGGTTCTCACAGTTCTCGACAAGAATGGTGGAAATTAGATTCTTGGATGTGCAACATGAGCCTAAATGATGCTCACAGTATGATGAAGATTTTAGCCATTAAGCAACGGAGCAACGGTGAGTGCCTCAGAAGTCCTTGTGAAACTGGCGCAACCTTAGACTGTATCGTCTGTAGGATCTGGCATACTAATTGGGATCACTCTACCAAGAAACGTAGGACACACGGCTTTGATCGCAACGTACCACCGCAAGTACCCAAAGTTCCTGAAGCAGAGTGGTTTACTGAACAAATGTGGATCACCGTTCAATAGAAGCAACCTCGACGAGCTGAGCATCCGACCGCTAGGATGCTATGGTACTATTTATAAGGACCAAAGGACTTGATCACGTGTACACCAGTATAGGCAGTGCCTATTTTAACACGACAAGTCCCAGATTCTTGAGGTTGCAAGGAAAAAACCTAAGTATTTCATGGCAAATTATTGATATCTAAAGATATATTGGATAGGTAGATAAAAAAAACCTAAAAATCTAAAAATGTCAGAGGAGCAGAATGTCAAATTTCAGAACAAAAACAGAAAATACGAAGGACAACGGCGCAAACAGAACAACTTTTTTTCCCTCCATTTCTGCTCGACTAGTGATCAGCGCACAAGAACGACGCTCCCATCCCTTCCAGCTTGCCTCCCGATTCTAAAGAAAGTGTAACGAATTATTGAAAATTAATTTCAATTCTATTTTTGTCCACTTCTTCACTGTCCACCAGGACCAAACTCAAGCCCCAGCATCCCTCGTTCGTCGGGATTTTGTTTGTTTGCGTGTTTGTCCATTTTTTGCAAGCGAATGACGATGTGAACTGCACACCGTTGATCCTTTCGCTGTCCCATTTGGTTGGACTTGAGAAAAATCTAACTTTTAAGGTATTTTTGAGCGCTTGTCTTTTTGCCTTCGTTCGTACGGGTTGCTTACGGTATCCAAGCGAAAGTTGGGAAAATTATTTTATTCGTTCTTGGCTACGCATTGTGACATAAACTGTTCATCAATAGAATCCGGAAAAGCCCTTTCGACTATCACGAAAGAGCATCGTTCCCTTTAAGGTTGGCTGCAATCGAGAACCGTTGAGACAGGCAATGGAGAAAGCCATTAATGAACAAGATTCTAACAAAGAAGCAACTCCAAGAAAATCTCGTGAAGAAAGAAAAATGGAACGATACTGTGCACTCCATCATACGCAGTGTGGCGTGCCACCGGGCGCAAAAAGTCGTCTCTTCGCACGGCGTGAGCAAGCCACAAAGAAGGTTCCACATTTTGACAGCATCCTAACCGCCATCTACAACCCACGAGATGATCCACCCTCCCGTCGATGTGCGAGAATTCGTCGCGGTGTCACACATTAGTAACCGGAACCTAATAGCTGTACGCGTATTGCTCCTCGAGAAAAGAAGCAGAGAGTAAATACACGCACAGGTGAAATCACTCCTCCCGGAGGCAGTTTGGGGATCAGTGCGTCGGTAAGCCGCTTACCGAAATTTGGTGCTTTGCCCCCAACCAGACAACAGCAAAAAAAAAAAATAAATAGGTGTGAGTGTGATTAATGGGTTTAAGCCGAGGTTTTACGCCACGCCTCACGCCTTCACAGTGCGGCTTTGTAGGCGAGTTCATATGTCTTCTATATTTCCGTTTTCATATGCCTTTGTAACATAATTCACTGTTCCCTGTTAGCGACGTATAATACCCCACTCAAAAGATGTTTTATGCTTGGCCTCGGCCGTTGCCGAGCTCGCTTCGGAAGCTGAGAAATTGTTTGGGGTTGCAGAAATAGAACACATCCGATTTTCTTCCTCAACTATAGTTTCCATCTCGTGCGAAAGGAAGGAGAATATTTGTCATCTACACCAAATTCATCTTCCAGGGTAGATCTGGGAGCTTTCTCCATCTTGAAAAAGAAGTAAAATAATTTTGTGTTGATGCTCAGTGAATCATACCAACGAATATGGCTAACGTATGAAGTAAATATGCTTAAAATTGTCTCCAGAAATCTTGAAGGAAAAGGCAGAGTATAGCAGATTGATTGAAACGCCCCATATCACAAGTATTTGAGAGTCCGGGCTAAGCTTGCCAATGACAATATCCAACATCACGACTAATTGCGCCACCAATTTACAGTCACCAAGGACCTATGACAAAGAGACCCTGTGTTTCACTAACGTCATAAACATCTTATGAACCAACGGATCAATTAAATGTCGCAATGCCAATTGTAGCCAGAGGCCTCAATATCTAATGGGTCCAAGGTCAGCTTGTCCTTCACCTCGAGAGATAGTTGAAAAGATCTTCAACACCTCGAGAAATCCTAGAGACGATGATAGAGGAACCATCCGATAACCTGAAACTCATCGGTGCAAAAGACAACATCAACTTGAGGACCAACGGATGAAAGAGTCCTCGTCTTATTGAAGTACCAACAAAAGTCAAAATGGTGGCAGCCTTATGAATAAATCCTTCTTCTTGCATAGTTTGATATACAAATTGATGCCTTCCACCTTAAAAGAAACGACTCCTGAAGTAAGGACTCTGTTTACAATTGATCTGAAATCCTTTTAGCCGTTCGTTTGAGAGACAATTTGGAGAACTGTACGAGCTGTATCTCATTATTAGGCAACATATCAGAGTTGCCAGGCTCCTATGAATTGATCATGTTAGGAGAATGGCAATTCCAGGTAAGTCATTCCCACTATAACTATAAGTTTCCAGCATATCTCAAGGTCGAAGTGGTTAAATTTTTTTTTTTAATTTCAAGGATAAAAAATTTCGAAAATATTGGAACGATCTCACCCAGCCCTGAATGTTTACTTTCATTTTATTACTTTTGTCTGAGCGTACAAGGCCGCTTTTAGATCATTTTTCCCGAGCAACCAGCATCCAGAAGTATAATGGATGCCCTCCAATATTGACCACAACCTTCATACGCCTATGTTGACCCACTTTTCACCTTTATTTCCTTGTCCGTCCAGCTACGGACCATTTCCGCAAACCAACACCCCCCCCCCCTCCCGCTCAAATCGTCGATATTCAGCATTGTAAGCAAACTTCTTTTTTTTTTATTTTGCCACAGCTTCCATGCCCAACCGAGTGCATGTTTACCCAGAAACATAAACAATAATCCGAAACCTACCGTGAAGTGTGTACTATTGAGTGTGCGTTATTGGTGGCGTATGGTAAGAAGCAAACAACGGAGAAGAAAGAAAACGATTCCGATTGAAAATGGTAAACCTAATGTTTTTTTTTTTTTTTTTTGTTGACTTCGATTTCCATTCCCCAAGCAGCAAAACAGGTGGAAAATCAGACTGCTACGGATGGGAGTGATGGTGGTACAGCAGTGAATTTAATTGAGCGCTTCAAGTGTAATGAAGCAAGACATTAAATCTTATCCCGCTTGTAATGGTGCTTTGTGCTCACTCACATGAAACGTCCGCGTGCTGAAGGGGAATCGTGTGTATCTTACTTAATTTATGTATGTACAGTCGATTCAAACTCGCCCGAACGCACTCGCTGCTCTAATGAAGCTGATTTCTTTTTCATGGAAATTGACATTAATCTTTTGGCATTAGTGGAACTGGTGGAATTTTGTTCAGCAAAAAAGCATTAAGATATCGATGTAGCAGGACATAACTACGAAAATAATGAAACTGGCGATTCGCCCCACGGATATGATACTGGCCAATGAAAGTTTTTCCACAATCCTGTCCAGCCCACGACGGTAAGGAGTCGTAAAAATTAATTAAGGGGATCTATTTCCCAATCGATGTTAGGCGGCCACCGGCAAGACATCGGTTTAGCCTACATTTAGGCGCACTCGGTCACGCGTCCACCGGGAACGGCGTGGTACAAAATTTTCCACTTACCTTGCGCTTCGATTTAGCCATCCGCTGGTCACGCGAATTTTCTGCCTCGCCCGGTGGCCGTTTGCCCCACACAACAATCGCGATGCGTGTGTAGGTGAAGATCAGCACAACGAGCGGCACGATGAACTGCGTGGTCAGTAGCGCTATTGTGTAGTAGTCGTCCTGCTCCGGCGAGGGCCATTTTTCCGCACAGATTGGCCTGCGGGAAATTTGGTAGGTTATAAACAGAATGGTGGAAAATAGTGTGAGCTGGTAGCGAAAAAGGGGGGGGGGGGGAGGGGGGGTGGCTTTTTTGTGTGAACGTTTGGAGTCATTTTATTGCAGTTAGGGTTAGAGTTTGGGTTAGAGGTTATATGGAAGGTAGAAAAAGTTTGAAGCAACCCTCCCAGGACCCTCCGGATGTCCGACGGGGGACCATGACTTCTCGACGCCCTCTACAGCGGCAAAGTCTTGTGTCCAGTGTGTAGTCTATTTGCCGCCTGTAGAAACAATTGTTAATCCTAATGTAATTCTAATGTTTCCACGGTTACCAGCACGGCAGACATCTCTGGTCTCGCAAACTCAGTTACCCAAGTGTGCCGTGTGCCGTGTCTCAATTATGACAGCCTAAAACACACACCGTGTCACACCGGTCCCGTCGGGCTGCCGAGCCAATCCTTTACCCGTGTCAGCTCATAAAACCACCATAATCAGCAGCACTTCGGGACAATAAAATCACCTCACCGAAACCGTTTTGTCGGTGTTCGGGATTTATGGCGAAGCAGCGTGGTGTTGCGCAGGGCAGAGGGGTGGCCCGGCCTTTGACAACGCAGCTGGCAGAAGACTTATTAATTTCGGACAAAACACATACGGACTTGATGTTCGGTTCACGCGGGAAGTTGTGCGTGGTCATAGGACGCAAACACAAACGTGTGCGAGGATGTTAATTGGTATGGTAATTCCTTTGTTCTAAGAGCTAACTTGTAGCTAACGGTGACAGCTAGCGAGCGTACCAAATTGATAGTACCACCGCACGTACCACCCAGTCAGGCGCTGCGGCAACATTTGGAGGGTCCCAAAATTTGTTTTATCTCGGATCGTTGAACCGCGAAACCCCGGATCGCCCATGGTTTAGCGGCGGAGAGGTAGAATCGATGCGGCAAATGTTATGCAGATGAGGTTTCATTCATATGCAAATTTTACGCGGTTTCCACAGCGAAAAACGGGCACCTGTCCTGTCCTGCCGGACTGGAGCACCTCTTTAGGTGGTTGGGAATGGGAATTATTCATTAGAAGCAAATGACAATCAGGCTCAACGGGCAAATGGCGTCCTTTCTTTTTCCTTGGTAGAAACTATTCTCAGGATAACGTTGGGAAAATTGCATCTGGCGGGTATACTTACACGTTACACTGCTCATGCCAATCGGTGGGAAAGTAGAGCTTCGAGAAGATGGCGATCGGGACGGCCGTAATTAGTGCGATGATCCACACAATACCGATCAAGCACTTGGAGCAGCTAAAAAAGAGTGGAAAGAATATAAAGAGAATAGAAGCGAACGCTTTCCGTACAGCCTAAAGGTATGCAATTTTACCAAACGAGCAACTTACGTCTTCGTGATGCGTGGCCTAAGCGGCCACATAATCGCAATATACCGATCGCCACTGATCGCCACCAGCGTGTACGCGCTAACCAGCACCGATACTGCCTGCGTGTAGTTCACCAACCGGCACATCGCCAACCCGAACGGCCAGTACTGCAGCACGAACAGCGAGATGAAGGTGAACGGTACGCAGAACAGCGTCATCATCAGATCACCGACCGCCAGGTTTGTGATGAAGAAGTTTGTCACCGTGCGCATCCGTGGGTTCGACTGGACGATAAACAGCACGATCGAGTTACCGATGACGGCCGTCACGAAGATCGTAATGTACAGGAAGTAGCTGGTCAGCTGAAAGTATGGTCCCGCCGAGTACGCATTGCTACACTCGGCCAGTGGAATCGGTTCCAGCCCGTAGTCGTACCCGCCGTAACTTCGATTGCCAGCCGACTGGTTGCGCAAACTGTCGCTCAGATGTTCGATATAGTTCTGTTCCTCAGTCGACGACACATACGGATAGTTGCGGGCGTACATATCGAACAGATCGGACGCCGTTCCGGTACCGACGCTGGACCCATTGCCCGTCCCGCTGCCCATCCCGGTCACATTACCACCGGCGTAAACACCACCACCCGGGCCGGAAGAATCGTTACGCATCGTGCGGGCGAAATAATCCGCGTACTGTATCGCCTGTGATATCATGGTGGAGGTTCTGTTGGACGCTGGCTGGACACTCACGGTCCCGCGATCAGATACTTCCAGATTTTGTTGTACTTTCCCGGCGAGCTTCTACTGGAGTTCGGATACAGTGGTCGGCAAACAATAACACACAGATGTACTGGACGCTGAGGCTGACGCTCCGCACTGGGCTGCTTTCTAAATCATTTTAATCATCATCACGTTAAGGATGTCACTGCGCTTCGCCTGACTCGTCTAATTGCTACCGTCCGTATTGGAAGGTTTTGCGGTTCAGAGTATGGAAGTAAAGAAAGAGCAAAGAAAATGGTTCCCATTACGAGACGGAATAAAGGCGGCTGATAAACAAACGCACAACAATACACAAACACAGACACAGTAATGACAGTTTGGGGGGGGAGTTTTTTTTTCTTTCTTTCTTTCTTCGTCCTGACATTCCTCTTGTGTTGGCCTTGGCGATGGCGAGCAATCGTTGGGAGGAAGAAGGGGGCGGTGAAGAACAGAACAGCTATTAGCAGATAATTAACCTCTTGACATGGGGAGCAAATTTGTCGCAAAGCTCGGTGTCCCGGTGAAGTCCAGTTGTCACTCTGCGTCAAGATGAATGTTATCGCCGAGGGAGAATAATGACGGATCCCATCATTGGTTGTGGGTTTTGTATTGTGTGTGAATTATAGAAGGACATTCTCCCCTACTGGCCTCTTTTCGTAGGACTAGCCACGAAATTTGGAGCCGTGTCTTGCATCCCCGGGTACAGAAGTCCTCCAAACAGAGGCGCCAACATGTACACAATCGATCGAAAGTGGTTTTGACCTACAGCTTGCTAGTGTACTTTGGCCCGGTTTTTTTTTCTTTTCTTCTGCATATCACGCCGCTTCAATCGCTCCAACGCCCAGCAGGACACAACCACACCATGAATCGGGTATCCATAATCGAAAAACCTCACTAGAAAATAGTGAGGTTAAGTATTGGACGCCCAATATGTGCGTTCAGGTTCCATACGATTGGGGAAAAAAAATACAAGAACCGGAACCCAAACAACGCGATTAGTTCGCTGCCTGCGGGGATTGTTGGCAGCGTATGATCGGAGGGTGGTTTGTTCCTTGTTTACCTAACCCTGCTCCGGCGCATTATCGAGCATATTAAATTTATGTGCTTTCGGGTGTTACCGGAAACTGATCGACCACGCCACAGAAGCAAGCAAGTAGCTATTCGGCCGGAGGCACCCCATTTGTGATGCTGGCTGGATGTTGATGATGTATTTCGGTTTTTGGTTGGCCTAGCTTCAAGGCTTTTTGCATCCCGAGAGCAGCTTCTTATTGACCTTCATCTCCAATACCCCGAACACAATCAAAGTCTAAGAAATGTACCTTATCACAGCCTTACTTCTTATAGGCGGGAAAGAATGAGCGAAGCGAATGCTTGTCAGCAATTTATCAAGCTTCCGTCAACCATACTAACGAGCTACATCGCACGTTATCTGCTCGCAGTGGTTTCGCTGTTTAGAACTATTCTAAGCATCCCGGAAGCAGTGCACACCGTTCAACCCCAGCGCGCACAAACGATGGTTGTGAATTTCTTCTTGGTTTCCCGGCTCCAGCCTAAAACCCCTTAGTGACGCATCTTTCACGCGTTGGCTGGTGTGCCGCATCCTGACACAATACGCAGAAACCTGCCGTATGCCACTGAAGAACTGAATGCCGAAGGCATTCAGATCCCTCCTTTCGATTGTTTTCCCGATCGCTTCCGTGCAGGTTCATGGTACGCTTTCGCTTCGTTTGAAATTATGTACATTATCGCCAACGACTTTGCTGCCGTGGAAATGTTTAAACACAGGACGCCCGTACTATTGCTTCGGTGCGGTGAAGTCGTACAAAACCTCAGCCTTTGAAGTATCAGCACTCGCGAAGCGTATGATGATGCCGTGCACGACGCATCAAGGCTTTGCTTGCTGGTTGGTTTCGGCGTGTGGCGTTTGATTTATTTACGATCGGCTGGATTTCAGCACACCTCGCCCGCTCTGCTGCTGCTATTTTGTTTGGAAAGGAAGGGAGAGGATAATGGGAGGGGAGAGGTGGTAGAGTGCAAAAAAACAACAAAAACAACAATCAGCAGTCAGAGCGCACTTGATGTGCACTGCGGTACATGTTGCACACAGTGGAAACAGCGTAGAATAAAGCATGGTTCTTTGCTCTTTAAAATGGATCGTTCAAAATGGCGTCACTTTACCGTGTATAGTTATGGATACAATTCAAATCAATGTTACCAGTTAATGTTGTATAGTACTTAGTAGTGAAGGGCAATTACTCTCTAACTGTTAAATGATGCGACCTCTCGAGAAGTGCGTGCTGACTAAGAACGAAGAGCTCGTTGAAGTCCCAGAGCATCCTAGCAAGAGTAAAGCTTAACAACTAGGGTACGCAGTAAAGATAAAACTACTTAGGAAGGGAGTGAGTGGCTAGTGACGGTAAAGCTTCAAAGCCAAAGCAGATCCAGAGTAACTTAAGGAGAGTAGTGGTGCCTGGCGAGATAATACCTTCAAAGACACTGAGCTGAGATGCCCGGCGAGGACACAGCATCAAAATGAGGATGCTCTAGTGACGGCAGAGCTGGCTAGTGAGGGCAGAGGTACCTAGTGAGGATAGATATATCCTCACTGGATCTTCGTAACAAGGACGTTGATCTTATTGCTGTCCTTATTGCTTGTTATGATGTCCCGTACTCCAATATATACTACACGATGAACGCACTGTTGCCTCAAATGTATTCGCGATGACGTGAGGAGTAGTGTGTTGCGGATACGAGCCAATGTCACCATGTCTTTTCCATCATCAAAATTCATTGCCTTCTATCATTCCGGCATTCTGCAGTAAGAAGGCGCATATAAATAGACACGAAAGCTTTGTTTTGTTAGGGTTTGCGGTATTCGAATATTTATAGATTGGTTCCCGTTTGTGTTGCGCGCACATTCTCGTACAGCAACCACAACATTCTCGTAGCAGCAATGATAGTTGATGCTTTTTGACAGCCATTTTTCTAGAAGAACATTCTTCACTGACTCAAACCATTAAATAAAGGCGATTCCTGGGAATCGCGACTTTTCGCAAGGACCGAAATGATGCTTCCACCTCAAAGTGCCTATTAAATGCGGGCAGTAGAATTTCTCCGCAAAGAGAATCTCGATCATTATCGAGCGTTTTATGACATCCGTTTTCAAACCAAAAAAACAAAGATGAGGAACCAAACGAAACGCTCGCATGCCATCGATTCCTGACTGCTGCTAGCAGTCTTACGGTCGTGTGGCGAACCTGTCAACGGTTCGGAGTAAAGCGCACACTGTATTGCGCAAATTATTATTAGATAATATATTCCGCAATAACAGTATCGTGCGGCAGGTTTTTACTTGGTGTGGTGTCTCAACCACCGCCGGCGGTCGGGATTATTTTTGGCGTGTTCAAGACCATTTTCACATACACACACACACACACACATAAGAGGATGAGAGAGTGATGTTACGGCAAGCTTCTTTTTTTTTTGCAACCATTTCAATGTCCTTGTGATTGCGTGGTCGACGGATAAATCGAAATACAACTGTTTCGCGGGATGCATAACTCTAGGCGTAAAAGGCGCCGTTGTACGTATTTGCTACTAGTTTCGTACTGTTTGCGTTTCCGGTACAATTACCGGGTGCGCGGAGGGGGTTTTGTGTGGGTGGGAATTAGACATAAACCACTCCCCACAATCGCTCCCCCCCTCCCCTTCTCTTCCCTCTCCTTTCCTCCTTTTCCGGTTACATTCGTTCTGTGTGCCAAAAACGATACTCTCTTGTTGATGCGAATCAACCGCGACGAGGGCTTCAGTCGGAAAGAGCAGATCGAAGCGCGCGTAACGATTTCGCTTCCGGGTCAGACAATGTGTATTGTGTCGGTAATCATTTACCGTGCCGGACAAACATCTAGCCCGTCTTGCTTATCGCATCCGTGATCGGATCACGGCAGCTGTGGAAGAGTTATGTTTTACTCATCCGAAAGTGTATCCGACGCCCGTGGGTTAGACGCCCGGAAGGTCGTAGCAATCCCACCGAAGGTCAGCAGATTCATTGCCTTTTTGTGAAGCATGTGTATGTGTGTTTGCTAGTTCCGGTTCCACCTTCACAAACCATCCTTTCCATGTCAGATTATCTGGAATTTCCTTCTCGATATTCAACTACACCCGCCCTCGGCCTAAAAACCGTCACACAGCAGTTGCCATACATCCTCTTAGCATGCAGCACGCTGTCAGGCGTCAATCATCGCTCCAACAAAACGACTCAGCATTCGGAGCCTGAATCATCTTATCGTGCGGTTTTTCGCTAGCCCATTCTCCCGCATGGTCGATAATTTAGTGTAATGAATTCCTGCGCTTCCGTCCCGACAACATAACAAGGGTGACAGTGTGTGTATGTGTGTGTGTGTGTGTGTGTGTGTTTGTGTGTGATATCTACCACTGTGTGACACACAACGGAAGCTGATGGCGCCCGTGATGCGTACAAGACCATTGCACCATCCGGTCGGCCAAAACTGGACCGGGGAAAGGCGGGATGGGATTTTGGGCCGTCCTCTTTTGAGCTGTTTGCAACCAACGTTAACGTTCTATTGTCAAACAATTAATTTACAGTTTGTACGTAAACGCTTCGTACAAACGGGCCCATCCGATCCGTGGTGACGATGGCAACGATGAAGACGGAGGAGAGTTAGAATAGAATTTATCAGCTGCAAACAGTTGTGTTACACAGCGCACATAGTTTATCTTGGCCACACACAAACCCACCCAAGCATCAGTATTGCTTTACCCGTAACAGCAAAGCCTTGAAGAACATTGCCGTGGATGTGTGGATCGGTGATGGTCTTTGCCACTTTTGAGCGACGGGCAAACAGGCAACATGTCCTATTTACAGATAACTTTTAGCAGGCAGTTTGCATACATTTAGGCGTACGGTGCGGTAAGAAAATTATCTCCACACACGTAGCGTGCTACCGACAAGGAGCAAAGATGGCTGTTGGATGTTTTGCATTTAAAGCAACCAAAATCAAATGCCATTTTAATACACTTTCTCTGGACTAATAAAACTCGCTATAACTCGATCTACGATTTCGGCGTAGCAAAAGTGTTTGTTTACAATCGGATAAATACGTTAATACGCCTTTTTTAGTGCAACTAGCAGTGCTACTAAGAGCTTTGGGTAGTGAAGTTGTATTGCAAATTGCCTACCTTTAGGCTTCGATTGAGTAAAATAAATTTCCGCAAGAATTCCATTTTTAATTCATATCAAAACTAAGATCTTTCTACAAAACAAAGCTTCAAAAGAAGGACCTTCAAATCACGCTTAATGCGCTTGATAATAACACATCACGAGCTTTCCATCTCAGTAACTCGATAGTTGGTAATATGGCTGGCGGCTAGATTTCTCCAAAAAAAAACACCCCTCAAACGATACTTGAATTGAACTTTCTCAACCGGAATTAAAGGCACAGATCAAGAGGGAGCTGTTGTCTAGCTAGACGACTTTCTGCAACCCCCCCCCCCCCTCCCCCCCTTTCCCCATTAGCCCAACGATGATGTGCTTTTGTGCAAATCACTGTCAACCACCACGCTTAATCACTACTTCATCGCAACCTAGCTCTCTATTTATTTCAGTTTTTTTTTTCTCCAAACAAATCGTTATCCTGCAACAACGGACCGTTAAAAGCCACTCCAATTCGCAGCCACATTCGTTCCGAGGAGGTAGTTTTATTAACTGCAGTAATAGTAAATTGGAATCTACCACCGAAACCAACCTGCCATCGGTGGTCGGATGCGTAAACTCGGTCGTAAAAAAACGGAAAAGGGAAAATTGAAGGGTACAAAGAGCACCAGTAACAAAAACCTTGATGTTGAAGATACAAGAAAGTCTAGGCGAAAGCTCTCTCCCGTTGCAACAGTTTTCGTGCCGGAGCTATAAAAATAAACAGCAACTTTGCTAGCGCAGTATCGCTTGCGATGTAGTGTGGGGGTTGATTTATTCATGCACAACCTCTAAGGATGCTCGCGTCTTACGGCGAACCAACTTTGCCCATCGCAATCGGTACAGGTGCTTTAAGCTGGTTGGAAGAGTTTGAAGCGTCACTATTTATGTCCCGCAGTGTGCGGTTTTGCTGCGAATTGGGTGCAAGTGAAAAGCATTCGAGTGGGTCCGAACCGGCGTACTCGCCACGGAAGTAAAATTGCTGAGCTATAACTGCACCGCTATACACTTGGAGGGCTGTTTTTTGTTTCGTGTTGGATCTTTAGATAAATGTACGAAGGAAGTCAAAGTTCCTTGGGAATCGAAATCACCAAAACTATCCACTTGAAATCGCACAAAAAAATAGGCAACGGTGCACAAATTTAATTTCATCCCCGATTATATCTAGCTCGGTAAGATTGTAGCTCTGCATAAGGGAGGAAGAGAGAAGGAGAGAAAATGTAGTGGTCCACCGATGCTTGAACCCCACCAGGTACAATAAATCACCCAACCAAACACAAACACTCGACCCTGTTTTTAGCCGGACTTTGGCTGAGAGAGATGCAGTCAGGCAGAGTTGCAGCTGCAAACAGTACAGCTCGAGAGCTCGTCTGCAAGTAAGATCCGTTTCAAGGGAATTCTGAATGCTGAATAAGGTATCGGCTAATCGGAGGGCTCATAAATTGCTGCCCATTGCCGTATTTAATGCGGTCATGCTTATAGCAAATATTCCGAATATTGGCTTTTTCTGAGCATAAAAGCCGTAACAAAAAACCCCTCAACTCCCACCCCAGATTGTGTACACGAACACGTACAACAAGCAAAACAAGACAAATAACGGAAATGCTGAGGCTGGCGTGAGGATACGTAGCCGCGAATCACGCCCAAGATCATATCCGTCCGAGTGAGTACTTGGGGAATTTTATTTCTTCAACAAATTTTTCGCATCACTTTTCTTTTTACAGCCGTTTCCGTTTTTACTTTCATTCTTTCGGTGCAACAAAACCTGCGTAATGCGATGCCTGCCTCAAGTGGATTTGGACGCTCTGTTTCAGTGTGTGTGTAGGTTGAAAATTCAATTCATTCACATCTTTATCTACTGGTAAGCTGCTGCACACGTTTCCGGGAGCGTGTCCGTTTATCGGAGCGAATCAGCAAGAAACGTGCTCTCATTGTGGTTCTATTTATTCCATTCCTGGCTGCTGCTCGGTTGCCTTGACAACCTCCGTTCGTCATTGACAGATGATGGTCCTGGGCGGAAATATGTTCGATAAAGGTTAGATAAAGGTTTCCCCGGTATATCGCTTCACATTCCGGTAGGGGTCGCTCCTGCGTTACTGCTTACTGGCTTGACAATGCTGAGATCTAGTTTTGAGCAGCAGATATTATTCGCTCAAACATGCAGCTTTAAATCCAATTCTAGCTCAAATCCTTCCTTTTAATCGATTGTCATAAAATTTACACCAAATAGAATTATTTGTCGCACTTCACCGCCCTTACGTTCGACTGCGTAGTGAAATAATTGATGTGCAAAGACCGGACTTTTCATTAAAATTTCAAACGATAATCTAATAATAAACTATCAACACGGATCACTGGTTTGCACGCGTCACCAAAAAAAAAGAAAAAGTGATTGAATAATTTAATTCAAAAAAGCGCAATATTCTGCTGACGATTAATGGTGCCTTTTCAATGTTGCCAGCTACTGCCACGGTGCAGTCGTTCAATTGAACGGAACGGAAGGGTGCACCGGAGGGAAAAATTACAATTTTATCATCTCCGAAAAAAAGAAAATAAAAACAAAATGACAGCACAATGAAATTCATTACCGTGGAGCACGTGAACGGTTGGGAAAATCAAAAAGCTCTAAAGGGGGAATCTTTTTTGGTAAATTTCTGTATGTAATTGACTGTTAAAATCGACCTCTGATGCTTATATTTTGTAGCTTTTTTCTTGCAAAAGAACTGCACTGCAATCACTAGAGTAAGGAAAAATTAAACAACCAGGCGCCTCCATTAGTAAGTAGAGCCAAGCGAAAAATTAAAAAAAAAAATGCTTTCCGTCTTCTGTTTTTAGCAAAATACTGACTAATAAAGAGCACTTTGTATAGACGCAAGTGATGAGCTCAAGATTATTCAATAAAAAATAGATAATATCGCTAAATATAATTTTACAAATTTTTCTTTTATGTCACATTTTTCTCCACATAAATTGTATGAAAACTGGTGATGCCGTAGAGTAGAGTAGACTTTACCCCTACTTGGATATTCATTTTCACCGTATTCATGATATCTACATTGCTTCTCCGATCCTTAACACATCAATTTTGAAAGTTAAATAATTTACATTTGCGACTATTACTGACGCCCGCCAAAAGAGTACGGGGCATCGTGTGCACCCGTGCGATAGTGACGCTTTCCACTCAGAACGTGGCCAATACTTCCACGTCAAATGTTCCCGTTGTTGGGTGAGAGGCGCACCCTTACCAAATCCAAGATACACTGTGTCATCGGATTGGAGCGCTTGATCGTCTTCATGGGCATCACCTTCGAAGTAATCCCCTTCCGATGCAATGCATCTCTTCCACCTCTTCTCCCACTCCTCTAAGCAGGTGGAAAACGCGGATGCTGAGATGTCCTTTCGTTCCGCCGTCGCTGCGGCTTCTAGCTTCTCGTTAAGTGTCAAAACGGTGTCCCCGAAGCGGCCATTTTAGCTAGTTGAACAGCCAGAGATCGGCCAGTTGTTGCGAAAAACTCCCACAAAATGTTGACCGTATGGCCGCTTTCGCCGGATAGAGGTTCCGAAAGGTCTCGTATCATCAACCGACTATTGTTGACCACCAAATCCTTGATTTGGACGGTCCTCGTATTCGACCTTCTCACCGGCCATTCTTGAAATCACTGTACCATTTGTACACACTTTTCTTCAACACAAATTCTTCCCCGAAGGCTTTTTGTAACATCTGCAATTGTTTCTGCAGCGTTTATTTCATTGCGCAAACAAAACTTGATACGTCCGCGCTGCTCCACAAACTTGGACATGGTCAATATAGACAAAAACACTTGGCGCAGCTTCGAAAACAAATTTTCACTCCAAGCCGGATTGATGTTGTGACTTGAAACGTTGGCAGAGCTGTCAAAAACATACATATTGACAAATGGAAAATAAAAACAGGGGGCTTCGGCAGATTTTTCAGCCGTGTTTACGAGTCGCATCAGCGTTACGATGCACTCCAATATCCACTACTGCATCCGTACGCAGAATTAGGATGGACGTACGGCATCTTAAACACGCACGGACGATATCAGCACCAGGCGATGATAGTGACTTTGGCTCATCGAAGCATATTACTCCTCAATTTCGTGCTGGTGCATACGCTAGCATTATGGACTTTGCCGGTCCAGCCGACCAGCAGTTGCAAAATAGGGCACCTGAGCATGCCAAAAAATTGGAGCAAGGCAGGATGGTGCAGATCGTTTCCTGAGCGAGTCTTTATTACCACGGCAGCAAGCTTCCGATCGACACGATCTCACATTGCGAGTTTTTCGATTGAAACTTAAGGCATTCCTGGAGGACCTTTCGGCGGTGGTCTTCCGAACGCTCACTTTTTGCTGATCCTCGGTGATGACTAACCGCGGACAAATCACGGTCGGCGACAGCTTGCGACCGATTGGATTCGGCTGAGTTTTGTTGCGTAGCCCTGTAACCGGGCCAATAGACTAGTTCACACCAAAACACCTTTGCTATCAAGACGCTCAGTATATGAGCTTCATAATATGGTATTTTAAAGCTATTCAATTAACAATAAAACATTAAAAATTGTATTGAAAGCATAGTATACAACGCTTTTGTACAAAGTATTATCTATAAAATCTGCGGAGCATTTAAAGACTAGGAGTTACTTTTAAACTGATTTTTTTAAAATAATTCTTTCTACCTTCTCTCCGCCATAACCTTGTCAATTGGCATCTATTTTGTTTCAACGAATGTTGAATTGAAATTATGTTTTTAAAGGTTTTGAATGGTGATATTTTTGCTCTTCCATAAACGGATTCTAAATTGATTTAAAAAATTATTAATTTATTGCTGTGTTGAAGCTGAATTTCTGATGTTCAACCAAATAAGCGGCCCACTGGTGCATGTGGTAAACCGCAAGCAAAGAAAATCTCCATGAAATTGTGCTAAAGTGTCCCCAAAGTATCACAACACAAATGAAACTTCAAAAACTTCGAGTCAAAAGAGAAAAAAAAACAATACACAATCACCCACCAAGCGGTTGTTGGCTGCTGGAATCTCAACGGACACACACACACAAACGTTCCATTTTGAGCGCATCTTGCCCAAACCGCAAAAAACAACAAGAAACACAGAAACAGCTAGTCCACCTATAAACAGAAAACAGAAAACTTTACAAAGAGCGAGAGAGTGAGTGAGTGAGTGAGTGAGTGAAAGCGATAAAGAGAGATAATCGTCCCAGTCGGCATTCCATGTTTACATTTGTTTACAGAATCGTATGTTTGAAACGGCGAAATAACTAACAACATACATCCCAAAGCGGGAAAATGGGTTGGAGGGCGGCAAAGAGAAGATTATTACCCTCACCTATCCATTTTTATTTTCTCCTTTCAACCAAAAACGAAATATTTGACGGAGAAAATTTTTTTATTTTGGCATACACCAAATAGCTTAATGTAAATGTTTAATTTGAAGAAATAAGGATCGAATGTAGGATCGTCTTCAGGCGAGACGAGATGTAACAAGCAGCGCACGGAAGGAGGGGGAAAATAGTACACCCCCTGTTTGCTTTCCCCTTTTCATTTTCCACCCCCATCCACACATTAAATTTTATTATTTGAGTGAATCGGAGCGGTTTTTTTTTGTCTGAAAAAGAATTTTCCACGCTTTTCGTTTTGCTGAGCTAGAAAAATAATCAGTATGCTCACTCATTGCGCTTTTCCTTCTCTTTCCACTCTTTGCCTCTCTCCCTTAAACCCCTCCCACCCCCCCCCCCCCCCCCCTAAAAAAGTAAATGTAACCACATCACTCGTGTTGGGACCACGCGTGCTTTAAAGATGCTAAGTTTTCTCCGGCCCCACAAACCCCACCATTGAGGATCGATGGCCTCCCGGGGTGTGTGTGTGTGTGTGTGTGTGTAGAGACGTTGCTTTAGCATAACATATCAAATTGAAATACAGCTTCCTTTCGTTCGTACCGTATTGCCGTAACCCACGAGCGTTTTTTGACCATTCCGAAAGCCTGCCATGAGTCTGGGCCATCTGGTCTGCTGAGTTTGCAAGGTCACACAAATATTCTAGCTCTGAGGAGCGCAGGGGGGGGGGGGGGGGGAATTCGGAGAGGGTGTGACTATTCGCGGCAAAAAAACGGCAAAAATTCCAACTTAACATCCCTCGGGAAACACACACAAACCCCCCCCCCCCTTCCATCAAGATTGGTTAGAATCTACTTTTAGTGGAAAAACGTGTGTAGGAAAAGCGTGCCCCAATCGGCATTGAGAAATTCCAACGACTTTCACTAGGCGGATGCGTGTGTGTGTGTATCGAGGGGAGATACAAATTCTGAAGTTAACGTAAACGCAAGAGGAAAACCATTAGCTCACCGATCGAACCGACAGGACATCCCATTTTGACAGTAGCGAAAGGATTCATTTCGTGTTGTGTGTGGGCTTGCTTCATAAATCTTTTCACACGCTTTTCCGCGTACAATCTTGTGCCCGTGCTCGCAGACATGAGTGAGACGAGAAAGAGAAAGGGAGGGAGGGAGGGGAGGAGAAAACAACAATAAAAGCTACAGTCCGAGTGTCTGCCACTTTTAATACGATTCCAATATTCTGCTGCCGCCGTTGCTGTTGCTCCAATGTTTTCCGATGCTGTCCCGCTTCTGCATGCGGTTGGGCGCTTGTTTTGCAATGAATTCTATACCTCTAAAACCACTTTCTTTTCCCCCTCTCCTACTGTAGGATCCACCGTGTCTGGCCTGACATTAACAGCACAATCAAACGTGGCAATAAACAACCATCACACACACACACGCACAACAAAACAAGCGCTCAAATTTTTCTTCCGCTGCTTTATGATGTTGTAGCGCTGGACACTGTTTACTTTCTAGCGTTTACTGTGTGGAGAGACAAAAAAAAAAAAAAGGATGGCAGCGGGTTGAAAGCAGGGAAGATGAATTTCAATCTAACTCAACTATCCAACATTAAACCAACAACAAAAGCAAAGGTGAGAAGTCTTTCAATCGAAGTAATTTCGAAACGAAAATGCTAATTTAGTGTTTCCCCTTGTGCGATGGGGTTGAGGAAAAGGGAACTCACACCGCCTTTCTCCCCTTTCCCGAGAAATGCTATTATTATTAGATATATTCTTTCTTCACAGCCGGCCCTGCACAGCGGCATGTTGGGCAAAAGTTTGATGGACTGTCCGTTCGGCTACTAATAGTGCCCGCCCGGCACCACTTGTACCTCAGGCGGAATGAACGTACGGCGGGAAATGCAAAGCATAGCCTGGTCCTGGCTCGGCGATCCACGAGAAACTTTCCCAACGAACGGCCACTAAAGGACCATTCAGGGTTTCGGACGGTGGAATAATCTCTCATATTGCTTTTGAATTTTTACGTTTTAGGTTATTGGAAAAGTTGTTGCGTTTTTTTTTTGTTTTGTTATTTAATTATCTTATTTTAGCATTAAAAAAATTTTTTTGACAGATTACTTCTGAAGAGGGTTTGTAATTTCAAAATTGCTTTACCCAAGGCATATAGGTAGATAAAATTGAACCGAAGAAGCTACGCTACATTTTTTAACGATAAATCATTATAATCATTATAATTGCGTATAATATTAGCTAATAATAATATAAACTGAATGAAACCAAAATCGAGCTCGAAATAAAAACCAAGCTTTGAGAGAACTAAAAAAACAATTTGTCATGAACAATCAACTTAGAATGACAGTCCCATAAAAATTTCCTTCATAAAATCGTTTTCATTGGATCTACAAGAGATTATTTTTGTGTACTTGAATAAGTCAATCAGGAATAAAAAAATTGTATTCCAGATCATGAACAAACAAGCTACAAATTGGTGAGACTTTTTCAGACGTATTTTATTCTGAGTTACCAGAAATATCGCTAGATTGATCGACTGATACGTTGGAGAATTTTCCAATAAAAAAAAAACAAGTGAAAAACTCTATCGCACACCTAATATAATATCTTCAAATTTACTCCCACGATCCCAGCGTCAAACTAACACATGCTTTACACCACACACACACACACACACACACAAACAAACACTTCGCACCCACCGTTTTCTGAAATGGGGCACAATTTGAAGGTAATTTGCATCGTAATGTCTTTAATAATGATTGGCATCCGGTTCCGGCCAGGCCTCGGCTTCGGTGCCGGATGCTGCCCACCCCAGCACGGAAACCACCCATCTTAGAAAAGGGGGCGGTATGGTTGGAGTGAAAATGACTATTAAATGGGTTTCTTTCCACCCTGTCTGCCTGGTTGCATCTAGCGTCAGCAGCAGCAGCACTGGGTCAGTTCCTGAATGACTCCCGATCGACGTGCTCTAGCTTGCCGAAATGGTTGCGCTTATCGGACCACTCGCCATATTGTGACACATGTTTTCCGATGGTCCTTCGCACGTCTTATCGTAACACTGGTTTTAATTGCCAAATAACACGCGCTAAATAAATCCCTTCCCGTAAATCGCGCACCAGCAACAACCAAAAAAAAAAAGGATGAATACCTTCAGTGCAGACACAAGCGCACACACTCATAATAAAGCATTTTCTGCGAAGGATAGGGACTCGTCTTTGGGTAAGATAAACAAGGTCGAGCACAGTTGGAGCCTTTCACATTGCCCCGGGGAGAAAAATGTGTATTGAGATTGATTAGAGAGAAGACGAAAACGATTACAGCCAGCGACCTAAGTCAACTTTTATCCGTACAAGTTTAAGGATTAGAGAACGTAGAATTTTTGACAAAACATGCTAAAACCTTTACCAAAGCTGCTGCTCATTTATTGAGTTTCTTAGCGTTTGCAAACCTTTCGATAACCACCATACGGCAAAATTAGGTCTGAAGGTCGCACAAGTTCATATAAGGGTAGCTGCTAGCAACAACAAAAAAAACCCGTTCACCACCCACCACCCACGCATACAAGCAAAAGGGGTGGCGAGGGTGAGAGTTATGATAAATTGCTTGTGCTTTTTTTATTACTTGTTCCTATTCACACTATTTGGCTGCGTCATGTTGTTTTACATTTTATTTGTTACGTGTTTCGCGAAGCTTTCCCCCGGGCGACCCATATTACCCCAAAGGGTGAGAGCTTTCCCGTCACTCTCTCGCTTCTACTTTCGGCAGGAATTCTTTTTTCTTTTAGAAAGAAAGGAAAAGAATGTAGAAAGAATTGTAACAACAACTCACAATTCTCCACTATGTCCATGGGTTTGTTTTGCGAAAACTGTTGTTCTAGCCCGCCGAAGATCAGTTTTCCACCAACCCTCAACGCTCATGGTGACGTCGTACGGAAGGGCAAACCGCAGCGGTCGGGTTGAAGAGTTGCGCTTGATAGTGCAGGCCTGTTCCGGAACTAGTTTTTAGCATCTCGCTTTCTCGCCGAGCAGCTTAAAACTCGGCTTAAGAATGTTTTGCAAAGCCTCAGAAGGTTTGGTTTGCCGTTTTGCTTGGCTTAAAGTTTCGCAAAACAGAAATTGTTTTCCGCTCCTAAGAATGGGCAAACTCTGGTTCTTGCTTTTGGACCAACTTTGGAAAATGTGAAACATTAGCTTTACTTTATACTTGTGGATAGTTTTACATATTCCATTGGAAGGGCTTATAACATACGAAGTGGCCCGATGGAAAGGCATCAGCGGCACCGCTCTTCACACGACAGGACCGGAGTTCGATTCCTATCCGCACCATTCTTCCATAAAGTGGACTGGCCGGCGTGACCTTAGAAGATCCTCAAGCCAAAAAAAAAAAGGAAGAAAGGCAGATATGCTTCACAAAATTACCTTTTTTACATGCTTTTTAAAACAAATGCTAATTTAGCTAACTAACTGTGTGTCACTCGTATGTTGGGGTACTTCCCATGATTTTAAATAATTTCGCAGTTTTTTCTTAAATGGTGTCGATATTTAAAGGTTGCACAAGGAAGAGATTTTTTTAAACTAATCCACCCATAATTATATTACAGGGTTTTTCGCCTTAGTTTGTACTGGTTGCCAACATTTTTTGACTTAACGCATTCGCTTTTTGCTTGACTGTGTATATTTTTTAATGCAACCAACGGATTTTTGATTGAGAGCATTGATTTTCATTCGAACAATTTACGACAGCTTGTATGGCCGCATGTTTATAACGCCTCCTATGAATAATTGCTTTGGACTGTGAATTGTTGTTTATATGCAGAAATGTTTGTTTTTACAGTTACCAGAAGCGTTTTTTTTTTTGTATAATATATTTTTAAAATTCTATGCTAATTTATGGAACATGCATTGGGTGTTTTTTGCTCAGTATGGTACGAAAATCGTGTGAATTAAATGTACGTAACAGATTTCTTGAAATACGTAGTACTGATACCATGGAGATAAACCTCTCTCTGCGGGATTGATATTCGGATAAACATAAGGCCTTACAAGCTATTGCAAATCGGGCAGATGAAAATTAATGCTCCCATTTCTAAATTCAAAACTTGCGCTCAAAATTGTACAAAATTATTCAAAAAATGTGGACAGCCAGTCCAAACTAAAACGTTAAACCCTGTATTTTAAAAGGTTCCGCTGCATGAGATCCCCTTCCTAACTCGTCAGCGTTGTAACTCAAACAAAATATTTTTTTTGTAAAATTTAAAGTCTTAAAGTTGGAAAATTCTGTGTTGCCAACCGAAGGTCTTCTCAACAATTCGTTATGATGATTCCATTTATGTAGCAAATAAAGATTAATTATCTTAAAATCGATAATCTGTCTGCTGAAAAACACTGCCCGAGTGCAAAATTACGCTTACATACAATTAATTTGAATTGTTGTTCAAAGTGTACGAGAATCGAAAAACAAAACATTTTGCCACAATCAAACCGTAAAATGGGGGGACAAAAGACACAACTGCCGCCAAAACGCGGATGAATGGATTTTTTGGTACGAAGCAGCTTCCGGAAAATGTTTTTAATTGAACGTACAACTAAGGACGAATTGTTGTGCAAACATGTTTCGATTAAAAAGGATTATAGTTTAATTGTAATTAATTAACATCAATCCGTAAAATCGTTGCATAACGTCTGATTAAACGTCCCATTTTTTTGCCGAATACTGAACATCGAGATGAAGCCTTTGAGTGGGTAAAATTTGGAAGTGTGTCCATCAAAGCTGTTATCAAAGCAACTTTCCCAAATAGCGCCTAGGAGAAAAAAAAATCCGAAGCTGTTGTAGATCCCTATTTGAGCTGTATCGTCACATTTTCTCTTCAATTTTTGATTATTAAATCAATGTTTCGATCACGCTTGTCTTAATAAGAGGGTTTTCACCCTTAATTGAAAACCATTTCCCAGCATTACCACATCAATTATTGCTTCTCGTGAAAAATAAAAACGAAATTGGCACACCGGGCTGGCTGAAACTTGAGCTTAAATTTAGTTACAATAGTCTTGCATTTCTGCATGATAAAATAAACTGAAGTAAGATAAATAAATTTGAACATTTTTAGACTGCTTTTTCCTCTCATTTGCTTTTTCTCAAAGAAAAAAAATTCAAATGAATCATTAATGCATTCCTTCCGTCCCATTTTCTCCGGAACCCAAGGTCCATTTAAAATCCTACCATAAAATATTAATTAAATTTCCAAAGCTCTATCACACTAATTGATTCACAGTTTTTCGCTCGGTTACAAAAGAAAAGTCACCCTTAATCTATGGGCTCAATCTTACCTGGACCTTTGCTCGGCTTCGAAAGCAAAAGGAACAATCGTGCTGCTAACGAACAGGGAATTTGATTGAAGTGTGCAAAGTGTGCTGATGGTCGGCCCCCAGCGCTTGCTCCCCGGATATACTTTTGCACGAAACAAAATGGGGCAGATCAGATGGACTGTACCTTTGTAGCTGAATGTTTGATTGGAGATTACTTCTAGATACTATTTCTCAACCACATACGCACACACGCACACACACACAGAAACACAACACACTGCACTGCTGCGGGAGAAGGCTATTCAAAGCCGGCGGGTACATCGGTTTTTCCATTGCTAATAACAAACGAAACCTTGCAACATTTGTTCTTGCCCTGCTGGTGCATTGAAAGGGTGCCTTAATTGGTTGCGAGTAGCGGGAGAACTGCAGCTGCTTTTTCTTTGCAACTGTTTTATAATACCGTACCACTTTCAGTTAGCAGCTCACAATTTACACTGTGCACTAAAACGTTAATTTGGTAACAAATCACCAGGCGTCTCCATTGGGGAAATTTTTATTATTTAAGATAAGATGTATTATTTATTAAAAGTCTTTCTGCAATACGGTCCCGTGCCGTCATATATAATTTTAAATAAATAAACAATAAAAATCTATTAATTTTTCCATTGTAATCAATTTAAAGTGTCCTTTTTAGCATCGAAACACGCTATGATCTCTTTGCATTTTCAAACTGATAATTTGTTCAAACAGATGATTGTAGAAGACCAATCTTTTATATCATTTTCAACGCTTTCGAAAAGCACACATATTTAAACAGGTCTGGATTAAGTTGTCTTTGCATAAAAGATTCGATTGTGCATTCACTGTCAGCCACCCCTCCGAAGCAGGGAAGCTTAAAGGATAAAGCAAAATGAAGCAAACCGACAGGAATTGTTACGATGCAACAATGAAATATTCAATCACTCGCTCGGTAACCGCACTTCAGCTGCAGATGTCCTTGGTCGTTCTGAACGTGGGTATCCATGTTCTTTTCCAGCAAATAGCAGAACAATAGAGTGCTTCAAAAAACATCTTTGCGAATGAATGATTCATGACAAGAAAAATAGGAAAGACACCGGAAAATGTTTTGTTTCATCTTTGCCAGCCAGCTGATTTAGTTGTTGTTTTTTTTCAATTAAATCGAAAAAAAATCTCTCATTTCACTTCTAAAATCAATCACTCTTAAAAACAAAACAAAAAAAACTCCACCAGCAACATTAAACAAAAATCAACGCTCCCGAATCGCGCGGCTAACCGTTAGGTTTAAACTATCCGTCGCATGGGTGGAACAACTGTAGAGGATCACATTCACAACCACTCAATAAAAAAAAAACATTACACGGTATTACGATCACATCCACACTGGTCGGAAGATGCAGAAATACTGGCCGAAGTAACGGCTGCAATCGCAACACAAATCCGATCCGGCAGGAAAATTCGACCCGAGCTTGAGGGAAAGAAAAAATAAGCCAGCCCGAAAGCAAAACGGTCCTAACCATTTTATGGCACCCTGTGCGCTATCACAACACGTTCACACACACACATAACACTGCCAGCATTTATTGAGAGGAAGAAAGCAGTTGGGAAAACACAGCACAGCTACCATGCGCGCGTGACCGAGACGACCCGATACAGTTTCGGGAATAAAACATCGCCTACTGACAGCACGGCTCGATTAGCGAAGCAATTGCATCCGTTTTAGCCAAATATGAAAGCGATTGCTTAAATTTATGTGGCTCACTCAGGCAATGAGTGATAATTTTCGATAATCATAAAGGGGGAAAATCACACCGTCGTGGAAGAAAAGCGTGAAAGTATGGCCGTTATCTGCCTACCATAAACCACCGATTGTTGTAAATCAATCAGCAAAGAAGCAGGAACTTATCTCGTACACTGGCAGTGTTCAAGGTATCAAAAACCTGTTCACTAATTGAATCGTTTTGGGATTGTTCGGAAAAAAATCGATGGAAAATTTCTCCCCCTTTTTTATGGGTGGCTTATATTTGCTATAAAATTTGCTCTTCTTTATGGTGGGTCGGAAAGTCCTTACCGGAAAATGTGGAAATTTTCGAACACAAACATACCAATTTCTGACGATTTCTAGCAAGGACACAAACCAACCAACATAACCTAAATAAGTTAACAGAGTCCTTGGACATCCTTGGAGCAAGAGAAAGCTTTCAGGGAACCAATGTTTTCAATGTCCTTTCAAGCTTTCATCAAGAAGAAGCCCATTTTTTGTGCTTTGCTGAACCTTTTCTCATGAAATCTGGTTCATAACCTCCTTTTAAGGGAGAGATTTGGTAAAAAGCCTTGGATGTAGCGTACATCATTAGGAAGTTTGAAATCTAGAAGGGAGAACATTTTAAATCTACAGATGAATATTGCAAGCTCCTTAAGGAACTTTGAAACCATACAACGTTATCTTATTCTTACCAATAAAAGTTTGATGTGCGTGTGTGTGTGTATGTGGTAAAGTATGAACGGTTAAGCAGTACCTGCAGAGCTTCAAATTATACAGTTTAACAGGGAATTCAGTTCAAAGTGAGATGATTCAAAGCCTCAAGGATCAGAGAGCTTTGGCGAGAATCTCCAGAATAGTTCGAAAGTTTGAACAGAACTAGTCATGTTCTAAGTGTGATCATAGCATCCCAGATATGGGAAAACATTTACCGGAACACAGAGAAAAAACGTAAGATAATCAACAGGAGAGAGAATCGAATATTGAAGAGAAAAATAGTCCGATAAATTGGCACAAATGAGAAAAGAACAGGTCTCGCAGATATACAACCGGAAAAGAATAGGAGAAACATACGAAATTTGACCAAGAAAGAGGAGTTAATCTTGACTCAATTTTTACCCTGGACAAAAAAGGAATCATGAAAGCCATGATAATGTGTCCTACAAGAAATTCAACATGAATAGTTTAACAGTACGACTTGGGATCAAATCTTATGCGGAACGTTCCCTCGTAGTGAAGACTAACTATCCAACTATCCATGGTATCAGGTCTAATATACCATTGGATGGACAGCGTGAAAGTCAATCCTTAAGCCAATAAGAACTAGAATTTAACTGTAAGTCCCACTTCAGTTCAAGTCTTGCAGGTGAATAAGATTGGCGGATTTATGTAAATAGATAATTTTTGGTCATTTAAACTAGTCAGAATAAAGTAGCACTTCCTATTTTGATGGGCCTGATTCAAGGTCATCTCACGGTCTCTTCCTCACGAGGCCTTGTACACGGAAAGACTCTGTTGTTTACGTTAATCTCAGGACCACAAAAGTTCAAATAGAGCTACAAAACGAAGAACAGTAATCTTTCTAGTTTCTCTAAAGAAAATAACAGACAACTAGAGTCATCTAGAGTGGCTACGATAACATTCGTGACGCCATAAATGCACCGACGGCAGTGACTCATTAGCCATATTGCTTCCATGCGAGTGATTCGCATCCATGTCAACTCATACTTACCTTGAATTTATAATAAGGTTCCACCTGCCTTGCGCCCGGGTAGAACTATATCAAACGTCGCCTAGCCACTCTGATGTATCTGATCGTAGCGATCCACACACGCAACTTCACTGCGCATCACATACTGAACCTGACCGTGCACGCTTCAACCCATGGCACTACAAAAAATGCGATAAAAAGTGTCTGCGTTCGTGTCGGAACCACGCACTGCTTTCACCCTTGCAACGCAATGCACTTGACACGTCACGCCAACACATTTCCTGATACCGAGAACCTCTCCACGAGCTGCACAACTTAAACGGCACGATAGTAAAGCGGAAGCTAACTTACACATGTATTACGCAAATTACCGAGAATTCCTAGTGATAACTTCTATGGCATTCGAAGTAGTGCAAGATTATGAGATCTGGTTCCACCAAAACGTTGCTGGACTGTGCCGTACTAACTCGGTCCATAATATACTCGGTTCAATAGCCTAACAATATACAGATGCGATTGTAATCGGCGCACAGGTAGTAGGAGTATCACTCGCGCGGCTGGTGGGAGTGGAATAATATTCTATTCATCAACGATCTCATCTTGAACGGTACCGGCTATACTTTTCTCTCGTAAAAAAATCAATCTCTCTCCTATGTGGCTGGATACCGCATACACTCTTCATCGGCACAGATCGCGCCCTCCAAAGTACGCACATCAGATCGCATCCTCCTTTATTCGCAATGTAAGAGCCAATGAGAACTGACTATCGAACCACGTGGTTATTAGACAGTCTAGTAAGCCATTAGATGGCCGGCTTAATCTAGTAGGTCGTTAAGCCAAGAAGAAGAAGAAGAAGAGAAAGAGCATCTTGAAGCTCTCATGACTATTCTAATTCTATGTACATTTGGTACATGGAAAGGAATTTTGAACAACACACTAGCTGCATTTGAACCTACTTTTACTGGTTTGGTCTCACAAATTCTTCTTCTTCTTGGCTTAACGACTTCTAAGGTCATGCCGGCCATCGAGAATGGCTTGCTAGACTTGCCGATACCACGTAGTTGGTTAGTCAGTCCTCACTACGGGTGGACGGTCCGGATGGGATTTGAACCCCGGTCCTGCCGTTTGAAGACCGGCGGGAGTCACAAATTAGAACCTTACAATTACGCTTTCAGGTTTCTACAGTTTCAATCCCAACTGAAAAGGCTCCAATCATCGGTTGTTTTAAGCTGAGAAAGTTCAAGGTATTGCTGGATTATAGTCAATATTCATGCTTAAAAATGCACTTATTCTTCTTGGCTTAACGACCATAAGGTCACACCGGCCATCGAGAATGGCTTCCTAGACTTGCCGATACCTCGTAGTTGCAGAGTCAGTTTTCACTACGGGAGGACGGTCCTTATGAGATTTTGAACCCCGAGTACATTTCACCCTAGACTTGATTCAAGAACTATTTGTAAAAGGTAGAACTTCCCTCCAATGCTGCAATTATGAACTGCTCGGGCCTAATTCTGTAGATTTTTTCTTTTTTTTTTTGAATAAAATTCACTTTGAAGTCCGGGATATTTAAAAAGGTCTTTTTTCAGATGGCAATTTAAAAAAAAAGTTAAAACAGACAATTGTTTATGATAAGTTTCCGATTGAGCTCATCAGCTCTGCTCATAAAGCTTACTTGCCAAAAACAAATGCATGTGGGCATGTTATTCGGTCCTTTATTTTATGTTAGTTTTTAATTTCTCCTCAGTTTTCGCGACTGAACTATTGGAATAAATAGCACGCTTGAAGTTAGCACATAAATTCGCCGTAACGGTGGGCTAACCGACTTCGGTACCACTTCGATATTCAGCCGCCATCTGCTCCAGAGATGTGTTTGAGATCTGGCCAAAACACAGAATCTTTGAACTTATGGTGTTTCCTGATGAACGACGAGAACTCTGGCAGTCATTTTGTACTATAAATTTCCCCGTTCGTGATCAATTCGGAGCGAAAGAAGAACGGTTCGGCAGTTTCTTTGAAAACTCGGTGTGTCAAAGAAACTTCACCTCGGAGCCCCCTCCCTTCTTGGGGGAAGTAAAATACGAATTGCCCTGAAAAACATTACCACCCAGAGTGAGATGGATCTCGTCGCATTTCGCCGGGCAAATCTTGTTCATCATCTTAACCAGTCGAAATGGTCGCGACTTCCACTTCCTGACATGTATGATCATGTTCGCCAGGTATCATTTCACTCCCGGCAAAGCGCACCCAGCAATGTTCTTCCTCTTCAGCTTCCCGTGTAGCTTCTCCTCGCTCGGGGTCGTTGGCCGTCCGGAAACGGGCTTGCTTTCGATGACCAGACTGTTATGTGATAGTGCTGAAAGATGTTGTAGATGCCGTAACTGGCGTATCCGGCGTCCACAAAGTACTGCACGATAGCTGTTTTCGATGCGACGGGGTGACGTTCTGTGATCGTGCATACTTCTTTCATTATTTTTTACTTCACTGTTAGAGTTTCACTGATAGAGCTGCCAAATTTTATCCGCTGACTCATGGGTTGATAAGCTTCTTGCTGCATATTTTGTTCCATCGGTGCAATGGCAATGTTAGTCCTTTTTTTAATGTAAACGTTAACGTTATTCGTACGCACCAAACCATAGTACAAGGTCATGATTTTTGTTTTATTTTATAGAGATCTTGGGACTTTAAACAGGGTTTTGATGCACACTGGGTCGTTGTAGTTTTTCTTCATTTGGTCGATGAGTTCAAGAGTATCTGATGATTTTATAAGTATCAAATTTCATCATAACTCTCAAGTGCGAGTCATTCCCTTAGTAAGTACTGATTATCCAACTATGTGATATCAATAAGTCCAGCAAACCATTAAATGGCTGTCATGACCTCGGAGGTCGTCGAGCCGTAAAAAAATCGAGCCGTAGAAGAATTGGTATGCATGTCTTTGATGCTCTTCGTGTGCATCATCTTTCAGATCGTAGTGTCATAAATGCACCGCTGAACATTAACATCAAACAGTACAATCGTACTATCAATAAAAATGGCACATAGTTTCTCAATAATAACCATTTAAAGCTGGCAGTTTAATCTCATGAGATGATTAATGCATGCAATCTCTTTCATTAGTTTGATCCCTTTGGTCAATCACTTATTGTAAAAAAAAAATTGTTTTCCTTCAAATGTCTTCAAGTTCCACAATATTTGTTTCCTTCAACAATGCTATTAGAGATATTTCGACGGTGACGGTGACGGTAAAAATGTTTTCATTTAACTTCAAACCATGAAATTAAAAGTGATTGTAGCATACTCTCCAAGTTGGGCCTTGTAGAGAGGGTGAAGTTGTTGCAATTTTTATTTCCAATTATTTTTAATAATTGCCTACAGCAATTGCATACACAGTTATGGTTATTGCTTTGGTTCTGCAGCAACAACAACAAAACTATAAAACTGACCAGCCAACATACATGCGTTGCAGACTAAAGTGTCGTTAAAAATTGGTCCACGTTGCAGAACCGATCGTATGCATTGGTGCAAAATTCTGCATTTATACCTACCAACCAAACCAATCATAACCCAGTGCAATTTCATTTTACGATCGCTCATCTTATCCTTTGACACGGTGGAAGTGGTTCCCGGAGTCTGTCAGGGACAGCTGCAGAACGCCTCAGCTCATGGGGGTGCAACGACGAAAACACACCGACACGTCAAGCGCATGGGATACGGAGGTGCAATGAGGAACCGTGCACGTTTATGCCCTTTGGCGCCCTACGGCCAAGATCTTCTGTTGTCTGTTTCCGTAGCTGTGAGCCCTCGGATGGCACTCTCCTTCAGTTAACAATAAAAAGAAATCAGTTTCTTGTGAAGTTGAAGGAACAAAAGCGATGGCCGTTATGCACCAGGCGAATTATCATAATCGCTGCCAGCAAACCTGAAAGGGCCAGGCATTGTAAAACTGGACATGTTGGAATGATCTTCAGAGCCATAAAACGCTCTCAAGAGCATGCTCACCATAAAATGAGTCTCACTGGCGAAAGGCACAACATGGCAAAATATTTGAACGATGAGCGTGTCTGCTTTTAAGGTTTGCATTATTTCACCAACTCTATAGCATAACAATATTTAAGATTATGGATAGGCTTATACGAGAAACAAATACACCAGGTCTCGCTTTCCTAAATTTAGGTGTAGAGTGTACTTAAGCAATTTTTGATATTTTCTCGTTTTGTTTTCGTTTAACATTTTTTTGTCTCTCTTTTGATTTTTTTTCTCTCTCTCTCTCTTTCTTCTTTATTTCTCTCACTCTCTTTTTCTCTCACACGTACATTGTTTCGTTTGCTCTGTCCTTCTTTCACTGGTTCAAGCCAAATCACAACAAGAATGAACTAATCCGCTCCAACATCTACAGTACGGAGGACACAATTGCACAGAAATTGTAAGTAATATTTTCTTAAATATTAAATTAAGAATTAAGAAAGCAGAACATATTTGTTTTATGTGAAAGATGTGTGAAAAAGAGTGAACGATATAAGCTAGAAAGAGAGAGAGAGCGAGCATCGTTGAGCGAAATAGGACAAAGCAATATTCTAAGGAGCAAAATGTAATTTCTCAGTATAAAAAGAAATGGCTGCTCACTATAGAGGCGGGGTGAGAGGCAAGCTTTTGCTCCTAGGATTGTGTTAAGCCGCTCGGACATGGAGCATAGTTTTAGGTGGTGATGAAGATGACAATCACCGATTTTTATTTGTACTTGTACGCGTCCGCTGCTCCCCTGTAGCCCTCACGAACAAAATATCGCTTCTTACTATAATGAGCAGATGCAGGTGAGATTTTGTTTTCATAGGGTATCGCTTTGGATCCTTCTTCTTTAGCTAAATAAGTTGCCAAACGAGAGGTTAATTACTCTCCATTATGTTTTTTTTAGATAGGATCAACTCATTCATACTGTCAAGAAAAATAGTTTTATTATATTAAAATTGTCTACCCAGCACACAGCTGATTCATGAAGCGAATACAAGCTCTGTAAACCATTACATAGTCATTGAATCTCCTTGGAACTAAATCCTTTTCACTATAGCGAGCAGGTGCTTCTCACTATAGCGAGAATTGATATTTTGTTTGTAAAGTCATTCTTGGCTAGCCACAAACTAAAATGCAAATTTGCAAAAAGCCAATGCAAAACTCAAATGCAAATTTGCTAAATGCTTATTTTCCTCAGAAATTATAAGAATTCACTTTTGCTTGATGCCGTTTAACGGCGTATAGCTTGTACTACCTGCACACTCCTAGGAACATAATCTCATTATAGTGAAAAGAACTTGCTCATTATGATGAAAAATGGGATTTTGTTCCTTGGGACGCAATTGTTTGGCGTGGCTGCTTTTTTCTCTGCTGTAGATGTCAGTTGTATATTTATTATTCAATTAACACTAAAACATATCAATGTTCACCCCATTAGGATTCTTTCCTTTCCTTCTTTAAAAAAATAAGTATCTTTGATCAAAACATGTAAATAATTTTTGTTTGAGATTTTTTGCGCTTTTCATCGCTTTGAATTCGTCAGATGGCTTTTCTGAATTCACCTGTAAAAATTAAATGAATTTTCTGTCCTTACTATACGGACAGGTCTTGCTGGAAGGCAGGCCTGTCACTCATTTTCATTTTGGGCTCACAGACAGCCATAGAACGCAGTTGAAAAACTGTTGTCACAATCGGTCATTTGTTTTCTTATCGTTTCTCAGCCGCGTTCTCGGGTTGTCTGTGCCTCTGGAACAAAATCCTCACTTCTCACTATAGAGAGCAGGTTCTTCTCACTATACTGGAATGTGACATTTTGCTCCTTAGGAAGCATCCACCTTGCTTTATTATGTGCAAGATCGCGTTTGACCGACTGTAGCAATAATTTCACCACTCCGCAACTGCGCTTCAACGCATACACACACACACACACATCCACCTCTACACTGATTCGAATCGTTCAGGAGCGAAAAAGTAGTGATGGCCCATACAGACCGTGTGTGCGGCTGTGTGTGTGTGTGGGATCGGAACATCACGTTCACGCACACCCTACTATTTAGCTCGCTCAGAAAGCAAAAACAACACAGTATTGGGCTCTCGCCTGTATCGAGACAGTCGGTTTCTGGTGTGTGTGTGTATGTTTGCGTGCGCTCGGAAGACGGTCGAATGTCAGGGGCCCAAGTGTGTTAGAGACGATGAAAAGATAGCCATCGTTCCACAGCGGTGTAAAAGCGTTCAATTCTGTGCAGAACGTTAAACCTAGCAATACTGTCAACCAGTGCGGTGGCAGCTCGTCTTTTGGTGGACAGTAGAGTGTGCGTGCGTGTGTGGCCCCAGCAGTAAAGAAAGTAAAGTCACGCGGTGTTAAAGATTCGTGTTCCGGTGAAGCACAGACGGGTGCACCCAGGTTGGACGTCGTTCTTATAATTTGCACACGGCTGTGGTAAGTTGTGCGGGCCCAGTTGTTGGACGTGCGGGAGCCCTTCTCCGTGAGTGGGTAATGTTGTAAGCGCCCAACAAAAGGGTTAGGGGAAGGGGGTCGAGTGTGTAGAAGGCAGGGTGTATGGGGCAGCCAGAAGCAACTCATAGCGCCACACATAGCGAAGAAGTACGCATCTCAATAGAAGCAACTCTCCCGTCACGGATTGCACGGTCAGCGTGCGCATATGTTTGTGTGTGTGTGTGTGTGTGTGTGTGTGTGTGTGTGTGTGTGTGTGTGTGTGTGTGTGTGTGTGTGTGTGTGTTTGGTCCACAGCCCTCATCTAGCTCCAATACAACACATCCGCACACATTACCCTCCTTTGTTCGCCCATCCGTTTCATGCTAAACCGCTTCCATTTCAACCTCTCCCTTTCCCCGCCCTTTCCCGCTAGGCAAAACCTTCCGAAGACGACGAATTTTAACAGCAACGCAATATAGTCAGTGATTGTGCTCGTTTTGGTTCGGTTCGGTGCGGTGCCATCTCGGTTCGATTCCGTTCATTTTTTATTTTTCTGCCTGCGTCGCGCGCGCTGCCTGCTTTGTCGAATATTGTGCGGCATCTTTTAGCTAGAAATCAGTCCTGCTAGGAGAGAAAGAGAGACAGGCGCACCAGAAAAACAAAGTCACACGAATTTTAAAACTACTTCATAACTACATCAGTCCACAAGGTAGTACACAATAGGAGGAGGAAAAACCGAACTCCAACACATTTGTAACACTTGTGTTTTTACCTCCTACTTGAACAGCTTGCAGCAGAAGTGTCACTTTAACCGCTGCGTGTGTGTGTAGGTGTGTTAGTAAGCGCTAGTAAGGCGACACCTAAATATCCTTTCTAGCTTCGGCTGCAACGAATCCCTTAAAGCCATCACAATAGGATGAAGAAAAAGTGAACGAGTACCTCAATACCGATACATAATAGTTTGTGTGTGTGTGTGTGTGTGTGTGCGTCGTATACAGGAATGTGCTTGCACGGCCCAATACCCAACACACAAAATCGCTTCCCGAAAATCACCCCCTAAAAAAAAGGGACTTATTCTTTGGGTGTAGTATGTGTGTGTACACACTGTTAGTACACTAAGTGCGTAAAAAGTTAGTATAGTGCAGGGTTTAACAAGGCGCAATGTACAGGATTGTTCTTTTCTACGAAATATGGTATTTCCGTGTACGAAGAAAAGGGCTGATGTTTGAGGATGTTTGCTTTGGTGCAGATAGACACAGTTTTTGTCGCTCCTGTGCGTGTGTATGGTGCAAGGATGTTGCTGATGCGCTGCTACTGGGAAGTCCGGAACCTTCGTTCACAAAGGTGGACACACCATGCTTGTGTGTCCGGCGTGTTGTTCCATCTTTTTTCTCTCTCGATCTCTCCCTCTTCCCTAAAGGAGATGTCAAATGTAATTGTTTTTATTCCTGCAGAAGCTGTATCTTTTGGGCTTGTGGGAAAACAAAATCACACACATGCACGTGCGCGGATTTCAAATTCCAAAAACTGAGAAAAAAATATGAATTTTTCCTTTTATATCATTTGACGCAAGAAAGACTAAACAAATCCATATGAAAAAGAATATGTCGTCCACACACGCACACACGCGACATTGCCACAAAGGCCTACTTCGACCGAATTCCTTGAGTTTTGCGACCGGCAAGCAAGGCTGGAAAGGGACTTTTTCAGTACAGGTTGGCACATTTTTTCTCCGTTTTGCTCGCTTTATCGTCGTGTCTCGTCAAGATCGGGCAAACAAAGCGAACTGTTTTGAATCCGAGCCATGATCTCTCGTCTGGCCCTTTTGCCCCTTACCCTCGCGCCTTCTCATCCAATTTTCCGATCATTTGTGTGTGTGTGTGTGTGTGTGTGTGTGTGTGTGTGTGTGTGTGTGTGTGTGTGTGTGTGTGTGTGTGTGTGTGTGTGTGTGTGTGTGTGTGCATATGTTTGTTTCCAACTTATATGTACAGATCAAACTATATTTAATTGTGCCGTGCCGTAAGTCAATCGGTCAAACCGATGAAGGAAGTAAACTATCCAAAATGTCTCGCTCTCTCTCTCTCTCCTTCGCTGCTGTTCAAGCTGGTCGGTACATCGTGAGTGTGTGCCCTTATTTCATTATCAAGAAACAAACAAAAACAACAGCATCTCGAAGAATCCCCCCTTCGCAGGACAGTCTCGCGACAGTGTGTTGTGTGGGGGCCACACACAAACACACAAGTGGCAAGTTGGTGTAATAGACACGCGAGAGAAGAGATCAGTTCATACTGATGGCGGAAGTGTAAACTATTCCCCCCTTTTCGTTTGTCAACCGAGACGACGGGGCCCACTATCTTAAAGTTGTGCTTGTTGTGTGTGGTGGAAAGATTATCAGCTTTTATTGGCACCTGATCTTGTGTACTACCGCTCACACACAGACATACTCCCCCCCCCCTCCCCCTCCCTAATCATAGAAATAGCTTTGAGCCCCCTCGGTCGTGTAGGAATTGGTGGGTAGTAGACAGACTCTTATCGCTCCGCTATTTCCTCGTTTTTACCAAACCTCGCGCATCCAACACAATCTAAGAAGAAATATAAAGTTATTTTCCTTTTTTTTTTCAATAGATTAGGTTCCACCATTTCCGACCGTGTGGCGCGTCTTTGTTTTAGTTTTAGTCACCGCTAGCGAAAGACCCTTAAATTCGCTTCAGTTTCAAGCATTAAACCGGTCCTCCTTCATGTGTGCGTGTCTTGTTTTTTTTTTTTATTTGCTGACAAGAACTTCTCCCTTTGAGCTGTGTGTGCGTGTGTGTTTATCCTGGTTGGTAGTTTGTCAAGAAGTCGCCCTCGGGATCATATTCTCGCTGATAGGTCGTCATTTTCGCAATCAAAACATTGCATTAGAACTAGACCACTAGCGCCGCATGCCTAGTTTTCAAGGTGGCTTTTTATATACTGTGCCATACGTACCCGAAAGAGTTAACGTAGCGTGTGCACGCCCGTGCATGTATTTGTGGTAGGGTTAAGCGATTTGTTTTGGATGGGTTTTGGATCCGCGATTAGGCTTTTAACGTGTTTTTTTTTTTTTACGACCGTATTTGACATTTCCCCCTATGTCAGTGAGAGGCGATGAATTTTAGCATAGGCTGAAGTTTGGCCGGTAACCTAGCTCCGTCGTTTCGATTGATTTGTTCGGTTTTCCGAACAATTTTGTTTGTTTGTTTTCTACCGTCCGTTTAAACCGGAAACTTGTGCCATCTGTCAAATCCCATATAAAATATTGACAGAACCATGCGAAAAAATCGGGACGATGGAGCTGTGCCACAGGCCTTTAGGCTGGAGTCACTACGCGGTCGTACGATTTTTGGTCGTGCAATCTTCAATGGGAATTAGGAATTCGAAAGATTTTATTCGTGCAACCAAAACTGTCATCCTGTTCATCTGTCAAATCTATGCAAAATTTGAAATTATCGCATGACCTAAAATCGTCTCCAGCCTTAGCTGTCACGCACGCACGCAAAGTGCAACAAGTCACATTTTACAAGCAATGCCAAAATTTCTAAACAATTTTATTTCGTTGTAATAATAATTCTCTTCCTTCTCTTTCTTTTCTGCAGGATATCGCATCGCTAACGTAACGTTGACAAGCAACACGGTGGTGTGTTTAGTAAAGTTTTTTCCGTGTGAGTTGCGTGAGACGTACGCGCACGACATCAAACATCAGTCAGGAGGTTTTTGTTTATTTTTTATTTTTTTGTTTGTTATTTCGGTTTCTTTTTTGGTGCATCCGCTCTTGTTTTTTTTTTATTTCTCCGCCCCATGTGTGTGTGTGCGCGTGAGTTCGTACTGGGGAACGATTAGGTTCGGGCCTTTACTCGCAACTCACCAGTCAGCAGTTTTCTCACGAGCGATGCGAAAGTTGTACTTGATCTGACCTGATCTTTTCAGGCTTTGTTGCCGCTGTGTGTTTGTGTGTGGGAGTGTGTATGCCTGTCATATCAGTGTTCACGGGGACAACAATGTATTTTGAGGCGATATGGCGCTAGCTCACAACAGCACCAGCGTTTGAAACGATACCGGAGTGCCCGTCGTTTGTTTGTGTGTGGCGAATGTGTGAGTCGTACGAGTGGTGCGTGAAAAAAAATCGGACGACTGGATGCACTAGTGTGTAAGAACACCACAGTGAAAAATTCCGCAAAGTGCGCTGTGTGTGAGCTGTTGTTTTCGTGCGTGAGCAGTGAGCAGTGAGAAGCGCACCGTATACGGAGCAACAAACGTCAGACCGCTGCCGTGTTCTCAACATCGTAGCAAGCTTGGCGCTGTGTGTGTGTTTTCGAGTGTATTTTAATACGGGTGAGCAAGCAAAACCTTGTGCAATAATCATTATTGGGCTTTTCTTCCCCCCCCCCCCACGTCTAGGTTTGCATCGAAGAAAGAACACGGCGTAGAAAAGCATCGACTACAGCAGCACCAAAAATCCATCCACCCGAACAGGGGAACTTAATTGTCGATCAACACACACACGCACCTCAACATTCACACAAGCTACATAACCCAGCGTGTTCAACCCAGCAGCAGAAAAGCGGAAGCCAATTACAACACTGGTCGGTGTTCCCGTGTGTCCCTTTTTGTTCCCGTGTCTGTTTATCTAATAAGCGCCAGGAAGTAGAAGCAAAGTTGATCCGGGGGGTACCCTGAGTGGGTGTCCGTGTGTGTGTGTGTGCTTTAGCGCTTTGTCTAGCTGTCAGAGAACCGTCACCCAGGAGGAGGAGTAGAAGTGCAAGATATACAGGAAGCCTGCTGTTGGAAATTAAAAAACGCTCTCACAGTGACAGTGTACAAATAGGTGGTGCATCTTTGCAAGTCCGGCCACCTCCTGCTGCATCAGTGGGAGGGATGCGAGGTGGGTTCGTGTTTGCCGAAACGGAATGCACCCGCCGGAAGTCTGGCCGACGACGACACTTCTTTGTTGTCTAGGCGGGTAAGAGTTTACTGCCCACCATGTACACACACACAATATCCTGGCCTTGATGATCGTGGATGAGCAAGTATCGGACATCGGGAAAATGTATACGCACCCACCCCATGTGGGGCGTATGTGTGTGAGAGCGCCACCAATCAACTATCTCCAATCGTTCTATCAACATACCAACATGCCTTGCTTTCGACGGTTCGGTGAAGGAAGGGTGCATCGTCAGTAACAGCAGCACGCATCTTAACTGATTCGCCACCGTCGCTCGTTACTGCAACCGTTGATGATGTTTGTATTCCCTAGACGTTTGTATCACTAAATCAATTTTTTCCTTCTGTTTTGCTTGTTCTAGCTTTGTAGCAGTTTCGATCAGGTGAACAGACGTTGCAAGACCGCTCAAAAGACTGCCGTGTGTATAGCAGCTGCAGTAGCCGGACCCCGAACGAAAGTCGCCGCGTCGCGAGATTTGTAATAAAAAATAATAAAAAAAAAAACAAACAGACAACGCTTTAATAGCAGAAATAAAAGGCGACCAAGTAAGAAACACAGAAACCCAAAACAAAACAAACAAAAAACCCCCCCCCGGACAGTTACTGGTGTGTTTGAATGAACCCGAGGCGATGGGAATAAAGGCGAGCACCGCGAACGGTGGACAGCAGAGTCCGAGAGCACGCACCTTTTCCACCAGCAGTAGCAGTGACGTCGTGTCCGGCACGGCAGGTACGGTGTTGGGTGGCTCCTTCTTTTTTGTTGTTGGCTTTGTTTTCCCTTACTGTCTGGGGGTGTTTGTACATCCGGAACGGCCGGGCGCGCTTTTCTACGATGTGTCGGCTGTCTGTCCTTTTTTTTTTTTGTTAATGTATCATTCATTCGTGCATTTTGTAGAATTTCGGGATTTTCATTCTACATACCAGTTATACCTCCACCCAAACACACATACACACAAACACACGCGCGCGCGCGTGTACCACCCAATTCGCGGTACATGTTCATTCCCATGTTGCTTCTTTTTCCGTTGTGCATTGCTCTCGGTGTGCTCCTTCAGCCTGTTTCATCCCATTTACCATCAAACCCGTACGATGTGTGGTTTCAACTCCGTAATGTTTGTTTACTCGTAGGCGCACCGTACGAAATGTCATCCGCTAATCCCGATCCCGATCCCGATGGTAGCTCAGCGGACGAAAATGCCGCGGCTAGTGCTCCACTTGCTTTGGGAAGAGTGTACGCAACATCACTACCTACTCATATCTGGTCAATAAATGGTGAGTTTAAGAAGAAGAAGAAGAAAAACAGCAAAACACCCAACAGCCGGTACACATTTTCACGGGCTTTTACATACACAACCACGTACCGTAAGGGTTTGGCAGCCCATAGAACCAGCATTAGAATAGCTTTTGGAACAATGCAGGATTCAAGATGCACAGCCTTTTTCCGGCTTGTGAACACACATTTCATCAAGGTAGCTACGCTTTTGCAATCGATAAAACAACTTACAAATTGCCTCTACCTATTAAGGCACCTTCCGATGGTGCCTTAGAAATTGGAAATTAAAAAAAAAGGGAAATTGTGTTATCAATTGAAACAGCGGTAGCTAAAATGATGTAATATGCGTTCAAGTAGGGAATGTCGCGTATTTCGAAATTCATCTGTTTGTACTATGGGGCGCTTAAATCCTGTGGATGCCTCGCGTGCGGGATGCTTCTTTTTGTTGTTTTCTGTGCGTAATGGAAAGCTCCTAATAATATACAGTGGCCACCAAAAAAAAAAAGACCATTAGCTTAGTGCACAAACGTTAAAAATCAAATTGTAATGCCAATTGTCAACGAGACTATTTAGTTTTTATGTTGTAAAATTTTGAGGAACATTTTCGGAACGTCCAACCGAAAATGTCCAGGATAAGACTAAGAATAAGGAAAATTGTTTACATAAATTGGTCATCACAAGCGGTGCAAACAATGCGGCATTGCAGCGTCATAATTAATTATAAATTATTTTTTTTTCAAATCCAGAACATGGATCCTGTTATTGGAAAAGTCATGCAATCGATCGCGTTTTTCGATTCCGTTGAAAATATGGCTTAAGCTTAGTTACGCAACGATTTGCACGATGTATTTCCTCGATTAAGAGCTGCTTTTTCCCATTCCACCGTATTTTTAAATATAAATTTCATAGTTCCACTTCATTCCACAGGTAACAAGAGCGAATTTTTGCATTCCACATTGAATTTTTGTTGAAAATCAATTTGGAAGGATTGAGAATACGTGTATGGGTGGAATGGAATCGCTGGACGGAAATGGAAATACATCTCAGAATCGACGAAATACACAGCTCAAATCATACACGCTGTAAAATAAGAGCTTTCATCAGCTGTAAAATTCAAACAAAATATTCTTTATAGTTTTGGGTATCCCTTTTTTTACATTTTGCAACTCCTAGGAGATGGTTAGGTATGCTAATGAAAAAGATCGATTTTTGTCACGTGAAGATCGCCTAGTTTTGCCTTGACAGCGACAGTTTCAATCATATCTTGCCTAGGCGTGGGTATTCTGATGAAAGTATGACTCTTTCGAACACCAATCAGAAACCCTCTCGGGAAGATAAGTTTAGTTTCTTCCGACGCCCAAGTTTCACAGAGAGCGAACACATCGCAATTGTCCTCGCCCACTAATGCTTTAAAAGAGATCAGCTTTCCAAGCAAGCTCCTACAATTCCACTGTATGATGGTATGACGGACGATCATACTTAAGCATGGCCATTGAGCCAGCCACTGTTTGATCACCCCCTTCAGGAAAGGAAGGGCCCAAGTAGCGATCATGTGCAGGTGCTGCGGGAGGTTAAGGGTCATGAGGAGAGGGACTCTAGGATCTCGTAAAAGAACGGGGGACGGGAGTAGAAGGATCAGCGTCTCGAGTTGGGACCGAGGGAGTTGCTTTAGGAAAGACGACGCGCTGTTGTGCCAAAGGTTTACTTTTTTTTTAGGACCTTTTTCGGGTGTAGTCGTGCTGGTCTCGCCATTTGCATCTGTACCCAAAGCTGCAAAAGGTTTCGATGCGATTGCTCCCCTTAGAGCATCGCTGTATGTGCCGCATGCCCTCTCGGATACAGTTTTCGTTTGTTCCTTTTGGAGTTTTTGGTACGCACGGGGCACAAAGTTATTCTATGCCACTCATCCCGACGATGCAAGCATTTCTGGGAAGGGGCTTTGCACTTCGAACATGTGACCACCGTTTTCCACGTATGACCGGTCAATTGGTATCCGGAGGGCTTCTAGAATGAGGGCCTGCGGAAGTACCGTACCCTCAAGCGTGACACGGATTGAGGAGGTCGGAACCTATTTTGTTTTCCTCTTTTGCTGAGGCGTCTAGCTTGAAAAGCTTTTTTTGCCTCGAGCACTTTGGTCTAAAGATCGATTTTTCTTGGGTTGAAAAAGTTGGAAACATATTTTACATTGTTTTTTTTTTATTATTATAACAAAATCATTGATTAACTTTTGGATAAAACAAAGCTAGCTGCAAGTAGATAGTTCAGTGACTGTTACCATCAAAGTGGTCTTATTTTATTGGTTGGTCACTGTAGGTGCGCAACCTCCTTCCCCGTGGGGCGGGAAGAGAAAAAGAAAAAGAATCCGAACCCGGAATTTCATTAACATCATTTTGCTTGCTTTCTTCTCTTCTTTCCCTGGTTCCCTGATTTCCTTTTTTGTGTCGTTGCAGGTATAAAATGTCCAGTGTGTAGCAAATTTGTGACGCCTGATGACATTGAGTGTCATTTAGTAATGTGCCTAACGAAGCCTCGTCTATCATATAATGGTTGGTTTTGCGTGGGAGCAAAGCTCCGTTACGAGCCCGAAACATTTAACGAATCTTTTCTATATCTCTTTCTCCTTCGCAGAGGATTGTTTGACCGATGCAAAAGGCGAGTGTGTCATTTGCCTAGAGGATCTATGTCCTGGTGATATCATTGCTAGACTACCGTGTTTATGCATCTACCATAAAGGGTAAGATGGTAGTGTCCCTGCTGCTTTTGATTGCTTATCCCCTTCCCCTCTCCCTCCGCACAATTTATTTTACTAATTTTTTGTTCTCCCCTATTCGCTTACTCCCACCATCAGATGCATCGACAAATGGTTCGAGGTGAATCGTAGCTGCCCGGAGCATCCTGGCGATTAGTGGGAATTCCAATTTTTTAGAAACAAATGCAAGAACTAAACTTTACAAAACGCTATCGCCCGGAGTGCCCCCCCGGGCTTTACCTATTGCTTAGTCCTCGCGCGATAAGGACACTAAACACAGCAGCATGGCGACGAACAGGAACGAAAAAAACGAACAGCGGCGGTACGACAACAACGACAACGACAGCGAGCGGCAGCAGCAGCTAATGGAGAGGGAAGGAGAGAGAGAGAGTTTTTACTAATTGAGCAACGTTAAGTCGGCGCGAGCGCGCGCGGAGCAGGGTATTCAGTTTTTGTTGATGTTGTTGTTATTGTTTGGGTTATGGAGGGATGGGAGGAATGAAGGGAATGGCTAAATTGATAGTGAGCAAAATTCGAGTGGAAAAGAAAGGGCGCGCGCAGCAGGCAAAACAAAAAATGGTAGGAAAATGGGACACACAACACAACGATAATATCCTGACGACTCTTAAAAAAGCTCACATCTAATAAAAAAACAAAACAAAAAACAACGGTCAGCATATCTTGGCGCGGATCTAAGAGCTTCGTGAATCGTGGTGTACAGGAGCAAGCTTGAAATCGATTTTAAAGATGGGAAATTGGATAATTTTTTTAAATGTTTTTTTTTTCGACACTGTATTATATTTATCTTCTAATTTAATTGTGCTTTGATAAGCAGCATAGCACACACACACAGCTAAAGCACGCTTTTTTAACTTTATAAGCGGCTTTTATGAAAAGCATCAATTTTTTTTCTGTAATTTTATTCTTCATTTTCATGTTCCCTTTTATAATTAGTTTTTTTGTCTTGAAACATGTGCGCGCGCGCGCGTATGTGTTTGTGTGTAAAACGTTGATGCAAATGTAGCAAGCAGATTACTGCACGATCTCTTCTTTTTGTGCGGTGGGAATTAATAAGCACTACAACACACACACAAAAAAAAAGCTTAGCCATACAAACCAACAAATACACACACCCGTAAGAAGAAAAGCAAGCATCCGGCACACCACAAGCAGTAGTAACACGGTAAAACAAAAACCAGGTTTAAAAAATTTGACTAGCTAGAGACATATGTAAAAAAAGGAGAAGAAGACACGCCGATTAATCTAAACTGTACATAAGCGAGCTAAATTAGAAGCCGGAGCCTGGCAAGCTCCGGCAAATGAAAACGGGAGGACAAAAAACAAAACAAAATGTGACAAAACACATTACAACACGCATGACAACTAAACCACCCACAGCCAAAACGGTACAAGAAGAAGGGCGTAGGGCGCGCGTGTTGGAATCGAAATTGTGTTAGTGTGCTGCTGCTGCTAGTAGTAGTGAAGTAGAAGTAGTAGCGATAGTAGAAGCAGTAGAGTAGCGCGATAAATTCTAGCAAATGTGCCTCATAGTGCGCGCGCGGATTGGCTGAATTTATCCCAGCACACACCGAAGGAACGACCCCATCTCCATGTCCCATTTGTGTCCTTACCCGGGAAAAGGGGTTTACGCGAAAAAGGAAAGGATAAAGCGTGTGTGCGTGTGTTGCACACAATGCCGCGCTCCATGTTGTTGCTCCGGTTGGGGGGGGGGGGGGGGGGATGCTTTTGCTTGCGGCTGCCTCGGTGTAGTTGTGAGATGAAATTGGAAATGCACGCGGGGAACGATTGGTGTACAACAATGGGTAAGAGCGTGGGATAGAGCGGAAGACTCTCACGGAAGCAGCAAGAAGGTGGTAGAGGGAAGGAGGGTGATAGAGACTGTAAATAGTAGTGGAAAGTAGCATAAAAATCAAGGACTAACTAGGTTGGTGACAGAAAGCGTGTGTGAAAGAGAGAAGAGCGTGTGTGTGTGTGCAAGCAAACGGTGCTAAAAGAAGAAAACACACACGCACGCACACACTAGAACAAGCATAGGAGCAAGAACAAGTAACGCATATAGCAATATCTAATAGCAGGGATTACAGTGACTGGTTGGAAGAATAGTCTCCCTGGCGGCGGATCGCGGGGAGGAGGGGATCTCGGTTAACACGTACTGTTTTTTCTTATTACACCCCCCCCCCCCCTCTATTTTTCCGTGCATGGCGCTAAGTGTTGTGATATCGTGTGAGAGACCGTTGTAAAATGGATGTTTTTTTTTCCTTAAAACACAACAATATGCAGATCGCGCTATCAGAGCTCAAGGGGGGGGGGGGGGGGAGTAAGCTGGAAAAGTGGAAGAAAAATGAATAATTAATAGAGCTAGAAAGCAGCAAACTACGGCACAGTTCAGAATGAAAAGTTGACTAACTGATAGTGATAACAAACGGTAAACTGGTTTGAGGCAGACAAACGCAACCACACCCCCTCCCTCTTACGTTATGGATGCTTTGTATGAATATTTTTTAAACCCATTTATTATATTGTGCTCCGCCTGGCAGTTGACTGTTTCTGTGTGAGTTTTTCAAACTTTTTTACAAAAAAAAAAATTATTAATAATCGTGTGCATGATATGCAAACTTTAAGCAAAATATTGTGTTTGGCCGGTCAAAACGACTTTAATTATTTCAACTGAACACATAGTGTTTACTGCCTGATTTGCTCAATGAAGCTGTGGTGGCTCCTATGGTGGCAACGTTTTACGTTCAACGCCTTCAACTGTTTCTCTTCTGTGTCCTTACAGCTTCCGGACGCGCGGAAACAAGAAGGGTCGTTATAAAAACACAAGTTCAATTACTGTTCCTTCCTTACCTTTATTTTGTCGTCTGTGCCATTGTGAGGTTCATCAACATTCATCGCTTGTTGAAGGGCAACAATCCCTGCCATTAAACTACCCCCCCCCCCCTCCCTATCCCGAGCTTATGAATTTACTTTTGGCAGCTATCCTACCTAACATACCTTCAAGTTGGTCGGTGGTGTGGAGACTTAAGTCTCTCGTATCTCGTGCATGCTTGCCAAATGCAAAGATTTGTTTTAAAAAAATGTTAATTTTTAAAATTGAAGCTGCCTGTTTGGAGCTCTTTATAGAAACACACTCTAAACCCACTACACAAATACAAACTCCAATCCCCCCCTCACACATGATTTCCTTATCATCGGGCGTGCGAATGGCAGGAAACGAGCAAGGGAAAAAGAGATAATCTGGTGCATCGACCTTTGGAAGGTGTGGAAGCGAAGCCTACGATTAAACAGTTGGTAAACCTCCCACAAAGAAGAAAAGAAAAGGGTTTTTGATTGATTATTCAAATTATTACAGGCTTATGTTTGCTCCGGAATGAATTCCTTTTTTTATTTTTTTTATTTTTGGTTTTTAAATTATAATGTAAAACTGAAGGATATGATCGTGAGAGAATGGAAAAGCGGGTGTTTTTGTTTGCGATGAAATGGGGGGGAGGGGGGGGGGAATGGGAATGTTAGAATAGAGTGAAGCGAGACGGAGTGATGAGAGATCTGCTGTAAATAAAACTTTACACCTTTGAAGTGGAGAAAATGTTTTTTTTCTTTTTTTTATTAATTAAGCAGGATAATGGAAAGTTGTATGTGGTAATGAGGATGACTCCGCTAATAGAGTAACTCGAGCGAGGAAGAGCGAGAGAGAGATAGAGAGAGGGAAAGAATCGTAAAATAAGCCTAGTAGGAGCTTAGGGTTGCTGCTTACTTACCAACTGGGTAAAGTGTCTTTTCTCTCTTTCCCTTCAAGCAGTACAATCCATGGATATAGCCCCCCCCCCTCCCCCAACACTGTCAGCTTTAAAGCGCTTTGAAGGGAAGAAGTGTTAAAGGGAAATAACATTTGGGAGAACAAAACAAAAATCCCATTTGCTGAGACACGGTGAAAACGGCAGCATTAATTAGGGAACCGAGCTAAATAGGGAGCTAAAATGGGCCAGCAAAGGTGATATGAATGATGAGTGATGAGAATAACGAGCGAGGAAGGGCCGACGCAGAGAAGTAGCAGGAGAAACACGTGATATAATAATAAAGAAAAAAAAAAAAACGTCGGACGAAGACGAGGACTCGTCCTTAACATTACGCAACCGCTTTCATTACCACGGTTATTATAGTCAAAACGAATAGAGCAACGAAAAACCCGTTTAAAAAATAATGCAAATAAATACCAGAGGCGCCCCAGAAGCGCTACTTGTTGTGCTCTCGGGTTTCGGGGTGTTGTTAGGTGAAGAAACAAGTACACACGGACAAACACACAAGGATCAATCTCTTTTAAGTTTTGTTCACCTTTGTGATGAAGCAAACAAGTTTTGCAGAAAATGTTCGAAACAAAATGAGAAAATAGATAAGAAGAACAAAACAAAAAAAGCATGAAGTAACAGAAGCAGCAGTACCAGCAGCAACAGCAAGTATGCTAAACATAGGTATAAACAAAACAGAAAACAATACACACACACACATTGATAATGATAATAGTAGGAAATAGTTATAAAAATGTAAAACCAGACCCGGTGAACGATGGATGAAGAAATCAATGCGATAAGGGGCGCGTAGGCGGAACAAGCATATATACTAGCTATATTATACCGATTAGTGACTAGGGATTTATGAATCATTGTGGAAGAAAATGAAACAAACAAACAAACAAACAAAAAAAATCATTAATAAATTAAAGAAGTGAAGTGAGGGTGAACTAATGCATGCTGAGAGGATGAGAGGCCCAAACAGGCCCGCATGGGGAGCAGAAATGCGCATTGCAGTAGTCTAAAATATAGAATAATTAACAAAAACACCGAAAAACTCACCCTCACACGCACTCTCGTGCGTGCGTGTGTGTGTGTGTATTGGTAGTAGAAGGAAGAGTTCGGTGGTATGGTAGCCTGGGGGTGGGGCCCCCTGAAGCCTCTGTGTAGGGAGGCGGTGGTGAAGGAGTAGGGAAGGCGCGAAGAAATCTATAACTGTGATTACTATTGAGACAATTTAAAGAAAAAAACAAAACGAGAAGTGAAAATCAGGAAGGGAGAACGCAGAACATGATTGAAGACGAGAAAACAAAAAAGGGAAAAAGATATCCCAATTATATGGTGAAAATTCGATGGGGAAAAAAGAACACGTTAGAGCGCTCTTTTTGTTTCCTTTCTGTTTGGCGTAGTTTTTGTAATTCTTTTTTATTTGTTTTATCTGTTAAATTATCGTTTAAAACAAAATTTTTAACTGTTTCTTTTTGGTTTTATATGATAGTTGAATTTATGTTTGCTCTACGTCACTTTGGGTAATGAAAGAAAAACAAAACGCCATATATGTGTATGTGTTTGTGTTAAGGTGCGCCAGAATTAACTTTAGCTGCTATCATTTCTATTAAAAAGACGAAGCAACAGAAGATAAGAAATAGAAAACAAACAAAATCTGCAAGCGATATATCCTGTTCAAACCCCCCTCCTGTTCTGTCTACGGAGGACGAACATAGAGAAGAAACAGGTAAAGAGAAGAAATAGGAAAAACAGAACAGGAAAACCAAACTGAACAAAACCTAGCGAATTAACACATTTGAATGAGAAAATAAAGGAAACGGAAGAATTAGAACGAAGGAAAAAATAAAAACAAACCCCCTCCCCCTTTAAACACGCAAACACACATAAACACAAAAACACGAATAAAACAATAAGAAAGGAAAATGATTTAAAAAAAAGAAACAAATAAAAAAATGAATTAGAAAAAGAAAATGTCGGAAAGCGATAAACAACCAAAACGACATTCAAAATGAACGGTATTTAGGGGTGGCTAAAATAACGTGTGATGTGGTTTTTCATTTACAGTAAACAAACATAGCAACAAAACAAGATAGCCCCGGGCAGAGGGAGAGAGAGAGAGAGAGAAACAAGCGCAAGAAAGTGTGTGAGAGAGACAGAGAGAATGGAAATGGGAAATGCAAATACATACGTACACACACCCTTCACAGAGACACAATCAACATCAATTATCCATGTATGTATATGTATGTAAAACATATAAAAATTTTACCCATAACCGAAAAATAAATCAGAGTCGAAAACTTGACGAAAAAAAGAAGAAGACCACTCACTCACAGCCCACACATACTGTAGGAGTACTTAAAAGGGGGACCTTTTTTTTTACTGGTTGTACGCCCCCTTGCCGAGCTTGTTGGGAGTTACAGGTGGATGGGAAGGCTCTGAGTGTCTGATGACTTGATCGTATTCCCAATTTGTCAAGGCTCTTAATGGTTGGGATTGTTCGAAATAGCAATGTCTTGGCCCTCTGCGATGACAGCCGTTTATGTATGTATGTCTGCGTGTTCTAGATGAATATATTCCATGACATGAGTACGAGTACGTGCGACCGTGTTTTACCGCCAATATAAAGTTTCCATTCTCCGTAATATCTGACTTCGCTGTTTAGGATTCTGCTCCCAACAGGAATGGCTGCAACATTTCTTTTTCGGATAACGCCGTTAAGGTAGGAAAAGTTGATTCATCTGTCAAAGTGAGGGCTTCCAAGTGGCTTGATCCTGCCACTCGACACATATCCTGATCGAGAAGCTTGTTCCAGTACTCAGTGAATTCCTTGCCAAAAAATTGAAAAAAAAAACATGACTTCATTGTACGCCAGTTTATCAAGGCGCCCTACATAGATGTCCTAAAGCGGTTAATTTTTTTTTGGCGACTAGAATAGCATCTACTAGCAGGCGACTATAGCATCGTCTATTGATGCTAGGAAAGCTCCAGGAAAAAAACACTCATGACCTGATTAGTGCTTTGTGCCCCAGCGTACAAGCCTAGCACATCCTCTACTGGTTTGTTCAGAATATTCCCAGGCTTCAGACTATTGTTGCTTGGTCATGTTTGCGAACATATTCTGAAATGATCCAGCTGGTGGCTTATATCGAAGTCAAAAATTGCATACGGAATGGTCCTAAACATCAGGCCAAGGCCACAGGGAAGCAGCAGAAGCAGCTGAAGTACACGAGTGTGTGCGGATGATTTATCGACATCATTCGAGAACTCATCGATACGAGGTGGTTGAGCAATTTCCTTAATATCTGTCATATGCATGATAGAACTTCTCAAAACAAGTGTCATTTAGAACTGATCTTTCCGGTAGATTCAACATGCGACGTTAACCAACAACCGCAGAGTTTTCTTTCTAATGATTTTCTCGCAACACACACACACACACACACATACACACATGCACCGTAGGATGGTTGTATCCACTTTTGTTTATGTATGTTCTTGGTTTTTCTTTTTTAATGATGTTTCATCGCGTACAGGCAACAATATGGTCTATATGCAGCGCCGTGTTATTACAAAGGGGGGAGGGGGGGGGGGGGGGGGGGGGGGTCGAATACACCAGAGCAGAAATGCATCCAAATCCAAATACTTCTGCAACAGTTCAACAGTTTTGTTACTTGTTTTTTTTTGGCTTTTGACCCTTTTGTCAACTTCATTTTCTTTCCTGTCTGCCTTTGTGTGCTTGTGGGTACGTGTTTGATGTAAATTTCTATGTATGTGTGTATGTGGTTGTTGTAAATAGACAGCTATACTCAGATTACGATTAGGTTAATTACTAACTGTAAGCAATCCTGAACAAAAGAGCCCCCGGACAACGGTTGGCAACGAACGTATCCAATTCTGTTCCAGCGATCCGCCATATTTTCCAACCATTTCCTCATCCGTTCTTCCAATTGTATATGTGTTTTTCTGTTGTTTACTTTACATTAGTTGTTTTTAGTCGTGATTTCGTGAGTTTAAGTTCGTTCTACTACGTGTTTGTTTAAATTTTATTTCTGGTATCTGTTTATGAATTCATACTTCTCTTTTAATTTGGTTTACGTATGTTAGCTTTTTAGCTATTTTGTATGTTTACTTTTGTTTATTCTTTTTTGTTTTTGGTCGCGCTCTCTTTCTTACAGGCCGTGGTGATGAAACACCTAATGTGATTAGACAAAAAAAAGGAAGAAAAGAAAACAGAAAATCGAAAACAATAACTTTTTAATTGTTAGAAATCCTTAACACTTTTTTTCTCTCGCTTGTTTCCTTCTCTTTGCTTTTCATGTTTTGTCGTATTCTGTTTACGCATTTACGTTTTGTTTTCTGTATTTGATTTCGTTTCATATAAGTTTTCTGTTTTGTTTGTTTTTTTTTTTACACACTACCACTCACTAATTGCAGATCGTCTTAAAAACAAACCTTAAGGCATCTATGATTTCCTTCCATGTGTTTCTTTTGTTTGTGTTTTTACCATCTTCTCTCACATTCAAACCACTCTCCCTCTCTCTCTCTCTCTCTCTCTCTCTCTCTCTCTCTCTCTCTCGTTCTTTCTTTCCTCTCATACACACGCACACACTCAGGTTTAATAAAGAGAGAAAACTATCCTCCCGAAACAAAGTAACATCTTGGCGAGAATGATAAGAATTCAATCTCTTCCAACACCACATTTTCCATGTCCACAAAAACCCGCAAAATTATGATGAATATCTCATGTGCTTGATCAGATCACAACCCCATTACTCGTGTCCGTGTTTGCTGCGTTTCTAGTCAATAAAAAAAAACTGACGTTTTCGAGACTTTTCCCCCGGTTGTACCGGCGTTAATGGGGTCTTTGAATTAGTCTTGATGTATGGCGTTTTTAAACGATTATGCAACAAGTGCGATTATGCAAAATAAAGTCAAGGTAGCGCTAGGAGATGAGTAGCCAAGATTAGCTAAACAGTCTCTAGCAAACGCTGCTTAAAAATTGTTCTCAACTCTTCGCGCAACTTCCGCAACGCTACAAGAGAGTGTAATACCCTTGGTCCACTACTCTTTGTGGACTAATTTTCCCCCAAATGTGATCCTCGGAGTACTTCCGGATGGAATCGTTCGGTTTTGGAGCTTCGAAAAACCCACCTTCAGAGCACATCTTAATGATCTGAGAGGCATCTCAGGTGTCTAGGATGTTGGAGATTCTACTTCGACAGCTCATCTTCGTCGCGCTCGAGTTCATCCAGCGAAAATTCACAAGGTTTTCTCAGTGTTCTTGGAGGGCTAGAGAAGATTACAGCGTAATGGCGGACAATGAATACCTCCCGAGGTTATGGAGCCTAAGAAGAAAGGGAAGAATTCAATATTGTCGCTGGCGTCTAAAACTTGCTCAGCTACTTGTGTATTAATTTGAAGCAAGGCCTAAAGATGCTTTAGGCGTGGAGCCTTGTGATCAGTTGTACTTTGGATCACATTTAAAAAAAATCTCTCGAAGTTTGTAAAACACGAAGCAGCAAGAGCAGACTCTTTTGAACATGTGGATGCTGTTGCTTTATCACCTCTGGACAGTATCCGCTCTAATATTGGGGTTTGTTGCTTTGTTTGTTCCGCCAAGATGGGCGCCATCTTGATTGCTCTTGTTCTCTCTCTCTCTCTCTCTCTCTCTCTCTCTCTCTCTTTAACTTATAAACTTAATCCTAAAAAGAGGCTTACATACTAATCGTGGATACTGGTTTGATTAACGCGTGGACAGGACCACACAAACACACCCACACACACACACACATAGACGAGCTCACTGTACCGAAACAGTGGATGCGGAAACAAAAAAATCAAACGTAACAAACACGTGCATAACAAGCGTTTGATTTTTGTTTTCTTCTTGTTTCTTCGCTTTTGATTTGTAATCCACTGGCGATATTTAATATATATATTTAAAAAAAACAACACAAACGAGTGAGTAGTCCGTAGTTCGTAGTGTGTGTGTGTGTGTGTGTGTGGGTGTGTTTGGGTACCATATTTCTTTTTTCCCCCCTCCACACTGGGGACGATGGCGCCACAACATTTTTTTTTTGTTTGCTTATCACTCTCCGGTTTTTTTTTGCTTCCCTACCTCCCTTTGCCACCACATATAGCATCCTTTGCGAAGGATTTAGCTCGCATGCTCTAAAACACCCACAGAAGCACACACACGGAGTTTTGTTTTTCTTCTTCGTTTTGTATAAAAGCTATAAAAGATAGGAGAAACAATATTTATATATGTATATATATATATATATATATATATATATATATATATATATATATATATATATATATATATATATATATATATATATATATATATATATATATATATGTGTGTGTGTGTGTGTGCGTGTGTGTGTGTGTGTGTATCGTATCACAAAAATCAAGTAAATCGTGAGTATGTACTAGAGTTAGTATTATTTCATACTTCTTATTTTGGTGGGTGAAACTACCCGCCCCATGGCTGCTCTCTCTCTCTCTCTCTCTCTCTCTCTCTCTCTCTCTCTCTCTCTCTCTCTCTCTCTCTAACGCTCTTTGTGTTTTTTTTCTACTTCCGACTTCATTTGACTCGGCGCGTTCCTGTCTGGGTTTTCTGACTCTGTTTTTTTTTTACAATACGTTGACATAATAGCTCCTTGCTTATCATAACTATCAGATACAGGGGGTTTGTTTTCTTCTTCTCTATTTATATATTTCTTAACACATCGAATCCAGCCTTTCACAGTTTGTTTCAAAACACGCATGTATGTCCTATTATTTCCGGTTGTTTTTTTTTAACAAATCTTATGTGTTTTCTTTTCGGTAAACTAAAGATAACAGTGCACATGCAAATTTAAAAGAGAAAAAACACCTGCTACTACACCGCATCCTATTTTCATGCTGTTTCTCCCAGAATCCTGGATTTGATTACTTGACTACGCTTGGTTTTCTCCCGTTCTTGCTCATTTCGCGACTATTCGAGATTTTCCTACACAATTTCATGATCCCTTCCTTTCTCCTGTTCCAACCCTCCCCTCCCCTCCCTTGTCGCTTATTCACGCCATCCGGGAAATACACTTTTACAACGAGAAAAAGCAGTACCGGAGCATCGAAAAGAGCGAGAGAGAGAGAAAGAGCGGACGGGATCAAGCGCACATCCGCCTGAAAAAAAAAAATACAAAACAAAACTGCGCGGGAATCTTACGAACACGCCCAATATATGTGTTTTTTAAGCAAAGCTCGCTTCCGTTTCCTAACTTTTGCCATTTCCACACGGACAATACTGAAATAAGCCAAATTAAATTACATTATAAATTACAATAGCGGATGTCAAAAAAGGAATGGCGGGGGGGGGGGGGGAGGGGTGGATGCAATATAATTTAAATTTTGTTTCTAACTGCCTTTCAAAACTAACTATCTTCAGTAAACTAATTGCTCATCACTACAGAGTGAAATTAAACAATAATTGACTATCTTGAGGAAAAAACACAATCATCATCAAGAGAAGAAAACGGCCGCCAAACCGTACAGCTTGAGTACGGGCGGACGAACTAGAATGCGTTCTTCGTTAGAATTCCTAATAATTTATCGACAACAATAATTTAAATCCATAGCGTTGCTAATAAATGGCAAAATAAAAACCAACTCTTCCCCGCTTCTTCCATGCTCTAACACATTTTACCGCGCTTGTGATCTTTTCCCCCTTTTTGGATTCATTTGAGCTTCATTAGAGAAGGGCGTTGGTTGCGTGCGTGTGTGTGTGCTACAGATATCGCTAGGGCTTACGGTGAGGTAGATAGATTTTGGGATGCACTTCAAAAAGGGAAGAAAAAATCGAATTTGTCTAGCCTGCGTACGAATCTCGTTGTGAGTGGGCCAGGAAAAGGAACATTTTTCGATCTCTCTCTCTCTCTCTCTCTCTGCTCACTATGGCGTCCTCTAACTTTCTTGTTGCGTTTTTGGATGTAGAAAACAAGTACATAGAACATAAAAAAAATAATTTGGTATTAGCAAATAAAGATCTCGGTGCAGATCCGAGGATCCACCAGATGCGGCTTGGAATGCTGTACTGCCATTTTTTTTCGTGCGCTTTGCTGTTGGTTGTATGGTTCCGAGTATGAGGGCTGATGGACTGTTTACCCTTTCCCTAACCTTGATTTGAGCATTTCCGTATTTTTTTTCGTTTGTTCTGTCCCTCGGGAGAGAGATGAACATATCAAAACCATCCTCTCCACGTGGTGCCGATTTGATACTTATAAATAGTCTCCATGATGTCCTGTTTCCTGACATTCGGCACACGGGCACAGTTGCACTTCGCTAAGCTATTCCCCCGCCTGTGTTGTGCGAGTATAGTAGTAGTGTAGAATCAGCTAACGATCCGTAAGGATTGGCACACAACAGCAACATAAAAAGGTCTGCTCGGTTCTAAACGCACTTTACCGTATCATTCCATGCGTGCGTGCTTCAAAATCGTGAGTGTTTTTTTTTCTTGTTTCGTGTATGTGTGTGTTTTAAACTTTGGCTATTAACTGTTTTTTAAACGCTTTTCTCTCTCTCTCTCTTTTTCTCTCCCTTTCGCTCATATGCCTCTCACCTACGAGCGTTCCAAAACTCCAATCTAACTTCCCCTGCACTACCCCAAAAAGCTGGTTTAATGCTTCGTTGCTGATCATATCAGATCAAACATAAAATCATCTTCGTAGTCAGAGGAGTCGGACGGGAAGCCTCCGCCCCGCCCGGAAAAATATTCCAGGTCGTCCTCCGAATAGTCCAGATCGGAAAAGATTGAATCCATGTAGTCGTGCAGCAGCCAGCTGCGCGGTGCGATGATGGTGGCAAAGATTTCCTGCAGCTGCAGCGTATCGGCATGATCCATATCGCGGTGGCGGCCCCGGGTCAGGTTGCGCCGGCGGGACGGCGCACCGAGATCGACCAGCTCGCCGGACGGTAGGGCATGGCGGTAGAAGCACTTATTGCCGAACGGGCAGTTCCCGCTGCCCTTCTTGAAGTGCATACAGTCGGTGTTGTTGCAGGCTTGTTTGTAGTTTTCGATCAGGCGCTTCTTCTCCTCGCCACACTCTACCCACACAAAGCTGGGACAGACAAAGTCGGATGGTACGCGACAGGTTGGGCAGCTCCTAAAAGTGGCAGAAGCAAACGGTATACGTAAGTACTACAACTCTATTTGGGACGGTTTCTTTTGCGGAGGAATACGGGGGGCCATTCTGGTGGACAGGGCGAAGGTTATAGAGCCTAAGAAAAAGGCTCTATAACCTTCGCCTGGCTCTATAATTGTGAGGGCTGGCGGCCGCCATGTACGATTTTTTTCCCCTCTTTCCGCTAAGGTTCACCTAAGTCGATCAACCCGTCGAAGTTTATTTAAATTATTCATTGAAAAAATTTAAATCACTCACACACTCTAACTCAGTGCGTACACCACTACGCATCACCAAACAAAAAACCGCCCCAACTCATGGCTCTTGTACGAGTCAGAGCCACAGTGGACAGTTCAGCACGCGACCATTTACCTTTTAATTTTGTTGGCAAAATTGTTTGCCTTGCGCCAGGTCCGGATGCAGCCGAGACAAAATGTGTGCTTACAGTTGGGCAAAATGCCGAATCGCTGCTCCCGGGCCCGCTTCTCCATCACCACCTCCAGACAGATGCCGCACGATTTGTCGCGCGAACGCTGCACCGCGAACGCGTGCTCCATCTCCAGCTCGTGCTCGCGGATGCAGTCCGCATTGTGGCGGCGCTGCTGCTCCTTGTCCCGCGGGTCGAGACAGTATTGCTGGCAGAGCTCGCACAGCTCACCGTGCAGGTACACACAGTCGGCGATCGGACAGATTCCGTCCTTCTCGTAGTTGATGCAGAGACCGATTTCGCCGGGTGCAAGCGCAATGTCCTGACCGTTGTGATTGTTGTTCATTGTGACGACGTTCGCGTAGGAAAGCAGCGACGAACCAGCGTACCCGACCGCACCATCCTCGGCGTCCGCTGCCTCCTCCTCTTCTTCCTCCTCCTCGTTGTCCGCCTCATTATCAGCTTCATTATTTCGCTCTTCGTCGTCCTCCTCCTCCTCCTCTTCGTCCTCGTGCTCCGCGTCTTTCAGTTCCTTGTGCTGGAGCTTCTTACGGGGAGTTTGTTCCTTTTGCTGCTGCTGCTGTGTGGAAAGTTTCGATTTCGGCACAAAAACGGGCGCATCAATCCAACGGGAAAGATCCAGCGTGGTAGGATTTAGCTTGCTCTCCGTATCTTCCTTCTTCTTGGCCGCCAGCGTATGGTTGGCGGCTGGGCTGGTACCGGTGCTGCTGCTGTTGCTGCTGCTGTGGCTGCTACCGCTACTGCCGCAGCTGCTACCGCAGCTGCTACCGTGCGTCTCGTGTGCGGTCGGTGCAGCGGGATGGATGAAGCGGCACGAGCTGCCAAACCGGCACGTACCGTACTGGAAGAACCGGCAGACGATCTGCGCCGCGGCCGCATTATCCAACGGTGGAACCACCGGCATCACCACATCCTTGCCCTTCTCCATCGCGGGCAGGATTTGGGGCGCGTGGGAGCCTATTTTGGACGCAAAGCTGGTGGCGAGCAGAGCAATGGAGTCGGTGAAGTCTCGCTATTCTTCGCTGTGCCGTTCAGCGAGACCTGGTGCTGATGTGCGGCCACAGTGCACGCACCTGTGATATGCACTAAAATACACTGTTGAACACTGCCCACCAACAGTGCGTATATTTTCTTCCCTAGCACCGTGTGGCGTGTGTTTGCGTTGGCTCACGATCGCGCACTAAACCATTAGCTACGGTGAAATGAAAGAATGAGAAAACAAAATTAGACAAAAATATTTAGCCAAAATAAGTCGCTACGGGAAAATCGCCAAAAATCTAGAAGCAGCTCATAAAGAAGGTTTTTGGTTCGACATTTGTATCGTACGTTTGGAAAAAATAGCATTCTGGTGAGGGAATCGCAGAACGTATTGGGCGAGGGCCTTCAAACAAGGCACGCCGGCGGACGATTGGTCGCGGTTCGTACATATGCAAGTGTGCAGTGATGTCATGTTTGGGGGTTTGCTTGCTTGAGAATGGTCGCACAGTAAGATCGTATCCAGATGGTCAGTCATATGCATATGGGTGACCTGATTGTGACCACAATACCCTAGGCAGTTACCGATTCTGTACGGTTGGTGGCGACTGTACAGCGTGATTCTTGTTTTTTTTTTTGGCGATAAAGAAATCCCCTGATTTCCACTTCCTGCTACGATTAACGCAAAAGAGCGAGAGCGTGCACACATTGTAATGGGTGTTGCGGGTTGTGCTACGATTAAGTCATCTACGCAGGGAGAAAAATGCCATGTGAATTCACCATACACAACCAGCACCAGCCTACAGTCGTACTCCTGTGGCTGTGTTTATCTCGTAGGATACTCGTTCGCGCAACGGGGCGGCCCGATGGCAAAAGGCGACTGCAGCGCCGGTCTTCTCAGAAGGCAGGACCGTGTTTCAAGTCCCGTCCGTTACCCCACCGTCTGTGAGGACTGACTTTTCAACAACGTGGTATCAGCAAGTCTAGTAAGCCATTCGAAGGACGGCATGACCTAGTAGGTCGTTAAGCCCTAAGAAGAAAGAGATGCGCGCATCACAGTCGGTTTCCATGACATAGCAAATTAGAATTACAAAAATATTTTAAATTTAAATTCGCTGTACGAACGTGTGCTAGTGACGGCTCAGCAACAAGATGAATCACGTTTCGGGGAGGGTTCACAACGCAAGTGGTGTGGACAGTAGCGCGGATCCAGCCGCACACATTATTGCCGAAATGGTTGTAGTGATGTGTAACACCTCACTTTTTTTTTCTTGAAATCGGAATAATCCGACTTCGATCGACATTCCGGAGTTTGCTCCAGAGTAACTCTGGACTTTTTGGGGCGTTAAATCCGCTTTTTTTACGTCGAAGTCGGAGTGGATTCGTGAATTCATTCCCCAGTTCACATCACTAAATGGTTGATCTATTCGTTCTATCAAAAGGCCTCGAGCCACGGGACATTTTCAACTGTTGAAATCGATGCGAAACTGTCAAATTTTTTCAAATGAGTGATTTCAGCTTTTCCTCCATCTTTCGTGACCCGCGACCTAAAGACCACGGGCCACGGGAGATTTCGAAATCCAAATTTCAGGTTCACATCGCTTTTTGTGAACCTGGAGCATACAAAAGATTTGCAAAAGCTGAACAATTTTGAGAGTTTTTGACTGTTTCGCATCGCATTTCAACAGTTTGAAATTTTCCCGTGGCCCGGAGCATTTAAAGAGAGAAAGAAAAAAAGGACCCAAGGATACGTTTCCTTTGGTAGCGAATAACGGCAAGCGGTAGAAAGCTGTAAAGAAAAACAGAAAAAAACGGTATAAAATTTCTTTGTTTTCATCGCACGACGGTAATGGAGGAAATTTCTTTTCCATTTTTTTCTACCGTTCTTCTTACTTCCTCGCTTTTTGGGTGATGGCACTTGAGCGTTTGCTCTGCAACATGGCGTTTACTCGTACGCTCACACATATGCATGTATGCAACAAAGCTATGCAAAACGCGGCTACAAGGGGAAGTATGGAGGGATGGGGGGGGGGATGCTGAGTTGCGTCTGAGCGTGTTTCTTCTTCTGTTCCAAATTTGATTAGTCAGTTTTGTTTTCTTTTCTTTATGTGGAGTGACACAACTTAACCAAATTCCCGAACACGGCGATGGTGCTTGAATATGCAACGTCAATGTATTTGTGTGTGGTTCGCTGGATGCGAATAAGGGCAGAATGTAGCAGTGAGATACAAAGAAGCGGATGGTTTCGACAGAGAGGAAATGAAATTCTAGCCTATCAAAAAATGGCGTAAAAGCTTCAAATTTTGCTTCTTTTCATATAGAAAGTAAGCAAAATGTCGCACACACATACACACACACACACACACATGGGAAGCGGATTTTTTTCACCCCTATTTTGCTGATACATTTTATGCAGGTTGTGTAAATTCCGGAACGCAACTCTCGACACACATACAGACACACACACACACTAACGCGCCGATGATGTATGGAAACTGCCGGGGATGGAAGACTATTTTGAAGTTGATTCATTCTCATGTGTTTTCTTTCCGCTGCTTTTGTTTTCATTGTTGCTGTTGTTTCGAGGAAGAAGAGGAGAGAGGTACCAGAAGGAGAAGGGGGGGGGGGGGGGTAGTTATGAATGAGTAGCAGCCCCTCCGAGAGCTTGTTTGATAGAAGAAGAATGTGTCGCCGGGAAATAGTTTCGGAATTACGCGCTTGCCACTAGCACACACACTCGCACAAAAACACACTCACTGTTTGATGAAGACGAATATTCTTCCCTTTTTGGGTTGTGCGGAATCACTTTTTGCGAAAACTAAAAGCGAAAACAGGAAAAACACACGTTACACACGCGCGCAACGGACGTTCCGCAACTGCTTTTATTGCTGTCAGATGTGCTTGGCTGTGTGTGTGCGTATACGTACGCCATTAAACGCAGCTGGTGGTTGATTGAAATTCTTCACTCGTTTGTGTGTGAGAGTAAGTGTGTGTGATAGAGAGAGAGAAAGCTTCTATCGCATAGGAAAGTTGGATGGATTACACATGTATTCAAGGGGACAGAGCACAGAGAAAAAAAAACCTCATTTTACAACACCATTTACACCCAAAAACATCCCTACTTTACATCAGGACCAAAAATTCATCACTTATACAGCGTGGCGGGTGGATGTGTGTATGAGTACACATTTGTTTTTCTTTATATCATGGATACTGCGTAGTGCAATTTTACAAGCCTACACACAATCCGGGAGTAGGAAAAGTTTTAGGGAAAACTATCAGCAATGGCAGCAGCCAACCTCCCTCCCTTTCCCCTCGCAGCAATCGCAAATAACCAAAATGCAGCCATACTCATTGCTCACTTACACGCACACTCAAACGCGAAATAATAACGACGTGACAACCACGATCACCGAGCCATCATTTAAAAAGAAAAGGGAAGTGCTTCGGAGACGGATCGAGAAACGCGATGGAGGCAGAAGGATAAATTTTGCCTCTCCTTGGGTGGTTTGGAGGGTGGTAAATTTTTGTCGTTCTGACTGTGTGTGGTCCGCAAGCAACGCTACGGACATTGCCCGTGTTGGAAAAGCATTCCACCCAGCGGCTTTTCCAACCAAAACACCCACCGAGCGTTTGTATGTGGGTGTGTGGATGTGTATGTGTGTTTCGAAAGAGGTAAGAAAACTAGGTTTTGGATGCTACAGTAAAATTACCCGTCCCGGGGGTGGTCTTACCGCTAGCGTGCCCTTTAGCAGGCACCGCCGACAAGCGCCCCTTTCCCAAAATCTCTCTTGCGCCCGCCTGCCTATTTCAAACCAACGGCAGTTTTTTGTATGCTTTTCTACGTTTGAAGTGCGGCGGAAAATGCTTTACAATGCGTTGCAAAAAAGTTACACACAAAATAACGAACACGGAAGAACACGCACGCACACGCTTTTCACAACCACTGAATGCTGTTGGGCTTCCGCAGCGCACTGACAAGGTGCAGCCAAGTATGGGAAACGAACGGCACTGGACATACAGTTTGGCAGCTGGATCGGTAACTGGCACGTTTGACAGTATGGCAGCTGACAGCAGTCGTGCACAGGCTGCCCAAGTGACCGTGAGAAAGTTAATGGGCATGTTTCGATGTAGCGATGGGCGCTACGGGCCGGAATCACGATCTCACCCAAGAATAGTCCAATCCGATCCGAAAGAATAATTCCGGAAAAACGATTCCGGACTTGTTTTAAGTGCGCGAGTTACCCGAGCTCCACTAACTCATAGATACAGTTATCAAAACTATGCAACGGTATCAGTCCCAAACGAACATAGCATTGCCATCCGGTCATCAGGCCTAAACCAACACAAGATCGTCATCCGGACGATCACCGTTATCTACGTCCTTCATCTATGTCCTTCCTTTCATCACTCGATCACTTTTGAACACAAAACCTATATATAAATCGGAATAAAGTAAAAGGACGGCACTCTCAGCCTAACCGCCTTAGAAGAAGGAAGCATTCATCTCTTTTAACTTCGTTACCATCCGAAGTGATAGTTTCGCTAACTGGCGCCCGAAGGGAAGTGAGGTGATTCTAAATACCAACCCTGCACAAACGACGAAGGACCACTTTCGATCTGCACTCGAAGGCATCTCTCTCCGAAGAAGCTTAGGACCCGCAGAAGGCAGAGCCTAAAAGGACCGCCCAAAGCATCAAGCAGCCGAAAGCATAAACAGGAACATGATCTTCGTCATTGCGATACTGGCGTGTGTCAAAATTATTCTTAATTTTAACTTAAGTATATAAGGTTCATAAGTTACCAAACAAGTGAGTTCTGAAGGTGAAACAAGTGATACAAGTTAGATAAACGTTAAGAACCTATGCAAAAAGGTTGTTCGAATAGGAAGCTTTTCCGGTTTACAAATCGGAAAAGTTCCCGATTATGTTCGCGATATTCCCAATTTCGAAGGAAACGCTAGTAGCCTTACAAGATGGAAATGAGAAGTAGAAAACGTACTTAGAATGTACGCCCATCTTCCCAGAGAATCCATTGAGTACCATGTAATTGAGGGAACAATTCATAGGAAAATTAAAGGAGAAGCGGCAGATGTGTTTAATACTAGCTTCATAACAGGTGATTGGTCTGTAGCATATCTGCTAAACATCTCTTTAGAGTATACATTATTTCGCATATAACAAGCCTTACGTAGCATTATACGGTGAGCGGAAATTCACCAATTTAACAAATAACCTGCATTAGCCAAGAACGTAAGAAATGTACATTCAGCTATTTTGACCACGCGCACGCCTTAACATGAACATTCAAACACTTACCAGCGCACCCGGCTAGCGAGCGACGCAATGCAACATGATATCAGTTCAAAACAACCAGCGAGTCTAGACAGTGGTCAGCAACACAAAACAACAAAACACAAACAAGTAACTTCATGCATAGCAAGCATATAGATCCAACGACGAATGATATCCGACACATTTCTTGCAAGTGCAGCAATCAATCGCACCGTGACACATTTTATGCTTACGTTAATATTTTTGTACGAAATGCAATAGCAATAAGAACAACCACTAAGAAATAATATTGGTTACAAAAACGACCAAAAACTATTGTAAGATTGGGTATAAATAAAGCGGTCTTGGAAGCCTTCGACAATCACAGACAGACAGGCTGAGAGAAGGTACAACAAGCTAAACCTTGCGTTCAATTCTTTCTAGAGGTTTGAGTGTCCCCCTACCCAAGGTAAGGCCTCAAACCTCCAACAAGCCAGTAAGGGATATTCCTTCTGAACATCCAAAGTCGCCTGGCCGACTTGCTCCGCTGATGAGCATCGAAAGTCCCCCTACCAAAGGTAAGGCCTCGATGTTTCCAACTTTCCTGTAAGGAAGATTCTCATCCAGAATCTTCAGACTGCCTGGACAGTCACAAAAAAGGGAAAGATATTGGTCCGCACAGTTAGCAATCATGTTGTTCTGTTCTCGTCGCGATTATAAGTCCGAGTTTCTTCTCCACCACATGGCGACAGTGAATCTCTTCTTCCCACCACATGGCGACAGAGAACACAAATATTCTTCTTCCCACCACATGGCGACCGTGAGTTTAAGCTGTAATCTTCGGATGGTGAAAGTGTATAAGTGTGAAAAAAAGGAAATGAATTAATCAAAGTGCATAAGTGTGCCATATTAGATGGCTTAAGTGACACTACAACGAAATGCACAAGCAGAGACATAATTGCACAATGGTGAGCACCACACGAAATTCGTGATTGTTTTTGGTGTATACGGAAAGATAGTGAAGTGCAAAAATGAAGAAGTTTTTACTGAATAAAATCTCAATATTAGCCAGAACAATGTGGATAAAGTGATGTGCGTGATATGCATGTGAATTAAAAATATAGTGACAATCACCGAGAATGCCCGGTATAAGGTAAAATCAAAGGAGGAAATGCCTTGTGAATTTTGTGCAGACACGTATCCGTAGTCAACACTTCAAGACTATTTGGAGACAAGCATATATGAAAAATCTTAACGTAAATAAGTTCCAAAATTGTGAGTGCAAATAACAAAAACAAAATCGTTAAAGTGACAATGAACATACGATCAAGCAGAAACGTAAAAAAGTGATTTACCGGATTTACGTATTTACCATTTTTAAACGAAAATGTCTTTAAACACATTCTAAAGCGAACTTCACGCAAAAAGTGACGATAATTAGCAATGTTCTAAGAGAAAAGTTTATCATACATCATGGCAAAATAAATTCAGATGGAAAATATGTCTTAGCATCATATATCCTATTGATTGAAAGCAAAAAGAACTGCTATAAAGCTATAAAAAATACAAATTTTAAAGTGTGTATCATCCGGCGATAGAAATAATGACGTACACAGACAAAAGTGCAAAGTAATAATATGTCGCGTGAAGGCTAAAAAAAAACGTGAACTCAACAACAGTGATGTGCACAATATGTGTAGCAATAAATATGTCTTGAGTATAGATAATGATAACAAAAGACAGGCTGAGAATAATCTATGATTATCGTATGGAACCTTTGGGATATATAGGCCAAAACTCTTTAAGATAAAGATAAAAAATGAAAAGTTAATTCACATAAAAATCCACAACAGTGAAAAAACATAAACGACATTAAAGAACGTGCATATTAAAGTTGTGAAAAGAAGACGCAATCGTAGTGATGATTCAAAACATTGGAAGGCGAGACCACGGTCACAAATGTGAACCGGCGGGATCTAAAGAGACAGGAGTCTCCAACGTAGAAGCCTAGGAGCCTGAACGAGGAAAGTCTGAACGAGGAGCTTAACGGACAAGATGATCTACTAGAATGCAAACGGACAGAAGTATCAACGTAGACGCAAGCGACTACAGGTCTCAACGTGAAGTGCCAACAGCAATCGATTACGCCGCAGACGTGTTTTTCAACCTGATGAACGGCAGATAAGTACACATATTCAGACAAACATAGCATAACTAAAGACATAAAAATAATTATCAAAATAAGACAATCGGTTATTAAAGATTACAGTAGAAGAACTTAACCCTGACAAAATGGCAAGCACGATAGAATTATTGACAGTCATTGCAAATTTTGTGCCAGTGTACGACGGCAACGGAGACAAACTAGAACACATAATCTCCGCAATAAACATGTGTAAATCAATTACCACACCAGATAACCTACCTATTGCTATCCAAGCAATTTTGTCCAGACTAACAGGGAAAGCAAGAGACGCAATTGTAGGAACAACGAGCACGATCGACGAAATCGTTTCATCATTAGAATCGTCGTGTAGAAAAATAGAGGGATCAGACTTGATTATGACGATCCTAAATATAACAAAACAAAAAAGTGATTTTGAAAGCTTTGCTGAAGAAATAAGCAGACTTACATCGAAACTTGAACGAGCCTACATAAAAGACAGCATAGGAAATGAAGGAGCTAAAAAACTAGCGACCCAAGCAGGAATCAAAGCTCTAATAGCAGGAACAATAAACCAAGATACTAAAAACACCATTAAGTATGCCAATTGCACTTCTCTAGCAAAGGCAATCGAATTAGGAATAATCAACGAGGTAGAACTACTAGCATCAACACAAAGGGTAGAAGTAAATTACTTCCAAAATAGGAGACGCATAGATAAAAGAGACGATAGATATCATAACAGGTGCGAAAACCGAACAGTTTTTAGGTACGACCATTGTCCACAAAACAGATACGACAATCGTCCACCAGACAGATACAGAAACAGCAAGAGGAACTGGAACAGAATCGATAGAGCAGGGAACTCACTAAGCATATTGAACATACAACCTTACATGTCTTATCAAAACCAGGCAAATGGAAGACAAAATTCGAATCTACCTAACGCAATAAGATTCGAAAAATTACACAGATATCCTAGAGAACAGTATAAGCAAATTAGGAAAAATGTTGAAAATAATAGTGATAACAGAGATCATGCTAAAAAATATGGGACAAATGAAAACATTGTAGAGAACGATATCAAGCATCATGAAAAATCATATGAACTTAGCTGTATAAAAATAAATCCAGATTTGAGAGAAAATATTAATAAGAGATCAGTTAAAAGTATGTTCCACATAAGACAACATAAACATGAAAATGAAAATCGTTGTACAAAAGAAAATGCTCAAGAAAAACGTATATTAGAACAGGAAAAGATCTTTTATAATGGAGCACAAACGGAAGATAAAGATTACAACTACGAAGAATACAAAAAATATGAACGCGAAAGCAAATATGAAACAATGAACTATAAGCAATATGAAAATGATGAAGAATCTTTGAATAATTTTACTCAGTATAATGAAAAAGCATTTGAATATGACTTTAAAACAGAACATTCTAAGCAAGAACAAATGTGTAATGAATATAACACTGGAGAAGATATAAAGAGAATCAATGATTTAAATGATATGTTTGAAATGAATGATATATTTAATGACATGAACTGCGAAGCAATTAATGAATCTGAAGATGCAATTAACAAAAGTAAAAGCGCAAAGAAAACGCATAAGAACACTAAGAAGCATATGAATGAGTTATATGAAAAAGAAGTGAATGATACTGAAAATGAATTACAATGCCCATCAAGAGAGGCTGATAACGATGAATATAACAATACCACTATATGTGAAGTACAGCGCAAAGCATCGATAACTAACAATGTCAAAGAAAAGTTGAAAAAAATACTTCAAGAAAAATTGCGAGCATTAGCATTCATTAAGAAAGCAAAATTCGATTTGAAAAAAGATGAAGAACCCTCATTTCATTTTGAAGATAGCAAACAATCCAATATTAAACTCATGCTCAATACATGCAGCTATAAATATTCCAATATCAATTCTTTGGTTAACGAATCAGTGTACATAAAATACTATCCACCTTAGTCGAACGCTTGACGTAACATTAAATATAATTAAATTAAGAAAAAAAAAATACAACAAAAAAAAACATTATATACAATTATAGAACTGAAAGAGAATAATGTTACTCTTTCGCAAAAATATTTTCACTCAATCTAACATTATTCTTCTAAACAGGGGAGGTGTAGCATATCTGCTAAACATCTCTTTAGAGTATACATTATTTCGCATATAACAAGCCTTACGTAGCATTATACGGTGAGCGGAAATTCACCAATTTAACAAATAACCTGCATTAGCCAAGAACGTAAGAAATGTACATTCAGCTATTTTGACCACGCGCACGCCTTAACATGAACATTCAAACACTTACCAGCGCACCCGGCTAGCGAGCGACGCAATGCAACATGATATCAGTTCAAAACAACCAGCGAGTCTAGACAGTGGTCAGCAACACAAAACAACAAAACACAAACAAGTAACTTCATGCATAGCAAGCATATAGATCCAACGACGAATGATATCCGACACATTTCTTGCAAGTGCAGCAATCAATCGCACCGTGACACATTTTATGCTTACGTTAATATTTTTGTACGAAATGCAATAGCAATAAGAACAACCACTAAGAAATAATATTGGTTACAAAAACGACCAAAAACTATTGTAAGATTGGGTATAAATAAAGCGGTCTTGGAAGCCTTCGACAATCACAGACAGACAGGCTGAGAGAAGGTACAACAAGCTAAACCTTGCGTTCAATTCTTTCTAGAGGTTTGAGTGTCCCCCTACCCAAGGTAAGGCCTCAAACCTCCAACAAGCCAGTAAGGGATATTCCTTCTGAACATCCAAAGTCGCCTGGCCGACTTGCTCCGCTGATGAGCATCGAAAGTCCCCCTACCAAAGGTAAGGCCTCGATGTTTCCAACTTTCCTGTAAGGAAGATTCTCATCCAGAATCTTCAGACTGCCTGGACAGTCACAAAAAAGGGAAAGATATTGGTCCGCACAGTTAGCAATCATGTTGTTCTGTTCTCGTCGCGATTATAAGTCCGAGTTTCTTCTCCACCACATGGCGACAGTGAATCTCTTCTTCCCACCACATGGCGACAGAGAACACAAATATTCTTCTTCCCACCACAGGTCTAGTATCAAATCTACATTGCTGCTTTATTACTAAGATAAAAGGGAGCTTCTTCTTCTTCTTGGCGTAACGACCTCTAAGGTCATGGCGGCCATCGAAATGGCTTTCTAGACTGCTGATATCACGTAGTTGGTTAGTCAGTCCTCACTAAAAGGGAGCTAAAAACCCTTGATCATGAACTTACAGGGATCAGTAAAAAATCTTCAGAATCCGTAAGCGGTTATTTTAGTCGAGTGAATGACAGCAGTGGCTAACAGCAATAGTAACGCAAATTCAGACTGATACTATATATGCTATAAATTCAGAAGTATATATAGCATATTTTACAGAAAAAGCACTCGATTGTTTTATTAGAGGTCTCGAGAACCCTCTATGCTTTTTGTAGAAAAATCATCATCCAAGTAACTCATCATCATCCAAGTAACTCGGGGCGGTCCGGTGGTGTAGGCGACAGCGGCGCCGGTCTTCAAACGGCAGGACTAGAGTTCAAATCCCATCCGGACCGTCCCCCCGAAGTGAGGACTGACTAACCAACTACGTGATATCGGAGAGTCTAATAAGCCATTCGATGGCCGGCATGACCTTAGAGGTCGTTAAGCCAAGAAGACGAAGATTCGAATCTATGTAAGGATTGGGATTCGAATCTTTGAATTAGCTTTGCCCAACACTAACTGCTCCAGCAAGCCAAGAATGGTAAACGTTGAAATCGGAACCGGCTCCGGAACTGGAACGGAGCACCCATCACTAACTCACAAAATGGTATGCCACCGAGCAATGACACCAGCCTCAAAGACTATCATACCCAGCCAACAAAATCTCACATCTCACTATAGTGAGATGTACCTGTTAAATATAGTGAGAAGTGAGGTTGACTGAGTAGTCTATTTCTTAGAGCCAAATTAGAATGCCTTGCTTTGATAGGACGGGAGAAAACACAATAAAGGACCAAAATCTCATTCTCAATTCAAGTCAGCCGTGATCTCTGCTAACATTTCACACTTTTTCGGCACTTTATCCAACCGCCTCGCAATTCCTCGCAGGGAACCTATTGTGTGAACTGATTAGCACACTTTCCTCGCCAGGAATCTTTTCTTGTGTGATCGCAGTTTCACCTTAAGGTCGTTTTTTGTTTTGACATAGCCTTGCATACCCATCTATCATAATGTTTTCCTTGTGTCCCGAAGGTCAGTCCCATGAAATCTCTGTTTCTTTTTCCTTCACTTTATCACATGTTTAATTTTACTATTTGCCACCAGTTATATGAAATACAAATAATGCTCACACAATTTTATAATTCACATTTTTTTACCTTATCTCATTCCCTACAAAGTCTAGTAAGCCATTCAGTGGCCTTAGAAGCCGGCGTGACCTTAGAAGGCCGTTAAGCCAAGAAGAAAAAGATTCGAATCCTTGTAAGAGTTGGGATTCGAATCTACGAATTCGTTTTGCCCAACACTAAATGCTCCAGCAAGAGAAGAATGGTAAACGGGTTGAAATTGGAACTGGCTCCGGAACCGGAACGGAGCACCCATCACTAACTCACAAAATCTCAATCTTGTAAGAAAAGTCTAATTGCAAAATGATCAGTTGATGTGTTGGTAAGACAATAAAGCAGTACCCTCAAGAAAATGGGAAATGTTCTGGAATCATTTTCTTTCTTGTCTTTTTGTGAACTTCAATCTGCCAAGTGTTGGTTGCCTTGATTTATTTTGCACGTATCTGGAGAGTCGGTCCTTTGATGCGGTTAGACGATCCGGGTGAGATTTGAAACCACTCTCATCGTGTTACCGAGATAGGCGTTGCTACCATTATGCCAATTTAATTTGAGTCCAGACTAGATCAGATGTCCAAACGATTGAGCTTTTGGATCAAGTCAAGGAAGCCAGCTAACGGCAATGAAAGCAGATCTAGAGTAATTATGGATATAGAGCCAAAAATGGAGCAGAATGGTTCATTGAAAGCTTTGATTCACATTTTCAAAGGTAAAAATTGTAATCATTGCAAAGGATCAGTTTATCAGTAAATTATCTATCAAACCGGAACTGACCGTAAGATTAACCCATGCAAAGTACTCGTGCAGCGATCTCTACATTGCAAGGAATAAAGTAATCTTTAATAAGCTCTGGTAATACTTCTAGAAACCGTAAAGCAAAAATGCAAAAACTACAGTAGCAGCTTACATACCCGTTTACACCAAACAATTACGCCAGACATCTAGCACGACCAGATTCAGAATGATGTACACATTCCGGAAGTAATGTTGGTTTGCATTCCGGTTCTCTCCCAGTATTAAACGCTCCCTGCTCCCTACTTACGAGCCATCTGGCTTGGAGCTTCCCTGGACAGTATGACATTTGCAACAGTGATCGACTGCTTCGGATGATTTTATTGTTTTCATTAAGCGATTGAATTACGGCGAGCAGACATCACCCGGTACGGGCTAGCCCGCCCCCTACGGTCGCTTGTACTGTGATGTAGTTAAACTTTGACCTACAACCTGACGAGGCGCCAACCATGGACACGTGCCTAGCACGGCTAATAGCCCTGGACCTGGGGGGCGTGCTGTTGCAGTTAATGGCGATTTGTTGGAACAGTTTGGTCACGTTTGCGTGGGGGTATCACTATTCTGGAGGCCAGCCTGATACCTCCTGGTTCGTAGGAGCATTAGAGGCTTTCGCATGGCACGCGCTTTGCTTCAACTACTCTGCCTATTGATTGTTTCATGATCGTTTTTGAGCAGATGGGATAGATCGACGAAAATCAAACCCGATTCAAGGGTCACTATCAGCAAGGCCGTGCGTGTGTGTGTGTCTGTTTGTCGGGATTAGTTAAGGAGTTAGGTACGCTCTCTGCCGGATCGGGGGATGCTGATCGCGAGCCGGTGATACAAATTAGCAACCGATGGCTAAAGCGAGACGAACGCGAACGGTTGTGGAGAAGAGACAGCATGCGGTGACGAAGATGATGCTTCGTTCATCATCCCTAATCGGCCAATTCTTCCGTTTTACGGCACTGAGCGCAAATAATGCTTTGATACCCTGTTGCGGAATTAAAATTGGAAAGGAACGCGTTTTCGCGCCATTCGTATATAAGCGCCGTCCTGCCGGGATGCTGCGCACAGATTAGTTCCTCGATCGGCTGGAGTGCGTTGGGAAGTTTCTGAGCTAAGAAGAGACCCTGCTAGAGACGGACGGCGGGTGCTTATCCTACCCGAAACGAGTAACACCTCAACGCGGTAGCTCATCAAACAACCTTACCCTGGTTCTACGCACCACGTGAAGTTGCAAAAAAAAGGCAAAGCACCATGCACGGTATGTAGCTAGTTCGCCATATCAAACTTTGCTGAAGGAAGGCAACGATGTTGGAGGTGTAGACTCTGTGCAGTGAGAGTGAAGGAATCGTTGGATGCGAACGGTGTGAGTTGTTGATATTTTATTGTTGCCGGTCATGATGTAAACATTACACCTTCTCCACCGTGAGCCTCGGTCCAGTGCCTAGCATCCACAAGCAAAAGTGAAGGGCTATTGAACACTCAACGATCAACTTGGAGACGTTCTCACGGGGTGGTCCTCACGTCCGGAAGCTAGCACCCGAGAAGATGATGAATGATTCGACAGTTTTGCCCAGTGTTACGGTACTCTTCGTGGGAGAACTCCTCTGACTCGTGCAGCCTTCCTTAGCATACATTATGTTTGGCGGTTTTTTTTTTCGGCATTCGATAATTTACCGCTACCGATTTAGGATTAGGTTTGCGCAGTGTCTGTGCAGTGCTGCTAGTGAGTTGCATACTGGACAAGGCCACCGTTTGCACTTCCGACGCTACAGAGCCATGGTACGAGGTGACAACAGCAGGTGACGATGAGTCTAGTACGGAGCCGACCACAGAGTTACCGTACGTCGAGAGTACGAGCGCAACTCCCTGGATGGAATCTACGGAAACGTCGCCGACAGCAGACTACGCGGACGCCGTCGAGTGGACCGATACGAGTGCGTACGATGTCTACTGCAAACCGGAGCTATGTCTGCGCTACAACCGATATGGCGAGCTGGAACCTAAGAGGCACGTTGCCTGCGGGTTCAATGGTTCGTTCGCAGCCGACTGTCCACCGGGGCGAATGATACTTAAGATCGATGCGCAGCTCCGCCACTACATCCTGCATCTACACAACGAGGCACGCGATCGGTTGGCACGGGGTGACGAGCCAGCGTTTGCTCCCGCCTCTAGAATGCCGACTGTGGTAAGTCGCTCCCCAAACAGGTGGTAGGGAAACAAAACAAACAATACATCTGCTTGGCTTAACGTCCCGCAGACTTGGAACGATGAGCTGGCTAATTTGGCGGAAATTAACGTGCGCAGCTGTAAGTTCGAGCATGACGAGTGCCGCAGCACGTATCAGTATCTACACGCAGGGCAAAATTTGGCCGTAGGTTCGTATTACCTTGAGACGGATATCTTCGAAATCGTGCGCAACCTGACGACGCTCTGGTACAGGGAGTATGTAGACACGACGCAGGAAGTGTTGGACAAGTACACCACCGACTACAAGTAAGTGGGTTTCGCTAATCTTCCGCAACGCAACATTGCTAATTGTTGTACTTGCTACCCGTACACAGTGCCACCATCGGACACTACACGCAGATGATCTCCGATCGCACGACCGCAATCGGGTGCGGTGTCGTGATCTACCCCAAGAAGATAGAGGACTTTGTGTTCAAGATGGTGCTGTACGCCTGCAACTACGCCATTACGAGCATCGTACATCAGCCAATTTATTTGAAAGGTGAGCCGGCCAGCCGTTGCGTAACGGGCACCAATCCAGACTATGGTGGTCTCTGTAGCTTGGACGAGAATCAACTGATTAAAGCGATACCTGCGTACACTTGACCGAGGTAAAAAACCGGATAGAGTTTTGTTGGTTGTTTTATTGCGATATCACTCACGCTAGAGGTGACAGTGTTCACAGAGGGCGGGAAATTTATTATCCTTCTTGCACGTCTTCTCGTACCGGTTAACGTTGCAGATCGGTCGATTGACGATGTTGATGTAGGAGTAGTTGCAGCAGAGGATATACGTATCGCACACTAGGTGCTTACGGTGCTCCCGGTATGAGAGTAGTGAACAACCCATACGACACACGTTACAGTTGATTAGCTGCAGAAAGTGTCCGATCTGGAATTTACGGGCGCTGTAAATGCGAAACGAATGATAGGATTAGTTGATGACACTGACTGCTTCCAATGTGCCTGCATATACTCCCCGAGCACACACTTACGATGAATGTTGAGAGTAATGCTTCACGTCCGAAGGTTTCGTTACTTCATGCTCCAGATACCAACGGTCGATCAGATGCAGGATAACGTGCGGGAGCACCCGTATCTTCAAACTATCTACGTTCGCAGCAGATACACATTTGGTTAGCTTGCCGAGCGTTTGCCCACTGTACGGGAACCGTAGCGTACCGCGGCACTTGTCGTGAGCAAAGTTACACGTGTTAAGGTTCATCCGGCAAAGGTCCGCCATTTCCGGGTCCCACGTGACGGAGTGCATCGGTCCGAACGTTTCGTTGAAACCGGGCAAATGGCCCATAGCGAACGTTTGGCGCAAATCATTCGCACGTTCCAGTATCTGGTGCTGATAATGGGTGAGAATAGTAAGGCTTACGTTAATATACTTCGAGCAGTTTCCATGCAGCGTGCCAACGTTTCCACATGCGACGTGATCCCTACAGATGCTACAATACTCTTCGTCCTTGTACGATACGGTGCGTTGTGCTAGCAATAGTAGGTAGGTGAGTAAATTGAATGAGAGTGATTGGTTCATGTTTGAAAGAGGGAACAGAACAGGCAAGTCGTATCGGTAAAGCTTTTATTCTGCACGTTGTGCATTTTTACGGGTCTGGGAAACAAATTAAAAAAGGTAAAAATCACGAAATGATCATAAAACAACTGCTGCAGTAATCGTCATGTAATGGTGATACTATCTTGCTTTTGTAAACAATGATAAGCATGGAGAGAGGTTTTCTTAACGTAAATTGCAATAACCTTTTGAAATTTAAATATTTTTTCAATTTTTTTTCTGACAAAACTTGTTTCAATTCGATAATTAACCCTATTCCAGCCAACCAAGTGCACGGGAAGAAAAATGTTTTAAATTGCTTTTTTCTCCAGGAAACCGATTGATTTGGAATTTGTTTTATGTGATCGTAATTGCAACTCGTTTTATCGGTGTATTTGCTTAAATGTTTCTAAATTTATTTACTTATTGCAGGCAGCCCGACCATGCGGATAGCCAGTAACTTAGGAAGATTTTATTTTTTTTTACACTTTATTCAATTGGTGTATTCTAATGAAAATTGAATTATCTTTTTTTCCTTCGGTAGATAAAAATACAATACGTCTTCTTTAAGTCGTTTTCAGGTAATGAGTATTAAAAGATGACATTTTTTTCTAGAATTAATAGAAACTTTCACAGTTTTTTTTCTGGCATAACGACCCTTCTAGGTCATGCCGGCCATCGAATGGCTTTCTAGACTCTCCGATACCACGTAGTTGGGTAGTCAGTCCTCCCAAAGGGGGGACGGTCCGGATGGGACTTGAACTCCGGTCCCGCCATTTGAAGACTGGCGCCGTTGTGGCATTAACAACCGCAACCTTATCGTAACACCATAAGTCTTACGTACAATTTTTAGAATTTAACTACCAGTAACTAAGAAGTTAAGGTGTTTTTGTTTGAATAAAAATCGTTCTTGACGATGATAAAAAAGGCGCTGACGTTTTGGGCTGTACGTATGTGTTTTGGGCTCTCCAAATCAATCAGTTTTAATACTTTGGTGAACAATAAATTTAAAAAGAATATGTATGTACATATGCTATTAATGTGTCGTTTAAGTTCGTGTTTTTTCCTTGCTTTTTAGAATAAGGCCTTGTATAATACCACTAAAATTTTTGCTATTTTTTAATTAAAAAAGTCGTCTTTGAATAATCATAACATAAAAACGAATAACAGTAGAATTGTCGCATGTATATCAATAAAAAGAAGACGAGTTAATTGAATTTTCATAAGGATGTAGCAGCAAAATTGGATTACGTTTAAAAAAGTTATAAGCCTCCCCTGTTGCTGGCTACAACCCTGTGAAAACCGGTTGCCTGAAATAGGGGTATGGGAAAAAAGTATTCAGAAAATTAGATTCAACCAAGTTAGGGAATAAAATTAACTGCAAATTCCTCACATAAACTAAATTTCAAGTTAATCAGATTCTTAGAACCGAGGAAATAATCAATTTAAATCAGTTAGGTTACACATGTAGTCAGGTTGCCTGGAATAGGGTTAAAGCACGAAGCTAATAATTTTGTTGTTGTTTTTTTTAAATTTTATCGAAAAAAAATGTGTCAACTTTAAAGATCCATAATTTGGAAATTACTCTGAATTAAGGCAGCATATTTAATTTTATTGAAAGAAAAAGAGTTATCTAAAATTTCACTACTATGATACATTGATTTTGGATTATGTTTTATAAGTAATAAGTCTCCAAAGTTGCAGACTACCCGTGATACCCGGTTACCTGCAATATGAAGTTTTTCTGATTGACGCCACAGGGCTAATAATATTTCCTTTCGATATCATGGAGTAAATTTTAAAAATTACAAAACTGCAATATTATTTTTCCCGCGCATTTCAATCACGATCGAAGCACTGCACGCGGGTAGCATAAACGCACAGTTGACGTACGACGTGTTCCGTTCATGGCCATTACAGCCAGCTGTAATTTGATTTGTCATGATGTAAATCAAGGCAAAATAAAGCAAGCAGCAAAGTACGCAGTTAAACTTGTGCTAAACAGCAATATTACGGCCGTTTCTTGAAAATGGTGTACATTTCAAGAAGTAAGTATCTCAATTGTACCGTCCGAGCGTATAAAAATTGTACTTAATTGTCGAATTCTTCTCTGTTTTGGTGCGTAGACGGCGCGGTACAGGAAGCCCAACCATGGGGCGTAGAACGCATAAAGGGTCTTATAATGGGATTCTTTAACTTCCTGGTGATGTTGTAAGTATGTCTGCACGTTTAACGCGCATCAGACCCGCAGCCGACATAGTGAAAGTGACATATATTCTTCCTTTGCTTTCGCTTTAGTTTCCGCACGATGCTGGACTTCCAGGGAGGCGGTTCGGGCGGTCGCGATGCACGACGTGGCGGTGGCAGTGGAGGTGGCAACGATGGTCCACCGGGAGGACCGCGCCGAAGACCGATCGGTCGACCGATGACACTGTCCGATTGCACCGTACCCGGCGGTGGATGAGCACGGTAAAGTGCCAATTCGCTAACGAACGGTTAGCGTTTGGCACCGTATGCCCCCAACTCACTACCATCTAGCGAACCTGTTCCGGCCCGTAGGGACACTCCTACGTATGACGGGCGCGTCCTAAACCTTCGCTAAAAACCAGGCGGATGCGTCCCGAAGAATGGGTTGTGCAGGTTTGCAACACTTTTCTACTGCGTTTATGGTGGTGGGAGTATTTTTGTTTTGTTTTTGATTTGTGCAATTCGACCGACGAATATCAGCTAGCGTTACGGATGTTCTCAGCGCTACTATCAAAAGTTTCAACCACTCAACAGGTCATTATTACGCTATCGTTTCTTTGCTGGTAAATCATTTGTGAAAATCTCTATGTTTTCACTAACCAATCGTTATTAAATAATCTGTTTTTTTTTTTACACATAATTTATAATCTTGTTGATGGATCGCAGTCTCTGTATTTGGGCAAAATATCCGAAAAAGTCTTCACAAAAAACAGTTGCGGATCAATTCTACTATCAAAATTTTCGGCGCGTCAATATTCTTCGTTCTTCGTCTCTTTCATTGGCACTATAATCTTGCGGGGTCCTGCCATTTCTGGCTACCTTGACTTTATTTACCCGTAGTTGGATAATTACTCTTTGGCTTTTTATGTATGTCTTCTTCTTCTTCTTTCAGTTCTCACTTTATCAATTTATGTAATAAGATGTAGAAGACCATCGGTATGAGCACCACACAAGACCTGACTTGATCTGTCTGTTTGAATGCGAGAATTGATTCGAATGCTATCTCACTGTATCAGCCGAGATCCCAGCCAAATTTACTTACTTACTTACTTAACAGGCGCTACAACCGCTTTGCGGTCTTGCGGCCTGACGCAGCAGAATCCGGAATCGCTCACGGTTCCGCGCCGTCGTCCGCCAATTCGTTATCCCGGCCTTGACGGCGGATGATTCCACGCCATCCTCCCACCTCAATCTGGGCCTACCACGCCTCCTCTGCTCGTGTGGACGGTCTAAAAGGACTTTCTGAGCTGGGTCGTCCGGTGCCATGCGTATAATCCTTCGGAGCCTGGTGAGCCTAATTCGCTGCACGACAGTGAGGTCGTCATACAGTTCGTACAGCTCGTCGTTGTACCGGCTCCTCCATTGTCCTTCCACACATACGGGGCCAACGATCCTTCTGAGCATCTTCCTCTCGAACGCGGCTAAGAGGGCTTCGTCTTTTTTGGACAGGGTCCATGTATCAGAAGCGTATGTGAGTACTGAGACTATAAAGGTACGATACAGTCCCAACCTCGACAGTCGCGACAGGTTGTTTGAGGTGAGATGTTTCCTCAGGATGTAGAATGGCTGATGGTGCCACCATCAATTTGGTCTTTGCCTCGTTAATCTGCCACCCGAGGTTTTCTGCCGCCTGCTCGATCCTTTGGTAAGCCTCTGCTGCCTGGGAGAGCCGCAGACCAATGATGACTATATCATCAGCGTATGCCAGGATCTGGGTTGACTAATAAAAGATGGTTCCCGAAGTCTCCACCTCCGATTCGCGGATGGCCCTCTCTAGCGCCAAGTTAAATAGGAGACAGGCGAGCCCATCTCCCTGACGCAGGCCTTTGGTGGTAGCAAAGGATCCTGAGAGTTTTCCATCCACTTTCACCTGACATGTGACGTTGGTCATGGTCATTCTAACAAGCCTGATCAGTTGGTCCGGGATTCCAAAAGAGCTCATGGCCTCGTAGAGTTTTACCTTGGCTATGCTGAAATCTATGAAGTGATGGTACGTATTCAACCACTCTTCAGCCATTTTCTTCAAGATTTGCCACATGGTGAAGATCTGGTCAGTGGTAGATTTTCCGTTACGGAATCCTCTTTGATAGTTTCCAACTATCTGTTCAACGAATGGGACAAGCTTACCCTGAAGGATTGGGGAGAATATTTTGTAGGCGGTATTCAACACCGTAATACCGCTGTAGTTGTTGCAATCCAACATATCTCCCTTCTTCTATATGGGATAGATGATGTCGAGATTCGAATCATCGCATCGATCGAAAGCATCAATTCGTTCATTTTTTTATGTGAGAAAGAAAGTATCATAAAACACCATTAGCCTTTGAACTCTTGGCCTGTTGTAACGGTCAAGTACTATCATCGTATCCAGTTGGATATATTTGCTGAATTGTTAATAGCTATTCACTTACTTACTTGTTCGTCTAACGCTGGTGCTTGTGAAATGTATGGATTCTGGCAGTTCCCCGTTGTAAGCGCTTACCCATATTGGTGTTAAAAGACCAAAAGTTGCAGAGCAACGGAGTTGGTAAGCAATATCGTTAGACCTAGCCCTGACTAGCCTGCTATAGGCAGTCTTGGTTCACTGAAGAGGTCCTCCTGTTCACTGACATTGGATATTGGACGTTGTCACTCTACTAACTTTGATAAGCTTGACCGGAACTTCAATAGAGCTCATTGCGCCTTGTAAGTTGTACATAGATCTACTATTGAGATACTTTTAAGGTAAATTTGTATTGAAAAGCTTCTCAACAGTGGTTATTAATTTAATTTAGTATGACAGCTCTGCGCCGTGTCTCAACAGTGGTTATTCAGGCCATTTTGTGGTGCATTCTTTCACCTACTTTCGACTCCGCCTCGCCAATCAAAGAAACCATCGTCGTCACATGTTTGTGTCAGTTTATTTAACGTTTTTATGTATCGGAAGTTCGACCATCAATATCCGAGGACGCACTGTTTGCCAGGTTCGATGAGTTACTTTAGCGTGCTCTCGGTAGGAATTGCAATTACAAAGAGAGACTCATTTATCCTTAAACACTGCGAAGAAAACGGTTGAATGATGACCGTACTACACCTTGGAAACGGCTAAACTGTATGAAACGTTTCAGCCCACACATATACACACACACACACTAGTTCTACGATGCCGTACTAAATCTGCGTAGCCCACACGTGTGCTTGCGTCCCAGTCAGTGCAGCCCGCCCGACATGTCCAAGCAGCGAGGAAAACCACACTTCCGGTTCAAGCTCGAATGTTATTTTGTTTTTAAAAAGAAAAACCGTTACATCTAAAACAGCGGATAGCGAGAGGGAAGGGAGGGGGAAAGGAAGGACCTGGCGCTGCTGCGTGACCGGGCTTACTTCTGTTCCTCTTCATCACCCTGTTCGCGACCGGCACTAGCACCACCACCCTCCGACTGGTCGATGTAGTTATCGCGCCCAGGAATGCCGGAACCGTGCGAATCGCCCAACCACGGATAGACGGCCGGACAGTCGAAGCAGGTCTCCATGTAGCGCGTATCGCTGATGTTCGACGTCGGTTCCTTGAACGCGAGCGCACACTTGTTCGAGATATTGCACGGTTTCGGTGTTAGGGTGGATTTGCTCTTGCAGTTCCATGGTTCGTACCCAGCGAGCTGCTTGTTCGTCTTCGGGTCCGTAATCCAGGTAAGTGCTTGCGTGATCGTGACGAACCATACGTCCGGCCTGTGGGTGTGTGTGAAGTAAGAAATATCCAAAAGGGTTAGATAATCACCGCGAGGACTTCTGAACGACCCAGGGACTTACATCGTTTGCGTCCAGTCAAGGAATTTGTGCAGACCGCCCTCGAGCTCCTTAATCTGGAACCAGTTCGTGTGGAACGGCATCATGTACGGTGCCTTGTTCTGGTAGTAGTACCGCTCAAAGTCTTCCTGCAACCAAGCGAACACCTCCTCCGCGTCGTGATTGTGCAGCACGCACTGGTCCATGTACGGACAGTGGCCGCCCTCGTAACTCTCGACAAAGTGCGCATTCAGCGGCACCTCCCAGATGCCCGGGAACGATTTCGTCGGACAGGTACCGCTCTTGCATTCGTGCGGGATCTTGTAATCGAGCGTGTACGGCCACACCGGGATCGGGCTCGGCGGCACACTGATCGAGCTGTCGTAGATGAAGCCAAAGTCTTCGATCACCTTGTACTGGGTGTTGCGGCCCGGCTTCAGGAACGGTGCCCGCATGCCATTGATCTCGTTAGCGGTAACGTTGGAGAAATGCTTCAGAATCGATCGCATACCGATCATCTCACCGACCCACTCCTCGTAGCCCTTGTCCTGGAGACCCATCTGCAGGGAGATCGTTTCGACTGCGATCTCGTGACCATCGTTGGCGAGCGTCTGGATTTGTTGGTAGTTGCTGGAAGATATGGAAAGGAGGGGGAAAACATTTAGACGGCTTGGAGTGTGACACTTTGTAGACGGAAAAGAAAGGGGTTGTATATAGCGTAGGATTGCCGAATGCTTGCAGGAACAAGTACGTCTGCCACCATCTTGAAACATCGTGAAACATCCTAGCATTTCCAACACACACATTATCGCACTAGATCGTATCCAGATTTACGCGATAAGCCTTGACATCATATTAATGCCCTCATCAAGAAATCGCATCACACCGGTAGACTAATTATGCTCGACGATACATTGATAGCTTAGCCTAGCCAGTCGGATAACCGTATCGGAACATTGCTCAAGATTAGTTTTTCCTTCTACCTGGTCTAGCAGCGAATAGCGCAAAGGATATCCCCCGATTTTTTTTTCTTCGTTCATCCACATCGTCCTCTAGGTCTTCCTATTGAAGAACGACCATAAAGTAATAGCTAGCATGGTGGGCTTTCCGTACTATCCATCATGTGAGAAGCTTTCGCTGTGGCGCGTCCAAACCCGAAAGGATACCTTAATCCCTTTTCTTCACCGTCACGTGTGCGCTGGATAACCCGCATGGAAATATGTGTAGCTCGCGGAACCGGGAGCAACCTCGCAACCGCACACACTCACGCCACACATCGCCGTTTCGATTAGATGTAATGAAATTTCCCATCAATTTCTGTCACGGCGTGAAAAAATGTAATCATAAAAATTGATTATGACGTTCCCACATCGGGATGGGCGGACGGCGGGCGCAGATGTGTGTGTGTGTGTGTGAGTTGGGATTTGAGAATGTGAGCCAACCATCAGCCGCTGGCAAAGAGACCGGAAGACCGTCCATAGTAGATGCAGATGCAGATCCCGATTGTCGGGAATGGGTCCCAGAATATGCGGGATGCTAAAACGCATTGAAGCACCATTTAATGCGAGATACCTGAACGGCAAGACGCATCGGGAGGGAGGGCGTTGAAAGCTGGCAACGTCCGTGATGCACACCAGAAAGGATAAAGGTGAGCACAACTCACAGCGAAGGATTCTGCTACGGGGACGAACACACATACACATACACACACCCACAAAGACTTACGAGAAAAAGCCCGCACAAGCAGCGAGCGATGATGGACGAAAATTGAACCGACAAAATAGAACGGTTTTGGCTTGGCCCCTTGCATCCACGCTTATGGCTTTTGCTGGTTGGAAGGCTAGGCCAAGATGAAAGGCATACCGGACCTTGGTGGTCGCTGGTGTGTGTGTGTGTGTGGAAGCGGAGCAGGACATGATGGAGGATAAGGTGGCAAAACGTCCGGTGGCTAGATTCTTACAAAGACAATTTCTATTCCCTGTTTTTCCAAACCGATTCTCTATGATGCTCCACCGGGTACGGCGTTTAGTGTTGGTAAGTCCGTTTTTATTTGAAGGAGCCGCCATACCATCGGGCAGGGTGATAGGGAAAGCAGCAACAACAAAAAGAAGAAGAAAAACCCCTCAAGCAAACTAGCAGGTAAGAGAGCAGGAAAAAAAAGGAGCCACTGGAAGAATTTATTGCACAATTTTTCATTTTTAATGGTGAAGTAATGCTCCTACCGCGTTCCGCGATTTCTAACAGCCCCATGAGGTCCTCGTCCCGCGTAGGAAGCAAGCTCGCAGCTTCACATGCTTTCCACCTTTTTCGCTGTCCGTCGTTAGCCCTCACCCTGTGCACCGAACGCCCTAAAGTCGTTTGCTGTAGCGTGTCCCGGGCGAAGGATTATTGCCGTATCTATTGCTGACGGTGTTTTGCATTCGCAGTTTGGATCACGAATTTGTCTCCGGTGTACACACTCGGAAGTGTACGGTGTGTAGTGGTGGTCGCCCAACGGAGTCGGCGATGATGATGATGAAAAATCGGCCCAAAATCTGCACTTACCGCCAAGTATAGAGTATCTTTGGTGTGAGTTTTCTAGCCGAATTGGTTTTTTGTTTTTTTGGTTTTGTTTGGAGCTCCGGGTTACGGGATAAAAATTTGGCTAAAAGTGGCTAAAATCTGAAAACCCCATCGCTTCTATCCGCAAGTTTAATCCTACACGCCATTTTCTAGCTGGACATTAACACTTCCAGGTGTTGAGGCATGTCTCCTTGTCGCCTTTTACCGATCCGATCTCGCTGGGAGCATTAGCTAAATTACCAACTGTGATGAGCCGAAGGAAACTAGGGGTAGACGACCGACTGTTTTACAACTGCGCGACGCAAAGTATATCGTTCGGCCATTAATAATTCGCCCTGCAAAAGAACACTCCACCAAGGACAGTCGGCGAATCCTTGGCCACAGTACCTCGTGAACGGTGGCGAAATTAAAACCCCATTGAAATACACCAGTGCACCGGTACGTGTTCTGCCACTCAGTGGGGCTTCTAATTGCCAGTTGCAACTGGCGCCCGCATGTAGAACGATGGATTAAACCAAAATATGGGTTTCGCGAGGTTCCATATTCTGGCGCGAAGAAACAAAACAAAAAAAAAAAGAAGCTACCGGAGAATACCTCAGCACAAATGATTTGCTACACAAAGCGCAATACATTTGAAATGTCAGAATGTCTGCTACATGCACCGAACATCTGTTTAATGTAATGTTTTTTGTGTGTGTCCTATCTTTTGCATCTGCAAAATCTGCTAATGCAAAATCCAACGGAAATGGATGCATTTTTTTTTGCTCTTCTGCTTGGTATCCTTCCCTCAGAAGATGCTAACAGATCTACAACTTCAATAAACCCTTTTACCGTAATGAAATGGACACCGCGAACCTGTACGTACCTGTACTCGTGCGAGATGAAGAAGGTACCCTTGATGTCACAGCCGTTCGGATTTTTGCGCTTGCCGTTAAACACCTTCCGGTAGTGTTCGTAGTTGTTCAGATTGACGGCACCGTCGAAGGTGAGCAGTATGATTTGCGGCGTCTGTAAGTGGGAAGCAGAAAGCGATATGTATTGTGAGTTTAGTGTAGAGTGTAGCGATTTGATTAGATAAGTTCAGATCGCCGGGAACGAGGCTGAGAATAACTTTGTAGAATGTTTTTGCAAGGTGGGGTCTTTTGGTTGACTAGACGAAATCCTCTGGACGATTGGAGACGTTCGAAGTAACGAGGTTTGATAGAGGACGATGTCCTGACAACTAATGATGCCTCTAGGTGGACGAAGTCTTTCCTTGGAGAGCAAAGCCCCTTACACGCCAATTACCAAACTCCGCTCATTATTAATCCTACCACTGGGTTTAATGGAGTGGTTAGCTCAGTCTCAAAACAAATGCTCAAGAAAAACAAAATGGAAGATACAATAAACGATCATGCTAGTAGCAAAATGGGCACGCCAGGATAACAGCAAGAATAGCAAGGTAAGGCAATCGGTGACTACCAGCAGCTTATCGTCCATCTCGAACGTCAGTATCTCATGCAACAAGCTACCGGAACTCTCGGTCGGAAATTGGGATATTGCAAGGACACGATGACAAGCGCGCTAGTTTAGCAATGCCGTAATGCCGAACACCAAACCACGCTAGCACGTTCGCTCTGCACTTGATGTAAACGAGTTGATAATCAGCACTCGCGAGCACCTTCGACCGGTTGGTGTTTGCTGGCACAGCGCAAAAATTATCAACCATTGTCATCGTGTCAGCGTTCCGCTTTGCCAGCAATTGGGATCAGGTTATAGCAGTAACCCGCTCCCGGAAACAACGGAATATTGAGCTCAAACCCGGGAAGCGCAGATAAAGAAACAGATTACTGCTTCTTTTGCGATGTTTCGATGCATGCTCGGTGCAGGTATTGAGCTGATAAGGATATTCCGCCGCTGTGTGGATGCGTGATGCGACCGTACGTAATGAAGCTATCGTGTCTGGCTCTCGCTCGCGCGCCCGCTCGTGCAGCCAGCGATGAAATCCGTTGATATTTTTCTTCCGATTGGGGATTTTCCTGTTTTTTTTTTATCTTCTTCCTCGTACTCTTGTATGATTGGTATGGAAAATGGCACAACGAACGAATGCTGGCATCGCATTATCCCGAAAACTGCGCCACCGCCATATGCGGTGTGTCGGCCATATTGATCCTGTAATCCACGCGAGATAGCATCGTGCCAGCTTGCTGCTGCTGTTGTCCCTGTTATTACTGTCCTGCACAGTAGTTCGGAAGAGCCATTAAACAAACCGGGAAAAAATGCACCCCAAAGTGAACGATTGGACAAAAAAAAAGCGATAAAAATGACTTCCATAAGAGACACACCAACAAAAATTGGGACCAAAACAAAACGGGTGGACGTGCAGCAAAGGCAAAAAAAGGCTAAATAAAAACATGAAATACATAGCCTTACCTCTTCCGGGTCGAGACCTTTCGGGATCAGGGTGCCATCCTTGTTGCAGTAACAGTACGGCAGCTCGCATTCAGCCGGGTTACACTTTTTCGCCAGATCGATCGGAGATTCGGTTGTCGCTGTCGGTGCTGTGGGGAAAGAGTTGCCAGAAGAAAAAAGTGGTGAGGCACGCTGTACAAATTTCAACACCGAATCGTATGTGTATGTGTGAGTGTGGTGTGAAAATGGCAGGAAATTGTATTTAGCAAACGGAGAGGATTCACATCACTTACTTGACGCTAGTGGGCCACATTTAGCCTCCGCCTTGAAAGTGCAGTACTTCTGGATGTCATCGAAGTACAGACCGGATGGGCAGCGATTTAGGTACGGAAATCCATCAACGCACTTGGGATTGCGGAACCGGGCGATGGCAGCGATAGAAGAAAGATAAATGGACGACATCAGTAAGCGGGCACCGTAAGTGAGTAATTGTATTACGTGTGAACAGAACGCGCGTGGAGACGTAATATCCCCTTTGGGGGGGGGGGATTATGGTGGCGCTCAGTAGAATCAGTTAAAAATTGAATGCCGTGAGCATCCTCCGAATTTCCGCATCTGTCCCGGTAGATTTTGGCGGGAGGGGTGATAGTTTTTTTGTTGTTGGACGCGCTGGCAACTAGAACCGGATATGAAATTTTACGCCCGACATCGGTTTACCATCTTCCCAGCATCTGCTCCTATCTGCTCGCCATCGCGACAAGTGACCGGAAGGAGCTTTCCCAACAGCTTCAACAATATCCACGATAAACGTTACCGTTTGTTGTTGCTCACCGCTCCGACTTCAGCTTCCACCAGAAGCGAAAGAAAATGGCCATACATACTAAGCGCCATTACTGAAAATCGACTACACGGACTATGAAGTTGCCATAGCGTACACTAACCCGAAGGATACCGGACGGAGGTCATACAATCAACCGACGAATGGGCTGTAAATCAACTACTTAGATTCGTTATTTAATCGCCAGCACTGAAAAGTGCTACCGAGCACACCGGGACCAAAAAAGGTAATTGGTTTCCCTCCGGTGCCCTGGTGCGGGAAGCGTCAGAAGCGGGAAGAATGTTGCGCCCGCCAGAGACTCCACCTCTAACGGGTTGGGTGGGCTGCAGTCTCCAACATGGAGGTTAAGTTCACACACACACACACACACAGAGGAGCAGGAGGAAGAAAAAATGGCCACAGCAGCACGAGCAAGGCGACCGAGTGTCCAGGCTCTGGTGGATATAGTTGGGCCAAGTTTATGGTTATCTTTAATACTTCGAGCATAATATTTTCCATTTCCCGCTGGCGTTTGCAAACCTCCAAAAATTGCAAGAAAGCCCCAGCTGGATATAGTGCGACGAAGAGTTCTGTCGTTCCGAGCGCAGGTTGGCACGATAAAGGATAAGCCTGGTGACTAGGGTGATGTGCCTCGTTTGGGGGCATTTTTTTTTTTGGTTCTTCTGATGTGCCGGCAGGAGAAAGTCCTCTACATTCGCTGTCCCGCACTAGATTGACCGGAGCTGTTGTAAGCTTAACGTCCCGAGGTAGTCGATTACGGTAGGTCGTTGCGAAACACTCCGAAATAGTTATCCAATTTTTTTTACCTCTTCACATCAGCTGACCTTCCAGACACCAGAAGACTCATCAGAGTTGAAAAAAATACACATACACACATACAAAAAGGTCAAAGGGGAGAGCAGATTGTGCGGTGAAAGAGAGCAACAAAAAAAAAAACAATGGCCGCTCTTCACCAGACAAAGACACGTCAAGTTTAAATATTATTTAATCCCTAATCCTCCGAGCACTGGAAAATATGTTCTGGATAATTTTTATCACACAAAACAAAGTGAAGCAAAAAAAAAGCAATGCTAAGGACGGGTTACGGAGTTGCAATAACAACAATAACAGGCAAGCACTCCGCACAGATTGTGTGAAAATTTTTCTGCAAAAGAAAACTTTCAAAGTAAAAAAAAAGATAATAACCACACACCAACAGCCTTTTCTTCTGCGTGGGAGGGAAAAAACAACCCGACTGACAGCGTTTTTGTCTTCCCGTTTCCCATGCCTAAGATGAAATCAACAGCAGCAACAAACCAAAAAAAAAAAGAAAGTAAAATGAAGGACTTGCTGCACAATCCCACGGACACAAAGCGGTACCGGAAAGTACGCCGAATAGTAATAAAAGTTTGCTGAATGTAATTATTATCATTCTTGCCCCTGCTGCCGGCAAATTTAGCCGGTAAGAAGGCCGAACGTTCCGTGACGAAAGTGTTCCAACCGTAGAGGGCGCCACCTGCCTCGCCATTGGAGAAACTTCGGTGCTCCTGAAGCAGGAGCTGGTAGACAAGGGTGACGATAATATACGAATATAATAGGCATTTCCGTTGTTGTTGCTGTTGCTTTTTTTTTATTCGGTCACCGTTTCTGTGTCGCTGCGGTGCTACTGGCTTATATCCTGGCTCTCGTCTAGTGGCATCACGTCTCACAGTGAATGCTGCTGTCCATCCGCGCGTAATTGCGAATACGTTTTCGTTGGATATTTTGGTTTTTTTTTTCGGTGGACTCTACAATGTGTCGTCTCTTCTGCTGTTTCCAGTGTTTTGTATCTTTATTCTTATTTCGCTGTGTGTGTGTGTATGCCTTTTTTGTTATTCGCTAGAAAGTAAAGGCCTACGGTATATTTTTCCAGATTGTGCCAGGGGTTTTTTTCCGCAACCTCGCTTCGGTTGGGTTGGGGCTGTTTTGGGATGTATCTTAGCCGCGTACTACCGAACCCTGGAGGTTGGGATCAGACGGTGGAATTTATGTTGATTACATTTGCAACGCAACGCCACTTGCGAGGGCGGTACGGTGCGCGTTTACACCTGTACCAGAGGTTTCGGGTGACAGAGACTTCTTAAGATTTCTTACTTGGTACTCTAGGTCTTGTTGGAAGAAAGAATATCTCTACTACACACACTGGTCCTAGCCGAAGACATTTTTTTTTCCTTTTAATTGTGGTAGTGGTTGTAGTTGCCGGAGGCAACCTTTTGTCCCAAGGTGACCGGGAACTGGAGAAGCACCATATTTCTTCTTCTGCTGACCGGATGGTGCTCGGGAACACTGGGAAACAAGGTCGCACAATTTATAGCCTCCCCTCGAAGAAAAGAAAACACACTTCCTAGCGCCCTAAACATCTCCCGCACCGTATCATGTGTTTTTGCTGATGTTTTGCTAGAGGTGTTCCATTATTGGGAGCGCATCCATTTTGATGGATCACGAAACCGGCACGAAAGGTGACAGAATCACGCTGACCATGGGATCCATTTACACACACTAAATGTCAAGATACCAGACGCCACCGGTTTTCGCGTTGTGCCAAGAGATGGCCGCTGTCGCCGACACACCCGATCCGGTTTCCGGTGGCGTAATCGTCTCCTCCACACCTCACTCGCCTCAATCTTAAAGCTCCGGTGTCAGAAAAACAGAAGACAAAAACTGGAGGAGCCAACAGTTTGGAGGTACGAAACAAAAGAAAAAACCGGGTGCCGAAAAGTGACCATTCCAAGGACGGACGAGCCTGCCTTGTCCGCTTGCCGATATTGGTGCTCTTCACTGGGCTTTCTTGCGCTGACGTTGCCAGTTGCCAACCGCAACTTGTCAAGGACGTGTGTGTTGAGGAGAGCATGGTGGGGATCGCCAATCTCGGCCAGAAAAAAAAGGACGGATAGTGCAAGCTGATGTCTTGTTTCGCGGTTCCTGGACGTCCTTGTCGCATGCCGGTCCGGGCGCAGCAGCTTTCCGTCCATTGCTTAATTAAGGTGCTGTACGCGAGCGCCAGCCGGTTACCAATCCTGGTTACCATGAAGATACCAACGGTCGTCATCGCTTGCATCATTGTCGTGTGCCTTCCAGAGGAATTGTTGTTGTTTTGCGTGTTTGCAAACGGGTGGTTGAATTTGTTTACCCTCCAAGCAAACCTCCCCATTCCCCCTCCTCTCCCCCCCCCTCACCCCTCCCAAGGATGTCGTTGGTAAGTGTTGCGGTGTTGGGTAGGTACCTGATAAAATCGACGGCATGTGACCGGGTCGGCGAAGTTACCGTTGCCCTGCTCGATGGGACACTTGAACTCCTTCTCCTCCTTGTTTTGCTGGGCTGTAAGTAGTGGTAAGAAGATGCGAAGATAGGGTATCAGTAACTGCGAGGGAAGCATCGGCACAACTTGTATGCAAATCGAGCAACCGCGTGCGCCATCATGTAGAATAGGATAGATTTAGATGTTAGCAGAAGATAAACGCTCGTAGCGGAGGTGGGACGGGATTACAACTCTGGCAAGGGGCGTAAGAAATGTTACCCTCTCAATGTCGCTATCCTTACCCTCCTGTATATCTGTGCTTGGTGAGCACATGCGACATCGGTCCAAGGACTTTCAATGCCGTTTTGAGTGACTGTTCAACGTAGCGAGCAAGGCCGAGAATCTACACACGAGATGTTGCTCCAAAATATTGTTCTCCACTGATCCGCTCGATAATCAAACGGAACACTCAGAACGGTAGTAATCAAGATTCTGGACGATATCGTTGATACGGGGCTGCGCTGGCAACTATTTTCCTGGGGAGCAGCAGCAGCAGCTGGTAGCTTCTTCCGAACCGGGTGTCTAGTTATTGCATGCCAAAATTTCGTCGGTAGACACATCTTGAGGGTTAGGTCTAGCGTCGGTGGAGCTAATTAAAAACTTTGGCCTCATCCCCCCACACAATTACCAGGAGAAGATTTTGAGGACGCAAAGGTTCAAGCATCGAGCGAAGAAACAAAAGAAAGCTAAAATTGAACCAGCTGCAGGACCTCGGATCGTTTGTTGAAAGTGTCCCAAACTCTCCCGCAGGTCACCAATTCCATACCACCCCCCCCCCCCCCCCTGACCCACCCTTAAAAATACTCCAACCTATTGTCGGCTGAGAGCGTGCAGTTATGCACTCTCGCTGCAACTTTCACTATGAACTTTTATCGCCCTTATTCCACGCGTTGCGCCTTACCGGTAGGCAATTCCGTTGCACAACGGCCTGATAGTCGTTGCACAATTCGAGCGCGATGGCTCGAAGGGCACGAATGGAGGGCCCGGACAGGAAAAACTAGTCCAAAGCCTGGGAAAAAGCAGGGATTAGATAATAGAGGTGATATAAATAATTTCCCAACCACTGGCTCCTAACCTAACACGGTGGTGCTGCAGTAGCAGTAGGCCCTCGTTTCGATAAACTGACATCCTTCACAGCTCACACTGTATTTGAGGCACCCTGCACATGACTGGTGCAGGGTTTTTTTTTGCGACAATTCTGCCCAAACCAAAGAAAAAAGGTGTCATTCACTTGTGTGTTGTGTGTTGGTGTTGGCGTGTGGCGAAATTTGCTCTCTCTCTCTCTCTCTCTCTCTCTCTCTCTCTCTCTCTCTCTCTCATGTCCTGATCCTAAGTCCATATCACGGCCAAAAATTGTAGAAAGTTGGAGGGAAGCTGTATGTGCACATGTTTCCTTACAGTGTTTTTATTGTTGGTTTTGTTTCCAACCACGTGCTTTATCCACAAAGAAAATGGAAGGTTTTAAAAAAAGGAAAGAGAGAGGAAAAAAAAGAAGACACACACACGCCCGGCCCGGAATAAATTATGCTAATACTACGAGGTGGTTTTTCGTGTGATTGGTGTTGTTTACTATTTATGCAAATGCGTGCGAGCGAAACCCAGAAATCCCTCGATTGCATCGATTTTTCGGATCTCCCCCGCCCGAAAACGCTACAAAACTGCCAGGCGAAAGGGGTCTCCGTCTGTGTAAAAGATGGCTGCTGTGTCTTGTTGGCAAAAAAAACGTGGTGCTAACCCTTGCGCAGGCGATGCGGTCTAGAGGCTTTAAATGGCGTCGGGCGGCTTACGACACCTACGGAGTGATTTCGTAGTGTCCCATCTTAACTAAATCGAGAACCGAACCGTGCACGATGCAAATTAGTGACGAAAATAGGTGTCGGTCGTCGATTTTTCGCTCGTGGCAAATATTTGATGATGATACGGACGTGGTGCGAATTTATTGCGATATCTTTAAGGCTAATGTCATGCTCTGAAATGTCATCATGTAGCGGATCTGCAGAAGTGGCAATCGGCTAGATTGGTATTGGAGAGAGAACAACCATAAGACAACCATCTCAACAGTGTACTTAGAACGATGGGAAACAAATCAAATTCGATTAGGCGATCTGTTGTAGCACACTGAAGTACTGAGCCGAGTGTAGCGGTAAACGCGTGCAGACACTAAAACGCAGTACAGATACAATGTCAATCGTCTGTTAGCACTCTTCACGATATCTTCGGCAAAAGGATAATGAGCTAATAAGGCGAACGAGCTTAAGACGAGTGACGGAGGGGGACGAATTTTGCAAAAACAAAACAAAAACGCCAATGTCTGCCGTTTATGGTCGTACGCTTTTGTTTCTTTGCTGGCGGGACGCGTCGTCACTTTCCCCGCCATCTTGGTTGCTTCCGGCAGTGGAAAGGTTTTCGGTTTCATTAGTGAACGTGATCCAAGAGTTCTATGATGTAATACGGTTATTTTCTTCGAAGATATGGAAAAGGAACGCACCGTAATGAAGGGGTAAGGAAAGCGATGTGGGAGCGGACCATCTCCAGCTCGTTATCATCATACTGCAGCACTACTGAAGGCGCGTACGGTGATTAACCCTTAACGGTACGGCACGCACGATCGGTTGAGAATTTTAATAGGATCGTTCTGTTTTGATACCAGTCCCAGGGTGTAGGTGTGTTGAAACGCTTGAGCACTAAACTTCTGGCTGTTTTGCAACACCGGACGCCAGTATCCATCGTGCAGACTCTTAAGGGTTTTCTTACAGTACTTTGGCAAATTCGCCGCAGATATGGATGTCATTTTTTGCGTTCTTGCTCTGCACCGTTTTTGATTGTTCCTACCATGGGAACACTCGGATCGAGCCCAGACACGCAAAATTGCATCGCATATGCGATGAAGCACATAACCTTGTTTTCTGCCTTCTCCTTTATCTCATTTTTTTCGATTTTCATAATTTGCCTTCGCTTCCTTTTTTTTCTTCCCTTACGGGTAGCAGCAGCACGCGCTGGCAACCCCAAGTATAAAACCTGTTCCACACGGATGAAGCATAAGTACGATTGAAATACAAGCAAAAAGAACAAAAAAAAAAAAGCAACAAACCAGCATCGAGCCGAAAAGGTCACTTTGGCGGGACCTCTCGTTCCGGAGCGCTTTCTCCTGGCCGTTACACACAAAACTGAAGCAGGAATGTTTTGGATTTTTTTTTTTTGCATTGGGGTGGTTGAGCTGCGTCCGTCCGGACAACTTTCCCTTTCGCTCGGTCCAAGGTTTGCTGAAATGGGTGTACATCACACACACACACACACACACACATACACATCTATAGTTTGCCGACTTGGATGGGAGTAATTTTGCGACAGAAGAGTGAGAAACCAGTTAAGTCAAAGTATGATTATCAAGTAGGAGTAGGAATGTTGTGCTCTCGTTTAGAATGTTTGACGCTGTGCTGGTGATATTGGTAAAGCTGAAAAATTGTGGTCAGAAAAGCGTCCAAAATATGCAGCATTCGTGGTTGAGCGAGCTGTTGGAATAATTGGAATAGTTTGTCCTGAGCAAACGAAGCAGCACTGGATTTTTGATTATTTTCGAGGCTTTAATGTAATTTATGTGGCGAGTGATGTGATCCGATGATTGAGATGGAGGTGGCACGGCAAATTCATCAAGTATCAATTGCTATCCGAAACGCTTTCCCGTAGTGAAGACTGAGTATCCATCTGGGGGGGTATCAATATGTTTCGTAAGTCAATAGATGGCCAACAGGACCTCAGCAGTCTCAGCGTAAAAAAAAACCTCAAAAGGGTACAGTCAATTCTTTCCAAACATTCTTGACATATGAGGGTTAATTTAATGATATCTTACACCCGAAAGATATCATACATCGGTGACAAATGAAATCTGATCTTCACTACTTCACTTCACTACCACACCTACCATACGCTTAGTATAACAGTAGACGAGCTATTGCCCTCACGATCGCTGCCCATAAGTCATCCCGTAGCTTACTAATCGCTACGAATGTGACGAAAATGTGAAGCCATCCAGAGACAAACCATCCAAATCTGACATATTGCTCCACACGGCCCATCTACCTCTCTGTGTGTATCGCAACCTTCTCCCGCACCTGTATGCATATGCGCGCGTGCCGGCGTTCCAATAAACCGTAGGGTTGTTTCAACCCACCATTTTTTTGTTGCTGTTTGCTTCCCACTGCTGTAGCTGTTGTTGTCGTTGTGGTCGTGTAATATAGGCAAGCGAAAGTGAAGCTATAAAGGTGAACGAAAAACTGAAAGTGGTTTGCTTCGCATGCACACGCTTCCTTCCTTGCAGCCGATCCTACCCTCGGGTTTCGGGCAGACGACGGACGTTAATAGGTCTTCGTGACATTCCGGAGGTCTGCTTGGGGCCATTTCACTTTCATCGAGCGTACGTTACAAGCATAACGGTGGCTAAAAAGAAAGAAGACGCCAAACCGGCCCCGGATAAAGTGAAAAGGGCTCTTAACAACACAGCTCGCAGCGTCTCTTTTCAATCCACTCAAAATCTCCATGACAGTTCCCATTTCGCGTTGCCTGGGGAACCCGCCAGAGGAGGAACTACCACGGCCTTCTCACATGAGGAGACACATACACACACATACACGAATTGGACACGGTGGACCGTCTTTGCGTTCTCGCTATTTCGCATCCACACCTTCAGGGTGAAGCCTTTTCGCTGTTATCGTTACGGTTTGTTCCTTTCGCTTGTTTTTGACTGCTGGTTGTTGTGTTGTCCTGCCCTTTTTCTTTCGCCCCATCGGCCGCTCACTGGCCGCACCGTAATGAATTGCGAGGGAGGTAGGTCTTGTTTTGCGATGCATTCCGGGTTTTTATGTTATCCTTCTTGTCTTTTTTTTGCAACTAGCAGTACGCGAAACCCGCGTGTCTCGCACGAGGACGCGTAGTTGATGACGTTACAACAAACGGTACCGTTCGCCAGCGCAACAGAGAAGGGCACACGCACGGGTAAGGATTTATGTGATTACAATTTTTATGTCTCCAGGCAGCACACCTTCGCACATATCGCTGGTCCGGATGTTTATCTCACGGTGCGCTGAAATCTTTGTGATAAAAATTTTGTTGTTTCGTTGCTGCAGATGATATGGAAAACGCACATCAATCTCCATGGGAAGTTTTTTTTTTCTGCTCATTGCACGAAGTTGGGAAATAAAATGTGCAGTGAAATGAAGTTATCCGCTACTTGCTATAAAGTGGAACAGTGGAACAAAAACGTGAAATGCAAAACGAAAACAATGAACTTGAGTTTGGTGGAAGGGTGTAGTGCGGTGGAAATATCGCTTGGGCTCTGGCAAAAATTGAATAATCCAAAATCGAATTGCTCGGTAGCAAAAATGGCAGATAGTAACACAAAACTTTCGAATATAACGCGAAGTACTGGCGGGGTGGAGCTGACGTGGAGCGGGGATGAGAGTACACGAGAGGTGGTTTGGTACAAAACTACAGATTTCTTCTACAACTAGCGGTACTTCAGCTTCCAGTAAAGTTGTCCCTCGATGAATCCTGACGAGTGCATGCAGACTTATACAAATACTTCACTGAGAGCACTAGTCTTCACAAGGCAGGAGCAGTGTATAAATCACATTCGGATCGTTCCACCGTAGTGAGGACTCTATTGATCATCGAGATCTTGCTGATGCTGATCTACGTGGTAAGCCATTTGATGGCCGAGAACACCTAGCAGGTCATATGGCGAAGAAGAAGAAGAAGAAGAAAATCATGTCCAAAAATGACGAATTCCTCTAAGCCAACGGAGAGTCCTCATAGGTTAGTCCTGTCACGAGAATGATACTGGATCCAACTACGTGGTATCAGTTACTCTAATAAGCCATCAGATGGCTGACGTGTCTAGCCCAGAAGATGAACAAGAAGAAGAAGACTTTGTCCAAAGTTGACCCTGTCATGTGCATGACACTGGACGACCCAGTTTGAATTTTTTTAAAGGCCATCCACAACGACAAACCAAGCATGGTACGCTAAAATCGTATTCGCTATCAAGGATTTCTCCAAAAATAACTAGCTGTCAATTTTTCGTCACACGCTATTTTTCGACCTCGAACGTGTATAGTCAACCTAGCCGAATTCTCAGATTTTCTCTCTCGCGACGTGCGATGTACTAGCGCCCCTTACATATTTTTCTCCATCGATACAGCAAAAAGAAAACCCGCTTACCAATCGCGTGATGTGTCCTCGTAGAACTTTGGTGCCCAGCAATACTAGCGACACAGTATGGACCATATTTCAAGACTCTCTACGATGTCACCACACCCATGTGTTTTTTGGAAAGGAGTGTGGAGTGTGGTGGAGCAAACAATTTAAAACCACACCATATTGTCGTCGTCGGCAAGCGGTCCATTGCACAATGGAGAGGACAGACAAAATACTACGCTTTTCCACCTGAGGAATACGCTACCGTACGGTGACGGCGTTGCAAACTGGGCAGCACTGTTTATGGGAAAACAAACAAGCCAATAAACATGAAAGATTGTGTCCTTTAATAAAATATATTAATAACTCTACGGCGCCATTTTGTTTTCTTGGTTAGTCGCGGGGGAAACCCCACGCGGGGTAAATTGTTTCCGATCAATGGTCGGACTTTTTCGGACACTCAGTAAGTTGCAACCCGTTTGCAAACTGAGCGCACGAAAAAGGACACCATTCCGTCGGTTGGATTTATCGCCATTTGACGTGACCACGTGGTAGAACGTGCGGTGAGGGAGGGCCTTAAATGGATGCCGTGATTTGTGCGTTTTTGTGTGCGGTTCGCGAACAATTTGCGTGTCCATTTTGTCGTAAGCACCAGCGGCAAACTCGTACGGGCACGGGGCACCTTCGAATGCCCGGTTTTTATAAGCCGACGTTGAGCCTTGGCAACCTTTGCAAAACCTTGTAAAGCCTCTCTGTCGGTGTGTGCGTGCACAAAGGGCACGATGTAGTATTGTTTTCTTGATCTTCGGAACGTGACCTACGGTGGGCCGGTCGGGATGTGAAAAACTCTCTGCTTTCCCGCTTTTCAATCACTGCCCTTGTCGCTCCTTTTTCCGGTATGTCATTTCATAATAAAAACGTGATGAATGTAATGAAATATTAAGTCCCCATCGAGATGTGGCTCCAACTCCAACGCAGGTGAAGGTAGATTTTGGAGCGATTTTCGAATGGATCTGGTTTTACGATCTTGGTTCCGAAGCGAACATTAGGCGAGAGAGTTCTTTTGGAGTTGAGCCTGGCGAGCTTTGGGCGTGAGATTATGTGAGTGAACTGGACAGCTGGAGATGCCTCCCAATAGCCACTATGTTTTGTGACCTTGTTGCATAAGGCGTCGGATATTGGTTTCGTAAGAGTTTATCCTTTTTGTGTGTTTAGACCGGAAAGTTTTCATTGATTATAGATGATGTTCTGGTCAACAAAAGAGTCGATTAATTGTCATGGACATTAATTAAAGTAATAAAGGACAAATTCGGGGGATTACAAGTCAAAGTATTGAAGAACAGAAAGGACTCTGCAGATGTGGATCTTTGCGAAACTTATCATTTCTTGGAGATGTCACAAGACGACCCATCACTGTACATGCTTTTTTACGACGTAGACAGTTATTTATTTATTAGCTCTTTCATCTTAAGAGTCAGGAAATCATTGCATTGGCAGGTGATAAATTTACAATTTCGACCTCTTGCCATTACAGGGCAGGGATGATGAGTAGAGTAATCATTGAAGTCTTTAAGTTTCATAATATATTTAACAGCTGTTGAATGGCTGAAACGCTACAAATTACGACCGAGTAGGTGTAACACTACGCTATGTTTGCACTATGTATTAATCAGAAGTAATGGTATTTGTCTTGACTAACTAAGGATGTCCACTTCCTGCACACAAACTGCCAAAACAAAAAGCTACCGTTGAATGTTCGTCCCAATCGTGCAACCATGACCATGTGTCGTCTACTTCATCTGTTGACATTAGAGCACAAACTGACCTCTGGCAGGTATTTTTGGAAAGTGTGTGTGTGTGTGTGGAGCCGCCTCCCCTATCACAACCGTCTGACTAAAAAACCTCAAGGATTCCTCTTGCGGGACGCATTAATGTCGGCCATTGTTGTGTACCCATTAGACTTGATAAGCGGATGTACGTGTGTATGTGCTTTTTCCTTTCTTTGTTGCTATGCTATTGACTCAGACGTTAGACTTTAAAACGCCCGTTCAAGAAGAAAAAAAAGTCCTCCTACGTTTCCGCCCACTCGAAAGCATCCACCCGCGAGGTTGAGTTTTGTTTGCTCGTTTATTTGCTCGACTCGCTGTTTGACTGCATGTTTGCTGTTGCTGTAAGTCAACAGAACGGCAAAAAGATGAAATAAAATGAAATGGCGAAACAAAAACCGAAAACCCCTAAATCGACCCTGCAGCGAGTCCGGAGTCGTCGAGAGATTGGAAGACACGGTCGTGAAGCGAAGCGGACGGGGCTTAGCACTGTTTGGGTAGAGTTTGTTTTATGTATTCGCACATTCCAGCCCATGCAAAAAGAAAAGGTTACTTTGAAAAGGCCAACCGTAAAGTGGATGGCGTTGCCTTCATCCTTACCGAGCGGAGAAGTCATCCTTCTCGGGGGGGTTTTTTTTTTTTTTTGGTTGAGAGTTCTGAAGATGTGCCTCCTATTTCCGGGGTCTCCCGGAAAGATTTCTACCCTAGGGATGGACACACTATCTCGGCGGTGGGTATCCAACCTGCCGTCCTAACCTTTGCCAAGTATATTGCTGGCTTCAAAAATCCCACGATTATCGGTAAATTATCTCAACCCGTTTTTAAATGACCGTGGCTTAAGGGGCCGTACCACTATCTCGCGCCTGGCGATAGTTCGTCGGTTTCCGCTGCAACGGGTGTGCTGTGCCCCTGCTGAGCTGCTGAATGATGTCGGCCTACCTAATCACACGGGATGCATTATTCAGTGGTTTTATGGGTACGTTTATCTGGTTGCCAGGTCAGAGCGTACGCGCTTGGGGGCTTTTTCGAGCCGAGTGTTGATTTCAGGGATACGATATAGATCCCATACGGTGTGTGTTTGTGTGTCTGTGTGTGTGTGGTGCTTGCAGGTTTGGTGCCGAAATAGTCGAAATGTATGGTTTAAAAAAAGACGTGAACTTCTCATCCGAAGCTGAGTAGTGTGCGTTTATGGGCGATACTTCAGAGGTTTAGTATCTGCGGATTTCGAGCGATCTCTAAGGGAAAAACAAAAACACCACACACTCGTGAGAGCCTGAAGTTTTGAACTTTGAAGGTTCCCGTCGCCCGAGGTATTTAGGAGTAAAATGTATGACTCATGAATAATAGTATACAAATGTATTTGACTGCTGTCAAAATTTGAAAGCTTCTTTATATAGCTTTGCGCTTTGACTAAACTGACACGTTAAAGGGGCTTTCCTGTAATGAGTAGACACATCCGCTATTTTAAGACAAATTTTGACAGATTAAACCGAACATTATTAAATGCTGATTTTGTACAATTTTGCCCACACGCAATCGAATTATGCCGTCCTCAAAATGGCACTGTAGACGGAAGTACACCGAGCCCGAGTGTATCGGTGCTAGAAAAATAACTAACCCGCGAGGATTCGCACACGCCGCATACCATGCATGGCACTCCGCACTGTCCAATATGTCCCTGCGTCCGCTGACAGCAACACCCCGTACCACACTGACTGATGCTTGGGCCGGCTGGCTAGAACCAACATTCCACCACTGCACACACGCACCGCGGTGCCTAATTTGTGTCTAGCGCACGCTTTGATTTGCATTTGACCCATAATCTCGCCGGTAACCGGAAGCGAGAGTTTATCGGGTCCGCAGCTTATCGAGATGAAAATTATCGGGTAAACAAATTATGCGAACGGCTCCCCGGTGTGCGCGTGCAGCGTAATGCGACTTTATTTCGGCGCCGGGCCGCGTGCAAAGTCGTGCCGCGGTTCCGGGATGCTGATTTTGAATTTTGTTGGCAGTACAAACCGAAATCCTGCGTGCGGTACACGCTTGCGGTGTCTGTCTGCCTGCCTGCCTGCCTGCTAAAGCCGCAGAACGTTAACCCTGTGTCCTGCACGAAAATCACGTCGCTCTGTTATTGGTGAACCCTAGCATGCTTAGCTTCGTCGATATTCATAATTGTATTTTAATCAGTGTTGCCAGCAGTTTGTGTAGGTGTATGCATCATCCGCTCGTACGATGATACCGGTGAGCAGTGGTCTGAGCTCCAGAAGACTTAAAGGTAATGTCTTCATCCAACGCTTTCTTCTTTATTGCGTGGAAAATGAACCGGATGTCCAAATCTGGCAACACTGGTGTGCCGGATATAAATATGCACAAAATTGCGAGACCATCCATTGACCTCTCATACCCACCGGAAGTTGTGCGAATTGCGTGTGAAAAACGGTTATCGCGCCTGTATCGAAAAGTGGTACCCGTGAAGATCGTGGATAATGGAAGCTGAAGCGGAAAAATCAAATGCAGCTTTGTTTTGAGGGTGGTAGATTGCAAAAACTACTTTGGCACTTTGGTAGCTTTTTTCGTGCTGAGCAAGAAGAAAAAGTAAAAAAAAACACTTTACGCAACTTCCCATTTGAATGTGTTTGAAAACAAACAAAAAATAGGAGAAAAAGTGAAATCGTGTAAAACGAGAGCTATTATTTTGTGTGCGCGCGTTCATTTTCCAAAATGTGTCCGATATGAATTGTGAAATGTGTGAATTTCCTTCTTTTATGTAAGTGAAATTTTCGGTAAATACCCTTCTGCTCTTAATGAAAAGAGGCGTAACACAGTGGGACCAGACCAACCCAACGGACGAGCGTATGAAATACTGCTTGTCTAAGTATCGCAATTACAATTGGGGCATCTGGATGGAGCCACCTAAAGGATTTTTAATATGGCTGCAGCACAAACAGCCATCAAACCAACATGTCAAATTTGACATTTTTGAATGAAATCTTTTGCAAAGCATTTCTATTTATTAAATATCACAAATAAAATCATTACACAACTAATGTCTAGTAGCTAGCTTTTTTCTATGCAAGTTTAATTAAAAACAAAATGATTTGAGTTTTTACAGTTAATCTGTAAATGCCTATAGCATTTAGAAAGGCTGCTAGGGGTAGATGAAATTTCCATAGAATACTTATAATATGTTAAATTTTGAGTGAAATATGATACCAACCATGGTAAACTACAGTTATAAAAATCTGCAGGACTATGAAAGTTGAAATATTAAAATATTTAAATAATTTAATAAGTTTTTTGAACCATTTGAAACAACGTTTTCGATTGAAATTTAATTTTTTATCGAACTATTCAAAAGTATACAGACAATATGGCGGAGAGCTGTCATATTGAAACAGAAAAATAAATAAATTCAAAAGAATATCAAAAATCCTTTCCAGTGCAGTTTAAAAGCCACGATACACGCAGCGAAAACTTGACCGTAAACTCAATATTTGATAAAAAAATCCGTCAAAAAATTTACGCTTCCTGTACCAGGGGTCTGTGAATCGCAAATGAAAATACCAATTTCAACTCATTTATTGCACCTTTTAAAATGTGCTTCTTCTTCTTATTGGCGTAACGACCTCTAAGGTCATGCCGGCCAACGAAAATGGCTTTCTATAGACTGCCGCGATAACCACGTAGTTGGTTAATCAGTCCTCACTACGGGTGGACGGTCCGGATGGGATTTGAACCCCGGTCCAGCCGTTTGAAGACCGACGCCGCTGTCGCCAACACCACCCCTGTGCTACATATTTCGAATAAAAAAGTGAATGTTTTCTTCGTTCCTCATTAATTTTGTTTTCCTTTTTCATGAAAATCAATCCGATAAAAGTGCGCGCAACAAGTTTGTTGTTCTCGAAGTTACAAACTTTTTGACCAAAAGTTTGTGCCTTCCCTTCCAAATTAAGCCTAAACTCATTGATTTTACGCTTCGTGCACCGTGGCTTTAATGTTCTTAACACCATTTAAATGCAAATAATTTTAAAATGAGTGCCAACCTTTCATAAAATTGTTAAGAAATCTCCCAAAATTATATTTTTTCAAGCTTAATGAGTGTTGAGTATTGAACTATAGATGGTTGATAAGAATAGGAGCGTAGCTATAAGCATATGATTGTATAAAAGTAAGGAATAAAATCAGAGTCAGTGGCAAATCAGAACCGAAACGGTAGAGGGCTACATTTTTCCGGAGCTACTTTCGCTACAGTGAGTGACATCTATTATGATTATGAATGGAAATAATATTCGGGGTCCTTTTTTCATAACTATTTGGCTTTCAAACAATCTACTTTATTTAAAAAATCTGTGCAAAAAGAAATTAGAAAACGACTCCATGTCTGCCCTTTACTTTGAAAATTTTTGCTTGTCTTTACAAATGCGAGATTTGAAACCGTACCTGCGCTGGAGTGGAACTCAAATGACGTTACCTTACCTATTACGCCAGGAAGCGTACTGATAATGGATAATTAGGAAGTGCTACATGTTCTACCGATGGTTTGTGTTTTGCATGCTTATGGCTTCTAAGTAAATAGACTGTTCGTTCAATTTGAAAGCTATCATCATTTCTACGTTATGTATCGGGCAAAAATGTAAATGACAAATAAGTTTTCTTTTGCGTAACAAAGCAATCAAGGGTAAAACAGTCGGTGGATGTATGTAATAAATTGAACGTTAGCGAAATGAAGCGAAACTATAACCATTTTAAGCAGTTTGACAACCGGATGCATACATCTGGTGGCGCCACGAAAGTGTAAATGCACCGCTGAAATAAAACAACGGACCAACAAAACCGATACTCAAAACAAAACCAAACGCGCAAAATGCCAATGTGGTGGGGTAAATGAAGTGAAAACATCCGAAGACGGAATAAAGCAACCATCGTGAGGGAAAGAAAACGAAAACCCCCATTACAGCAAACCGGAAAACACAAAAAAAAATAATGGTTAAAAATCGAAAGCTCAAACCCACTCGCACGGATTGGAAAATTGGTTCCCGTTATCGGTGAACGAGTTCACCGCCAAACCGGCCAACCCTGATCGGTGGATATGTGAGTAGAGAAAAAAAGGCCAAACAAACAAAACAAACAATAACGGCGAAAACAATAACATTAGCAGCATCACGAAACTCGCGACGTAAGAAACCTACCCTTCCACCCACCGTCCACTTCCTTTCACCCCTTTCCAATGTCCCTACCTGGAGGGCGGTTTTATGCAGTTGCGTTTTTCGTACGTGCGCCCGATGCTTTTTACGGATGAAGTAATGTAAACCGGCTTGTGCGGCCATTCCGCGACACTCGGCTGACGTTTCACTTCCCTTTTCCGTCTACCCCTTTCTGCACTTATCCCAACGAACCGAATCAGTGCTAATGGCTGCGATTGTCCGGTGCCGCCGAGCGGCGCGATGTGATGCAAACCAAAAAAAAAAAAAAAAAAAGGCGCTTGGTAGTTCGGTTTCCCTTCCCACTGCTATTCGTGCGCGACATTTTGCCGTGCGGCAGCGTACGGGTTACGTCGAGCACGGCCGCTGACCACCACCAATGGTTGCGCACGCGGCAGATAGAAGATAAAGAAAGGTGGTTTCGAACGGTGGCACCAGAGAGATCAGAGGAGTGTGTGTGTGTTTCGGGCGAGAAATTATGGTCGAGAAAGCTTGGACGCGTTGTGGCACCGCTCCGTGTAAAGCTCAATGGAAAGTCACGGGAAGGAAAGAAGAATACGCAAGTAAAGTGGGCGAGCAATAATGATTCACACTCCCAGGGCATGCAAACATAATTGCAAACAATAATGGCGAACATACGGTGTACACGCGAAACCCAAATTGTGTTGAGCTTCCCCAACGCGCCCGTCTTATGGCGCGGCGCGCCACGAAAGTTTCCAATAAATCGATCCGAACCGTCGGTAGGCTGAACCAGCTTTGCCAACACCGAATGACAATGGAGGAATCCGGAATGAAACAATCCGGATTGCGAGTTGTTGCAAGCGTGTTTCCTGTATCTGCCAGGCTACCTGACGCTTCGCTCAAGCGGAACTACACCATATGCACACCGACATACACACACACACGCTTTTTCTGGTGTGTGTGTGTGTGTGTGCACATGTTTTTTTGTCTTCTTCTTTGTCTTATTTGGATGGAGAAACAATGGCGCCACCTTTAGCGGGGGAGCGTTGAACGTTTAAGCGATTAACAACCAGTCGTCTGACTTAACAGACGGAAGTTACGCCATTTTTTATGTGTGTGTTGTAGTTTCCTCTTCTCGGGAAATGTATTCAACAGATGCGATTGGGAAATATGCTGCCAGGGTAGCATCAACAGTGGAGCAACTCTTGTGATGTCTAGGAAGGATGAGTGATAAGTGCCCAGTTTGGAGATCTTTGTAAAAATTATCAATTTCGGAACGGAACTCTCTCTCTCTCTCGCAGGACGCCCTCTTAGGAAGGATCTAACCTGACACACCGTAGTCGGCACCGAGCGTGCCGTTGCTAACACATCACCTTTTCCCAGGAATGCCACCGTTGAAGGCCATCTCGGGCTCGCGTTTGAGTTTGAAAGTGAATGTCAAACGTGAAATTGATACAGAAGGAGAAGAAGTATGCTCTCTCCCCTCCCTGCCGGGGGGTGCGAAACAATGATTTATACGCGGACAATATGCCTTGCCCGTTGGCGACGCGGTTTAGCTGAAACAGGTTCAGTGCGTTCGTTGCCCAGGTATCGGGTACCGGGTACCGTAGTACGCAAACTTTCCTACCATTTCGATTCTCAAACGAATGTTGAAATTCAACTATCGTTTTGTTGTTTTTTCGAATAAACGTTCTCGTAGCCAAGCCACTGTTGAGCGGCATTGGATCGATGATCTGATGGGTTAGTAGGAAGTTAGCTGGAAAATAAATTTGAATGTGAGGAATGTCTCATTTTGCAAAAGATTTACCGTTCACTAGACACAAGGCGGCTCCAAAAAAAGCCACGGCGAGGGCACGCATGATGTCCCCGGGCGTCGTTACCGATGAAGGAGACGGGTCTCTGGGTAAGAATTTTCGGGTTGACTGGACACACGCGACGCAACCGTCAGACTATGCGTACTACTTCCGGCTACGGTGCTCAAGCCACTCACACAAACACATAGACACCATACACCAACACTAAAACTCTACGCTCACGGCTTTCTCTTGAAACGGCTTAACTACTTCCGAGATCTTCCGAGAAATTGGCGCGTTCACAGCACGACTCGAAACCATCGAACGGTCTCACAGAAAGAAGAAAAAAACACGAGCCCCCTCTAGCACAAGGCCTCTCAACTACCGTGTGCAGTGCACCACCGGGAACAGTAACTTTGGTCAAAGGTGCGTACTGGTGCGAGACTAGTACACCGGGTAACGTTTCCAAATAAAAGAAGTAGAATATTTGATCGCAGCGTGCCTAATACTGCTCGGTTTCGCCCACCGGAATTGGCAGTTTTTGATTGTAGATCGTGCGCTGGGGTAGCTGCAACCTGTATCTGCTGTCCACTACTAATCGCTGACTGGCTGGTGCTGCCAGTCTCGTTTGCGTTCGGATCTAAACTGGCACCTGGGGTCACCATGGTGAAGCAAGCATCCCCCATCGGCATCGGGTCTTGCATTCGCCGCCTGCGTTCAATCGTACACACACGCACGTAGCGACACGCAGCGAATATATGCGGCATTGTGCAGAAGGGTGGGAGAGCAAGAAACAGACAAAGTGGAAAGGCGAGAAAGAAAGAGAGAGAAAGAAATAGAGAGAGAGAGAGAGAGAGAGAGAGAGAGAGAGAGAGAGAGAGAGAGAGAGAGAGGTTCATGCATGTTCATAGGAGTGGTACAGTGGTTCATACAATAGAAAGGCGTCTGGCTGGCTGCGTGTCTGACTTGAACGGTGGAGAACGCTTCAGAACCTCTAGGGTGGCAATGTCTGCCGGCCAGAACCTCATTGCTAAGCCAACCGGTTATCATCATCAGACCGTTGCTTTCTGCTCTATTTTCTGCTACTTCCTTGCTACGAAGCCCTGTCGATTCATCATATTCTCAGCCTAGGGTTAGAAGGCTTTGCCAATATCTTCTCCAAGTCATCAACTATTTCTCTCGATCGTCTTGAAACCTAAGATCTCTTGCTAACCAGAAGCTAGTAACCTCCACCACAAGTCACTCAAGAGTGGTGACCGGAGCGGGTGTTGTAAAGAGTCCGGTACAGATGATCAAGGAACAGCGCTCACGTACATGTACTGCGGCGCTCCACTCTTTCCCGTTCACCTCTTTATTTCTTTTCTTCGTGTGTGCTTCATTTCCTTGTACAATCTCCCACCCTAGTGTTGGGCTACGGACATCTTACAATACACGTCCAAAGACTTCGAAATGTCTTTTGGGGTGCAGTTTTTTTTTTTGGTTTTTTTCTCGTTGCTGCTTGTTGTTTGTGGCCTGCCTGGTGGAGTAATTGGCGCTAATAGTGGACTGTACGGCCTGTCTGCTCGTCCGTGATGGGCTGGTGCAATTTTGAGCGAATAAGTAATTGTTCACCTTAACACGATGGTAGATGATCTGTGGAATTGATAAAGAGCCTTGTGGTGAATTACCGATGGACACATTTGAAGGTTCAATAGCAGCTATATTATAGTTGCTGCTTAACAACTCAAGCCACTGGCGGGCCAGCTAGTAGAGGCGACAGCGGCGCCGATCTTCTCACGACAGGACTGGAGTTAAAATCCCACTCGGAGTGGGGATTGACTCTCCATCTTGCATGGTATCAGGAACTCTAGTAAGCCAAAGAAGGAATACTTATCTAGAATAACACTGGGTCCTGAAAGCGTAGAGCAGTTACAATCCACAGCTTTCATGCCTCTTTATCCGAGATCCGACTGACGTTTGGTTCATGATAGTTGTTGCTGTTGCAGTAGTTGGGTGGGACCAATCACGCGAAGGAATGGCCGAATCCGAACACAGTTCCTTATGCAGCGCCAGATCTACTTTGCAACTGGGTTTAACCTCTTTTCCTGGACTTGCCTGGAGAAGTACTTAACCGAGGGACCGAAGTTCAGTTAGCATCGATTTCCTCTAATTCTTCCGACGGAGTAGGAAGGCACTGCTGAAGTGCGGGACCTATATCCGGCGGGAAGGCAATGGGAAGAAAACTTACCCTTACCTGACAATTCCTCCCAAAGTCCTAAATGTTCTTCGTTGAATTTCAGAAGTAAGTCCGCTTTATCGCGACAGTTCCATCACCCGACAAACTGCATCAGAGAGCCACATCCACATCATGGTTTTGAATTAGTATTAACAACTTTTTGTATACCGTAGAGAGGCGAATGTAGTCTGAGAGACTCAAAACCTCTGTAAATAAATGAAAAAAATTGCACGATGAAATGCTGTTTTCATCTACGGTAAGCGCAAATATATTGTGACTACAGTACAGTGAAAAAAAAAGTACATTTTGACACAACGCTTGAGTTTGCGCTGCACTTTTGCGCTCCTTGTAGTCTGAGCATTAGATTTAGATCATTTAACGAAAAAAAAAACTGATGGACTGGAAGTCCTGGTTTTGCATAGTTTGCAGATATAAATTTCATATATTAAGCATATTTATTCAACTCCTACTGAGGATTTGGCAATTAAGTTTACCCTCTTACCATTATTCTTATTTGCTTTTCGAATGTCTGCACAGGTTCAATCTAAAGCTACGCACGTTTCTCATTTTAGAACCCCTTCGCATCGGCATGCAGTGCCACTTCCTTGTGCAACGTGGTGGGACTGTATCCAAGCAATATTAATGTTGCCACAATCGAATGTTTGTGAAAGGAGTGCTTGAACAAGAAAGCCATACCATTTAACATCTCCCAATGTATCCAATCCTTTTCAAAATCGCGATTACCACACTGTGTGTGTGTGCTTGTGTGTGTGTGTGCTCTACAGGGAGAATCCACAAACATGTCGCTCGGTATCGTTCTGTTTCCGTTTTTTTTTTTCGGGTATCAACAATCCATCGGGCGTAGAAGGATGTTGCACACCCTCGCACCAACTCGATTTCCTTTGCTCACCGTTGGTTCCATTTCCATTTATTGAATGTACAATCGCTGCGGTGGATACGTGACGCTTTTTTGGCTAAAGGACATAAATACAAAAAAAAAAAACACGTGGGAAGAATGTAACGAAGCTTTCAAGGGTACGCTGTACGGTGAAGGCTTACTCCGTAAAGCCGAGCAACTCGACGTCCAATTCGAGATGTATCCATCACCAAAATCTAGTGTGCTCGCAATCGTTTCGATATGAAATGCGCAGTATTTGTTTAGTACGACCATAACCTCATATATACGTAGCAGGTGTCCCACACCGCTCATACACCTGTTTACCCTTGCCTTCTTTCATCTTTTGCCCAGGCTGGTTTTTGATCCGCTATCTCGGCAGTGCTGAAATCGATGGATAGCAGCAGCAGCAGCAGCAGCAGCAGCAGTACATCATAGCGAAGAAATTGGATAGGTCAGGGCACGTAATATGCGACACAGGAGTACAGGAAGTACAGCAGAGCAGGGTGCAGATTGAAGTATAACAAAAATATAGCGTGCCGTAAGGATACAAATGAAATTTTGGGGGAAGTTTTTTTTTCGGTCTGGCACAACCAGTGTACAACACCGGTACGCTCGGGTAAAAGTTGTTATTCAAAAGCGTTGTAAGGTGCCTCCTGATGACTAGTATGGATGGGACAGATGGAAGGACGATGCGCGCCGTAGCAGTGTATGCCCAGTCTCCGAAATTCGAATTTACTCAGCAAACTCCGTCAACAAATGTTTCCAGCAAACGGCAGGTTCTATAAAACGGCTCAGAAAGTTCGACAGCAATCCGCAAAAGCGAAGGTATTACGTACCCCTGCTGGACGTACGTACGTTTCGCCGGTTACTCAAACAGCAGGTAGATCGTTCTCTAGTTGTCAAAAAGAATATACACCTGCATATGTGTGTACGACACACATATGTGTGTCACGAAGGGTTGGGCATCATTTTGACCAGTTGACTTTCGCAGTTGACCTGCCATCCTTGTATCGCCAGTCGCTGGATTTCGGTTTTGAGAGGAACTGGGGGAAATTCGTTGCCACCCAACAATCTGTCGACAGTTTGTGTTGGAACCCCGTACATGTTCGGGCAATTGACGAATTTTACGAAGCCTCTCCCCTGCCTGTCTTCCTTCGAATACCTCACTCCAGCAAACTCTCTGCCCAATTCGTACGTAAGTTCATTTCGAAAAGCTCCGAAACTTTCGGACCGTATGTACCTAGCTTCCCTCCCCTTGTGGTACCAATTGTGGTGGCTAATTGCGCACGATGAAGATGATGCATCTCGTGTGGCAGCATTGGATGCGAAGTGCGGTAGCCCACTTCTATCTGTGCTGAGCGTCTCGAAGAGCGTCTGTGTTTGTCTTGTTGCCGAAATCCAGCAAATCGAAAGCAGCCGGCTCAAGATGGCGGCAGTTTGGAGCGTTCACGCTGAGACGGCTGCCGGCCCTGCGTCGAAGTCGCAGGAAGTCGATGAACGTTGCCGATAGTTAAGGTGCAAACGGTGCACTGCAAACGGGCCCAAAATCCGGGTGTTCCCGGGTGGTTTTGGGGTTTTATTGTAGCAAGAAGCGTAGAAATAATAAAAAAAAATTGAAACTTCAACTTCAACGCACTCAGTTTTGTACCGGTAGCTAGCAGCGGCAGAGAGGGGTGGTAATAATGGATACAGGGAATGGGAAATAATGTAGAACTACATGCAGTAGCAGCCGGTCCAGGCAGGCAAGACCACCGGTTGGAGGAGAAATTGCAGGATTAGGGCTTCCGAAAATGCTTCCAGCAACTTATGGGTCATAATTGCCGTCTCTTGCCACCAGTTGTGCTTCCTGTATCGCGTACCGCCGGTTCTTTGCACATTCTTCTTCAGCTTTTTTGTTGTGGTTGTTGTTGTTTAAAGCTAGATTATTATTTTAACTCCGTTAAAGAACTAATGCCACCGGTATGACACATGACTGTGTGTGGTGGCGTTCCATTTCGATGTGTGCTGTATCACTGCTCGGCAATAGGGTTGTGTGAATTCAACAGTGTTTGCTCGGTACAGTCATATACGCTCATGCTAGGCGCTCTTCGATCTGTCTGCAGACTGTACGTTAACGTGACAGGCGGAAAGAGAACGAACCGACCGAAACATTAGGACTATTAGGCGAAAGGAATTGGCGACTTTGACAGCACCGTGCGCTGCAAAACTGCATCGCACCGTGCATCATCTCAGCCGGTGGTTGTGGTTTTGTTGAAGATTTTGCCAAGAATTTTGGCCACACTTGCCACCCCAAACCAGTGACGAGTCGTATAAATCTATGTTCCGTAACCTCAAACGCATGAATAGAGCCCGGAGCAACGCGCAAACGCTTCACTTGAAACTGGGCGCCTGAGTGTATGCAATCGCATGCAGCCTGGGATGCAATACGCAGCGAAACCTTTATCCCTAGCCGATTCCTCCGTTCCAATACATTAAGCTGCCGTGGATTTACGCGAGGTCTGCTCTTATATTCTTGCAGCTGGGTCCCGCCTTGATGTAGTGAATGTATGAAAAAAAGAAGAAGAAATAATCTCAAATTCTGAATTTCTTTTCCTATAGACCTTCCATACTTCTTCCACACTACGGTGATGTACTCGAATATTTTGCGCAAACCCACCCCCCACCCCCCCCCCCCCCCCCACCCCACAAACGGAAATTAGCTTAGCAAGTCGGTTTCAAAATATTGCTAGCGGGAGGTACCAAGTCATGTAGGAAAATGAAAGTAAAAAAAAAAAGTACGGAAGAAATTACCTACTTGCGAAGAAGGACATAATCGTGAGCGGAATAGACGATGGAAAAAAACAGCACACGAGAAAAAAAAACCCCTGTATAAATATGGTCTCCAAAGTTCCTTGGTACACTAATCCGAATCGCTTTACACTTCCAGCACGTGAAGCATAGCTGGTAGGAAAAAGAAAAGTTCCGTTTTTTCTTACTTTCAGCTCCCTACAAACAATAGACCAAGCGCCCCCGGGGTCACTTGATGTCTTGCGCCGCACAGAAGGCGGGACAGGTTGCAGGGTGGAAGAGCAGCGAGATTAGAAGTTTTTCTTACAGTACGGTGCGGAAACATTTTGACACAAAAAAAAAAAAATGGCGAAACAAGAGCAAAAAAAAAAAGATCCGTTCAATGCAAGAAGCCGTCCAAGGATCTGGAACGAAAGCCGCGTCCGAGCTTGAACGCTGAAACGGACCGACTTCGCCGCCGGTCGATAGAGTCCCGCGCTTGTTCTACGAGTCTCCTGTCACCTCGCCCAAACCCACTTTACGCCCTGTGTTGTGTTTTTCCTTGCTTCCGTCTATAAAGCTATTAGCTTGCTCTCGACGGAACGGAGATCCTTATCGAGGCCGGGTCGCTGGTTTTCTATTTTCGTGAAAGCTTTCCAGTGCTGCCTTATGTAAGATCCTGTGGGTGGGTCGAATGAGAGGTGTCACCGCACGAACCTACCGTGTGCTGGCTGCAAACGGCGCAGGCTGGGACGCTGGATGTTGGTGTCACATCCATATCACACTAGTGACCATCTTGAACGGCATTGACTCTTCCATAATTTTTTTTGGGGAAGGTATTAAAAATGGGCAATTTGGGAAGTTGTCGTGGTGCGGTGGTGCGGAGGATATTTGCAAAAGGGAAGCAAATATGGCTGTTTGCGGAGGTGAGCCGCAAGCAAAGAGAGAAGAACTTTTTTTTTTGTTATTCTTTTGACCGGCCAAAGTTCGGCTGGTTCGCTAACCTTGAAGTAGACAGCATCGCTGCTGCGACTACCTGTAAGTTCCTAAGTAAACCAAGTTGTTTCGTAATAGTTTCCGTAATTCACTCCGGCACTTGCCGCCGAGAAAGAAATTAGGTTTGAATTGAGGTTAATTTGCTTTGATTTGAACTCGCACAAAAATACTCCATTCGCAGTGTTCGGTCAACGTGGACGTGCGAAGGTTTGTGTTTGTTTGAAAATTCGCCAAGAGCGTGCCACCGTTCCGCCGTGCATCTCCTTTCATATCTTACCTCACTTCTCTGTGCTCGGTTGAAAAGTTACCCACGGCACTTCTTGGACGCACTACGATGAGGGCGACATGTTAGCATTGGGAACGTAGCTCGATCGATTCATTTTGGCAGGACAAAAAATCATCTCAAAGCAGACCGATAGGGTATCACGATTTGCGGGTTGGTTTGATATCGGGACGTGGGTAGGGGAGGGATGAGGATGGACGAGAGAGCTTCCCTACCGTTCTTGGACGTGGAATAGCATAAAATGCGTAGCGTAAAGGCGTAGCATATGAGCGGAATACCTAATCGTGGCCATTTTAAAACAAGTCGAAACAATGCACAATGGGTGCAGTGTAATGAGCTAGTGGGGCATAATAAGATTCCTTGTTTTCAATTTATTTTTTTTACAGTCAACCACAATTTAAATGAATCGAACGGTTTAGCACACCATTTACTACAGCTCACCTATCCAATCGGTTGATGCCTTACGTTAGTCTTCTCGATTAGAAGCATCACAGATAGGGATTCTAGCTGTCATCCAAGTGAGAAGATAGAGATGGTATGTGTGAAGGTGCGTACAAATATCTTTTTTTAAATTTCGTTCACAAGAACAAGATTTTACATTTTAGCTCTATATAAATGCAAGTTTGATCTATCTTTTAAACTTTGAGGACTTCAGACCTACTAGTACCTCTGGATATTAGTATTCTCCAGCTGAGCCCTTATTAGTCTTCATTCGAATTCAAAGTTCATGTATCGCGCGCGTGTTTCGGTGACTCCTACCCAAGGTAAGACCTTAAACCGCCAACATGTCTGTGAGGGGTAATCCTTCTCAATATCCAGAGTCGCTTGACCGACTTGCTCCGCATCGAGAGTATCGAGAGTCCCCCTATCAAAGGTAACGCCTCGATATCTCCAAATTACCAGTAAGGAAGATTCTCATCTACCTAAAATCTTTAGACATTCCAAGTAAAGAAAACTATTGATTCGCTCAGCTAGCAAATATGTTGTTCCGTTCTTCTTTATATCACTCTTTCAATGAAACGGAATTACGGACGATGTTTCCACTTTCGTACGTCTTGGAAGGCCTTCCCTAGCATCAGAGAATCCGGACAAGCCCATCTCTCCGACACAGTAGCTAGAAGAGGCCCTTGTGAACTATCTATCCGCATTTATCTGACAAGTAGTCTTGGTCATCTTTGTCTTCTTGGATAGTCAGTCAACCTCGGCTCTGCCATGTGTGCCACATGGCAGAAAGGGAGTTCAAATCCCAACCAGACCGTGCCTCCTTAGTCAGGACTGGCTATCCAATCTACATGGTATCAGCGAGTCTCGTAAGCCATGTCGATGGCCACCGTGACCTAATGTGGTCGTAAAATCAAGAAGAAGAAGAAGAAGTATTTTCCTAAACCCTTCCCGACTGAGTAGCTAAACGAATTCACAAACCCCAAACAGTATCAACGATAATTTATTTATTTTACCGACTGTCCTATGCTTGCTCTAATGTGCAGGACAATGTGTGTGTGTTTTTTCGTCCTCTCCCTCTCAGCTGTTCTGCACCATTTCTACTTCATTGCAATCGTTTCGGTATTGGGTTTGTTTGGCTTGTTTAGTGTTGGTTGTGGTTTTCGGTGTAGCTTGTGTTTAGCCACTTTTGTTTTGCTAACTTTTCACATCCCTTTCATCCATACATCTACAACCTATCTGGCTTGCTCGGGCAGTTGGAGAAAAAGGAGAGTAACGTGTTTGATGGTGTTTTGGGTGAAGGAGCACTTTGGCACGCTCCAACGAACACAGTAGTAACCGTAAGAAGTGGTGCGAGATAAACGGTAAGCGAGGCAAATGAGTCAACACCTCGACAGGGCCGTTTACTGCTCAACGATGCGAGCCGATGACTCGGGAGGTACTTAGGATTACAAGTGCACCAGCTAAATGGTGTCGAAACCGTCGTATAATTAAACCCTGCTTCAGAACAGCAACAACAAACAAACGAAAAAAGCACCCTGAAGGTGAGTGTAATAATCCGTTACAAGCTTGGAAAAACGTGCCCGTGTTAGTAAGCAGGTGAAAGAAGGCGAAGCAAGAAGTTGAGCTTAAAAATGACAGCTCTCCGGCGTGGACAGCGGAGAGCATTGCTTTTGACAGCAGCGTCTGAATTAATGCAGCATTCGTACCGCTCGTTTAAAGCCCGTACACCAACGATGATGGCACGAGCTGCCCGGGAGCTAAGATTAACGGATCAATTGTTTTGCTAGTTGTTTGCAGATCATAGTGCCTTGTGGTCACCGTTTGTGGCCTCGGACGCGAAACGTCTTGGATCAGCAGATAGAACCATTAAGCGTTGGACCTGCGGACACCAAACAAGCTAACCGATGTACCACCGCGCTCCGTGCTGGGTTTTGGGTGGTTTTTGGGTAGGCGAGTCCATTAGCACATTCCGAAGATATACACGGCGTGGACATGCCCGACTTCCGGCAAACAGGAGCGGTCTCCCTCGGGGCGTTTCACGTTCCACCGTAATGGTGTTGCGAAATGCTTCGGGAGTTCGCTGGCGGAATGTTCAGCCATTTAGTGTACCCGGGGGGTGGGGTACCGGATCCGGGGACGCTGCGGAGCGGCGTTGAAGTTTAATCGACCGAACCGCGCGTGACATTCTTCGCGCCCCAGCCCATCGCTGGACGGACGGACGGCGAGCGGTGAACCGAGTGATAAATAATCCCCCTTAATGGACATTCATACGCGTCCTTGCGGGCAATAATGCGTGCGGCAACTCGGCAGACAGACAGACAAAATGCACACTCACGCACCGTGTCCAGCTCAACGGTCCGGAATGTTGGACCTGTAGTGGACCTCTTTTCGTTCGGGTCGTGAGGCATCGTGATAATACAATTTCCGTCATGTCCCGGCAACTGGTACCTGTCCGGGCGAGTTATCCTGATCGATAAGCTCTATCAAAATGGTTGTCCGCATCCTGCAGTGCACGAACTGAGGTGGGGGATGACGAAGACGACCGATGATGATGATTGTTTCGCGCCCGGTCTTGGTCCTTTCCATGGACGTGGATAGTGGTGGATACGTCGACGACCCGTATCCTGACGCGCAGGTGAATGATAAATGATATAATTAATTGGTTTATTATCGTCAATTGTGGATGAATTTTTTAGTGTCGAGCTGAACGAGCCCCATAATGACATGCCCTTAACCGGGTACCGGGTTGGTCATACCCGAGCCTGCCACTCATCTCCAATAATGTCTAACCCGCGGTGGGAATGGCACTTCTCGGAGAAAGTTATTCGAGGAGAAAGTGGAAGTGTGGATAATATCGATGGTTGTAAATTGATTAGAGTCCTGGCGTTGCGCAAGGACGGAACTGGACGGGGAGCAGTAGTGGAAAGAACGTAATGTCATGTAGAGAACGTTCATTGTTTGGATGTTGGGCGATTTATAGGCCGGACACGGTAATCGACTGTGGTAATCGATGGTAGGACGGTGGGTTGAAATGAATGCCTTTGAAGGGAAGGGGTGGCAGGAAAGTCCACGGCGTGCATCGTACGGATAATATTCTCGATTCTTCCTATCGCTCTTGTTTTTCTTGCTCTTGCCCAGCGCAGCGTTCACATACGTCCCAAAGTCATTGTGGCAAATGAGTCTGATAATCCTCGCTAATCGGGCGTAATTAATTAAAGAGACACTTGCCGGATGCAAAGCTTACCCCACTCGGTGCTGCCCGGATCTTCACCGTTTTCTTCCCATGTTCTAAGCTTTTTAGTGTATCGGAAGTCCTTCTTCCACGAAATGAAGTTTCCCGATGTGTGTGTGTGTTTTAAGTATGATATCGTAAATCGCATTTGCGAAACGATTTGATTGAACATCACCATCCCGAATAAGCAATCGGGAGATTAGCAAACAACAGTACGAGCAGCTGATGCTCGACAAAACTCGATGTCTTAATGTCGCGAGAAGGGAACACGCACAAACCAATACGGCAAAGTATATCCGATACCGGCAGTAAAAGATGTATGATGTATGTAGGTGTGTTTCTTTTGCTTTGTTGGGTTTATTTGGATGCCCGCCAGTAAATCCCGCATCTTCATCCGATCCCGACCAGCGGCTGGTGTCAACGGTGAAATTGATCGCAATCTCGAGTGTGAATGGGCAAAGTGTGCGATAAAATGACAGATTTAGGCACATTAGAGGCTCCTAGGTAGGATGCGGGTTGTGCTGACTTTTGTTTCTTTTTTTTTTCTCTAATCAACATCCGCTGCCTGCTCTTTCCTGCCAACCGTGCCTATAGTGTGTTGTTAATCGCAACACAATCCGCTATATAAACGCGTTTACGCCAAACGCAAACGATACGTTACGCTTTCTTGATGATGCTATGCCAGTTGCATACCTTTGGGCGCTGTTATTACATACGGGCTTATTCGGGACGGCGCTACAAAGCGCGACAAAATGCTGCTTTATCGAAACGTTGTGACTATCCCACTGGAACGCGAGCGAGTGGAAAGAGAGCAAGTGAGCAGATTCATACAGAAAACGGGAAAAAGAATGTTCGAGCGTAGTGAATATTGGGGGTGCGGTGGATGTGCGTTTAATGCGATAATGCATTATGCGTTTTTTTTGTGTGTGCTGCTGATGGTGCCTTTGCTGCCGCTTCCTAACGACTTCGATGACAGCAAAAGTGTTTGAAGTGACAAGGGGGAGCGTGAGAGAGGGAGCTACAGAATACGAGCGGTGGAATAAGGAGGAAAAGCGCTGGGAAAAACTAATATCTTGCACTAGGGTGCTAAAGAATGAAAGAAGAAAAGGCGGAAAAAAGGAATACAAGGTAAACACGTGTTTCCCGATGTTTTCGTTTGTACTTTTGTTCCACTTTTCCACAAGTATTCGTTCCTTTTTTTTCTCGGCATATTTTTTTTTGGCCCTATTTTTCTCTCGAGTCTTGAAATGTTTGGTTTAGTTTGGTGCGGGTCGTTCGTTTCGGATCCTGACGCTGGGAATGGCTGTATGTTTCACTTATGTAGTTCCGGAATCCTGGTTTGATACGTTTGGTTCTGTTCGCCCCGTTGACGTAACGATCGAGTAGGTGAGAATAAATGCAAACCAGCAGCAGGAACCGTGGCGGGTAAGTTGTTTATACAAGCCTTCCCGGTAGAGTGCGTGTGTGCGTGTGGATATCAGGACTTTTTCTTTATACAATTTTCACTACATGATGCATCTTGATGACTATGCATCACTCAACGCTGTAGCACTGCTGTAAAGCATAATTTTTAATAGCACACAGAGTATGAACTGATCTGTTTATTCTTTTCCGAAAACAAAACTGCATCCAGCTAACCCTGCGTTCCAATGTTGTTCCTGTTTGTTCCGAGCGCAAAAACGGGAAACGCTTGCTTTTTTTTTTTGTACGATCACTTTCCGTGAGGATGAGCACGAGCCTGGCGTGAGCCAGCGGTGAGCAAAACGCTCTCTACAGCAACAGTAAAACATGCCTCGAGACACGATACCGTACTCACAGCAGGGAGTAAAATCAAAACATGCCACACGATTTCCCATTTCCCCGATCCCGTGCCTTGGTTCTACTGTATTCCCGTTAAAATATGGTACCTGCTCTATCGCACCTCGCAGCCGAAACCCTAATCGCCGAATCCATCGAGCTAGCGAAACCGATCGGGTGGAGCAAGACTTTCCGAATAGTTCCCGGTCGTTTGACGTTCGCGTAACGTTCGGTAACGCTTCGGAACCGAATATCGGTAACCACCTATTATCGTCTTCTCACCAGTATGTTTTCGGTGGAGTGAAATGTTTCTCACTTCTCACGCACCCGTCTCACCATCGGGCTGCTGCACATTGCGCTGTACCATAGATCTGTAGCAAGACGGGAAAAGTTTAGAAACAAGAATCACTCAGCACAACACTCGGTTGCGAATACGGATTGCATAAACGCAACTGCAATATCCAACTGTGCACGCGTACACGCATATTGGGGTAGGGATGCACTTTTTGTAGAAGCTCGGTTCGGTTCGGAGGAGAAGAATGGAAAAAAGGACTCGTAAATATGATGGCCAGTGGATAGACCGAAGGGAAGATTATTTAACTTTTTTTTATTTTAATTACGAACGTGGCTATGCATAATCGAGCAACGAAAACAACGCGAATGCTTTACGGTATCAGATCATTTGAAAAGAGCTCTGTTCTTTAGTCGAGGTGTGTGCGGTTTCGAATATATTTAAAGCAATATGAAAATCATTACTATAAGACTTCTTCCTTATAGCAATAAATTGCTACACCACAATCAAAAGCCCTAACCACTCGCTCTAGGATTTTGACTTTTGTAGTCATATGCTTTTTATACTATAAGACTAACTAAGTATAAGACTTACGGTACCCAACTGAAGCAATGTTTAAAGATATCTTTTTAGACTACGAGAACGGGACGCGTTAGTGAGGAACCAGCCAAAGCAAAATATGTCAATATAGGCGTGGAGCGACATGTAATCAGGATCGTCGGATGAAGTCGTGCGGACCAACTCAAAGACAGTCAAATGTTGTCGAGAATTCTTAAGAATTCCATCTGGTAAAGTTTGCTTTTGGAGTTCATAGAAAATTTGGAAATAATCTACCGTACAGGACAGTACAAACGACTGAGTCGAGGGGATTTGTCAGCACTATTAACCCTTCTTCTTCTTATTCTTCTTCTTGACTTAACGTTCTTCTAAGGTCGCGCAGGCTATCGTATTTCTTACTAGACTCTTCCCGATACCACGTAGTTGGATAGTCGGTCCTCACTACGGAGGGACGAGTCCGGATGGGATTTTTCGTACAAGAAAAATGAAGAAACAGATGTTTTCGTACAAGCTACAGGTGCACAGTTCAACAGTTCACAGTTGTGTATATCAATTGGAAAACTGTTTTTTTTATTTCATGAAAGATGGCTTAGGCAAAACTTTCCATACATATAAAATGCCCTTGCGCCCTTGTAAATGCCTTTAACTAACAGGTAGACCAACCAATGTCCCTAGGAATCAGCCGACTGCTAATGTACTCATAAACAAGTTTAAAAAATATGTTTTATTCAGATTCAATCTAGATTTTATCTGAAGCAAATACATTAAGCTGGTTCCAGCAAACCGACTAGATGCTATCTTTATCCTTTTAAAGTGTTGAATTTTTTAAACTCATTAGAAAAACTCACCTCCATACCGGAGGCTGTTCGGAAGTGGGAGGATTTTTGCTCACTCTCATGAAAGCGTGCTATCCCTGTACCGCTTCTAGTCGGATGGTTTGGCTCACTTGGCTGTATGCGAGTAGAGCTCACCCTGAGAACATGCTCTGCCCCAACGATGCTCCCACGCAGCATGCAACGCATTCCACAGCTCACGCGATGAGAAACCCGAATGGTCGTCGGGTACGTACACTGCTCGGAACGTGCGGGACACGCGTTTCGGTGCTCGCGATACACAGCTGCAGCAATCGAGCTGGTAACGAAGACCGGTCTTGCGTTAGTTTTCCGTAAGCTTCCGTCCGGTGCGGTTCGAGACGGTTGTTTGTACTTGGTCCGGCCGTTGGTTGTACACACGCGCTCGAAGTATCGTAGTGACGGGTAGATATCGCCGACCGTCTAGGGAAGCTGCGCGTGTTCTGCCGCTTGTCGGCTAGAAAACAGAAGTGAAAAAAAACGTAACGTTTCGGGAAAAGCCGCTACGCTAGTGACAGATATTGGCAAATGTGTGTAGCTGCCGGGGGAGCGAATGGGATGCTAAGCGGAACATTAAGGGCATTGAGAGGAAACATAACATTACTCGACCCAACACGCACGTACCCAACAGCATTGGTGAAGGGTTTTTTTTTGTCAACGGATGGTGTACGGAATGGGTGTGATGTTCTATGGTAGAACAAATGAAGCTTTGTTTTTCCGTCAGGATCCTTACATTCGATTGTGACAGCGAGTGTAAGGAGGAGTGTCTATTCCGAATGTCATCACACACCACACGCATCAGTAGCTCAGCAGAGAGTTAGGCTCTGGCTAGTGTAGCACGGGAACCGCCTAAGGACCTGAGAGAGTCAATCACGCTGACCACCATCCGGTTTCAATTCACAATCTAATTACCGGCCACTACTAGCTCCCCGAAGACACGTAGTAGTGAGCAGAGGCCCGACCTGTAGCATCATCTCCAAAAAAACCGATTCCGACAGTCTAAGGACATTATTATCCTTATTGTGTTATCCCGTCGGGGCGGGTTGGGCTTTTCGGGCGTAATAAAAAGGATCTCTGCTGTTGCTTCCACCCATCTAACACTATTGTCTGGACCGTTGTACGGCATAAGTGTGCCTTTCGGCAAGTTTTGGTTCATTTTTTTTATCGGGAAAAGGACATTCAGTCAATGAAGGTTTCCATGTTTTGCAAGATAAGGGTACAACAAAGGTCCGGTGGAAGGCTCGCTGTTTGCAGGATGGTACCAAAGTGCGGTGTAGGGCTAGCTTACGAGACAATATTTGCTATGGCCGTTATCCTGCTCCCAAAGTCGGTATATTTTTAGAATAGAATTTTACCGACCCAGCAGTATGCAGTCGCTTGGCCAGGATGGGGGCCAGGTATCTATTACACAGTACAGCAAAATGTGCTCCAGTGTTTCGGGGCAATACATGACACACCGGTCAATTGATGTTGGATTGCACAAAATTGGAACTGTGCCTTTGGAGATTAAAACAGCGAAGGCAGAAGTAGTTGCAAAAAAATATAAAAATGCAGTCAGCAAAACGATAGCCTGCAGCTTCAGTAGACTAGGTTTCTGATGTTCGCTCTCTGGATGTGTGTGTGTGTTTTAGCTTTATTCGCTTTCGCCGTATTTCCCAATGTTCTGTAAAAAGGCTTTTCCGCGGATGCAGGGAGGACAAATGGTAAAGCAAAACGCTACCGACCCATTGGAGCAGTTCGCGCGTAGGAAGAATAGTCATCGAAAACGATCCAAGTTTTTGTTTTCTTTTTCGTTGTTCTGCTCATTTGGTGCTCCAGCAACTTTACGGCTTCTACAGGATAAGCCACAGCAAGGTGTTTGTGCGTGTGTGCATGTGCGATGGATAGTGGATGGTGGTTTCCAAGATCAGCTTTCTTTTCGCTACCGCTTTTTGCCAAGTCTGCTTTTTAAAATCCTTATCGCTTTCCTTCGCCCACCCTAACCGGGTCCGATGTACCAACTGTTTGTGGATGGTCGAGAGGTTTTAGCAAACCATCCACCGTAAAAGGAGTGGATCGATTCGTAACGTTGTCGGGACACACCCGCACCGAACCGTGGCCAAAGTGACAGTGAAACGAATTCGATTACCGGTCGGCTGCCACTTCACTGCCGGCCGCCTTACTTGCTGCCTGGGGGAACGTTGCCCATAGATCCTTGTGCGAAGTGGATCCCGCTCCTTCGATCCGAATTTTTCGCCCAATTTTCGATAGTTTTTGCTGTTACGCTTCGGGGTCGAAATTTTTTGTTTGATACTTTTTGTTTTCAAGTTACTGAAGCTGTTGTTTTACAGAAAAATTCTAGAAGATGGTACTCCAAGCCCGTTTGATGTGGAGTGAGGCCCAATATCTCTCGAGTATCTTGTCAAGTGGTGACCACTTCGATCTGAGGGCGGTTCGATGTTGACCACCGTACAGGAGGTGTCTTGTTAGCCGGCAAGATTGCATAACAAGGACCAAGCGACTTTCGGGGAAATTTGGTAGAATCGTTGCGCCCTCGTGGTATTAGTAAACAGTTGTACAGTGTAGTATAGTTTTAGGCCCTTGCTCCAACATCCCGAGATGTCCTGTGTACGTAGTGTGGCGTTGCACAAAACCGCAGCCTTTCGCCTCAAGCCTCTATCAATCAACCAAGAACCTAGCGTTCCGTAGCATCCTGCTCGTTTCGCTCTTCTATCAACCGTCGACGGTAGCTCATGCTTCCCTCCATGGCTGGTCCGGGTCTTGATGATAGCCTTCTCTTTCGAAGTTTCCTGCAGTGCTTGGCCAGTGCGCGAAGTATTACGTGCCTAAGGATTGTTTACCCGTGTGTACCACCTCTTGCAGCAGCACCGAGAACTGACCGGTGTGCGTGAAGAAGATCTGTACACCGAGTGGTGGATGCGGGCTGCTGCACTGCCACTGTAAAAGTGCGCCTACCGTACTTGTGTTGTGTGGATGTGTGTAAGTGCGTGTGCGTGGTTGTCCTTGCACGCTTTTGTGTGCGTGTTTGGAAGAATTAAAAGTATCCAACAGTACCATATAATGCCAAAGTGTCAGTAAGTCGAGAGAAGTCGTAGTGATTCGAGTGCAATACAACCGGCAAAGCGGTGAGTGTGTGTGTGTGTAAGCGTGGAAGAGATTCATCCTCTCGATTATCGTCCATTTTTGTTTTCTAATCACAAACGATAACACCGAGAATAACGACTCGGACAGTTTCGTGTGTCGTCCGTTTTCGTGGTACCGTTTCCTGCATCAGACATCTCGACATCATCAGGGTAAGTGGACTCAGTTAGATCTGTCAAATGTATTGCACGCGCCACGCGCTTCAGTTTATCTGCAACAAGATCATCCAACCATCATAAAGCCGTAACGTAATGAAGAAGAGGGCGTTTTTCTTGCTTCTCGGTAAATCGATGATCTGCTAATTAACCTTCACATGGCGATGGTATTCAATCCGCCCCCGGGGGTCACTTGATGCATCAGACATACAGGCTTGATACAGCGGTGTCCACCGATTTGACAGGCCGTTACCGTGTCGGCTGGGTTGTGCACAGGCAGGATGACAGCTAGCAGTGATATCTTCCAACAAATCTGTCTAGAAATGACGGGTTCGTGACCCGCTCGCACCAATCCGTTTATCCGTATTGAGCGATAATGTTCCCCAAGTTCGCCCAAGGTTACTCAACATTTCCTGTAAACCATTTAACACACAATCGCAGGTCACATTACGAAACCTGAACATCTGATTCCGGATTGCATACCTGTGCTGCTCCAGGTTAGCTCCAGGGCACAAGCACACATATATAGACGAATTGATTAGTGTATTAAACCGTCTCCCGTACATATGTACCAGATCAATCACGCGTTCAATGTGACCTTTTTGTACTCGATTTTATCGCTTGCCTGAGCAATCATTCCGGCATTGTGCCAGACACTGGCTACAATTTCGCAGCTGAATGCGTAGAATCCGATTAGGATCTAAGGATTAGCCGGTGAGTTTCTATAGTTTCCGATTCTTTATTTATTTGATTAGTGACACATTTAAGGGGCAGCCATTCGCCTAGTTGCCTAGTCAATAGATCCAGCGTTTTAGGTCTCTGTTTAGTTGACCGCCCTCGAAAAAGTTGTTGCATAAAACAAAAAAAAAAAAACACCCCTACTGACGCTGTCTGCTTCCGTTTACACATGGTCTCTGGTACCTTCGCACGAAAAACCCTTGAAAGCACAGCGTTCCGGGACCAATTTGCTGTGAGATTAATTTTTTATTCGAGTTTTTTGGTGTTTTTTTTTTCCCGTTGCTGTTGTTGGCTGCCTTCTCCCCTCCGGTGCTTAGCAGTCATTTCCGGTTTCCTGCCATCCGTGGTTCATCCTCCGCGGGACCATATGGACACCAGTTGGGCCGAAGGTTTCATGTTTCGGTGGCAACATTTGCGTTCGCTCGCGCCAACGCCATACGGTTTTAATTGCCCTTCTGGAGTCGTATTTCTGCTAGGATACGCGTCGGAGTTAGTTTTTTTGTGGCTGTTTTGGAATTAGGGGTAACTGTCATTTCTTGCTTTCTCCTCATCTTCGTCTGGTTCTCACACGCAGCAAAACGCGCTAAACGTTTGGTCCACGAAAAAAAAGGCTCTAGAGGATCCGGTACGGATTCATCGTTGATTCTTTCTCCGGGCTTTTCGTTCCAGTGTGTATGATTTAGTCCCTTCAGTTGATATGTAAGGCTGTGCAGCAAAGCCGGGAAGACAGAATGAGAGTAAAACGCTGGTAGTTAATTTTCTCGCTTGTCTGTTGGTCTGTTTTAGTTTCCTTTTTCTTTATCTCTCTCTCTCTCTCTCTCTTTCTCAATCTTGGTCCATCATATCTCGAGACGTACTGAACTAAAACTGAACATATTTGGAGTTAAATGAACCCGCAGGGAAGAGCTCTATAAACATTAGTGATGAACGGTAAAGCATGGCAATATGTAGGAAACACACACAAAAAAACAACAAACAGCAGTTAAAGAAACAACTTTGCACCGCTGCGAAGGAGACAAGGGCCAAACAACACCCGTGCTGCTAGTGACGATCATCAAACCTGGATGCACATACTGCTCCGATTGGGATCGTGCTGCATAGCCGGTACTAACCGACGGGATGTGCCACGAGAGTAAATAAATAAATCGGTGTAAAGCAGAGGGTCTTCTGATGGAACTGGTGAAAACTCAGGCACGAGTTTCAGTCTCCGCAGTCGGTGACTAATCCCAGCAAGGGCGGATAATCGTCTCTGATGCCGATGAAGATATCCAACTCACTTTGAGGGGCCAACATTTTGGGGAAGATGCATTAAACGGTTGTAAAGGATTATTGGAAAGTTATTTTCTGGGTTGTTTTTTAGTTGTGGCTGGGGTGTTGGAGAAGTTTAGGAAGAGTTTTTGAAGGCGTACGATTTGTTTTGGGGTTTTGGAGCTGCGTTAGCAAAATACGTTTTTATCAAATAATGGTTAATTCAACACCGTAGATTTAATACTTGAGTAGAGTCTAGATAGTGTTAGACACACCCTCGTGCAGAGAGCAGCTTGCAGGAGTTCAACATTTAGGTCAGTTTTCATAAGCAAATTGACATTGTGGTGGCTCCTTCCAATTGTTTCGTGAGAATCGTCTCTGTCGAGACTGGGAAATTTTCATCAGAATAGGGCATTTCTTGTGCGGCTCAATAAAGCTGGAGTTTGCATGACTTGTCCCAAGGGGTTCAGAAAGGCTATTGTTGGTTCATTTGGTATAGCAAGAGTTACATAAAAAATCTTGATTGAGCTATAGAAGGTGAATTCCGATGTTTCAACTTTGACAAGTCTGGGAGGGCCTTCTCTAATACCAGATTGCAGAGAATCCAGGTAAACCTATCGCTCCGACATAGTTGGTAGGTGAGGTCCTTGCGAACAATCTCTCCGGATTCTTCTGACCAGTAATCTGGACCACCAGCGGCCATGTGGTGTAGGGGACATCGGCGCCGGTATTCAAACGGCGGGACCTGTGTTCAAATCCCATCCGGACCGTCGTCTCCCCGTAGTAAGGCCGGAACTAACCAACTACGTGATATCAGCAAGTCTAGCAAGTCATTCGATGGCCGGCGTGACCTTAGAAGGTTGTTAAGCCAAGAAGAAGAACTTCTGCTTGTTGGAAAGCCCTACCAGACCCTAGGTCATCAAATTATTGTAGTTGGATAGTAAGTCCTCACTGCAAGGGAGCGATCCGGATGCGATTTAAACCTCGGTCCTGCCATGTGAAGTCCGGCGCGGTGTCTACCACTGGGACCGTCAAGTAAGCTAGTCGCACAATTGAAAGAAGTTTCTCAAGGACTTTAATCGTTGAAAAGATTACAATTTTTTACGACTGTAAAAATACTCGTTTTATTGAAGTCTTTAAAAGCTTAATTTGACCTAAATTTCTTGGTATTCAATGAAGACAGTGACTGAAGCAAATAAATGCTCAGTAAAGCAAAAGGAAACTATTTGAACAATGAAAAAAAAAAAATTTTACAAAAAATTGGAACAATTCTGGATCGACACAATGACGTACAAAGAAGAGATAGAAGAGCTATTGAGTTAATATTGCCAGTCATTTCAGCTTTTTTTCTGGCTTGAAGACTTGAACACCGGAAATACGCGGTACAAAGAGTCGCCAAAAAAAATCTTCTCCAAAGGAAAAAGGAAAAATGTCACCATTCTGCGTGTCGTATCTTGACAGTAATAATACAACGTGATGAATCGACGACTTCACCTGCTTCGATCCGTTTTCCCATTGAACTGTTGATCCAATACTGTAGCGTATACTCTGCCACACACACACTAGATAACAAAAGCCTGGGGCAATGGGTTAAGCAGTCATGTAGGATTTCCCACCGTTTTCGTTCAAAGATGTCTCTCTCTCTCTCGTCTAGTCTAGTTTTGCTTATGTTTGCTTTCGACAGATGAAAGAAAATTCCACCAGTTTTTTTTCCCGCATCTTGGGTGATCCTGGGATGATCAGGGCAAGAAGCAGCGCGTTGGTAACCGAATGACAGTGTTCCACCGAAGAAGAAGTTTTGTGAAACCGGGACCGACACGACACAAAGTTCTTCTTCTCACAATGCACATCAGCTGCGCCCTCCGGGTTCTTTGTTGTCGTTTTCAACTTTTTCCCCTCGATTTTATGACGGCACTTTCCGGACGGTCGGGCCGGTTTGCTTTCTTCGTTCGCTCCGTTGGTGGGGTTGCAGGGTTGCGGCCCGCAGGCAGACGGACGAGACGACATCATTAAGGGGTCACGGTGCCGTTTTTCGGCGAATGCATTTGCGCGTCCCGGTGCACATGTGGTCGGTGTGTTCCGCTCCAGTACGGTTTTGATGGTCCGGGTGCGAAGGATGGCGGGGAAAAGGAGGGGGGGGGGCCTTAAGATCGATCTTGACAGACTTGTCAGCGTGCGCGTTTTCACGGAGACGGTGCGAGGCTAATTGCGGTGCAAGTGGATTTATTTTTGTCAATCAGCTCGCCCAGTACCCGTTGGCCCTGAGTGCCTGCACTTCGTTTCGATGCAATCGACATAAAACGTCTATTTCGTGTGTTTTCGGTTGTTGTTTTTTCTCTCCTTCTCGGATGTTGCGGCGAATGGCAGTGAAAGCATCCGTAGCAGTGGCAGCAAAACAGAACGGTGGCTTTGTCTGTTCTTGTGAACAAATGTTTCGCTTCGTTTCACGTGTTCACCCCGGATGGAAGGTGTCTTTTATTCGCTAAGGAAACTGGTGGAAATTATGTCAAGTCATCATTGTGCGGATGTTAACTTATTTGTCCTTGCTAAAAACTAGAGCATTGCAGTGGAAGAATGTTTGGTGAAAGGTTTAAGAAATATTTGCAAAAAAAGGAAATATTCGCGGGAAGTCCTGTACTTGTCATTTGATGTCAGGGAAAGCCAGTGCTAGATTCTAATGAACGATTTCTCACTGCAAACTGGGCAAACATCTCAGATATTATAATAATCGGGATGTTTGTTACACTTGCATCTTCAAAAATCTTTGAATCTACGAAGAACAAGGCGAATAGAGGGCGGCCTGATGGTAGGGAGACAATGGAGCCGGTTTTTACACGGCAGGACCGGAGCTCAAATTCTATCCGGATCGTTCTCCAGTAGTGAGGACTGACTATCCAACTAAGTCTAAGTCTAGTAAGCCATCCGATGGCCAGCATGACCTTAGAAGGCCGTTAAGTCAAGGAGAAGAATAAGCAGGAGCAGACAAAGTGTCAAATAACACTTGGTTTATCCAGTTGATAACCACCCTAAGCACAACTCATGTCCGATTTGGTCTAACTTCAGAGTTATCTCCAAACACTTCCTTTAATTCGAAGACTAGAAGTGTTTTGTAGGTTGTCGTTGACGGGCTGGTAGGACCATTTGGAATTCTAAGGAAATTGCATGTTATTATTGTTAGTTTGAAGAATTTTTTTGAAAGTATTTTTAGAGTCTAGCTCTGCGAAGGACTTGAGACTAATATCACATTAATAAGTAACACACTTAAACAAAATTTTCACTTAAAATCACATACAAAATCTAAATCCTTGAAGAATAAAATAAATTTTTTGAAAGTATTTTTAGAGTCCAGCTCTGCGAAGGACTTGAGACTAATATCACATTAATAAGTAACACACTTAAACAAAATTTTCACTTAAAATCACATACAAAATCTAAATCCTTGAAGAATAAAGACTGCGTCTTTGAGTGACAGCTGGATGTTTATTCGTTCGAGATTCCTTTCGACTATAAACACTGGTGGACTCTGACGACTATAAAGACCAATGCCGAGTAACAAAAAAGACAAAATGCAACGGATCGTGAGATGTTTAGGAAGTCATCTTTGCAGCACTCCGATCGATCTGCAATTATTTGCTTTCCGAGAGCTCACCCCACGTATTTAATCCAGTAAACGATTTTCTCTTCGATCTATCACACCTCCGTCGACAAAGGCACGTGTGCTAGTTTTCCCCCTCGGGGTGTCTCAGTGAGTTGAGCTAAATAGAATTAAATCGATCGAATATCGAGTTAATTCCATCCACCTAGACGCACCATCCGAAGGCATTAGTTCGTCGCGTTTTTTTTTTTAAATTTTTTACTTTCCCGAACACACCAGCGATTCATCCATTAGTGCTGGCTGGTGCTGGTGACTGACTTTGGCTGCCGCCCGAAACGAGCAAATGGCCCTGCCGAAGTGCAGCAGCGTAGGCATTTGTTTTTATTGACAACCATTCCGCTACGCCCTGCGGGGACTGTTGTTTGGTCGGGTGCCGAGCCTTGTAGCGAAATTCGGTGTTTCGGGACTGTGGTTTGTGTTTTTTGTTTGCTCGGTGTTCGGCCATATTTTGAAGGCCGCTTTGTGATAAGTTTTCTGTTCGTCGTTAAAAGAGAATTAAGAGAGGCGTTATGGGTTGGTCTTTTTTTTTTAGAGACCGGCGAATCCTATCATAGCGCGCGGTTGGTCGGCAGGGATGAGATGAGCGATACTTTAAGTTTATGTGGCAATTTCTAGGCCATCACACTTTTTGAGGAGACATTATTGGTGTGACTTTACAGTAAAGGTTCACAAGTTTGACACGCTGCTCGGAGTTTGAGGTGAGGTGTGTATAATAATGAGCTAGAGGTTCAAGAGCACATTCTGAGGTATTATTTTGTCTTACGATTGTTCAGATGAAGAGTAGATAGGCAATGCTGATGACAAAGACAATAAGACAGCTTATCATAGTTGGAAGCAGCGGGATGTTGACAAAACAAGTCGATACATCCTGGACCTACCTTGTTCCAACCAAATACCAAATGTGTTTCAGGATTTTTGAGATTTTAAAGTAACTGAACACGAATTCTAGCTATGTCTTAACTTAAAGATTTCCATTCCACGACTAATCAATAGGTTTATCTAAAGGTTCCAATTCCTGACGCCATTTATGTCCCAAAAACAGCTGAACCAATATCAGTAAAAAACGCTTACGTCAATTTTGACCTCACTGTCATCAGTTCGGAAGTTTAGATTTTCGTACGAGATATCTTCACAATAATATTTCTTTCTATTGCTCCCTTTCGTTCCCACTCATCTGTGACATCTACCACCTTAACGCACTTTTCCAGCAAGATTTCTTCAATGTCGTAGAAAAACGAACGAAGGCTTAAGATGTTTTTGCATTTTAGGTTCGCTTCACCACACACACTCGCACACATACACCCCTACTAACGTATGTAAAACATCGCCCATTAAACATCTCCCTTCCCTCTAGTCCCTCTTCCGCACCGCTCTTTCCCGGCCCGACCGCTTACCCTCGTACACAGATCGTAGTGGTGCTGCGACGTATTGATGCGTGACTTTTCGTGTTTTCAATCGTTTTTGCTGTTGTGTTTTGTGTGTATGTGTGTGTGTGTGTGTGGGTGCACATTCTGTTCTGTTTCGCTGCTTGAAGTTGTAGCGCGAATAGTGTTTAGTTTCGTTGTTTTATAGCAACAAGTACGTGCATATGCCGCGCATTATTGGCGATGTTGTTTTACATTAATTTTGCATAAACATGCGCTTACTCTCTCGTTGGAAGACGTTTTTACTTTCACTCCAAGACTGGTGGGAGAAGAATCCTTTGTTGTAGTTTATAGTGTTTTTTTTTGTTGTTGGAGAAAATGAAGATTCTTTGAGGGGGAACAAAACATGTGTTTTTTTGTTGCGTGGCTACAAACTAAACGGTCAGCTGTGCCAGTGAAAGTCGTGTTGAAGAATTACCACGTTTGCAATACATGAATGATTCAGCTCTTAACTGTCTAGGTTAAGAAAACAAGCGTCCAAATGATTAAAACAATGCTCTGCTGGAGATACGAAACAGTTAGAGTAGTGTCGTCTTTTCAAGATCTCAAGACCTGCATCAAGATGTCATATTGTGGATCCTCTCTTTTGCGACACAATTATCCTGGATTCTTCACATCTTTATAGACTTTCTACTGGCGCTTGCTGTTTTATATTTGCTTCTTGTATGTGCACACACACATAAAAGTGTAAAGCAATTTCGTAATTATTACCTCTATAATCTTGCATACTCAAAATGCCCGCCTATATCTCACCATTTTTAACACATTTTGTGCTTAAAAGTTTAAAAAGCTGTCTCCATATTTATTTTACGACAGAAAATGTTATCCTTTTCGTAATTCTACGTGTGTGTTGTTTGAAATCTTGCTGCCGGGTATAAATCTTAGCATCCACCAGGCTCATAAATGGCGGAACATATATACCTTGACCAGACCTTGAACAGTAGTACAGCCAACACCTGGCTAGTCTCCGACCAGGAAGCACACCCTCCAGTTCTGTTTAAAGACATCCTTAAAGTGGAACCATTTTCCAACAGCCCAACATATGCGGCCTTACCAGTCCAGTACGCGTTCGGCTGAAGTGACGTGTAATGCCGTGCTCGTTCGCACGAATGATGCATTAAAAATTAACGATTATTTCAGAAAGTGCGTCTGCTGGTGCAGAATATGGTAAGACGTTTTTGAGTTGAAGAATTTAAGGAGAAAAAGAGAGAGAGAGAAAGAGAATGAAGTAAGACTGTTTTCTGCATGGAAAATGTAAAATTGTAATAAAAGAAAGGCTGTGTCACTAGCTCAAACGATGAGCTCGCGCGAAACCCATCCTCATGTGGACCCTGCGTTTATATAGTATTCTGTGACAGAAGAAGTAGTAAAAGAAACCAACGAAAAAGTAAAAGATGAGCACACAAAACCAGGTTCGGCGAAAGTAGAAAACAATTGGTATCCTTTTTTTTTGTCACAAAATGGCCTAACTTCCGATGACGCAGGTAACACACATACACACACAACACTTATCAAAGGCCGAACGAGGACCAAAAAAACCGTAATGATGGCTGATGGTGATGGTCACGATTCCCTCGCGAGGAGTTTGGATGGGGTGGAGTGGTAGTACGCGCCCGACAAAAGTAGGTGTCAGAAGGTGTGTGTGTGTGTGACCCACCCAAACGCCGTCCGAGAAAAGCACAATCGAAATGATCGACAAGGGAATTTGATATAGCTCGCTTTGTTATGGGGTTTTGTTCACTGGTTCGTTTGCACGTTTATTACATGTTTATTTGTGTTGGCAAAATAGGTTTTTAATGTTGGTGTTTTATTCATTCGATTGTGATTGAGTTTATTTGTTTTCGAAGGACTTCTTTGAGATGCGAATACGTTGTTGCGAGAGACTCTCGGTGGCATGTTTAGGAGGTGTTTATTACTGGAGGTTCATCAGTTTATGGATATAGAAGAACATACTGACATAGGACCTTATCCAGATGCGCTCGAAAAAACAACGGATTATAATGGTTGAGTTGTCGCAATGGAGCACATCCTGGATATCATTGGATATTTCAAGAAGGCATACTAGGACTCTAATGGATCTTCCGACCAGTAATAGGCACTGGTCTTAACGCTTACTTATCTAAATGCTTAGCTCTTATTGAGCCTTACTTCTAAACTTCTTCTTCGAAATTATCAGGACCGTCCTCTGGTCCCATCAGAGAAACATTTAAAAACTTGGATCTTATGTTGGTTGTACAGTATGTATCTTGTCTAATTAGCCTTGTCTAGTTCCTGAATATCTAGCTGAGGTTTGAACTACCTTCAACTAAACTGTCAGATTTCCGAACAAGATACAGTATTCAGTCGAGAGACCTCAGTCCAAAGTTACTTAGTGAATCTAGCACTAAACAGTCTGCATATCAAAGCCGCCGGTGATTGCAGATGAGGAAGCTAGGAAGCAGGAAGGTGTACTTTGATGAGATATTCAACAGATTTTTCATATCTCTCGTCTAGCTTTCCTGGAACTCGTACACGCTATAGCTAGGTGCAAAAAATACAATCAAGAGTTTATTTTAACGCGCTATAATCATCACTCCCAGGGCGTTAGCTTGTGGTTGGCTCTAGTCCTATTTAAAACGCCCCACTATATCATACCTATCGCTCATATATTCATCAGCTTACCCTCCCACAGCCAGAATTGACATCCCGATCGATGACATTTCGTGACCCGAATGGATAGATGGACATTTATCCAGTAGAATAGCACTTGCACCACATCGTTTTTTTTTTTTTTGGTTGTTGAAATACCCCAATTCTAATAGACGCCGAGGCCCTTTCTCCCGAGTCCATAAGTCAGTTCAGCGCGAGTTCGTTTTATTGCGCTTCAGATTACGTGCACGCCGAACGAGAGACGCCGGTGCAGGGGACAAAAGGGACGCCCGTTATCCAAAATTTATGTGTTTCCCGCTCGTTTTTCCGAAACGTTTACAACGCTCGCCGACCGGTTCGGACGTGCCGCCAAAAAAAGCCGTCAAAGGGAGTGGATTTTGCATGACGCCCTTCGATGCGTGTGTGTGTGTGATGATGGTTTGACTTTTGTTTGTATGTTTTCGTTGTTGTAAGTGGGCTTTCGGTGAGCAATCGGTATGGGATCGAGTGGTGATGTGGGATGTTTTCCGGAGTTTGAGGTGGCTATTTTGATAGCTTCCGCAACGGCTCCGATGTTTACACAAACCTCACATCGGTGCGGTGTCGTCTTTATTGCGGGGTCCCGTTTTGCGTACTAAACGGAGTCATTTTTTAGCAATTTGTCTTCCATTTAAGAGCCGTGCCTCTTGCGATGTAGATAATAATGCTATTTTAGGGTATTTGTGAAGCATGTTGTATCAATATTTCTTCATACTCTTGTAGAAGTCAGAGGTGTTTGTGTTTGAACATCGGACAGTTGGTGACATGAAGTTGGCAGTTTGTGGCGAATGAAATACGTTCAACTTCAAATGGCAAGCATCCACCGAACATGGTAAAACCTTTCATCGAAGGCTACAGCAACAGCTCACATATGGTTTCCACCGCACTATTTAACCATACATTTTGACAGGCTCCCTCCAATAATCGGTAAAGCACGCATTCGAGGGAGGATGCAACAACTTCCTACAGCTATTGAAGACCATCCAATTGCAACTGTTTCCTGGTAGGTGCGAGTGCAATAAAAATAACTTTAAATTCTTCGAAGCTGTTATGAGTGAACTTCAAATGAACCATCCCTCGGTACTTTAGGCAAGTGTTTTCACACTATCGAACGATCTGCGTCAGATGCGATACATGTACTATTGACACATTTACCACTTGCAGCTGCATCTTTAGCCGTACACTGGTGGGAATCCGTGACAGATCGTGGCAATTGAAATACACTTTTTGACTGTAGAGCTAACTTGGTACATTCAATTAATAATATCAATACTATTGCCTGTCACCAGAAGGTCCGGGGTACACATCTGCAGGCGATTACTTTTCTGCATCTTTCAATGAAGATGTCTTGCAGTTTCGTGACATCATTCGCACAATGTTAATGTCGGTAAGGGTTAGAACATCTTGGTCGATCGCATTAGAGGTACACTTGGTAAACACCGTCATCGTGTTGTGGTTTTGAGAACGAGACATGTACACGGTTTGTTGCCTTGAATTTCCTGATTCACTGATCAGCAGCATACATCTAAGGATAAGTTGTAACCTAAGAAAATGGGATCCAATTTTTTGAAGAGTCTATATTTTCGAATTATATTTTCGATATTTCCGAGATATCTTAGGGTCCTGTAGAAGAATGAAAAATTAACTAGAGTACGAGAAATCTCACATCGAGCCTCACATATATTTGTTGAACCTTTTGGTTCCTTTTAAAACTGTGCAGAAATGCCCAATTTGTTATATGAAAGGCATTAAAACAGCAAGATTATTGCACCAAAAGTGGTTCGTATTTTATTTTCAAAATTTTTTTTGAAGAACACTTTTGGGGGGAAATTCCTTAATTTTGGGGATACAAATCAAGAAATAACCGAAATCGATATTTTATTTTTATTTGGTTGGTTTACCATTTTTGAGAATTGTTTCACAAAATCCGTTTTGGACATTGAGTCAATGAGATATTCCAACATTTCCGATGGAATGTTTCGCCTCTTCGTCCCTCATGCATGTTTGAAACTTATGAACTGTCACAAAATGATGTCCTACACTGAAAGCTCGTCTCGTCAGGATTCCCCCGAGTTTTTCGATAGGATTCAGGTTCGGACTACAACCCAGCCAGTTCATAGTCTGGATGCTTCTATCGAATATTTCTGTTTACAAAGGTGTATAGCAATGTCATCTTGTTGAAAGATGTAGTTGTTGTCCATAATTTCCTCAGTAAAGGTCATCAAAACGCTGTCCAGGAACTACATATAGCTCTCTAAATTCATCCTGGTACAAAATGTCTCGATGGGAGTTTCATCTTTTCACGAAAAAGCAGCACACACCATTAGACTGCCTTCTTCGAAATTTCTGGTCAACTTTACCTAGGAAATCTTCCGGAGATCATGTCAATAATATGCACAGCAGTCATGATCATCGAGATTGATATGTTTTTCCTTCTGAAAATGCATTTTATTGCATTCCGCCATCCAATACATCCATCACCTTAATGAGCTTATGCTTTGTGACTTCTTCTGGCTAACAAAATGTCCAGAACCTCGTCAAATTTGACAAGCCCGTCTCTCGGATATAGGCAGGTTAAGTTCCTGCTTTATTCCCGAAATATTGAACTTTTTATTCTGACTAAGCTGTATGATACGGTAGCGTTCTCGATTGGATATTTTGAAATTACCCTTGTTTTCAGTTGCTGTTTCGTACTACTATTTCTCTACTACTGAGTCTCTTGGGTATTTCTCGAATGCTTAAGCCGATATCCTTCTACTCGAGGATCAATCTCAGCTCTGTTTCGTCCAAAAGTTTTCCTTTCGGCATCGTCCTTCAGACGCTTTATTCAGACGCTTTGACCACTGTTCGTTGTCGTAGACGAAGAAGCGCTGTGGAACCCTCAAATTATTCCTGTCAAAATAGCATCGTCAATCCGATGGAAAAGTAAATCCGATCCGAAGGTAGTGAACGTGTTAATCAATCGCGTATGTAGCGTCAAACTCTGTGATAGGTTGTTGAAATTTACGGACACGCTCCACTCTTAAGATATCGACCGCAATGAACGGTTCGCGTAATTCGCTTTCCAAAATTGAACCACGGAGACCAAACAAATGTACCTAGCTGCCTCACCTTCCAGCGCGATGATCGTATTTTGTAGGCACAAACCTGTAAGGTTCATTTAATTTAAAAGCGCTCATCGAACCCACTCCTTTTGTTTCGACCAGGGACAGGTTGAAGCTAAATTGAAACTGAAAGCATTCGTATCGATCACTGAGACAAAAGCGAAAGTAAGCCGTCCGTGGCTGTGTAGCTGAAGCAGGACACGCCTCGTTGGATGAGAAAATCGGTGCAAACGGGCTTATGTCCTAGCAGTAAGGTGTGTGGGTGGGTGGGATAAGAGATGTTAAAGGATGGTGCGATACAGTGGGCAGCCAATCTCACCAGCTCTCGGATTCAACGACACAACAATCTATTTCATTGAGAGTATATACATGTAGGTTCAGCAATTGAAAAGGGGGATTTTTTTTTTGTTGGAACATGTAGAATTGGTAAAACAAGACTGTTGATGGCGGGAGAAAATGGACGAGCGGGTATGTAGATTGGGACGACCAGTACACAATGCGATGAAAATACGAAACAACTACCAGGCATGGTAACATGTTACAGGTACTCGTAACAGGCAAGGGTATTTAACCTGATGGAAGATGATGATGATGAAGGGGGGGGGGGGGGGGGGGGGAGATGTGGTTAATGAAAATACTAAAAGTTGAAGATGTTGAAGTCGATCAACGATACGGATGGAGAAAGCATTAGAAATTTGGTTGGAATTCTTCGTTAGCTTAACGACTGGTTGGGTAATGTCGGCCATTTAATCGCTGACAAGATTTATTGATACTACGTAGTAGGGTGGTCACTCCTCATTACAAAGTCGGTTCGGTCAGGAGTAGATTTGAACCACGTTTCTTCGTGTAGAGATGTAACTACAAGCATGAGGAACAATATTGTTTGACAGATATCGGCTAAAAACTTCAATTTTCTGAGTGAAGTCATCATGACCCACTATTCCCCAGCAGAGGCGGATATAGTCTATCGGAGGCTCTAAGCGGAAATGGTGTTCGAACCCTTACGTGAAGGACCCTGTAATTCAACGTCTTCTGACCGGGAACCAAAGGCGAAATGAAGGCCTTTTGCGGAATGGACATCGAGGCTCATAAGAATCAAAATCAAAAATTGTCTTCCGAGGCAGGCCCTTCCATCCGCCAGTATTTACAACAACCCATTCGTATAGGGCTTCAACTCGAGGCCTTTTTCGAGCCGGGGGAGGGGGGGGAGGGCAACTCATTCGCTCAGTTCCACCTCTGACTGTCAGTTGGTATGCTATATTTCCGCGGATAACTTCGTCTGACGCGCCTGGTTGTCGTCATACGCCCAAAATTAAACAGTCCCTAGACGATTCGGCGAAGACGATGTGTTTGCAATTTAAATTAGAGTCCCCAGATCGACGAGAGAGAGAGAGAGAGAGAGAGAAAAAAAAAAGGCTTAAAAGGTGAAGCTACAGTAATTAAAGAAACGATGTTATTTGTATCGCGGAAAATACACCCACAAAACCGTAGAAATTGCTGCAAAAACCTTCGACCAACGCTCAATAATCCTAGCATTCCGAATCGATCCTTATGCCCCGTTGTATCGCCAGCACCACCAGCGTTGGAATGTGCCAAATGTGCGCTCCAATTGTTACGCAGCCTAGCAACTCGCCTGGGACGGTGAACGATTCACGGGTACGAAGTTGTCGACTGCGTAATTGATCGACCGGATGCGGAGGAGCGCTTTGAAGACAAAGATCCATCACGCCGGTAGACTGATTGGATAAGCTTCGGATCGGCTTCTTCTACCGACTCGGTAGGGTTTTTCGGCATCCGTGCACGCGGAGTGGAGCGCTTTAGACGGACGGAAGCCGGTAATTCCTGCTACCCACAGCCGTCGCATCCGTCCCCGCAGCACCATGCCCCAATGCGAATCTTACCCCCCCCCGGTGCCGGCGGTCCCAAAGGCAAATGAATGATAATGAAGGGCGTAGAGCTGTAGCTCTAGAGCACTCTGCACTTACGCTAATTATCTTCGCTCTTCGCCCGGGACGGGGAGATTTTTTTTCGGTGCCCTCGGTGGTGAAGCATTGTGCAAAAATAAAACCAAAGCTAAGGGTAAGAGCGGGGATACGGGATGGGAGGGAAGGGATGGTGCCGCTCATCCGCTTTTGCACGCACGGCTGACCGCCGTAAATGATGTGGAAGATAATGGTTTGGCTGGCTGACTGTCGAAGTGTGTGTCTGTCCGGAGTTGCCCACGAGAGTTCACGACACTGCATCTCGTGGACATCTCGACATGTTGACGCACGCACGTCTCGTCCGGGTTTTGGCGCGGGGTATGGAAGACGGTGTGTGTGTGTGTGTGCGCGCGTTGGCTTGGTGACAGTTTGTCTCCAGAAGAAGCCAAGCGTCTGACCGCATTCTTCCGATTCTGCTTGCCAGTTCTCTCCATCGAGTGGATGTAATCAGATATCGGAACGTTGGCTGAGTGATGCGTTCGCCAGAGAGTTCGACAGTTCAGACAGTGTCCCCGGTTCGACTACCCAGCGCCACACACACACACCGCATGTAGCATGTTTCATTAAGTATTCTTCACCGATGGCGGATGTTTCGATGGGTCGTAAGATGTCGAAGGCATCATGTAAACATCATGTCATCTACGACCCTGTACTGTACTGCACGGCTCGGCAAATGTGCGCAATTGGCGTGCGGAATAAGATAGAAGCTAGCTCAACCCGTGCACGAAACCCCGGGGAGGGGTTTTTTTTTTGGAGGGTCGTGGGTCACGGTCGGACGGAATGAATTAAGACCAGACACCAGCGCTCGGGGAACTGTCAATATTGCGACCACTTTTTATGATGAGCACCGTTTTTGGGGTTGCGATACTTCGAGGCGACGTGCCGTACGCAGTAAGTGTTTGGTTTTGGCATTGCTTGCCTCAGAATAGCCATTCCGAGACACACCTTATGAGCTGTCAAGTAAAGTATCTGAACCAACGCACCGGACATCACCTACTGGGCAATGATATCGGGGCCGAAAGTTATTTTTTTCTCTTCTGTATCGCTTTTCACCTTCCTCATCGTCTACTTCAACTCTCGACTCCTCGTTTATCTGCTTTTTTTTTAAATGTGGGTGTCATGAAAATCTTCACTGTGAAATGTGTTTAGTATCCGGTAGGTTTGAACCTCTAAACGCAACGCTGAATGGTTGGTGTGAAAATGAAAGTGGAAGATGAGAAAAAATCGTTTGCGAAAGGACAGCAAACTAGCAATAAAGTGCAATCAAAACCGTCCATCAGTTTTCGAGTGAGCTTGTGAGTGAGCGTGCTGGGCGATTCTGGAAAGGTTGCTAAGCTAAGACAGGCAGATCAGCAAGACTGGGCGACGGCGAATGGTGGATGATGTCCATCAGTGGCGCAAGGCAACTTTACGTCCGTTTGATGGGTCGTTTCTGCTTTCTGGGATTAATTGCGCAAAAAAAAAAAACACACACACACGAATACCACTCAACGTCGTTCTCGTTCGTCGGTTCCAGTGGCTATCCAATGTGTGCTCCAACGAAACGATGGATGGACGACAACGCCCTAAAGCTGATGAGGTCTTGCACCTATAAAATTGTGCTGGACCACATCTTGCCGACTCTTCGGCACAAAATAACAACTGGCTGAACTGTGTGCTAGCGGTATTTCGAGGGTCAAACTATCCAGAAGATTGCCTTTTGAGAAGAACATGGATTTTTCTACATGTGATGTAATGTGTAGTGATTGCAAAAGGAAGGGGTACAACAAACCGGGTTTGTGTATATTTATATTGAATTGAGTCAAGTAGAGAGCTTGATTTCATCAGTACCGATAAAAGAACACAGCTACCACGAAACTAAATCCAATCATTTGAATTATAGGCTAGTCACTGGAGAGATAATATGGCAGAGAAGGATATCAGCGATAAGGTTCGTACTGTGTGAGAGAGCGAAGTTGTTGATGTTGGACTTTTTGTGCGTGCAGCCCCAAAAACTCAACGCCTAACCATGAGAGAAAGAGAGAGAGAGAGTGTGTGTGAGATGGTTGGAGTAACCTAACCTCAAACCGTTCAATGTCGGTCTCTGAACGTTAGCTGTCTGTTTGCTGATGGGCTCGTACGGTACGGTACGGCTCGTTGGATATGCAGCAATCGATAGTGGGTATTAGCACTTACGCAGCTTGCGGTCACTGGGACGGGTCTCGTTCCATATTCTTGGTAAAGGACGCCTGCGAAAAGGTTCTCTCCCTGGTGGCAAATGCCGCGACGGTGTGTGTGTGTATCTGTTTATTGAGTTGAGTCCTCCACCTCCAGCTCTGTCAAGTGGTAGGGCCCTTGCGGTGGTAAGCGGAAACGGGGCCAAACCTGCGCCAAATCTCTTCCCAAAGCACACCACACCACGCACAACGCACGCGATAAAAATATATTACACCAATCAGGGGATAAATAAAAATTAATCGCCCTCTCGTGCGATGGGGCCTCACGGGGTTCTGGCCTAAAGGACCCTTACCGCAGGCAAGCACGAGTAGCGTGAATGCTTCTCCTTCCATCCTGGATCTGGAACTCATCGATCAGGATCTTGGTACCGGGGTGCACCCATCATGGAGCCGTGGCGCTAGTAGCGTGAGCAGCGAAGAAGCAAAACACAGGCAAAGAACCGAACGGCAATAAAAGGGAGGACAAATTGATATGACATACGATACGATTGGGTAAGAGTCGTCCTGGAGTTCTCCTAGCCTACAAATACACACACTCACATACACTTAATTTAGTGCCCATTGAAGGGGACGCGTTTGGCGATTTGTCTTCCTTTGGATTCACTCCCTGTGTGAATGGTTGTTTTTTTCCTTTTCTCTCGTCTCGACTCCAGTTGTGTTGTGTTCCCCGAAATCCCGGGAGTTTGTCGGCGCGTAACGTCAGCTGTCATCCGTCATCGGTCGGTTTTGCGATTGATACGGTTGCCATTCTTCTGCGTTTCGCAACGAGGGATCCCACTTCAACTGGCGGAATTCTCTTTTGTGTTCTTCCGGATGAGCTCTCGCGGGTTTGTGGGGTTTTTTTTTTATTATTGAAGTGACATGAGGTGGAGAGGGCAGACCGGCGGATAGGATGTTTGTGAAGTTGTACAAAGCGGTACAGCAAAAAAAAGGGACCGCACCCGAGAGGAGAATCGCGGAATGCGGGATTGAAGTGGAGGGTTTGGCTCTATAGTTCGTTGGTCCAATTATTTGGTCCAGGCATCCACCATCATCATCAGCCACTTTGGAAGGTTGGCCCACGGTCCCGGGTGCTGGTAGTTATTTTCAGCCCACCCAGAACGAGGTTTTTGTGGGTCACTCCGGAAGGTACTTCAAGGCTCGTGAACACACCCCAGTGCCAGAACGCGGTTACGCTCGAACAGGCAACCCATTGGCATCAGCCTGCAGGTTATGGCCAAACCTGGTGCAGAACATCGGCCGTGCCATACTCGGCAGCCGGTGAACAACTCCCACGCGGGAAAAGGGGATATATACACAAGCGAACAGTAGCAGGTTCAGGGGCTCTTGAGACCCGCGAACGTAGAATCAGCAGCAGTACGCTGTGCGATGAATAACTCGAAACGGTACCCGAATCTCATGGGGCACCCTCGTTTCCGCTCGTGTGCATTTGTACGAGAGTCCATGTGAGTTTGTGTGTGTATGTGTGTGTGCACGTCCTTCTCTTCATCATCAGTACATGGAATGGGTTTTGGATGAATTTACGGTTCAAGTGGTCGGTTACTGTCGAGCACTTTGAAGGAAATGCGGAAGAGCGACAACCGGCAGCAGGGTAACGAAGGAAAGATTTAACTATACGCCTCCTGTGCCTGAAACAACGGCAGGAAGGGCGACTGAAAACTATACCGACAATAAACCCCGATAAATCGGCGGAAGAGTCGTAAGGGTAAAGAAGTAAATGGATGCTGTTGCCGAGCGTAGAACACGAACGAGGGACCTAATGGGATGGGGCAGGCTCTCACGCAGTGCTCTTGAAGTTGAACGAGCAACTGTCAAAAATCGATCGACTCATTTACACTTGCTTTACATCGGTAAAGCAGGATGGGGAAAGGCAGGAAGCGTTCCTCACACGGAGTTGTAAGGAACACGAAAGCAAAAAAGAATAGTCTGTGTCTGTGTGTATGCGACGCAAACGAGGTGCTGATGAGGTGTATCAGTGCTTCTGTGTTGCGTTTGTTTTATTCGTTTCAAAATCTTTGTAATGCTGACAGAGCTACCCAGAATATGATCAGATTCATGATTCTTGGTCAAATTGTAGCTGTTTTAAAGATCCAAAGATCCCAGTTTATCTATTAGACAGCTTAATGTTGCCTTATGAGAGTTTGAAAAGAAAAGTGTGTCCTGGGTCTTGAAGAAGAATTCAGAATTCTGAAGAATTCTGGTAAGAATTCAAAGATAATACTTACATCACACACTCTATGGTTACTAGCTTGTCTGGCGCTATAACCGCTTTGTGGTCTTTGCCTGCCCATTCACGGTTGACTCCACCTTGACTCCATCTCCTCTGTCCATGTGGACCGCCCAAAAGACTTTGAGGTTTTGGTCGTTCGGCCTGTCCATTTCGCTGTACTATGATTTTCCACTCGAAGCGTTTCTGTGAGCAATTAATCGATTTTAGAGTCCATGGCACCGAGGTCTCCTGTTCATCCATCGCGATAGACGCTTTGATATATACGGAGAAGATTCCTCAGGCTGTAGTAGCAGTATCTCGACTTCTAATATATTTTCGGTGATGATTTTTGAACCCCGGATAGTGGAAGTCTTGGACAGAAATGACTATAGTTCAAACGGGCTCTATATGAGATTCGTCTAAAATCAAATTAGTTCTTCTTCTTGCTGCATTGTACAGCTTCAAGTGTACTTAAAGCAAATCAGGACTTTACACATAATCAAGGAAAATTGTTTTGGGGGATATAAATCACGCTGGATGCTGAAGTATTGCGATATAAAGCTAAACAAAATGACAATTAAAATGAGAGTTTGTAACTACTTCAAACACTGTTTCCTAATCTTACCCAACCACAACTACCACCGTGGTAACAGTTTCAATTGCTCTTTGAAGTGCTTTATGATGCAGGGGTTTTCCATCCGGTGTTGGTAGAAACGAAAGCAATACCATAATTCTCTACCCGTTCTCTTCATTTGCTTCCGACCGTTCCGTTCGGCACATGTGCCTGAAGCATCCAGGAACGGAGTGACTGTGAAGTGCTGTGCATATAAATTAACCGATCGTAGTTCTGTAAACTAGCTACAACACGATTGTTTTGGTTAGCTTTCTGGGTGGGGGATTTTTTTCTTCTTCTTTCCCTTCGGGTCGAGAAAACGGGAAACAGCACTAAATCAAAACAACCAAACTATGCAACCAAGTCGACTAGTTTTCGGCAGTATGTTTTCGTTGCGTTTTTTTTCCTTCTTCTCTGGTGCTGTACAGCCAAACACTCCTCTGAAGTAAGTGCTAGAACTTCTGAAGTGGACGGGTTTTATTTAGAATACGTCCAACCCGATCCAACACACATCAAGTGTAAGAGTGAGAGGAGTGTACCAGCCTTAAGCAGGGTGTCTGAATGAAGTATGTCGAGTAATTGTCGAATTAGCTTGTTGTCTTTAGTTTTTCGATGTCATCTTGAGCTTGCTGGAATAAATGTTGCCCCCGTACGTAGTGATGCACTGTGAAATTGATAAACTTGACTTTGATGCTGATTCGAGTTGACATCTGTCCTGGGCGCGCTCACAGCAACCGATTCCACGCAGCGGGTGTGAAGATTTGTGCGAGTGAATAAGCCGATTATGCGGCTCACGCAACCATTCGCTACTCCCGGTTTCAGCCCGGTCAAGTCCCCCATACATTCGATGCATTCTTCCTGCACACATTCCAGTGGGTGAGCAGTGCTCGTCTTCGCCTGTTTTTATCCATTTTCTCCGCGCAAGCATTATCTCACGCGTATGATCTCTCGCATACGACAATATAATGCACGGCCCGTACGGTTGCACTTGCTGCGTTTCGCGTGTTACGCGAACGAGCGCGAAGGGTGGGCCAGGCTTTATCTGATTGTGCGAACATGCTCTCTCACCCTCCTTCCACGCCCGGAGCCGATGATTGGTCGTGCTGGAAACGTGCTTGATTAAGATGTTTTTTTTTTTACTGACGTCTTTACCCTGGTGGTGCCATCCTGGTATGCACAGTTTCTAAGGGTAGACCCAGAAGAATGTAGGCCACGGCTTCCGGGTGAGGAATTCGGTATGGTTTGCCAGTTTACCACGGGCCGGATGCAACCACACAACCAATCGTGACGCAATCGAATTACGTCTGCGGAAGCCGAAAACAATAATTAGGAAAGTAATGAGCAATAAAGTAAAGGGCTGGAACTGAAACATTGAATTTCGGATGTCGGGTAAGGTGGTGAGAATGTGTGTATGTGTGGTTTTGCTTCAAATTATGGTGCTAATATGCTAAACGCTAGCATAAATACCAACCACTGTACGATGTAATGAATAATGTTCTTTGTATTTAAAGGGTTTGTCAAACGAGGTTTCGCACCTAGTTTTTAATTTATTTAAATTATTTTTTCCGACGATACGGCGTAGAGTCGTCATACTAAAATGAAAAATAAATTATTTTTTTCTATGATTTTACTCTAAAACTCTATAAGTGACTATGCTCAGCTTGAAAAAAAAAAAATGCTTCATTACAGGGGTTATGATAAGATTAGATTTCGTATTTAGAAAATTTATTCAAATTCGAACCATTTCTTGACTCTGGTATAAATTCTAGTGAACAACTGTCCAACAGAATAAGTCTTGGACCCACGAATGACTCAGCCTTATTTGCTCGTCTTTTATTCTGAAAGAATGCCCTGGCCGTCCCCTCAAATCTTTTACCTTTAACTTGCTCATTATTGCTCAAAAAGAAGTGGACAATAGAAATGCACGAGAAGTGGCTCTTGGTAGAACTGGAATAGAATATTTCAATCCGGTCAATGCTGAAGGCAATGTTTTCAAATGTTTTAAGTACAGTGCAGATCCGAACAAGTGCGGCAGTATCAAATTTCATCATTAAATTGTCTTCTCCAATCGTAAAGCAGATATCAGAACTATGGAAGAGCGAATATCCCTGCCTGAAAAACCCTGCAAAACGTTTGCTTTGTGTAAGCATACATTCATGCATGCTTACATGTGTGCTACCATTTAGAATGCGCAGTAATTGTGTTACCACGTTCTTATTTTCGCGTAGAAGCTTTTTAAAAGTAATTAATTAGATAGTTGAAGATTCCACACATATTTAAAAATGGGTACAAAATACCATCGTTAAATGATTTACACTCTATTGTGAGAACAGTTTCAAAAAAAAGGGACCATCATGTGCCCGCCATTAATTAACATGGAGTTGCATATTTTCTGGTGAGCAAAAAAAAAGCCAAACAAGAAAATTATAAAGCAAAAAAATGTTAAATGGGCAAAATTACATACGATTCCAGCATTCCAGCATAATTAGAACAAGCTTCCTGGTAAAATTATTACCACGTAGGAACAAAAGAAAAAAAAGAGAGACGCACACACAAATAAAATAGCCCGCTTCCAGGCAGAAGTCCACGCAGTGCAGAACATTCACACGATTCATAAATAGTTGATCCTTCTTCCGGGCTTTTGGACGCGACGCGAAAAGACACTCATCCACCGACCACTGGTTAGTCGCTTGGCAGCCCAGTTGCACCATAATGAAACAGCGTTCCATTACACACACGCACACACACACACAAAAAAGGTAAAACGTAGAATACTGGGCGCATATACAGGGTGCGTTCGACGGATGCGTGTGCGCGCGCGCTCGCGTTCTTGCCGTATAATGAAGTTTTTTATTATGCATGACTATTATGCGTCCATTTTCTTGTGCTCACCCCACCTCTCTCATACCCCCCTCCCCCCTCCCCCCCCTTCAAGGTTTACTCGCAGCCTCCTCATACAATGGGTTGGCATGGGTGGACAGCGCTCGGTACGTGATAGTATGCCCGAGTGTCGTGAGCGAGCGCGCGCGCGAACGCCCCTTAGGAGGGATAAGTAATGAATTAAACAAAGCGACTAAGCAGCGCTTCCTGTTTTCCCAATGTGGGTGGGTGCCGGTGTGGCACTTGGTATCATAATGCAACATAAGTACCATCCCGTTTTGGCATAATGAGCAACAAAAAAAAAAAAAAAAAAAGGAATGGAAGCCATAGGCGCGCTCAGCGCGTGCTGCAAGCGTGAACAAACCAGCAAACAAAAAATCTCCAAATGGTGGCCCTGCAGTGGTCGGTTATAATTTAATGAGGGCGTGATTGGAGCGTAGTAAGCACCCGGGTGGCGACGACAACGGCGACCCATTTTTTTGGTGCTGTACGAGATTGGATCGGCGGGAACTATTTCTTCTGCTTTTTGTTTCTCCCTCCGACTCCTCCCGCCCCGGTAACAAACAATCCTTTTTTTTTGCGCGTTCTTGCTTGCTATAATTGAGGTTGTGTTGTGCCATAAACATTTCAACGATGTTTGAGCGCGCGCGTGTGTGTACATTGCATTGGAAAATTATTGCACCGATGCAAGGGGATGCCGCTTAATAAAGCCATCATCATGGAGAAGCCACCGAGCAGCACTTTCGGTTAGGCGAGGAAAACGGAAAGACAGAAATTAGCTTCTGGTGTGAGCCGAACGTATTGCAACTTCTGATCGATTTAGGTCTTATCGTGTTGACTACCAGGCGCTTTTTGTTTGTTTGTTATCGTTTTGAAACGTTGATCTTAATTTGTACTTATAAAACGAACAAAAGAAGCGTATCCCATCGCAGTTAAGTTAATTGAATCGAAGCAGCTTCTTGCTGCGTTTATCATTTTTTTTTATTGGTTTGGTTGTGTTGTGGTTAAAGCACTTAACAGTTGGTGATGCTGGTTTAGTAAAATTGTTTTGAGATAATGTTTGAATTGAAGCTGAATAATCTACATCAATTGAATGCTCTAAAGCAGTGGTCGGCAAAGTCCAACCCGCGGGCCAAATGCGGTCCGCAGCAGCAATCAATTCGGCCCACGAAAGGATTAACCGTTGTACTCTTCGAGAATTTTCATATCGTATTTTGTTCTGATTTACATAAATAGAATAATCTCAACTCTTTTAGCAATCCCGATCTTATTCACAGTTACACATAGTTGGTTTTTCGCGTGTGCAACGATTGTAAAAGTGCTTTTTCGCGACGAATTAGTTGTCAATTTGTCTGAATTAGTTGTCGGACACTGCTCAGATGCTAATATTTATAACACGTATTACTTTTGACGTTACTGAGGAATTGTTTTCCCTCAAGAGTTTTCATGGAGAGGATGTTCGAAGAGCAATGGCTTGATGCAATGGCTTGAGCAATGGACACATGTAAGGGGTGGGTCATAAATTACGTAACGCCAAAATTGGAATGAATTTTACGTTACACACAGTAAATTCCCCTTACCCTCCTATCGTAACAAAACGTAACGCTGGAAGAGACTCCCCTTCAATATTACATAACGCGAAAGCGACCCCTTCCTCCCCCCCCCCCTCTTTAAAAGGTTCAAGTTCAGTGGTAGAAAGAATAGCAGTCTTTACACGGCATGAAGTTGTAAATGTTGGAAAACATTTTCGTCGATCGAAAATGGCGAGTCCGTCCGGCAATGGCGTCCTCCGTCAGCATAGTCCAAGATTCGTACCCGTAGAGGACTACCGGACGAATCAAGGTGCGGTAAATCGTGCATTTCGTGTGTTGTTGGAGTCTTCTGGGTCGCAGGAGTTTGTGGAGGCCGTAGTGGGCACGATTCCGAAGTTGTTATCCGAAGTTACGATCGTACCAAGGTAGCAGAACTCCTCTACCACCTCGAGATCGTCACCATCCCTCAAAAGTCCAGTCATTTATGGACCAAGGGTTATAAAATGGATTATTTTGAAATAATATTATAATTTTAGATCAATCGACTGAAATAAATAAAACATATACTTTTTAGTTTATTTATTTTGGGTATGACGGTATGCGCCGTATTTTTAACACCGTATGTGTTGACTGTTTATCTCGAGTTTTAGACACAATGTTAGTACCCCCTCCCCCTTGTGTAACAAATTGTAACACTAGAGGGTACCCTCTTCAAGCGTGACGTAATTTATGGACGCCCCTAAAGGCTTGTGAAGGTATCGAGAAGCCAAATCCTCTGGCTATAGATTGTAACATACAATAGCAGATTCTTTGTGCGAGAAAGAAACACATTTCAAGCGTAATAGAAGTAGTAACTCCAGTAGTATATTCCATCTGTTCGTGAGACACAAAACTACCGTCAATTACGCGCGTACTTGCAGGAAATTGAAGCGAAGTATTCAAATGCACCTTATCATACAGCGGTTAGATGGTTGAGTAAAGGAAAAGCTCTACTCAGATGTTTTGAACTAAAAAGCGAAACTTCATTCTTTTAGCAAGAAAAGAATTACTCATAACCTTTGTTTTATAATGAAGAATGGCAATGAAAACTAGCTTTGTGACTGCATGACAGATATTGTAGGACAACGATTTAATTTAAAATTACAAGGCAAAACATCATTCGATGGCAAAATCTTACAGACAAATATTTTCTTTATTTCAAAGACAAGCAGCAAACAATAATTTCAATCATTTCACCTGTTGTCATAAAACCGGTTGTCTGTGTCCATAACTTAAATTTCCAAAAACTTTCGCATCAGACATATTGCCAGAGCTTAACGAACAATTGCAGCAACGTTTTTCTGATCTGATCTGATATTACTTTCTGATGATTTTGTGTCTAGGATTGTATGTTGGAATGTTTTGAGTGAACAAATAAAATAATGCTTTCTCCTGGTCCGCGATCATTTACAAATTTTGACCCTTATCCTCAAAAGATTACCGACTCTTGCTCTGAACAACAAATCCAGCGTTTGCGTACTACTGAAAGTGTGTGAAATGTGTGAAATCTAACGTACGTAACGTAACGAAGACAACCTAAAACATTAGATTACCGACAAAAAAGACTCTTGTCGCTTATCTAGATTGATAATCCTAGAAAGTTCGCCAATATCTTCCAACCGTACCTCAACTTACAACCTGGATCCTCCTAAGTCTCTTTAGCCCCTCATTCTAGTGGAGCGGCCCCGTGGTAGAGACGTCAATGTCGCCGGTGTTCGCACGGCAGGACCGACAATTCTCCGGGGACTGTAAATCTCCTCCGGAACGTTCCCCCGTAGTGAGGGCTGGCTATCCAACTGCGTGGTTATCGACAAGTCTAGTAAGTCAATCGATTGCCAGCATTCTAGACATTACAACCTGAAGAGATCTTGGTTTAGTTTACCCTCAGATATATTGGCGAGATATTCATTTCTGTGTGTTCCGGTAGAAGGTCTCAGTCGACGTTCTATACCTGTCCCTGCAGCACTAGCAGCGTAGAACATCCTAGAATTCTTGACGAAGTATGTCTCTTGTCGCTTAACTAGACTGAAAGTCCTGAGTATTACTGCAAGATAATAATCTCAAAATACAGCCTGTATCCTCTTTGCCTGTATCCTTTCGGGGCGGCCCCCCGTAGTGAGGACTGACTAACCAACTACGTGGTGGTATCGGTAGTCTAGAAAGCCATTTCGATGTCCGGCATGACCTTAGAGGTCGTTAAGCCAAGTTCTTCTCCTCTTCCTCGAAGAAGAAGACCCACTTTACAAGTCTCTTTGTCACCTTAATCTAGCAGAGTCTTCCGATATAGTTATCTTTCTGGACTCTATAGTCTCTAAGGGTCGAGGGAGAAGAAGAAGCCTATAATGGTCTTGGACTGTCATTATTGGCTACCTTCGCATAGTTTACCCGTAGCGTGATAGCTAGTCCTGTTTGTTCGGGGAGATGAAGTTGTGAAGGCTGGCGATATTAAATCTTGCTGCCACCATCGACATCTTTGCAGGACAGATAAGTAGAACATCTTATCGTAGGTTATCAGTAAAAATTTGCCAGAATATTGAGCACCAATTTGAACTCCTTAGAAGATTTTCCTTAATTAACCGATAAACGGATAAATTGATTTGTTATGCTTGACAGTTTGCATTTAAAGAGCAAGCAGCAACTTAGTCACAAAATGTCAAGATGTCAGACAGGCAGATTTTAACTTTAGTATTGCGCCTGCTAAATATGCGAATACATGTTCTACCGAAGCTTTAAGCGTAACGATTTGTGTGACTTTTTTCCACAAAATCCTGCATCTGGTAATGTCTCCAGCCGGGGGGCCGGGCGGGATGGACTAATCAACACCACAGCCAGCTGCTAATCTACCACCGGCAGCTACGAGCAGTACCACTCGGCAGTTCCGGGAGGATGTAAACAGGAAATGAAAACGAAATAAAAGTAATTGTTTTCTATCGCTTGTAATTACATTGCTTCCTGCGTTTACATCACCGTACCACACGTCGCAGAACGGTGGCGGTTTTTTTTTTGTTCCTTCACCAAAAACCATTTTCATAATTTTCTCGCATAAATTTCCGAAAGAAGGAGAAGGAGAGCAACAACAAAAAAAAAGGAACGAAAGACACGCTCGGTCTTAAGACGGGAAGTGAAAATTGTTTCCCGAGACAAAGTGCTGCCGGGAGGGGGGAGAGATAGAGGGAAGAAAGGTGTTGGGATGATGTTGGTGTGGGAGGGGAAGTAGAAGACGAGGGAAAAACAGCAACGAGCACGAGTTTTAATCGCCGCGCTCGGATTCCCGGATGCCGGAAATCGTTTCCACAGTGGCTGTTGTGCTGGTGTTGCTCACTTAGCACGTCCCAGCTTGTGCTGCTAGACACACAGCTGAAAGCAATGCCCAATTTATGGAGCATTATTGAATGCTAAATCAAAGCCGTCGGGCGGTGGTGCATGGCGGTAAACGGGATTGGTTAAAAATTCTTGGAAAATCCTCGGGAAAACTTACACTCACGTACAGGCCCGTATGGGGAATTGGGGATGCGTGCCGCTATTAGGGCTAAGTTAGGGTCTTCAACTTCAGCGTGCATGTTTATCTTTGGGTTGACGTTTCGGACGCGAACGCGCGTTTGCCAGGGTTTTTCGGTGTTGTGGGCCTATTGGGAGTAAGGTGTAACGTTATGAGCGCGCGGCATAAATAACCCGGCTTTCTCTCTCTCTCAAAAAAAAAGAAGAAAAAAGGGTTAAAAGAAGGGCGAAGACATGCGGATGCGTAGAGACGATGCCGGTGCCGAACGGCCCGATGGGTTTGTTTATTTGTATGCCTTTGTTTACGGTTTTTAGGTAGCTGGGTTTTGTGCGTGTGTTTTTCACCGGTTGCTTCTTGATGGGGGGTGCCATAATGTAAGGTTGTCACGCTGCTTTCTGACCCGGTTCTGTCCATCACCACCACCAACTCCACACCTTCCGTGGGTTTGTTGTCCAACGCCAATTATTCAGCCGCAGCATCCAAACAGTCAGCGTATGTTTTGGGGAAAGCGCCCAAAAAAAAAAAAAGAAGAAGAGCGAGTGGGAGAAATTAGTCGTACAAATTTTCAAAAACCACAGACGACTGGTTCACTGGTGTGGATGAGGGTGAATGAGACTGGTGGCACGGTTGCACTGCTTGACGTCGCCGAATGAATTGCTGAAGTTAATAAAGGTGTTGTTCATAGATAATTAACATCCATGACGCCTGCTGACAGTCGCCTGCGGTGGTGAGGGTGTTGAAAAACCGGATTGGTAACTCAATCGGGTTCGTGGAAATGAATATGGTTGTTGTACTTGATGTTTGGTGAGGTGCAGAGTGTAGCTTATTACATTAATTTCTGTGTTCCCTCCAGACAGAGTCAGATTCGGGGTTGTTGGGGATGAAATTTGTTCGGCTTTGTAGGCGATTTGTTTGGTGCTACATGCTACATTGCGATCTGTAGCCTGGAGTTGAAGTCCTCACAATTGATATTAAAAAAAAAAGCATCCTAAACGAGGTTACTGAGACTGTTCTGGAAAAGGTTCCACACGAAGACTCTGGTGGCCGTTTACTACACATATTTTAACTTTTCGGACGAGACTTCATACATGAAATGAGTAAGGATTCGTAGGACAAGTTATCTTGACGCCAATTAGCTTCTTGGACGAGATTTATTAGACGAGGCTTCTTGGACGAGGTTTCTTGGACGAGGTTTCTTGGATGAGGTTTCTTGGATGAGGTTTCTTGGATTTGGTTTCTTGGACGAGGTTTCTTGGACGAGGTTTCTTGGACGAGGTTTCTTGGATGAGGTTTCTTGGATGAGGTTTCTTGGATTTGGTTTCTTGGACGAGGTTTCTTGGACGAGGTTTCTTGGACGAGGTTTCTTGGACGAGGTTTCTTGGACGAGGTTTCTTGGACGAGGTTTCTTGGACGAGGTTTCTTGGACGAGGTTTCTTGGACGAGGTTTCTTGGACGAGGTTTCTTGGACGAGGTTTCTTGGACGAGGTTTCTTGGACGAGGTTTCTTGGACGAGGTTTCTTGGACGAGGTTTCTTGGACGAGGTTTCTTGGACGAGGTTTCTTGGACGAGGTTTCTTGGACGAGGTTTCTTGGACGAGGTTTCTTGGACGAGGTTTCTTGGACGAGGTTTCTTGGACGAGGTTTCTTGGACGAGGTTTCTTGGACGAGGTTTCTTGGACGAGGTTTCTTGGACGAGGTTTCTTGGACGAGGTTTCTTGGACGAGGTTTCTTGGACGAGGTTTCTTGGACGAGGTTTCTTGGACGAGGTTTCTTGGACGAGGTTTCTTGGACGAGGTTTCTTGGACGAGGTTTCTTGGACGAGGTTTCTTGGACGAGGTTTCTTGGACGAGGTTTCATGGACGAGGTTTCTTGGACGAGGTTTCTTGGACGAGGTTTCTTGGACGAGGTTTCTTGGACGAGGTTTCTTGGACGAGGTTTCTTGGACGAGGCTTCTTGGGCGTGGCTTCTTGGGCATGGCTTCTTGGGCATGGCTTTTTGAACTAAGCTTCTTAGACAAGGCTACTGAGGCTTCATTGGAAGAAATTCCATAAAAAGAAAACTCTAGCAGCCACTACAACCAGACTAATTTCTAAGATAAGACCTCCTATATAATTTTCTTTCCTCCAAAATGTCCCAAACACGAAGACTCGAGTGGTCGCTCACTATAGCTATACTAGCTTTTTAAACGAGGCCTCTCAGACGAGGTCAATAAGACATTCTTGGACAAGATCCCTTCCACGAGTACTCTAGCAGTAACGTTCATTGGTCATTTACTTGATCCTTTAGTAAGCTTTCGTTCCGAGCGCTAAGAAAGGCTCATCAGCACACACCAGTGCCAAGATTGTCCAATAGAGGATTGTCTCGAATGAGGCCTACCGATCGCTAGGTTGAAGAGAGGAAAAAACAATCCCATTTCGTTTTTCCAGGACTCAAAGCCTTACAAATACTTCCTAATATCTACATAAAAGATCAAAATCGTCCAGGGAGATGTTTTAGGCATACTAATAAGCGTTTTCTGCTATGAATCTTGTAGCTTTTTTTTTTTTTTGACACGGATTGAGTCATTTTCATAGTTTATGGTGCTCTCTTACAATCTTAAGGACGTCTTTAAAACACACAGTACTTCCATAAAATCTTCCAAAGTAAAAGATATCAGTTCGGTACAATCTTTATCGGCTATCCTCACAACTAAACAAAAATCGCTTGTAAGCTGCCATCAACTACCATCGTTGCACAGTCATGACTGCTAGTTCACCACTGTCAGCAGTAATGGTCTGTGCGGCAAAATCTCGGTATATTACTTTTTGATGAGCACAAACAAACAGTTCCAGTGCGATGGAGTCGCCCGTTCGTTACCGAACCTCAGCCAGCAAATAAAAGAACCGATTGAGAAGCATTTTGCACCAGTTTTGCAATCCGGTTACCGAATGCCCGAAGATGCTTGGGCTGTGCCTTTCCGCTCGATTGGTCTCCTGCTACCATCATCAAACAGATATCGATGTTGGTAAGGTGGTGAATGCGGGTGGGGTCTATTAGTCTCGGTGCGATTAGCTAAACGATTGAATCATGACAGAGTGAGGGAGTTGCTTATGTGTGTGTGTGTGCGCGGGATTCTGGGAAGCTCGGATGAGGTCTAATTTATTTTATCAGCCGGGCAGATACCCCAAACGACACGCCATTCACGTTGGTAATTATTATTAGCATCGTAATACGCTCCGACCGAAAAACAGCTTTTACAGCACCAACCCGCCGGTCCGCAGCTAGGCAGCCGTGCAATTTTCCGATATCGATTACGCCGCTCGCTTCCATTGGACTCGGTCGCTGCTCATTAATGATGGCCTTCCCCACCACGTAACCGTAGCACTTTGTTCTTAACCACGCACATCATCGTTAATCATGTTTATCAAACAAACAACCGTAGCTTATGCGATTCGACCCAGGGGAGGAGGATGAGGTGGGAAGGGAGGGAGAGAGGGAGGGTGGGGGGGATCACTCAAACCTCACGCCTCGAACATTCTCATCTTCCGCGACCTAAGCGCTAACATCTCTTTCTGGCAACCAGCTAATCGGCTAAACAGTTTCGGAAAATATGAACACTTTGCAAATTTCCCGGCAAATTTACCCGTCCACCAGGTTCACCCAAGCGAAGAATTCTACATTCAACTTCACACTCAGCTAATCTACAAACTTCCGTGCTGGCCGAGGTGGACAGGATGAACCGGTTACCCGGCCGGTACAATTGTTACCAAGCCAATAAAGGCTTTGGCGATTTTGGAGAGGCTGAAATCGTAGCAAAAGCGAGCGAGAGAGGGAGAGAGGGAGAGAGATCCATCCCGACCGCCCGAATGTTAAATCGGGTGGAAAACGTGTTTTCCCCGTGCGCGGATAACTGTCAAAGTCAGAGCACGCGTGCGTTTCGTGTTCATCATGCCAATGCCGAGTGGTTTTAGCTGTTGTTGTTTGGTTTGAATTTTCACGTCCTTCAAATGCGTTTGTATGTTAGTTGTTGTTGTGTGGAGTTGGTAGAATAACATGCATGGACAAACCGAATAGTGGCATTAGGTTGTAATGTAATCGATTAACTGATACTAGCACGAGTCAAGGATTAGTGAGCTGTATTCGTCAAACACGGGCTGGAACATTTCAAAGGGTCCCAAGATAAAATACCCACCATATGATAGGAGCCCTTAATCCTGAATTAATGAGATATTTTAAGAATTAAAAAACCCTAAGAGGAATCCTTGTAGTAATAATTGCATCCATTTTTTTTTTCTTTTAGAACAGTTTGGACAATGACGTAGGCTCCTATTTATATTTCTGGCCTAAAAATGAAAATGCATATATTTATCATCAAAAGGTGTTTTCAAAGTATTCTTCACCACGAGCAATTTACTTTTGCATGCGCTCAAACCAATTGTCGAAGCACTTTTTCCACTCTGATTGAGATACCTCCAAAATGTGGTTTTTTAAACGCTTCAACAGCAACACATTTTTGTCTTCTGGGGACAAAAATCGCTGACTACGCATTTTTTTTCTTGATTTGCGCGAAAGAAGGAGGCATTGGGTGCCAAGTCAGGGGCTATAGGGCCATGAATTCGACGTTGTGACCGGTCAAATGAGCGATGGTTTGAGCCGATGTGTGAGAGCTCGCATTGTCATGGTGAAGAATGATCTGTCGTTCGTTTTTCGAATTACTCCAAAGACTGCTGGCAAACAAATTGTGTTTAGCATTCAGGAAACGATCATCCTACGTTCTTAAAGCGGAACAAGCGCCACATGATCAGTTTTGCCGAGGAAACAGGCAACCATTTGTTCCGAAGTGCTTCTTCCATGGATAACTTTCGTTGGATTTGGCTCGTCGATGAGTTTGATTCGACACCTGTCACGATCTTATGAACATCTTTTGAAGCACCATGATCGTATGTTTTCAACATTTCCTTGCACCAATCAACACGAGCCTTTTTTTTGAGCGATTGTCAACATGTGCGGGAATCTACGACAACCATTTTTTTTTAAGGCCAGGTGTTTGTGAGAAAATGGTGTTTATGCTGGTGGAAGGAATGCCCATTGGATCTCGAACGGCATCAATGTTCTCAGGCACAACAGACTGTTTTTGGTCGACCTTCTAGAAATTCGTCATTGAGCGAGCGTCGGCCAGGATTGAATTCATGGTGCCTCATCGCCATACAAAGATTTGAGTTCAACAAAGCAGTCTTGTTTCGAAAGTTACATGTTTTTGCAAATTTTAAGTACTGCAAGTATTATGAAAATAGCATAACGTGTGTTAATTTTTGTTGCATGTAACCATAAAATATGAAAGTAAAAAAGCTTGTTTACATATTTCAACTCTTCAACCGGCTAGTATACATTTTCCATATCATTTGCACCGGTTTCCGTAACTATTTTGGATTATTTCGCATCTATTTTTGCTGATTCGATAATGTGTTGGGAGTGTTTAGAACAATGCATATCTTTAGGCGCAGTTGTTGAATTGCAAAGTTTTGCTTTCTTTTTCTGCGTAAAATGGGGAAATTGTGTTTCAGTAATGTTGAAGTATTTAAGTAGGAGCGGCCTGGTGGTTTAGACGACAACGGCGCCGGTCTTCAAACGGCAGGACCGGGGTTCAAATCCCATCCGGACCGTCCTCCCGTAGTGAGGTCCAACTACGTGGTATCGGCAAGTCTAGAAAGCCATTTCGATGGCCGGCATGACCTTAGAGGTCGTTACGCCAAGAAGAAGAAGAATGTTTAAGTATTAAATTTTTAATTGCGCTTGCCTCAACTCAGTCAGTGGCGTTCACAGTTCTGTTGCTGTCGTCTCAGCTGAATGAGATGTTTGATAGTTGCGTACCTTCAGGCGTCAAATTGCAGATACGCAGTGCTGTTGTTACTGCTATATTTATTCAATTGCATGACTTATTGTCGAATCTTATGCACATGCAGTTTGTATATTTTTTCCTCCTTTTGCTTCGTTTTATAAATATTCGTTTGATGGCAATTCGCTTAAAGTTAGGAAGTACTTGAACTTGCGTGCTACTTAAAATGCTCAAATAGTTGAATATATTTAGGCTGTAAAATAAAAAATAAAACGTAATAAAACATTTCTTCGCAAGCAAGAAAGCGAAACATGTGGAGAGTGTGTTTAATTTATGCTACTTTTCAGTCGTATATTGTGTTAAAGTTCGTAACGTATCTAGTATTTATTCGCTCATGCCTTTAGTTGGCTGAGTACGCTTACGGCTAGGAGAAACTAATTTTGACAAGGTTTACTTTCTCCCGAGCTACTTCGTAACCACACCACCACGCACAACACGTTTATTCTAATCAACTCGTTCCCGAGGATTATCTGTAACCATACACTGGGGACTGGGTATTCAATCAGGAAGCGGCCGCATGATAGAGGTGATAGAGGGACGAGCTCAGATGTTGGGCAAAGTTTGCACTGAAAATAAGCTTCTTTCCCAGGTTGCATTTCACACAGGAGTACTGCCTGCACTAGAACGCGCGTATGTTGCTCGCCTGACAATAAGTGTGTGTGCGTGTGTGTGTGTGTATTGGTGTGCAGATAACGAATGCACACCCGTAGCTTTCCAAAGCCTGAGTGCAACTCCCCATTTCGCTCGAAGCTTTCGAAACACTGTGAGTATGTGCGCGAATTAAATCAACAGTAAGTTAGTTCGCGTTTCGGTTCTTGCGCTGCGAGATGCCTACCTTTCAGGCGCACACAAGCGCTCTAACGCACCTGAAGGTGGAATGGTTCGAGGTGTAGCTTTAATTTGATTTGTCATTTCCGGCACTACGGTTTTCTTCCTGCCGGAGCGGGGACTGCTAGCTATTCTGGCGGCTAGCGCTGATTCGATGGCGCTAGCCAATATTGTGCCCTTTGCCAGTACGCCGGGACGACCCACTGGTTTTTTGCTCGTCGACAAAAACGCGAACGCCAAGAGTTAGAAACTTGTGTACTGGTTGAACACGTTCGATAACAAAACAGCAACAAAAAAGTAGGGTTATGGTGAGTAAAAAAAAACACACACACACACACAAAGATTAAAAGGGCAAAAAGTCATACAGTTTTGCCATATTTTTTGTTTGTTTGTAAATTTTGTTTGTGAATATTTTTTCCTCACAACAATATGCCAACGAATGGGCCAAAAACGAAAAAAAAAACTCGCTTCGGTTTTGTACATTTCACGGATAGATTTCAATTTGGGGAATGTTTTATTTAACGTTTAACAGTTGATGTTTGACTCGCGCAACCACTTGCAACTGATATCGAGCGGGTGTGTGTGTGTGTGTTCGCTCTCATTGCAATCTGGAATTTATTTGCAACATGCTGACTATTGTTTTTTTTTACGCTGTTCATCATTTGTGTTGTGTCACATTTGTGTGTGTGTGTGTGTGTGTGTGTGTGTGTGTGTGTGTGTGTGTGTGTGTGTGTGTGTGTGTGTGTGTGTGTGTGTGTGTGTGTGTGTGTGTGTGTGTGTGTGTGTGTGTGTGTGTGTGTGTGTGTGTGTGTGTGTGTGTGTGTGTGTGTGTGTGTGTGTGTGTGTGTGTGTGTGTGTGTGTGTGTGTGTGTGTGTGTGTGTGTGTGTGTGTGTGTGTGTGTGTGTGTGTGTGTGTGTGTGTGTGTGTGTGTGTGTGTGTGTGTGTGTGTGTGTGTGTGTGTGTGTGTGTGTGTGTGTGTGTGTGTGTGTGTGTGTGTGTGTGTGTGTGTGTGTGTGTGTGTGTGTGTGTGTGTGTGTGTGTGTGTGTGTGTGTGTGTGTGTGTGTGTGTGTGTGTGTGTGTGTGTGTGTGTGTGTGTGTGTGTGTGTGTGTGTGTGTGTGTGTGTGAGTGTATGTGAGCATTCGTCCCTTCGGCTTTCTTTATAGTAGAATGATTTTAATTAATCGACATATTTTTGGCTCTAAAACTGAAGCATACAAATATGTACTCTAGTCGGCCCTTCAGGAGTGGTCAGCATTTTTTGTTCGCGAAGAAAAATGTGAAAAATATAGCAATTAAAATAGAACGCAAAATATAAACTACCACAGAATAGAAATGCCCAGAGAGCTAAAATGGAATGTATCTAGATTTATCCATGTAACAAGTAACCAAAGCGAAGCAGCTTGTAATATAGTATTTTGGGGTAATTTTTTTGGAATTTATGTCAATTTTTCTGTCATTGTCACGGTGGATGTCTTCCTTGAACATTTTTAAAATGCGGCAAACGCATTAGATTTGGTTACATTAAACAAAAATAAAAGCCCAATTCTTGAGGCTTGTACAGGGTGGTCAATATATTCGAATACACTTTAAAAACGAGCTCAAACAATTTAAACATAAGATTATATTTATGAGTAATTTTTTCTTGAAACTATGCGTATTTACTATCTTTTTGGCATATTAGATAAGAGCCAGGCCACCTCCCCCCTTTGTACTTTATCACGAGCTTGAGACGTTTCTCAAACAAATCGCACGCGTCACGCACCTGTTCCATCGGCATTTCGTCCCAAATCTTGGAAATAACGTTCTTGAATTGGTCGACTGTGTTCACTTTATACTCGCTTTGTTTGGCCAGCATGTATGACCATACATAGTAATCAAGGGGATTGAGATCCGAGGAACTGGGTGGCCAAGACATCTTATCTAGAAATCCCGTCAAATTCTACAGACACCTCGGTTGGACGACATTCGTCGTGTGGGCCGAAGCGCCGTCTTGTTGGAAAATTTAAAGATCCTTCCCGTAGAGATCCTGAAGTCCCGGAGCCACAACCTTTTCCAGAACCTCGGTTTTGTAGTACGCGGCGTTAATTTTGACGTTTTTTTTTTTCAATGAAAATCAGTAGGAGCTTCCCACGCCTGGATACGGCCCCCAAAACCATCACCTGGTCCCTGGCTGGCCAACATCGGCGCCCACAGTCGATCATTTTGAACATTGTGCGGCTGTTCCAAAACGAAGAGTTTCTCATCGGAAAACACGAACTCCTGACCTGCGTGCCGCGGAAGTATCAATTTGCATTTGTCCATCCTCTTCTTCCTTGCAGCCTCCGTTACTTCATGTACTTTACGTTTCATGTACGGCTTGTACCCTAGGTCCTTCGTTATAATAGTGTGAATCATCCCGATTGACACATACAGGTCAGCAGCAGTCTTCCGGACCGAGCGGGTCATTTTTAGACGGATCCGTTCCCTCACCACCTAGATGACTGCTGGCGGAATATGTCGCCGGGCTGCTCACCTCACACAAACAATTTTACTATAAGAACGCGGTACTGTTTCATCGTGTAGCTGTTAGTGTGTCACATCGTGTGACAGTTAGTCGACACCACAAACTGACAAAAATATTAATACACAGAATACACAGAGTGCACAACTACAACTCGATGAAAAGTTGTATTCGAACTTATTGAACACCCTGTAGTTCTAAGCTAATTTTGTTTTTCTTCAAAAACTGCCCGGCGCATAAATATGGCCTGTACTGTAGATGTTTATTTTGGTTATTTTCCATCGAGTAAAGTAACTTTCCCAACGCTGACAAACCATACTTGGAAAGAGGAAAGCAATATATGACCATACACACCAAAACCATAATCCGGTACAAGTTTTTGTTGTTGGGTTTTTCCTTTTTCTTTTGGTGTATATTTAGTAAGAGAAGAAAAAAGCCTTGAAAAGGTAGAAAACACTTCCCAAAAGTAGATGAACGCCATACAATGAATATATTGGAAAGGGCATAATTTGAGTGAGTGAGTGAGTGAGCAAAAGAAGAAAAAAAAAAAGAAATTGGAAACACTCAAAGCAAACGTAAGGAAAACGAAAAACAAACGGTAAGAAGTACGCCTTCGTTTCGCTTCTTTTATTTTGCTTGAGCGGTCAAAATTTATTGAAATGGTTTGTTTTTTGCTCGCGGTTTCTATGATGTGGGAAAAGATTAAGGGCAGGGAGCGAGGAAGAAGGGGGGGGGGGTGGGAGGTAAGTACGCACGCAAGTCATGAAGACGCTGGGTGTGTCTTTTAACCATAACTCTGGTAAGAGTGGGGGAAATAATGGCGAGGCTGGTGCCGTGGCTCTAAATAAATGAAAAGGGAAGTTTATTTATGGGGTTGAAGTTGTTTCGAGGCTTTTTGGCACACGAGCACACTCACAGGTGCGTTAGCTTGGTGGTAGAGGAAGAGCGTGGCGAAATTTTAGAGCAGGCGGAGCGCAATAAAGGTAAAAGATGAATAAAATGGCTCATATTTAAACGCAAAACGTCAGTGGCAGACGGGCTTAAACTGTCTGCGTCCGACGTTTTGGCGTTTATTATATGAGTGTGCTATATGTGGGTGGGTGGGTTGGGCTGGGTAAAAGATAGAAGCATTTACGTGTGAAAAGAAAAGAACGGGGGAAAACATGCTCACTTACCCGTGGCCTTTTTGGAGAAAATTGGAAAGGCTATCGGAAGGCTTTTTTTTTGTTTTTGTTCCAACGTGAGTGCAGTGGAGGGGAGGAGAGAGGGGGGGGGGGGGAGAGTTGAGCACGAATCGTGAGGGATTCATTTTGCTGCCGGCGTATAAGTGTGGATGAGGGAGTTTAGTGCAATGAATCGTGATCCTTTATGATGAAGTTTGAATCTGCCATTCTGGAAGAATGAAACCCACTGGTGACGCTTGCAGGGTGAGGTGAGGTGGGTGGGGCTGGGGTGTGAGGAGAAGGAAAGTTGAGGCAAAGTTTTTCCACTCGACCAGCTAATCAACTGCGAGCAAACTGTGAACGGAGATCATTTTCACTCCGCCACGACAAGTGACCGGACAACCGTACTGCTGCCATATGCTTTCAAGGGAGGGGGAGGGGGGGGGGGAGGAGTGGGATGGGGGTTAGAGTTTTTCCAATGCTTTTCCACTTTTCCTAGCAGTTGTCCTAGCTCCCTCTCCCTCTCTCTCTCTCTCTCTCTCTCTCTCTCTCTCTCTCTCTCTCTCTCTCTGTATTTTCACTTGTGACAAAGATCATCGAAGGTTCTAGCTTTTGAACCCGCAAGCAAAGTAATGTTGTTCGTTTGCTGTAGGGGTTGAAAAATCGAACAGAGAAGGGGAGAGAGAGAGACCCTAAACACTCGGTGCGAAACCCCCCTCCCCCAACTCTCACCGCTCTTAACCTCAAAAGCGCACATATAAGGAAACCAGCGTGTTGGGGGTTTTTTTTCCTGAAGGACCAACTTTTTTGGCTCATTTTGGTTGCGTCCTGCTGTTGAAGGGAAATTTTTCATGAATGAGCACCTGATACGATACGGCCTTTCCTCTAGCTGCCATGTTCGGAAAGCCCCAAAATGACCATCCGAATGGTTTAACGAAACAAAACAAAAAAAAAATTCGAAGCAAAAACGGCATCGCAAAGTTGTTCGCTCGCAACGAATCAATGACTTTTGCTTTCAACACTTCCGGTTCAGTGGTATGCCGGCGATTTTTTCTCTTCTTTTAGAAAGAAAAGTGAGGAGAGGGAGGGGGGGGGGGTGAGTGTATCAGGGAGGAAAGGTGGGCACACACAACTGCCCAGTGAAGGTTAAAAAAAAGTTGAGCGACAAAAGCGACGAAGCCATCGGCAATATCATTTGCTCGAGTGATTTTGCTTTCGGTGTGCATGTTGCCTAACTTCAGGCGCTGTTATGTGGATGAAGGACAAATATAGCAAGAGAAAAAAATATACTGCCTGGGTAGAAATCAAACTACAAAGAGTTTTCTCGCAAGAACCTGTGCATTTTTGTATGCATTTTAGCGAAGTAAAGTTCTCTTAAGTAAACAGTTAAGCGTGAATAATATAGTATTGAGTAGTGCAATTTTAAATACGGCTGAATGCTCGCCTAATAGTACAAAGCAGCAGCGAACGAATAGTAGTGTTTGATTTCATAAACATTATCTCGGGCAGTTCCTTAAAGCTCTTTCTCTGCATTTGGGCTTATTTCCGTTTCATGCTGTGCAGTGGTCAAGTAGCAGTTGCCGATCAAGTATGTGGAGCCGGGAGCCATCTTTCAACCTTCTACCGTGGTCCTGACGTATGCAAACGGTCCTTTGAAAGTCAAGTTTTGTATCGCAGCATAAGCAAACCTCTGTTGTCAGTTCTGTTGTCAGTGTATGTAGCAATACCGCACTGATACGGGTATGGTCCGACACCTCTTGAAGGTTAACATAGGATCTCCATACCCTACCCCGACTCAATACGTCCACGGCGTACAGAATATCTCTCCATATATCTGAGCTTGGGTACACGGGGAAACCCAACCCCTTGGGAAGGGTTATATGGCTAAATTGAGGGGGGGGGGGTGGGGGGGGTGGGGGGAAAACTAGCGTCTGTTCTCCATGTTAGGGGCGGCTGGATGTCCTTCTGTCCTGGCATCCTACGGGTCTTTAATCAGCTAGGATGCGTAGGCCCTCCGACGAGAGACAGGGGGTTGGGGGAGAGGCCTTGCAAGCCACCTCCAATACAATTGCAACGAAAGGGAACCAACAAATTTCGAATCGGATCAACAGATACAAACCCACGCCACGGAATAAGGATTACGATTGGAAACTCGGGCCATGGAACTGCAGATCCCTCACAGCACCCGGAAGTACCTGCATTCTTTCGGACGAAGTAAGGGCCCGTGGCTTCGGAGTAGTAACACTTCAGTAGGTGCGCTGGAAAGGAGTAACGGAGCGTCCCTACCGCAGTGATTGCATGATCTACCAAAGTGGTGGAGAAAAGCATGAACTCGGTACGGCGTTCCTGGTCAAAGGTGAGATGCGAAAGCGAGTGATCGGGTGGTGGCCGATCAATGAACGGATGTGCATGTTGAGGATCCGCGGAAGGTTCTTCAATCTGAGCATTATCAATGTGCACAGTCCGTACCTTGGAAGCACCGATGACGATAAAGACAGTTTTTATACGCAGTTGGAGAGGGAGTACGACCGCTGCCCACAACACGACGTCAAGATTGTCATCGGAGATTTTAACGCTCAGGTCGGACGGGAGGAGGTATTTAAACCCACGATAGGAAGTTTCAGTGCCCACCAGCTGACGAATGACAACGGGCTTCGGCTCGTGAACTTCGCCTCCTCAAAGTACATGACCATTCGCAGCACCTTCTTCCAGCACACACCTCGTTTCAGTTACACCTGGAGATCACCACAGAAGACATATTCTCAGATTGACCACGTTCTTATCGATGGAATGCACTCGAATCAGATCATTTCCTGGTTATTGTTAAGTTGCGCCAAAAACTCTGCGTCGCCAACAAGCTGCGCTTTCAGCCTACCCCAAGGCTGATGTGGCAAGGGACTTCGCAAATGCGCTTGGGGAAGCGCTGCCGGAGGACACCAACACCGAGATGATGTCCCTCAATGACCACTGGCGTATGGTGAAGCAAGCTATCAACAACACAGCCGATCGAACAATTGGCCCCGTGACACGTAACCAGAGGAAGGAATGGTTTGATGATGGGTGCAGGCGAGCACTATCCGAGAAGAACGCAGCGCGTACCGGCATGCTCCAGCGCGAGACCCGGCAGAACGTGGAACACTACAGACGACTGAGGAGGCAGCAGATCCGGCTCTACCAGGATAAGAAGCGGAGTTTCGAAGAGTCGGACGAGCAACTGATGCAGCAATTATCCCAGTCGGGGGAAACTCGCAAGTTCTATAGGATGTTGAATGCGGCACGGGGCGGTTTTACTCCCATGATTCCTATGTGCCGCAACGAGGAAGGATATATCCTGTCGGACGAGCGAGAGGTGATCAACAGGTGGAAGTGCTACTTCGACAGACACCTTAACGGAGCAGATGCAGGAGACACCGAACTAGGCGCAGGAAGCAGAGGAATGCAGAACTACGACATCCAGCATGACGATGACGAGGTACCCCCGCCATCCCTGGACGAAGTCATCAGTGCCATCAAACAGCTGAAATGCAACAAATCAGCTGGCAGCGATGGGCTGGTGGCCGTACTGTTCAAGATGGGTCCGGAGAGGATTTCCGCCATCATGCATCGGCTGATTGTTAAGATTTGGGATCAGAAAGAACTACCGGGTGAATGGAAACTGGGTGTCGTACACCCGGTGTACAAAAAGGGCGACAGGATGGACTGTGCTAACTTCCGGGCCATCACAGTCCTGAATGCTGCCTATAAGATCCTGTTCCGAATACTCTTCTGCAGACTGGAGCCCCTTGCTACAGATTTCGTCAGAAGCTACCAAGCTGGATTTGTTGGAGGCAAATCAACAACCGATCAAATCTTCACTCTACGGCAGATCCTCCAAAAATGCCGGGATCACCAGATCCCTACACACCACCTGCTCATTGACTTCAAGGCGGCCTACGATACCATAGATCGGACCGAACTATGAAACACCCTGCAGCAGTACGGATTCCCGGGAAGCTTGTACGGCCGTGCAAGGTGAGAGTTTCGAGCATGCTGTCGGAATCGTTCGAATCTCACCTTGGCTTCGCAGATGACAACTGTGGCGGTGTGCGAGGCGTACACCCGACTGAAACGTGAGGCCAATAGAATTGGATTGGACACCCTGCAGGGGATTGAGAATGCGACGAAGGCAAAATACCTGCTTGCCGGAGGCTCTAACCGTGATAGAGCCCGACTCGGAAGCAGAGTATCAGTTGACGGCGACGACGATATTCGAGGTGGTAGAGGAGTTTTGCTACCTTGGTACGATCGTAACTTCGGATAACAACGTAGGCAGCGAAATCCGAAGGCCCATTGTTCAGGAGAATCGTGCCTACTACAGACTCCACAAACTCCTGCGATCCAGAAGACTCCAACAACACACGAAATGCACGATTTACCGCACCTTGATATGTCTGGTAGTCCTCTACGGGTACGAGTCTTGGACTATGCTGACGGAGGACGCCCGGAGGACGTTTGCGGCTGCTGCAGTTACTACTGTGTCTAAAGCAACTGGCACTTTTCTCGCTTTGTCCGCCTATACCTTTAACTGTCATTGCGTACCGATTGTTTACACGGCGCTACTCAATCTGAAGCTCTCTTTTCCCCCTGGCCCTTATGGTATTCCCTCATCAGATGCTAGAAGTCTCTGTTCGTTTCCCTTGTCTGCTCGTCGTTGATCCCCCTCAGTAATTTGGTTCCCCTCTAGCGTGAGAGCTATTACAATGGCAGAGTGGATTCAGTGGACTTTTACTCGCTTTGTCATGCGCAAAGTATATGGCACTTCTGGCTCTGTGTTGCCGTCGTATTCTGTATGATGTCACTTGCTGGGTCTGAAACTCTTAGAATCTTAGAGCCACACATGCCACATGGCGAAACTTACCTTATTGTCTCCCTTTTCCTTAATGCCATTGATGCTCTTTCCTAACTCTTATCCATTAATCTTTATGTCCCCACGCACCGTCTTCGTCCTCGTCCTAACCTTGCGATTGCATCAAGGATATCATCTGTTGGTTGGCGAATGATCTGCTTTCCCTATCTATCACTATCTTCGTCTGATGCTCGTCTTCGTGCACCCTCTTTATCTAGCTCCTCTACCTAACCCATTACTTGGTTCGAATTTAAAAATTTTTGATTTGTTGTAATGTCCACAATTCGTCGAATTTGTTTTATTACAAGTTTATAATTAACGTAAAACAAACCATAAAACTTGCAGCGATAGAGTAGCGAGTCCTTCCCCTATTCTGGATATAGTTTTGAAAATTTTCAAATCTTCAAAATCTAAAATCTTCAAATTAAGCAATCTAGTGCTTGTTGGAGGGCGGTACCCCCTTTCGCTCGCTTGCTCGTTGTTGCTAAGCTACGACGACGACAACGAAGTTCGGTTCGGAGTTTGTTGGGGTGCATCTCGTGCTTGATCGTTACACTAGTTTTCTTTTATATATAGATATTCCAGCTTCCAGTCGTTTTAGCTTTATTTGTTTTTTTTTCTTTTTGGTGCCGGCCGCACTGGTTTTAGGCAAGATATAGCAGCTTCGGTTAAGGCTACTTTGAGAACAAGAAACATTCTATTTATCTAAAAAAAAAGGTGATTATTAATGCCATTTGCCATCTCTTCTCCTGTACGAGTATCGAGGGCATGCTGTGCAAAGTTGTTTAGTCGAGCGCATTGTTTAATCGACTGGCTGCTAAAACATTTCATGCGTATTGCATACCAACAGGCGTATAACGTGAAAAATTTAAATACGAAAATGAATCGGATATTTTCGAATGAAACGCGAAACACACACACATACCCCGTTCGTTTCGGACTTGTTTTGACAGGTCGTGACAGTATGAAAATTCATCCGCCTTAACAGCTCCATCACAACTGGCCGTGCCTGTTCCGTATTTTTACAAAAAAATTCTAGAATCTTTAATTTAATCTTCTTCAAAATGGCTGAACCCCCAGTTTTTTTCATCACGGTAAAAGGTTCAGCCTCAAACATACGCGAGTACATGAGTGAGTATTTTGGCAGAGAGAAAAACAATGGAAACAATGTTGCTGATTTTGTTACGTTTTGCGTTCTTAAATAGAGTACAGCATCCATTCGATCTTGTTTCTACGGGGCGTACATCCGGGCAGCGACTTCGTAACGGAGATTTACAACGGGGTACCATTTATGGTTTCACGCAATGCAGGCAATCATTTCATCGACGAGGATCTAAGCTACATCCAAGGTAAACAACACACACACTTTTACCCACTGGTGTTAGCTGCCCTGCCGGCAAACACTTATGGTCTGTTTTTCTGATTATTTGTAGATGCAATAATGGATCCTTTCCATCACGCATCACGTAACATCACGTATGTGTTTAGCCTCGAAACGATGGCGAGGGATGCAGAATTAGAGCGGTGGGAATTCCAAATTATGCCCCAGTTCGATGACAATGCCGGTGAGGGCAAAGAGAATCCATCCACTTCCACAATATCGGAAGATCAGATACAGATAGAGATACTGGACATTATGCGACAGATTCTTGAGGTGGTCACTGAAACTTCTAATTAAAGCTGCATACGAAGGGAGACGTCCCTCCTCATCTCTGTGGCTAAATTATTGTATGCCAAATTTCCTGAATCTTAAATTTGCTAGCTCCTAGCCTAGTATGTTCTCCTCGTATTACACTAAATCTTATCGCTATCCAGACAAATAATTAAATTAGTTTGTTGAACATAATTAAATCAAATAAAGAATTAAAATTTTTTGTGTTTTTTTAATAAGGCATAAAAAGAAAAAGAAGACGAAGCCTAGTTATAGATGATGCATTTTTTTATCATTCTTAGTACTTTATTTGAACATACGTGAATTTTCTTTTGTTTCATACGACCCTGTGGGAACAAAGACGAGATCGATGATTAATATTTTATTATTTTTACAATTAATTATGACGGTACAATGGTGTATTGTCAACACCCGCTTGTGATGATTAAATTATGGTGAACATAATGATAAGGCATTTTCTCCTTATTCTTTGCCTTATTCCGGGCATACTATCGTCCGGTTGGTGACGATCACAGACGACATTGGAATCACGGCACATACATAAAAACGGATCAGAGGCGCCAAATCGGGTACGGCGATCCTCTACGACGAGCATCGATTTTGCGCGGAGCGATCTCGGCGGGATGAGTTGATCCGGTTGACCAGGAGTCCCGCAATGAACAGCCTCCGGACGTTTTTAGGTTCGCTGGTTTAGCGACGCGCTAAACCATCGTAGCAGCGCACATCTTGCAGCGTAGTCCATTTTCACGCTCCAGAAGCGTTGGGCGAACAGGGGTCTGTTTACACCAGGACTGGAACGTGCCCAGAGTGGCTTGAAGGCGGAGTTGGTCTGACCGGTAGTGAATCGGTAGGAAGAGCTTAGCGTCGTCCGCGTACAGTAGGTGTCTGTTTGGAGGAAGCACACGAGTTACGTCATTGACAAAGATGATGAACAAAAGCTGCGTTGCGTCGCGACACATGGAATCCCACTTTCACACAGTATGATCGACCGGCAAGGTATGAGCGCATCCAGCCCAGCGTCTGAACGGGTAGACCAAGCTTTTGGAGCTTGGCGAGCAGCAAGGAGTGTGGCACGCTGTCAAAGGCAGCTTTGATTCGACATTCGTTCTGTGGCAGAGGCTAACGAATTCAACCAGGTTGGTGGTAGTTGAGCGCTTAGGGACAAATCCATGTTGACCAATGCTGATGTAATACGAGGCAGCAGCGAGAAGAGGTTCGTACATGAGTAGCTCGAAATTCTTAGCACAGGCACAAAGCAAGGTTACTTCTGGGTCTCAAGCAACTGGTCCTTGCCTCGCGTAGTTCAATACCTTTGACTTTCATTGCATCCCTTTGAGTATACCGATTGTTCACACGACGCTACTCAATCTGAAGCTCTCTTTTTCGTCTGGTTCTAATAGTATTCCCTCATCTATCTCAGAGGGGGATCTTTCTATAAGCGGACTGTGTGGCGGACATGTGGTGCTTGAAGTCTCTGTTTTTTTCCTAATCTGCTCATCGCTGGAATATGCATGAGTAATTTAGTCCCCCTCTAGCGTGGGAGCTATAGCAATGGTGGAGCGAATTCAGAGGACTTTGGCATGCGCGATGTGTTTGGCACATCCGGCTCAGCGTTACCGTTGTATTCTGTACGTTGTCACTTGCTGGATCTGGAGCCCTTATAATCTTGCCGCACCCATGCTCCTTAAAGCAATTCATGCTATTTACTTATTCTCATCCGTTAATCTTTATGTCCCCTCGCGATTGCATCAAGGATTTATCTTCTTTTGGTGCATATGAATCTATTTTGAGAGCGATAAGTTTTGTTTTGTCCGGGATAAGGCAAACGACAGGGAGGAAATGTCTTGTGGCATTTTTGTAAATTTCTGTTTATAACATAGTCATCACAAGCGATGTTGACAATAGGGCGCAAGCCGTCATACTTTAAAAAAGTGTTTTTTTTTAATTCTTATACAAATCTCTTTGACTTATACATTTCTCTTTTTTTCTTCTGTGCTTGGCTTCGTGCATCTTCACTATCTAGCTCCTCTCGCTGACCCCTTGGTCGAGTTTAAAAATTTTGATCTAATTGATTTGTTCTAATTTTTTTAAATATTTTTTTATTTGTTTGGTTTATTGTTTATTTTAAGCAGCTTAAAAACTAGTTTACAAAAGTAAAGTGGGTTGCATAAAGGGACGACGTACAAGTTTTTCAAAGAACATTTCAGGATATTTTCATCAAACACATCATTGTTGTTTCCAACAACGTGGATGCTGTAGTTTGCAAACAAACGTAAGATTGGAATCCTCTTACTTATGCTACTTAACTTAAAATAGTTTAAAAGAGGGAAGGGAAGTTGAGGTTGTGGTTTGGGACGATGGCTTCCATAGCCTGCATCAGTATGCTCCAAGCACTAGATACCCTAGCGCACAGGGCAAAGCAGGACTGAGCGGACTGAAGGAGCCCGATTCATCCTGTCGAGCAGTAGCCCGCGTAGCACCTTGTTGTGCACCAACAAATACAGCATCGAACGATGCTCGGATAAAAGTCCGTAGCTGGTGACGAACTCTAATAATGCTATAGTCCAGAATGTTGATAATTAACGTAAAACAAATCATAAATCTTGCAACGATAGAGTAGCGCATCCTTCCCGTTTGAGCTTCTGGATATAATTATGAAGTCCTCTATCAAGCAATCTAGTAGTCGATGTTGAAATTCTTTATTGTATAAATTGTGCAAATGAGAATACGAAAAGTGTCCCGATGAACATTTTCGACTGTTGCTTCTCTTATCAATAATCATACTTATACAAACCCTAACCCAAATTGGTAAATGGTATGGAACGTGCCAATCCATAGAGAAGGCCCTGTAGTAATATGCCTGGTAGGTTTTCAAAAAAGGGTCCTGGTTCGTGGTAACAAATTGTTGTGGTATCTCTTCAATCCCTCCTCTTTCTGCCGTTTTGTGAATAATCACAGAAATTCTCATCACATTCCCTCCTATATGTCCTTTGGAGCTCCGAAATATGTGACCTTTTTCGCTTACATTAAGCTCGTTTGTTTGCGGCTGCTGCAGTTACTACTGTGTCTCAAGCAACTGGCCCTTTTCTCGCTTTGTCTGCCTATACCTTTAACTGCCATTTTGCGTACCGATTGTTCACACGGCGCTACTCAATCTGAAGCTCTCTTTTTCCCCTGGCCCTTATGGTATTCCCTCATCAGATGCTAGAAGTCTCTGTTCGTTTCCCTAGTCTGTTCATCGTTGGTCCCCCTCAGTAATTTGGTTCCCCTCTAGCGTGAGAGCTATTACAATGGCAGAGTGGATTCAGTGGACTTTTACTCGCTTTGTCATGCGCAAAGTATATGGCACTTCTGGCTCTGTGTTGCCGTCGTATTCTGTATGATGTCACTTGATGTCACTGTAGCAGCTTCGCGTTAGGCTGCTTTGGAAACAGGAAACATTCTATTTATCTTAAAAAAAGGTGATTATAAATGCCATTTGCCATCTCTTCTCCTGTACGAGTATCGAGGGCATGCTGTGCAAAGTTGTTTAGTCGAGCGCATTGTTTAATCGACTGGCTGCTAAAACATTTCATGCGTATTGCATACCAACAGGCGTATAACGTGAAAAATTTAAATACGAAAATGAATCGGATATTTTCGAATGAAACGCGAAACACACACACATACCCCGTTCGTTTCGGACTTGTTTTGACAGGTCGTGACAGTATGAAAATTCATCCGCCTTAACAGCTCCATCACAACTGGCCGTGCCTGTTCCGTATTTTTACAAAAAAAATTCTAGAATCTTTAATTTAATCTTCTTCAAAATGGCTGAACCCCCAGTTCATTCCATCAAGGTACAATGTTCAGCCTCAAACATACACGAGTACCTGAGTGAGTATTTTGGCAGGGAGAAAAACAATGGCAACAATGTTGCTGATTTTGTTACGTTTTGCGTTCTTAAATAGAGTACAGCATCCATACGCTTTTTTTTCTACGGGGCATACAAGAGCCAACCGAATACCGAACGGAGAATTACAACGGGGTACCGGTGTTGGTTCCGCGCAATAACGACTGCAATACTTACATCGACAAGGATTTAAAGAAAATCCAAGGTAAACAACACACGCACTTTTACCCACTGGTGTTAGCTGCCCTGCCGGCAAACACTTAAGGTCTGTTTTTCTGATTATTTGTAGGTTTAATAATGAAAAGGAGAGTCAGCAAGTTTATCTTTTGCTTCAAAGTTTCTGATGAGGCAGGAGAATTGGAGCGGTGGGAATTCGAAATTATGCCCCAGTTCGAGGACAATGCCGATGAGGGCAAAGGGGAGGCGTCCACTTCCACAAATTCGCAAGCAAAGATACGGAGAGAGATACTGGACTTTATGCGACAGATTTTTGAGACGATCACTGCAGCTGCGAATTAAAGCTGCATACGAAGGGAGACGTCCCTCCTCATCTCTGTGGCTAAATTATTGTATGCCAAATTTCCTGAATCTTAAATTTGCTAGCTCCTAGCCTAGTATGTTCTCCTCGTATTACACTAAATCTTATCGCTATCCAGACAAATAATTAAATTAGTTTGTTGAACATAATTAAATCAAATAAATAATTAAAATTTTTTGTGTTTTTTTAATAAGGCATAAAAAGAAAAAGAAGACGAAGCCTAGTTATAGATGATGCATTTTTTTATCATTCTTAGTACTTTATTTGAACATACGTGAATTTTCTTTTGTTTCATACGACCCTGTGGGAACAAAGACGAGATCGATGATTAATATTTTATTATTTTTACAATTAATTATGACGGTACAATGGTGTATTGTCAACACCCGCTTGTGATGATTAAATTATGGTGAACATAATGATAAGGCATTTTCTCCTTATTCTTTGCCTTATTCCGGGCATACTATCGTCCGGTTGGTGACGATCACAGACGACATTGAATTCACGGCTTTTGGATATAATTAAGAAGTCCTTTTTCAAGCAATCTAGTACTCGTTGGAGACAGGTACTCCCGCCATGCACTCCTTCCTTTTTTCGCTTGGCTTAGCCTGCTCACTCTGTTGCTTAGATACGACGAAGACGATGTTCGGTTAGGGGTTGGTTCGGGTGCGTCACGCACTCGGGTATTATCCTTACGTTCTTTTGTATTTAGAAGATGGATGGAAGGCTATACTGTGTGTGCCAAAAATTGAACAAGCAAGAACAAAAAATAAATAAATGAGAATGGTTTTAATACGCTTGATGTTATGCCATTTTTAATATTATATTATTAAGCAATTGTGACGAAAATGGGTGATCATGGCAACAAAATCAAAAACACCAATCGATAATACAGTAAAATAATCGTGCCACCAGTCAAGGAAAACAACATCAAAAATACTTAATTATCAGGCGCTACAACCGCTTTGCAGTCTTGGCCTGCCGCAGCAGAGTTCAGAACCGCTCACGATCCCGCGCCGTCGTCCGCCAATCCTTTATCCCGGCCTTGATGGCGGATGATTCCACGCCATCCTCCCACCTTAATCTGGGCCTACCACGCCTCCTCTGCCCGTGTGGACGGCTTAAATGGACTTTCTGAGCTGGGTCGTTCGGTACCATGCGTACAGCTCGTCGTTGTACCGGTTTCTCCATTGACCTTTCACACATACGGGGCCAACGATCCTTCTGAGCATCTTTCTCTCGAACGCGGCTAAGAGGGCTTCGTCTGTTTTGGGCAGGGTCCATGTCTCAGAAGCGTATGTGAGTACTGAGACTATAAAGGTACGATGCAGTCCCAGCTTCGACAGTCGCGACATGTTGTTTGAGGTATGATGTTTCCTCAGGATGTAGAATGGCTGATGGTGCCACCATCAATTTGGTCTTTGCCTCGTTAATCTGCCACCCGAGGTTTTCTGCCACCTGCTTGATCCTTTGGTAGGCCTCTCCTAACTGGGAGAGCCTCAGACCAATGATGTCTATATCATCAGCGTATGCAAGGATCTGGGTCTCATCACCTTCGAGTCACGGATGGCCCTCTCTAGCGCCAAGTTGAATAGGAGACAGGCGAGTCCATCTCCCTGACGCAGACCTTTGGTGGTAGCAAAGGACCCTGAGAGTTTTCCATCCACTTTCACCTGATATGTGACGTTGGTCATGGTCATTCTAACAAGCCTGATCAGTTTGGCCGGGATTCCAAAAGAGCTCATGGCCTCGTAGAGTTTTACCTTGGCTATGCTGAAATCTATGAAGTGATGGTACGTATTCAACTGCTCTTCAGCCATTTTCTTCAAGATTTGCCGCATGGTGAAGATCTGGTCAGTGGTAGATTTTCCGTCACGGAATCCTCTTTGATAGTTTCCAACTATCTGTTCAACGAATGGGACAAGCTTACCCTGAAGGATTGGGGAGAGTATTTTGTAGGCGGTATTCAACACCGTAATACCCCTATAGTTGTTGCAGTCCAACATATCTCCCTTGTTGTACATAAAAAATACAACAAGAAAATGTTGGTTTATTAATCGTAAAAGAATTAGATGCAACAAAAGACAGCAACAGCCGAACAAGCGATGGCACATCAGCGATCAGGCACAAGGTGTTCCTTTTTTATTCTAATTGAAAGAAAACAAAAACTCTTTTCTACACAATCTCAGGAAAGCAAGCATACGCATCCCGGCTACTAGACTAAAAACACCTTACCTTCACACTGTTTATATTATCGTTGTTGTGTTTCTGTGGCCCAAACATGTGACACGGAAAGGACGTACATTTCTTCGCCGAGCGTAACAAAAGCTCGATGGTCCACTGGTTGTGACGACATTCAGGCGTCGATATTCGGTCGGGCGGGTGTTTTGCAGCTGTGTAATCGTTACCGATTATTAGCACAGAGCTTTTTACCCATGGCCGTCCTCCCTTTTTTCCGTTGGTTGATGTTTTTAATTCCTGTTCCACTTTTCCAATTACACTCGTTTTCGCTCACTAACGCTCACGCTTTCGATAGTGTGTGCTTCCCTCACCTGTCCATGTTCGTGTGTGTCTGTGTGCGTAGGGAGGAGGGGGGAGGGGGGGGGTGAGGAGGGAATCTTCTTCTTCTGCCGACCAGAATAGTTCTTTCCAGAAAGACAAAATTGTCAGAAATGGATTCGGTTTACCGCAAAATGTGACCGAAAAAGCTTGAAAACAGCACGAATACGCTCACCCGGTACGTGTCCCTGTTGTTTACCCCGCTTTCTTGCATTTTCCTGTTAGCTCGCCACACTCCTTCTTTCCCCGTTTGCAACCACTGCTCCCAAGGCCAACGAACGAACGTAGCCAGTTGCCGTCGCCAATTCGCCTGTTTCCATGTTGCCATGTTTTTGCACAAACCTGGACCTGATGTTTGTTTTTGACTTTCGACTGCTCTCGGAGCTAGGCAGACCGCACCGCACCGACCAAAAAAGGGAGTTGGGGGAAGGAGAAGGCAACAAAAAAAAAAAATGTCGAAATGGTCTGTACGTGCAGTGTTATGGAGCACAGTTTTCCGTCCACGGGTTTTGCCAGCGTGTCCAGTCCAGGACGGGCAGCATCCCGGCAGGAGCCATTTTGTGCTATCGTTCTGGTTAATTTCGATGACGAGCACGCTGTATACGTGAGCATGTCAGTGTATGTCTGTGTGAGGTTTCCTCCCTCCCAAAAATGCTGAAGTGACGATGGCTGGCTCCTAAGCGTCCCGGATGCGGATTTTCCGGACGGAAACGGCTTCGAGATGCATTCGATGTATGCATGTGTCTCTCTGTGTGTAGATATTGTGTGACGGAATATTGGTCCGTGGTCGGTATCGTCCTGCTTATGGTACAAATTGAAGGAGTAGTTGTCCCATACCGTCAGCCGATAAGTAGCCCGATAAAATGCCAACATTTGGACCATTTCTCGGAGTCGGGCGATCCAGCAGCCATCGAAAGAGCAGCATAGTGATGCTAAATGCATCACTATCGAGCACGAGGTACGAGGGTTGGAAAATCTAATTTATGTTCCCAGCGGGACCTCCCATTCGGGACCATCGCACGGGCTTGTTATTGTCGGGAAATGCACTTTGAACGTACCCCGCGCATCACGTAGGCTTAGGTTAGCGGGTTTACAAACTGCAAGTTCAATGTTTCGTTTTCGGTGATGCGCGTTGTCCCAGAAATGAGATTAGTTTGTTGCAGGTGGTGAGAAAAGTTGTGCGCTCTTCTTGTTTTTTTCTTGCGGTCTCTTTCTGTGTGATGACACTGGTCAGCTGAACAAAGGACTGGTCGGTCTGGAAAGCTAACACTTTGTCGTTTGGTGAGTGTATCGTTCCTATCAGAGTGGATTGGTGTCATTAGGAATCTCTGATGAGCTCAGAATATATACGGTATTAGTTACTGAGGAATCATACTTTATTTATTGATACTTTAGACGATTATGTCACGCCGCATTGACAAAAGAGACACATCAGCGACTAATTTTGATGGATGAAAACAAAAAACTGCAAAGGGCAGAGAGTTCTGCATTGGAGATGCAGCGATTTTGTTGCACTTACTTGAATACTTGGGTATGACCTCGTGCTTCTTCTTGCTCTGCTCAGGGTTCAGCACGTCACGCAGATATTGCCAGGTATGGGCAGGCGGTGGTAGTAGCTTCATACAAAATCTGTACAAGGGGTACAAGTCTGCAGAAGAGTATTTGGGGCAGGAAATTATAGGCTGCTTTCAGGACTGTGATCGCCCGGAAGATAGCACAGTCCAGCCAGAGTCCCTTTCTGGACCCTAGCCGATCAATTATTTCAACACATTAGGGATAGAAGCTTGGCCAAAACATTTTATTAAGGTGAGGTCTTTTGAGGCTGCTGAGGTCTCTTGAGAGGCTCTTTGACCTACTACGAGTCCACCTTACGCTTAGATAGTGCTAACAAGAACCAGACCGATGTTCAACATGATCAATAGGGCCAGGCCGTTCTCTGTCTCTTCTTGGCTTAACAACCTCTAAGGTCACGCCGGCCTTAGAATGACTTTTACTAGACTCGCCGCCACCACGTTGTTAGATAGTCAGTCCTCTTTATGGGAACACGAGTCAGAATCAAATTTGAGCCCCGGTCCCGCCGTTTAAGGACCGGGCTATCGGGTACACCACTGGGCCGCCCCCAAGGCCGTTCTATTTTTAGTTATTTATCTCCAAAATGACGACTCTTTCCAAATTTCTCATGGCATTTCCTCCTTGGATTTTACCTTATCCCGGACACATTCGGTTAATCAGGCTATCGTATTCTATAGGATTAAAAAAGGGGTTACTCATAAGTTTCTACTACATTTGAATTTGATACTTGATATTTGCAATATCAGTGTTCGGCCCTCAGTTAGTGTGAAGCGGCACTTACATTTTAGATCACTGCTCAATCAATTGTTTGTTCTATAGTCGCCTAAAACTGATGCAATCTGCATTACTCAGGGTGCTATTATTATTGTTATTTATTTATTTGTTTATTTTATTTATAATTAATTATGACGTTCCAGTGCCGCATTGTCAACACCGCTTGTGTTGAATAAGTTTTATAATCATATTGATAAGACATTTCCTCCTTATTCTTTGCCTTATCCCGGGCATACTCGGCTATATTATTGTTATTGTTATTAATATTATTATTATTTTCATAATAATAATTATTATTATAATTAATAGTATTATTATTATTATTATTATTATTATTATTATTATTATTATTATTATTATTATTATTATTATTATTATTATTATTATTATTATTATTATTATTATTATTATTATTATTATTATTGTTATTATTGTTATTATTATTATTATTATTATTATTATTATTATTATTATTATTATTATTATTATTATTATTATTATTATTATTATTATTATTATTATTATTATTATTATTATTATTATTATTATTATTATTATTATTATTATTATTATTATTATTATTATTATTATTACATTTATTGCTATTTTTATTGCTATTGTTATTATTATTATATTTACTATTATTATTGTTATTATATTTATTATTATTATTATTATTATTATTATTATTATTATCATTATTTTTATTATTATTATAATTATTATTTTAATTTAATCAATTCATATTTTCTTTTTCTATTTATTTATTTATTTATTTATTTTATCGGACATGTAAGTGTCTTACTAACTAGCAGACTGATAACGTAACGAGACGAATTGAAAAATGTTGGACGCATACGTAGACGCTCACGAAATGCAGATTGAGACATACCAAATTCATATATGTTGAAGTTTATATTAAATACGGTACACATTGCGTTCACAGGGTCCGATTGACCAAAAGTAGTCTTGAAGCGAGCAGCCCATATTATGTCTCGCAGCCTTAGACTCCTAGAGGGCGCAAAAAAGTTAACGGAGCTAAGGAGAACTGGAGTATCTATTTCGTTGCCGATCAAACCAGCTACAGCCATACACTGAGCTGTCGAACGACGAACTGGTTGGAGTCCCAAGAGAAGAACATCGAGTGTGATAGTCTGGGCATCGATCGTAGGGTCTCCATGGGATGAGTCTAATGGCAAATTGCGTAGCTTTTAGTTGTATTGTGTCTGTGTGCTGGCTCCAGATGCGTGCTGTGGGGCACCACACAACACTTGCACAACACTCTAAGCCTGATCGAAATAGGGAACAGAAGAGCGTTTTAATAGTAGTAGGGTCGCGAAACTCCTTTGTCATACGAAATACAATGCCTTGCATCTGATTACCACGGTTAATTAGATTTGTCATGTGAGGTCTCTAAAGCTGAGTTGTTTGTCAAGAAGAATCCCTAAGTCTCTAAAACATTCAGGACGTTGAAGTAAACTATTGTCAATGTTGTAGTCAAATAGGATAATAGAACTGCATCTCGAAAAGGACGTTACTTGACATTTATCGACGGACAATGACAATGCATATCTACGGCACCATAAACTAATAACATCAATCGCAAGTTGTAACCGAGCATAGTCTCCACTATCTTTCACCATGGTGAACAGCTTGACATAATTCGCATACATCAGCACGTTAAAATCAGCAAGTAGTATTGGAGCATCACTGATGTAGAATAGGAACAACAGCGGGCCCCGAGGATGCTGTCTTGTGGAACGCCAGAGTTGCTGGTGTAGGCACGTGACACACTATCCCCAAGCTTAATACTATATGATCGATCAGATAGATAGAAATTGATCCATTTGACCATACTATTGTCAAAACCTAGCTTCTGTAATTTTGCCACAAGAATAGGATGAGACACCGAATCAAAAGCCACCTTCAGGTCAGTATGGATGGCATCAACCTGGTACTCGGAGTCTCGATTTCTCTTGCAGAAATTGACGAGATCAAATAGATTTTCGGACGTAGAACGTTTTGGTACGAATCCATGTTGAGCAGGGCATAAGTAAGGCTTTGCAGCAGCAGGCATTAGGAATCTCTGGTACAACGCAAGAAGGTTTCCTCGTGCAAGTTGAGAATCTGATCTCTATTTAAAAAGACTTCTCACAATATTTATAATCTTTTCCTAGTTTCACATGCGTCATTCACTGCCAACGATTGAAAAACGATAAAACACCAACCAGCGTCAGTGGCATTGATGATTGCAGCGCGGGAAAATTAAAAAAATAAAATCAGAAACTCTGTAAGAGAGAGAGAGAGAGAGAGAGAGAGAGAGAGAGAGAGAGAGTGGAGGGGGGGGGGGGGGTAAGTCAGTTCAAAATTACGCTTCGTCGCAAGTCGCTGAGCAAGCGCTTAATGAACTGCTTTTGCTCATTTACTAATTGCTGCCGGGGGTTTTGGGTGGTCCCTTTTTTCCTTTGCTTGCTTGCTATTGCGAAACCGAAAAGTTGTTGCCTCAAATGCCCGCTCGTTCAGCAATCGCCTCCAACGTTGTCCGCGAGTGCTAAAACTTTAATCGTAACAAATGAAGTCAGCGTGAGTTGCCGGAAATTGATCGAACGTAACTAATCATTCGCATGGCTGCTGGACGTGTTTTGGGGATGTGGCCAATTTTTTTTTCCGGTTGTGCTCGTCTAAAGAAAATTATTTTGGAGCCAGATTCATGTGCTTTCAAAATAAATACAACTAATCTTCAAACCGTCAGAAAGCGGTACATTTTAAGGTTCTGTTTTAGTTCTTGAAATTTATTATCACCTTATTCATTTGCTTTGCGTGTTCATTTATAGCCACCAAACAGTAACAAGAAATAGGAACTGATCGATTCGAGCTCTGCCGAGAGGCGTGCAGTTTGGTTGAACTTTTTTCTACCAAGTTTCCTGTTTTCGAGTGTACGTTCTTACAATAACTTGCACCGTAGAATCTCCATAGTCACGGTACGGATTTTAATTTCGTCGTTTTTTGGCACATTTAAGCAGAAACTAGATGATAGAAAAAGGAAGGGAGAATTAGTTGAGATTTTGTTGTCGTGATGGTGGAAGCATTCGAAATCTTTGTAGTTAGGGTTAGGGCATATTGAAGCAAAAATGTTTGAAAAGCGTAAACTTACTCGTGGAAAAGCAAAGTGTAATATTAACGATGTTTGTGTTTGTGTTAAATATTCGTGATTGTATTATAAAAAATGATTGGAATTTAAGATACTGGATTTGCTTTGAGAATTTTTTGCATCTGTAGTTGAATATGTCATGTCTGGTGTGGGTCATTGCAATGATATAATGGAATTTTGCATAAATTTAGGAGTTAAATGTCCTAAAAATGTCTCCTGCATACATGACTCTTTCACAACAGACTCGCCATATTCCACAATCTATTTGAAGCATGCTCTTGAGCTATTTAACCGTTCTATCAGGTACAACAATGCTTGCCTTGTGTATGCTTTAATACTTCCAAATTTCTATCACCACATATGCGAACAAATTAACGAACGTAACTTTTCAACAGAATTGGTGCTTGAATACCGAACCATTCCTTACTGACATTGGGCTTTTCCTTTCTTTACAGTGGGGCTTTTACCGGGAACCATCGAGACCGAGCAACAATCAAAAGCGTGACGTTACGCCACCAGAAAGCAGCGATCAAGTTTCGTGCGTGAAAACAAATCAGGTGATTAAGAAGAAGCTACTTAACTCGTAAGAAGAGCAAGAAAAGCAAGCCTTACAACAATCCCCATACAGGGTACAATCACCGATTAAGGTCTGCTTATCGTAACGTAAGCATCACGTCAGTACACTCATTGATCCATCCAAATCCATCGCTAATCGCGTGTGAGCATTGTGAATATTGCGGGAGGTGTTGGTTCGTTTTTTTTTTGTGTGTTTGTTGTTGCCGTTGCTGCTCCCGTTGGGTTCTCATCGTTTCGTAAGGACCAACCAGTGTACAGCGGAACGTGCAAATTGGTGTTACCGTCCCGCTCGCCGTTTCTTCTGTAGCCATAATCCAGCCCGCTGGTGGATTAACCTCCCAACACGAGTGAGCGGAACGGTAACGAAGGAAGGTGGGTTGGAAATTCTGCCAGGCATTAAAACGAGTTGCAACCAGTCGCAATAGAGTGCTTTACATGCTGATGACTTTGTGTGAAGGTGGGATTTACTAGTTTACGAGCGCGTGGTGTGGTGCCGGTTGCCTACACCCAGGCGCCAAAAACCATATGAATCCTCGGCCGGTTGCTTAAGCATACAGCCCGAAATTAAGGCAGGAAGATCGCGAACAACTGGGAAGGGAGGGAGAGAAAGGGAAAAAGAAAGAAAGAGAGAGAGAGCAAGGAAGAGAAAAGAACAGGAAGGTGTTAGTGCGAAATAAATGGATTTGTGAGTCGAAAAACCAACACATGTACGTACGTGTGCAGTGGTACGCTTGCTTGGCAAGGAAGAAATTTTCTAAAATAAACACCCATTCACACACTATAGGCACGCACGCACGTCAACGAGGTGGTGGCAGTGGCGGACGAAAACAGCGTAAAAGGGGACCTAACTTTCTTGATCCTGTTAGCAAGGATAAATACGATATATTTGTTTTCGAGCTTCAATTACGACAAACGAGCTGAGCGAAAGAAGTTGTCACGTATGTGTGTGTGTATGTGTGACGGTAGGCGAGATATTGGTAAAGGAAGCCGAAGCACACTCTGCACAGCAATGCACTGTGGGCACTTACTGGGATGAAGTTACAAATTTGAACAAAAAACATCTGTAGTAGTTGTAATAACTATTACTATTCCATTTTTTATGGGGGCCCGGTGGTAGTGCGCCGCTGGACTTCACACGGCAGTACCGGTGTTCAAATCTCTTCCTGATCGTCCCCTGATCGTCGTAGTGAGGACTGACTATCCAACTACGTGGATATCAGCAAGTCTAGTAAGCCATTAAAAGTCCGTCAAGCAAGCCAGCGTGTCCTCAAGGGTCATTAAGCCAAGAATAATGACAAAGACAAAACTTAGGTACAAAAAATTGGCAAGTTTAAGATCTGTTTGCTTAATTTTGAAACGTGTGTCTTGGAATTAGGTGCTTGCGTAGTAGGTGACTCCATCATGGTATATTAGGGGACTTCTCCATAGGCACCATGCGTCTCCTTCAGTGGTGACAGGTGACTCCTCTAGAGATACTAGGCGCCTCCTCTGAAGATATTACATACTTCTATCATACTTACGACCGTCATAACCCAGACTGTTTCTCAGATAAACTTTGTAACTTTTTGAGTCCAACTAATGCTGGAGATGAGAAGTATTGAGGTTGAAGTGGTTAGAATTTGTGAAGAGAAAAAAAATATTTGGTTCTTCTTATTTGATGGTACGATTCTAGAAGAACTAGCAACATCATGGAGTTACAAACAAACCCTATCTAATGCTTTCGCTGACGTGTACAACTCTTGGATAATGATTTTTCTTGTAAACTTGACAGCTCCTCTCAAAATAAAATATTTAATCTTTTACCCGAAATGCGCTCCAAAGTGACCCATAGTGACAAGAGCGAGCTGGTGAGGGTTAGACGAGCGAGTGACAACCGCTACCATTACACCCACTACTCCTGTACCCATCTGTGCTCACGTATTAAAGACAGTTGTTATAAGAGTTTTACGGCAACAACAAACGACGTGTGCAGCGGTGGTACAATCTCGAGTATGCTTCCTACTTCAGTAAGGACCTACCCAATGATCCTTCGAGTAGGAAGTATGCTATATATATATATATATATATATATATATATATATATATATATATATATATATATATATATATATATATATATATATATATATATATATATATATATATATATATATATATATATGTGCTTGTAAAAAGTATTACAAGAAGAGTGGTTGGAAAAGGGCAGGACATCACCACCAAAGCTCCCCCTTCCTCCGTCAACCCCCTTCAACCGTCATCATCCATATCTAGGGTCCGATAATCGACGGGCACTGCTACTTTGTGCACTTAAATGCAAGTAATATGTAAACAAGATTGGTAACTGCTTACGAGCATTAACATCTTGCGCTGGCACGGGTGACTACAGTGCGGCTTACACTTTTAGCGGCGCATTTTGACAGCTTCCTGGAATTTAGCTATTCTTGAAGAAGCGTTACGCTTTCAATAATCGTACCGAATTAATAATACACGTAACATACGTTTGAAAGGCTGTAAATCTATTCAGTCATTCGTGCACAATTTATGTTCAAGCGTACATCGTTTGGCAGCGGGAATTGGGAAGAGGAAGAAATTGTAAGAAAGAAACAGATGAAAAAAATCTTCCTCATTGAAGCACGAGCTATGGGCAGGTACAGGCGAGTGAAGAGATGACCCTAAGCAGACGTGACGGGTGAGAAACCCGAACCAGACACGAAACGTGAAACGAAAGAAGGGGCACAGATGTCAGGGCGTATCGTGAGTATCATCTAATTTCATTACTTGATACAATTTTCACCCGAGCAACAAACTCCGGCCGCGCTCGTTCGCGTTTTTGCCTAGTTTTGGGGAGTAAATAAAGGCAGCTAGCAAGAAAAAAAAATCTTAGAAATAAACGAAGGAATGAGACACTCTAGAAAGGCAAAAAACATCATCCTTATGGTGTTTGGCGATACAAGGGCGAAAAAAAAGCAGGCGATCCTGATACGATTACACCCAATATTGAAGCAATTACTCCCGAAAATCGAAAAATCCTCCCCCGGGAGCTGGGAATTGCGTCAAAGGCCGCCGTGCGCTGGAAACGGCTACGGGACGACGCTGTTGTATGTTTGTACGAAACGGTTGCGGACTGGGGGCTTTTTCGGAATATTTCGCGATGGGTTGTTTGCCATTATTTATCTCACCTTGTTTTGCTCGCTCATCGCTGCCCACGGCGAAGTTTGTACGGAGGGTTTTTTTTTCTCTTTCCAAATTTTTGCGTTGCTATCGAATGTTGCTGCTGATGGTCGTGATTTCGCCGTCTCCGGTTGCACCGTCCCGGATGAATCCAAGTATCATTCTTGCTTGAACCTGCCGCAGATGAAGTGAATTAGGTGAGAAAGTGGGGTTCACCGGTATGGGAAACGCTTCAAGATTTGATTTATCGCGAAATCGAAAACCACTTAAATTCCTCAACCGAATCGATTTTATTTATCTGTCCGAGATCCGGTTTGCTGGCCTTGCAGTGTGGCGCGATGGGGATGCTGAAAACGGCTGCAAAGCGAGAGGGATGAACAAAAAGGGCAATGTCACGTGCTGCGTCAACCTGGAGCTACGTAGTAGCCGGGACTCTTGCATCCTAGGCACGCATCTGCCAGAATTGCGTGATGGGCTGTGGGAGTTTTCCGGTTTTTTCGATTCCATGCTCATCATCAGAGCTTGAAGTTGTTTGTGGTTGTGTATATGTGCGCCTGTGTGTGTGTTTTTTATACAAGAATTTTGTGTGTGTGTGTGTGTGTGTGTGTGTGTGTGTGTGTGTGTGTGTGTGTGTGTGTGTGTGTGTGTGTGTGTGTGTGTGTGTGTGTGTGTGTGTGTGTGTGTGTGTGTGTGTGTGTGTGTGTGTGTGTGTGTGTGTGTGTGTGTGTGTGTGTGTTTTTTTTTTTTTTTTTTTTTTATACAAGGAGTTTAAAATCTTCATAAAGACACCTGGTGAGGCGACATGGGATTTTTACCCAGTAAAAAACTCTCCTTGGACCCTATGCACCCTCCCACGGGATCACCTCGCGGTATTACTTCATGGGAGGGGCAGTGCTGTGCACTTAGTCTGACTAATACGCGCTAGCAACTATAACACTCTCGTTCACTACACAAACGTTCACAGACATTTACGGACATTCACTATACAAACAGCACACCATTTAACACTGAACGCTTAATGCTTAGGCACGACTATGTAGCTGGTCGTCTTTCCACCACTGCTGCAGTTTGGACGTTATCAGCCGCATCGTTGTTGACGCTGCTTCCCACAACTCCCTGCTCTGCAGCATCAGCTGCACCAGGTTCGACTGGCTCACCTCTGTACCGCATATGCCGTTCAGCTGCTGCCGTTCTGCGCTGAATCTTGGGCAGCGGAACATGACATGTTCTGCCGTCTCGTCTGCATCCGGACACGCTGGACATTGAGGTGAAGACGTGTGCCGAAACCTGTACAGGTAGTGCCTAAAACAGCCATGGCCAGAAAGTATCTGGGTGACAAAGAAGTCCACGTCACCGTGCTTCCTATCCAACCATGCTGCTATATCAGGGATCAGCGTGTGTGTCCACCTACCGTTCACAGCGTTGGACCAGCTGTTCTGCCACATCCTGATGGAGTTCGCCCTCGCAGCCTTTCTAGCAGCTCCCGCGTTGGGTTCCCCCGTACGTGCAATTTGGAAGCACTCTGAGTCCTCCTCGAGCGTTATGCACACAGGCGTCAACCCAGCAATCACGCAAACTGCTTCGTACGAGATCGTACGATAGGCGCTAGCGACTCGCATAGCCAGCCGCCTATGTATTTTGTTCACTGCGTCTTGGTGCTGCTTCTGCTGCAAAATGTGCGCCCAAACTGGCGCACCATATCTCAACACTGAAGTGGCTACGTTGCAATGAAGTCGTCTTATTCTGCTGCTTGCTCCTCCAATATTGGGCATGAAGGACGCCAACGCGTTGAATATTTTCATCGCTTTCGTGCAGGACTCCTCAAGGTGTTTCTTGAAGTTTAAACGATCATCGATGGTAACTCCAAGGTACCTGAGGTGTCGTACAGATTCGATGTTGCTCGAGCCAACTCGTATCGTCGCCTTCTGCACTTCTTTATGGCTGCTAATGATGATAAACTCAGTTTTCGAGTGAGCTATCTGGAGATGAGCCTCCCGCATCCATGCATCGATCGTACCGACCGCTTCAGTAGCCAACACTTCAACCTCTTCTATCGACTCCCCGGTGACTGTCAGTGCGATGTCGTCTGCAAATCCGGTGAGCTCTGCTCCGGGCGGGAGTGAGAGAGTAAGCACTGCGTCATACATGGCGTTCCATAGAGTGGGACCGAGAACTGAGCCCTGCGGAACGCCAGCGGTTATTTTGGCTGTTTTCGGCCCTTCTTCCGTGTCGTACAGCAGAACTCGTTCGTCGAGATAACTCCTTAGCAGCCTACACAGGTACGGGGGAACCTTCATGCGATCCAGCGCCATCGCAATTGCTGCCCAGCTTGCACTGTTGAAGGCATTCTTAACATCAATTGTGATGACGGCACAGTAGCGAGCTCCACCTCTCTTCCGTTTGAACGCGGCCTCGCCTCTTTTCAGCACAGCTAACATGGCGTCGACCGTTGACCTCCCCTTCCGAAATCCGTACTGCCTCTCTGAAAGGCCGTGTCGTCCTTCAGTGTAGACAGCCAAGCGATCCAGGATTGGAATCTCTTGTGCCTTAGCCAGGGAGTCGACGAGTCCCAATGGCCTAAGGGCTGACGGATCGCCTGCTGGTTTACCCGGCTTTGGAATCAACACCAGTTTCTGCTTCTTCCAAAATGCTGGAAATTGTCCTGTCGATAGAGGACACTGAAGCACCGTTCGAAAAACCTCGGGGTAGGCCTGCATCGCTGCCTTCACTGCCTCGTTGGGGATGCCATCAGGACCGGGTGCTTTCCCAGGTTTGAGGCGGTCCGCTAGCTTCAGGATCTCGGCCGTTGTTATATGCTCTGCTTCTGTCTCCGGTGTATTGAACGTTGAGCTTAATACCGGAGGATCGTGGGTGGGGAACAGCTGCTCTACAATCTCCTTAAGTTTTGAAGGGCTGCGCTCGACCGGCTCGCGACTGCTTTTCACCTTGTGCATAATTGTTTTGTATGCAAAACCCCAGGGTTTATGGGCGATCTCTGCACAGAGCTCAAGGAAGCAGCGTCGTTTACTCGCCTTTATTTCGCGTTTCAGATTTGATCTGGCCGTAACGTAGTCGACTCGCAACCGCTCTCTGATCGCAGGACTTGTCTCACGTTGTAGCTTTCTCCGGTATGCGATGCACTCGGCACGCTGAATTTTGATGCTGTCGTTCCACCAATACACGGGAGCCCGCCTACAGCCAGCAAAATTCCTCCTCGGCATCGTTGCATCACAGGCCCCTGCCAGAGCGGATACCAACTCTTGGGCGTTCTGCACCTCTCCGAAGCCGCCAAAGCTTAGAGCCTCCACAAACAGTTCCTCGTCGAAGAATTGTAGTCTCCAACCACGAGTGCTTACAGAGGGCCATTGGGTCGGCTGCCTTTTTCTTCCGACGGTGTACCGAATCACACGGTGGTCGCTGAGCGTGTAGGTATCACCCACTCTCCAGTTCAGGTCACGCGATAGTACTGGGCTGCAGAACGTGATGTCCACAATAGAGGACCTATCGTTTCTGGTGAACGTTGGTACGGAGCCAACATTACCCAACACGAGATTCAAGCGGGCGAAGCTCTCCAAAACCGCATCGCCCCTGCTGTTTGTGTGCCTGCTGCCCCACTCAACCGCCCAGGCATTAAAATCTCCCGCAATCACCACCGTATTTCGTCCACAGAGTTCCGATGTGAGGTTGTCTAGCATTGTTTCGAACCTCTGCTCATCCCAGCTTGGGGGAGCGTAGCAGCTGCAGAAACAAATGCTGTTGATTTCTGCAATCACAAAACCCTCGTAGGTCGAAGAGACCACCTTCTGGATGGGATATTTTCCCGCCGCGCAGATTACGGCCATCCCCGTCTTGTCTGATACCCAATTGTTATTGCCATTTGGTTTCCGATATGGCTCCGACAAGATGGCAACATCTCCTTTCTCCTCGCGCATCGTCTGCCACAGTAGATCCTGCGCAGCCTCGCAGTGGTTCAGATTTGCTTGTACTACTTCCATGCTTTTCTTGCAGCCATGCAGTACATTCCTCCGACTTGGTGCGCGTTGTTGTCAGGAGCACACACCAGGCATAAGGCTGGTTTTACGCAAGTGCGGGCCTGATGTCCCTTATCTCCGCAGCGAAGACAGTTGTCCCTTCTGTCAGGACCCTTGCAATCCCGCTGGACATGGTTGAACTCCCAGCAGCGGAAACACCTCCTTGTTTGGGGGAGGATGCGGACACGGCAGATAGACCAGTCTATCTCCACTTCACCGGCTGCAGCCACTAGCGATGCTGCCTTAGCAGGCATCTTTATGTAGGCTGTTCGTGTCCCGTTAAAAGCTGGCTTTATTCTTGTTTCCAGCCGAACATTGCCAAGCTCGAATCTCTTCCGCAAAACACCCTCTACCATTTCCGTGGTTGTCACCTCGTCTATGTCGCGACATTCAATAGTCGCGTCATTTCCGCGAACGGTGACCTGGCCGGCTTCTCCTATCGAATCCTGCAGAAGATCCTTGTAGTCAGCTCCACATGCAGTATCCTCTGTCTTCAGTTCAAAGATCATGTTGCCCTCCCTGGAGCGCCTGATCTTCGATACTTGCTTTGCTAGCGTTTTGAGCTTGGGATCTGCTTTCACCTTCTGGAGAACTGATGCGTAGGACTCCTTATCGTTTAGCCCAACCATGATCGCCTCCGTCTTCGGCCGTGTAGTCTTTCTCGGCTTGGGCTCAATGCCAATATGCCCAGTTGGTGTTTTTGCTGCATTTTCGCCGGTATGAATCGCCCTCTGCTGCTTTCGTTTCACTACTGTAGTCCATCGTTCTTGGAGCACAGTTTTGTTTTCAGGCTTTGTTGCCTCACCTTTTTTCTGCTTCTTTTGTGCTTCCTCTTCCTCCTCCGCTTCCGGCGTTCGGTCTTTCATGCCCCTTTTAGACCCTCCCACTAACGGAAAGAAGGGTGTAGAAGGTAGGCTTCTAGCGTCTCGAGCCTCGCTGAGTGCCTTTTCTGCCTTTTCCGCCCGTAACCTCCAAGTGAGCAGGTCACTTTCTACACGGCTAAGGGATGCCAAGATCTTCACCGCCATTTTCTTAATGGGAGCATGGACGTTGTTGCGATCCTTTGTGAAAAGGTGCAATTCCTTGGCAGTCTCCAGGGCTTCCTGCAGATCCATGTTTTTTTGGAAAGCCTGGCTCAGCGGAACACGCGATAATGGCTCAGTCCTCTGAACATGGTTTCCTTCGTCACGGCTTACAATTTGCACGGAATCATCTGCAGGCATCTTGCTGTACGATTCCAGCACAACCAGTTCTCCTTCTACAGCACAAGTTGGCTTACCTGCCACACCACCTTCATCTCCAGTTTCTACTGCATCCTGCTGGGCATCTCCTACCGGTGGTGATCGTACGGTTTTATTGCTCCTCCCAAAGAAGGAGGTAATACCCAAAGGATTTGGGTGATTCGCACCGTGGTTGCTCATCACATTTGGGATGCTTGATCGCGCTTCGTGGATATGAGCCTTAAGCACTGACACTTAACGTTTACGGCACCCACACTGGACGCTCTCAGGACACTCACTCTCACAGGACACTCACACTCTCAGGACACTCACAAGGCACTAAGTTGCTAGCGCGCACGCATACGTTCACTTTGGGTCTTGACCCACCTCACTTAGTCACAGCTCAGGCTACCGCTAGTGTGCGTGATGGGTCTTGCTTTCGAAGCTGTTTTCACTTACACAAGCGCAGTATGATCAGTGTGTGCTTGCTTAGATATGGACGCAACTGACGCTAATCCATTGACTGAAAACTAACGAAAACATAGCGCACACTCCAGTCACTAACGTCGCACAGCCACACAGAAAGTCGCACTCGGGCACTTAACAAACAACAAACTCCCCGCGCAACTGATGGTAGATCAGTTGTTTGGCGCACAACAGGTGTCTCTGTGTCGTCAACAACTCTCCTAAGGCTCGGGCTCCGTCACAGGCAATGAAAGGAGAAACGGCTCCGTTTTGCCAACAGAACACTCGAGGTACTCGCACTCGTTGTGATTCCAACACTTTGTTCAATACTCCTGCCACACCGCAGCAGTTCCTTTCGGAAAAAGGCGATTTGCAGGCAATTTGAATTAGGTAGACTGGGAGCACAAAAACATCCCGTCAACCGTGCACCGTCTTACGTCTTCGTATCCGTATCCGTATGTGTGTGTGTGTGTGTGTGTGTGTGTGTGTGTGTGTGTGTGTGTGTGTGTGTGTGTGTTTTTTGTCGGACGCTTTCTTCTGCAATCGAAATGTCAAAGTTAACGAAGAATTTGCAAATTCACTGCCTCCACTACCTGTACCAATGAATCGAAGCGATCCAAATCAAGCTGAAAGCGCCTCCTGATGACAATGTCAGTATGTTGCGTGCCTCGCTATTCTTGCACCGAGGAATAAAGCTAGCGGCCCGTTTCCTTCGATTCTAAACCCTTCTGCCAGCATACCGTAGGTCCATTTTAAAATCTATCATTTATCATCCGATTCCGCTCCGGCACTCAATGCCTCGATAAACGAAGAAAAAAAAATCCGCTCCGGTTCAGTAACGGGTTGGATAGGTGCTCAGGTGGGTCATTCACTTGGCACATACACACTCCCTCACTGTCCCGGGCTCTCCCGGGAGATTGTTAGGAATTTGATTTCATGCTCTATGGTTCATCGTTGGTTGTTCGTGCTGTGTCGGCCAGGTTTTCCTGGTGACCAGTTTACCTTCGCCCCTCCCCGCGCAGAAGAGGACTGTCACCGGTAACGTCAGCAGTTCATAAATCAAACATCCTTTTTCTTCTTAACGCCAAACCCTCCTAACGGGGTTGTGAAGACTGGACACCTCAGAAGACGATACATGTGTGTGTCATATTGGTCTCAGCCTTCGAGATAATTGTGCTGCTACCAAGTCGGGTGTTCGGTACAAAACAGGAGCTTTTGGGCGGAGGGGGGGGGGGGGGGGTGAGTTCTACAGGGTTGTTCAGGGCCACCCTCGGTTTGGCAAAAACTTTGCGTCCCCAGGCGCAATGCATTGCAGAGTGTTTTGTGCAGCATTAGCACTAAACACTTAAACTACTCACACGACTACGCAAAAACCCTTGACGACTTTGGCATGTGTCGTTTGTTGGCTTCTGTGGCACGTGTGTGTGTGCGTGTGTGTTAGTATAGTAGATGGTCTTTGTATCTTAAGGATTGCTGGGTAAGGTTTTACCGAAAGAAGCAGCACAGGCAGAGTCACAATCAATTGTGGTATGCAAATTTGCTTCCTGTGGACATTTGAACGCACGGATTTCACTCCAACTTACGTTGAGCCGATGCGAGGGAAAGGACGAAAGTGGAAGAAGGAAGACGAAAGGAGATATCTTAGAGAACACCGACACAGGGGAGACGGTGCAGGACCAACTGGAACGGCGGGTTGCGGTATCTAATCTGATTGCCTCCGTTGTGTGGACGTGTCCCTTTTTGCATTTGCGGGGCCATCCTACGGAGATTGAGCGTTGTCAATGCCAATGGCAAAAGCCATGACGACCATGAGTGCCGCGATGCATACAGAATGCTAGGAGCATTCTTGAGCGATCTCGTTCGTGGTGAAGCCAAGGAAGGGATCGGGACGGACAGGGGAACAAAAAAAAAAACAATAACAACCAGCATGCGACTACTGTACTTGCGAATCACATTCGAACTGGGGCCTGGGGAGAATCGACTTCGAGGCAGCATCGGACTTTTGATTCCACCGTTTCCCAAACAGCCCAGGGTAGTGCCGGCGGGTATTGGCGGTGCCAAAACTTCTCCGTCACATACGGGTTCCGGGCGCCTGGTGTGTGAGCACTTTCAGTCGTGGCAGCCGTGGTCAAAGTCCTCGATGTGTCCTTGCTGTGTGTGTGTGTTCTGTGGCATGTGCACAGACTGATTTATCCAATTTCTCAGTGCACGAGCCGAGACGTCGAAGTTTTCCATACACCGTACGGAGCGGAAACCGGATTCTGCAGTGGATGGAGCGCCGTCTGGATGGATGTCTGGCAGGGCGAAGAAGATTGAAGACGTCACTGGAGCGTGGTGCTAGTTTTAATATATTTGTTTATGTTTATTCGCCAAATCTTGAAGATGCGAGAGGCAGACCACTTGAGCTTGACCTCTCTTTCCTTCGTTGGCTTATGCGGGAGTGGGAAGGGTGGAGGGGGGTGGGGGGGGGGGTTTGGCTTAGTAGGACAGGGCAAGACGGGCGTTAACTGCATGTGTTTTGAACTGCTTCTGAAGTTTAGTTTGGAGAGAATGTACGAGAAATATGGGAAAAGACGAAACCTGTCAGGAGTAACTATCGGGGAGGACATGCAGCAGTTTTCGAGACAACAGCCAAGATAGTGCTTGTTACGAAACCCGTGTATGTGTGTGTGTGTCTGTGTGTTTGCGTTGCATTGCTTTTGGGGCGTGAACACTTATCCCAGCCAGCAGCAACCGAACCGATGCAAATAGATTGCATACTTGCTAGGCGAAGGTTGCTTTAAATTGTCGTCGCTGGTACACAATAACTTTGCTTCCAATTTTTCGGCGAATGCTGCCCCCTCTCTCTCCCTCTCTCTCTCTCTGAATGCGCCCGTCATTTTGCACCTTCACCTGTTGTATTCTTGTTGCTATTTTCGAGAACGCTGCATGATCCTGATGTCGTCCGTATTTTATTCGTTAACTCAATTTTCGGGCACGGGCTTGCGACGGTCGATGCACGAGGAACAATGCGCCGGTGTTGTTGAAACAACTTTTGCACTTTATTATTATGTTGTGTGTATGTATGTGCTGTATGTTTTTTCTCTATTGCACAATTGTCAATCGTGTGTATGTGTGCGGCCGAAGAAAAACAAGCTGAGTGTGCAAATGTGAAGAAAAAGGGGTAGAAAAACATCACGTAGTAGCAAAATGCTCTAGACGAAGTTGTGAACTTGCACGTTGCATGGAAGGTACAGAAAAATTGGGTGGAAGAAGAAGAAAAAAAACACACACACATTCGCCTAAAGAACTTGTCAGACAGACATGGGTGGAGACGGGGTGCAGAATATGTGCACGGGTGAGAAGTTGAAGAGTACTCGATCCACTTAGGAGCATTTTGGATGTTCTAGACAAGTATGTGTATGAGTGTGCGAATGGCCAAAGAGGAGGGACCTAACGCTCCAAATTACTTAGTCAGCTTTTAGTTTCTTCGTGTGCCGGTTCGTCTGCACAAACGGGCAAACAGTGGGGTGAGCGTATCGCTTGACTTGCAGGATGTTTGAAGGCGTAACGTATGAGGAGGGATCGTAAAATCTGGTTGGCTTGCCGTCGTGTCCGGGCGATGCTGGGATTTTGCAGTGAATTAATTGTGTTTGAAGACCGTTCGTTCGTCGTTATTGGCCGATCGGTTTAAAACCCGGGTGGATGCTGTTAAATAGTAGTCAAGAGATATAAGGTGTGAGGCGGTGAGGAAGTGGGGGAGAGGGAGGGGGAGGAGAGGATGGGGTATTATTTGGCAACAAGCAACCTTTTCGCAACGTGTGAGCATAAATGTGACAGACGACAGCTTCAGGTGGCCACCGGCATTTCAGTTTTGGGCAATTGAGGTTTGACAAAATTTTATTTAACCCCGTCGTGCTTTACCTCTCCCTAAATGTATCATCCTTAGTTTCTTCTACCATTTTGGTCTGATTTCCTTTTTACCAGGTCCTTATGGCACACACATACACACATGGTTGGCGTTGTGTAGAGGCTTAGCCGAGAGGTTTATGTTGCCGATGTCATGCTTCCTTTCTCCACCTTACTGTTGCACTTTCATTTTTCTCTCACTTTTTCCACCCCTCCCTTTTCCAATTTTTTTTGTTATGAAATTTTCACACCCACCCACTAGAATGGCTAGACGATGAACGATGCACATCGAATCAAAGGCGATAGTCCGGTTGACAGTTGGCTAAAACTGTCAATAAATGTGATGAAAGATTGTACCAGCACACACACACACACACATACTGGTAAGACATGATTCGATTTTCGGCGCTACTCGGTATGACGTGCAATCGGACTGACTTGACCATGTTTATTTCTCCCTTGAAACAAAACAAAAAAAAAAAAAACAAAAAAGAGTGAAAGGAAACCGCATGGTGAACGATATTTGGGTGCTTGAATGCTTCATGTACGACTGTTTGAATGTGTGTGGCTGCTGCAGTCTGCAAATGTTATAACCTGTTTTTGGCATTCCTCGCTCGTTCGCAGCGCTACCGGCAACCCATGTCGGATGTTTGGAGTTTTGTTTTAAAAACATGAATGTTGGAAAGCTCCTCCCAATATCGAAGAACTGGAGAGAGAGAGCAAAAGGGTTCCAAAAACGGCTAGGTTTTTGCCTTCATCACCACGTTTCAACCTTTTCATTGCTTGTGTGTGTGGCTTTTCATTTTTCTTAACCCGCCCTCTCTATTCGCCTCCCTTCCCCCACCCCACTTGTCCTGTTTTGCCACTCTCATGTGATATGGTACGTGTTCAAAATCTTGCGTTATGACATCACCAACCCAACACATCGCCACACAGTGGTGGGTTTTGGATTTTGACAGCTTTTGACAGATGTACCCTTAAGGCCTCCGGGGACCGGCGGGTTCTGGACAGGCCGTGTGGTTGTGCCGGAAGGGTGTTGTGGAAGCGATTGAAAATTCGGTCCCAGTTTTGGAGATGCGAACGTAGAGCGCAAAGCTGAAGGGAGGAATTTTCTTTCGCTGGGGTTGGTTTGGAGAGAGTATTTTTTTCCGTTGGTTTTCGCTGTTATTCCCACGAGATCGGTTAAGGCATTTCTTTTGGGTGACGACAGCTTCAGGTCAACGCAATTAGGGCGGTTGCCAAAACCTTCGTCTCGAAGGGTACGTGTTGGGGGAGTTTTTTTTCCGGGCGAGTGGGAGTGGTGAGTGAACGATCCGACACATCCACTGATTGAGTTTGGCAAAGCGATGCGTGGTAGAAGTTAACCGAGCAAGAGAGAATTAGAGAGAGAAAACTTCTTACGGATAAAATTTGTGGTGTTGCTTTTAAGAGGAAAAAAAGCGAAAGGCAGCAACATACGGTTGCGGTAAGTGATATGAATTCGGGGTGGATATAAAAGGGAAACAGCAAAACGAAATTGAAAATAATATATTGATCTAGGATTAGAAAACCACCACTTTATCACTAACCCCTATAGTGATGGAGACGCCTGGTGGGTTTCAAAATAAATTTCTAAAAAAATCTTTTTGTGTTTTCTTTTCTTTTTCGCGCTTACTTCGTGTTATGGACGGAACCGCTAGAAGTTTGAAACGTTTACGTCATATTTCGCTTTTGCCAGCCGATGACATGGTTTGCCAGATTCGTCACCGACGGTTGACGGTTTTGTCACGTAACGTCCGTAGCTGTGGCAGATGTATGATGTGTTACGATTGCATTAGGAACAAAGACCACGTTGGTATAAGCATAAAAGGTACTGCAAAAGAAGCGCTAAACACCTACATTCCGCTCAATTTCGGTTCCCGCTCAGTGGTGTAAATGGAGGCGCCCGGTCGTTCATGACGTGGTGACGCCCGTACAGGCGATAATTAATTGAAATATGTACGTCCCCGTCCTTCCCCCACCACCACTCTGCTCCCGCTTTCAACTCGGGTGCGTACGTGCAATTCGGCCAGCGTTGCAATTAAATGAGGTGACAAAAAGGGGCAAAGTCACGTCCGACCCGCGCTTAAAATCGAAAGGTGTATGGGGGTGGGCAGGTTTTTGAAAAGGTTTTGACTGACTACGTGAGGCGGAGCTGATGGTGCGATTAAACAAGACAAAAAAAAAAACAGAAATGAGTGAAAGGAAAGACAGAAAACACATTGGAAAACTTGAGAACTCGCCATTGCTCTCTTTCTTTTTCTCTCTCTCTCCCACGCACACACACACACGTGCGCTGGGTGGGTTTTGGTTCGCCGTCTGTACTTGAATATAAAGTGAACAGAATACTTATTTATCTTGTCAGTTTCGTGTCATTTTAGAGAGCAGTAAAAACGCGACTCAAGCTGGGAAAAAGGAAAAAGAATCATCAATTCGAAGCGTTTAGACTCCAGTCCAGACAGGGATTAAAGCTAACGAGGATAACTTTAATGTTTCGTGGGGTTCGCTCTTTTTTTGCGGCTTCAACTTCGATTAGATTTAGCCACCCATTATTGCACGTCTGGTTGCCATTTTGTTCTTGTATCGTCGAATTAGAAAATAGACAATTTAGGCGAAAAATAGGAAACAAGCGGTTTAAGGAGGCTCTCATTTTGATGACATTAAAACCGCTTAGAAAAACGGACAGTGTAGATTACGTGTTACAGTTTTGACGTTAAGTTCAACCTTTTGGAAGGCTTATTGGTCATAGATTATACCCATTTACACAAAATCCGATATGAGAACCTTGTGATACAGATTACAGACGACTTATATCATGACATTCTGTCGATGAAAAATTGCGATAATTTGTTTTGTATCAATTCAATGCATGAAATAATTCTTCCCTATGAAATATTAAACAAAAAAATATTTAAATTTGTGAGTTTTAATCGACGAAGGCTTTTATTTATGGTTTGTAGTCGTATTGTGCGAGTACATTGTGGCAAAGAAAACAATTGGAAATTTTTGAAGGAACCTGCTGGTGTCTACATCATTTCACTTTCGCTTCTCATATTCAAGGAAACACGTGTTATTTTACTAATTTTAGACGAATAGCACCCATAGATAACTATGCAAATTTTCAAAACTAAAATACACACACTGTTGAATAAATCTCTTCGCATCAAGATACTATCGAAAATTAATGAAAATGTACGACAATCTCCAAGCAACCCAATCGTTTCGCCAAATTTTATAGATTGTGTTGTTGGTGTCTTACGCGTGCGTGATATAAAATAGCAGAGTTTCAAATCAATTTGCTATTAAGACCACAAAGTCTCATTGTGGAATAAACCTAAATTGGAAGGCTTATATGAGGTCGTGAAGTCGTTCTGTGGTTATCTAGGTAGATATGCCTGTGACGACTCTTAAACGGCCAGGAAGGTCTTCTTCGAGTTTATTCGAGATTTTGATTTACGAACCTCTGTTGGTATCGTCATGTAACTGTATCAACTGCTATATCGTAGATGATATCTCCATAGGTATTAAGACAACTCAGCATACTCGGAAGGCTTGAACTTCCCTTGATAATCCTTGGGTCCATTCTTATCCGATCTTTGCGGATCGTTTCACACATCAGCATTTTGAACCAGACATGAGCTTGAAAGTCTTGAGTGTATAAGGATCTGGGAGCTTTTCTTGATATGAAGTACGTCTACAAGCTACAATCCTAATCTGATGTGTGTAAAGAAATTGAAATGAGCCCTACTCATGCTCCAATGTAGCTAACAACGGAATAACGTCCCTGTTTGACCACCTTCCAAAATAGGAGGTCCATGGCTGCACTGACTGTCCTGCGCTGTTTACTTCACTCTCTACAAGGATCAACGCGCCAATGTCTTCAAAATTTGCTTCGTTCCCTTTATCTGCTGGCTCGTATTTGTCTGCTTAAAGGGTAGCTTATTTATTAAAGCTTACGCTTAATTATATGAAAGAAAATATCATTAAAACAAACTCTGAAAATCGAACCATTTGCAGACCAAGCTTAATCAAGCCTCACTAGAACAGAAATAAACTAAAGCGAGACGCATCAGAGCTCTGGATTAAGGTACATCACGTTCGCTGATTAAACGTAATCTGATTCTTAACTGGTGTCTAAGGTGACGTTCGGAAGCTTCAAATCGGTTGGCGCGATTAAATCGCCCTACGCTGTGCCGTGCTGCTATTAACCTTGACTTATTGACTGTCAGAAACAGTTCACGGTTCATGAGGTGGCTTTACGAGAATTTTGCTCCCTTTTTTTTTTGCTTCGCTTCATAGGACGGGATTGGAAAGCAGAGAAAAACACTCACACACCGAAAGACAGGACAAGAAATCGTTGCTAGAATATCAAGCGGGCCCAAAGTGACTCACAATGCAGGATGGCAGAAACAAAAAAGCAGCTCCTTTGGACTGACTTGTTCGCTTTTTTTTTGTTTTGTGTGCAAGGCATTAGCTTCGGGTTTAAGTGAAATGGCTTAAGGACGAAGTGGAAGATAAAAAGGGGTGATTCCGCAAACGAACAACCAGCCAGCCGCTGTGCCGTTGCAAGCGCTCGGCATCGAAGCGCTTCGAGCGAATTGAACTTGATGAATATTCAAAAGCCTCAAAGCCCCTTCGGTATAATTTAAGCTAAAGTGTGTTGTTTCGCTTGTCTTTTCCGTTACCCCTCCGTCCCGCTGTTCGCTTGTTGTGTACACTCCAAAAAAACTCTCCCAAGAAAACCCTTCAATGAGCGGGTGAATGAGAAATCGTCTGGCGGGAACAAGAAGAAGCAAGAATGATGGTTGAATAACAGATAAAAAAAAACAAAACAGAGGAAAAACAATGGAAACCCATCTAGATGTGCAAAGAAACAAAAAAAAAAACGCACACACATACAACCAAGCAAATAAAAGTGTGTGGGAAAAAATGGCTCTTGCATTGAAGAGTTTTCGCGTCCCACGTTTTCTACTCACAGTATACTTAAGCAAGTAAAGGACAAGAGCAAACGAGAGAAGAAAACGAAAAGTGAAAGATAAGCAAAAGGGTGGGACCTTCTCCTGCTTCCCCTTGCAACCCCTTTTCCGGATGCTTTTCCCATTGATCTTCATAGAGTTTAGAGTCATGGAAAACGCGCTTTTCCTTTGGCCGGAGGTTGACAGAAAATGACATTCATTTTAGGTGTGGCCGCTCGCTTTTCATGCTGCTGCTTGCCCTCCCCACCACCCACCCTCCCCCTTCGTTTTCCATCATTCCGGTGGTAAGGGATGAGAGGGGGTTGACATTTATTTTTGCCACCCATGCTTCTTGGCCACCAGTTTTCCCATTTTTTGGGATGGCTTTTTTCATGGCGCTTGGGAGAAGGGCGGCGAAGGGAGGTTGGTTGTTACGCAAGGGAAAGGGATGCGACAGGGTTCGATGGAATTTGGATCGAGCAATCGAACCGAATAATAAGATAGAAATTCAATCAATGATGTTTTATTGTTTATACGCTTTGCTGTCGTAATCGTTTTTTGCTTGTTTTGTTGTATTTTGCTAACGTTTTGTGTGTTTATTGTTTTCTACGATGTATCGGTCGATTTTTATTCGCTCTCCGTGCTATGGTAGTTTTAACTTTTATTTACTAGCGTTTTTATATCGCTTTTGCTCTTTGAAATGTTTTTTCTTCATTATTTCCAATGTTTTCATTTTTACTGGATCTCTTTTTGCCTTCTTACATTTGTTTTAATCGAGTTACCATTTTCCCCCAATCAAAATCACCATTTTTCTTTCCTTGATTATGCATTTCTTTCGTTCGATTATTATTTATTTGTTTCGTGGAACGTACTTTGGTTTCGCAACCCGGCGAAATGTGATATTTCTAGCATTGCTACGCCTCGACTCGATCCCCATGGACACCGATTTTCGGGCTGCCGGCCTGTCAATGCTGCTTGCTCCTTTTCCGTTCCACCGCAAGCAGCATCGCTTCGTTTCGAAATCGGTTTCAACTGACCCGATCAGCAATAGTTGACAAGATTCGATTACCAGCTACGCTACATAATTCATTTTTTATGCTCTTTTTCGGCCTTGATTTTCCCCGCTTGCTCTACTTCTTCCGCTCCGTTGCCGGATGTTCGAATCGTTTGTGGGTTGGCCTTTTTGTACTTTTTCCCTCCTGCTTTGCTTTCGTTCGATTTTGCTCGCTACTGATGAGGATGGCGTTTTGAATTTGTTGTTTGTTTGGCTGTACTTCATGCTTGTTCCCTCACGGCTTGCGCTCGCCTTGCAGGGTACAATTATTATCGTCAGCTTTTGGGGCGTTTAGTTCGATTTTCCGAAAACAAGCGATCAGTTGAGTTGAGATAGAAGTATTTTTGTACTTTTGCGTTTTGTTGTCCCTTTTAGATGAGAAAAAAAGGGAAAAGAAACCCCAGTGGCTAGGAGTGTTGTTTGCTGTTGCAAAAAATAGATGGAAAATTCCTTTTTGTTTTCCAGCACATCAAATTAAAATGACAAATATATTACACGGGTGAGCTAACGCATTCCATGACAAGAAAGTTGTTAAACTTTGCTATGAGAAAATCTTAATTTCTTATTGTCATGTTGACCGCTTGGAATGATTCGGTAAAGAGAAATAAAAAAAGGGAAAAAAAATTTTTTAAAAGATTTTGTAGGTGTTAACGGTTACATGAAATGGCAATTGTAAATTATTGATATAATTTGATAATATTGCGATTATTTATTTCTCTGTGGCGATTTTACCTCCGGTGTAGCCAGCCAGACCACAATTGCCCGACCCCTTGTTACTGTTGGAACCGATGATTTGTGTCTCGTTTACTCTTCTCCGTCGCTATCGTGAGCTCTGTGTGCTTCCGATCGAATCAGGCTAAAATATTCATTCCTGAATCAGGTCTCGTACTCATTTCCGGTGATGCTCCGATGTCAGAACACGAGTCTCCTGTAGCTGTCTGTTCGCCATAGCAGCGGATGTCTTGTTCAATCAGTGGTGACTACACAGGCTGCGTAGTAAGACACTGCTGGCCACCAGAAGCAGCCCCGATTGCGATGCGACCTTTATATCGTCTTCCAGTGCTAGGCCTAGGCCAAGTTGCTGCGATATAGCTGTTGTTGGTCTTCTCTGGCTATTTCTAAAACTGTGCTTGTTCGGCATCGATACGACCAAGATGTTTATAATGCGGGACATCTTGTTGCAGATCGCTTCTAGATGCCGACCGTGGTGCTTTTGCCGGCAGAGAGTTATTCGGAGATATTTCAGGTTATGGCGAAGCGTAGTGGTTGCTGAATAACCGATCATGTCCGATCTTAGTCCTTGGAGCGGGAGACGGAGTAGATGGATGAGCCTAAGCCATCTTCGCGCACACCTTTGCGCTTCAAGTCCAGCGAGAATGTTTGTGCTTTTGTATGCAGAGGCGTGGATCTTCCTGTAAGCGGACTGAGCGGACACGTAGAGCTCTAAAGGGTCCTCGAGCTGAAACCCAAAACGAATTGCTTGTTGTACATACTGCCGGATGGACAGGGCCTCGATAGCTGCCTCCCTTCTCATCTGGGGTTCCCCTGGAACAGTGTCCATAGTTCTCTTCTTTTCGTATTATTTGTTGATGACGTCTCTTCCATCCTCCCCAGTGACGGTCATCTGCTCTTTGCTGATGACCTGAAAATTGTCCTCCCTATTCATAGCGCCACCAACTGTTCCTCTCTCCAATCTTTTGTTCTACCTAATGTGTCGACAATCTCCTTCTCCTGTGCATCGACAAATGTAGTGTTCTTTTATGTCCTTTTATGTGTATGTGTATGTCCTTTTATCATTCCTCTCTGGCCTGGAGGTTCGTTTACTCAATTAATGGGCCCGCTGAGTCGTGTTTCCCAAGTCATCGCGATCTACGCGATGACACTTGACACTAAGCTTCTTTTCGACGACCACATCGCGAAGTTGAGCAATTTGGCTTATCGGACACTTGGACAAATCCGAAAACTATCGTCGGAGTTCTCGGACCCTCAGTGCTTTAGAACGCTTTAGATGGGGTACAAAATCTATTTACTCGCATTGCCATATTATAATATGGCAACTCGGTGCCATATTTTTGAGCTCGCCTCACTGGAATCGAAACGTTCCCAGGCGTTCAAGCCATATTTATCGCTGGACTGATTCTTGGAGTTTCTGACGCGCTATTCCTCCTTTCTGTTATTCCTCGCTATGTCCCATCCCGATCCCTTCGTCCTTTTCCACCTTTAATGATTCCTGCGCGCCACACAGTATTTGTCTTAAAAGATTCGTTGGTAGTTTCCGTCATTTAAATGCTTTTTCAGACCATTTTGACATCTCTCTGTCTTCTTTACGTTCTAGACATTCTCCTTCTTTTATTCCTTAATGCTCATTCAATTTACTATAGTTTTTAGTATTAAGACATTAGATTAATCTTACGATGGTATAGCCCGTGATCAACATGCCTTGATGAACAACGAAGGCTTCTCCGCTCAGTACTTTGGTTTTCATACTGATGGGCCCCGATATCCATTGCGCTAAAGGCCTTTAATTCGCCTTTGCCCCCGGTCACAGTACGTTCAAAAAGGGTCCTTCAGTTGGGCTAAATCCGTCTCTGTTTGTATGCGTTATACATCTTTCTACAGACGATCTAGTGGTGAGGCGGCAGCGACGATGATCTTCACACGCCAGGACTGGGGCACAAATTCTTCCCGGATCGTTCAATAATATCTACGACGTGGTATCAGTAAGTCTAGTCAGCCATTTTCTCAAATTTAAATTCTTTCCTAACACACATAATCGAGTGGTCAATGTCTTACGGAAGCAGTAATTTTGTAGCTGCCATCTTAAACCATCTCTTGCGGTGCAAATTATGTGCTAAAGCATTTATTTTAAAACACTTGTAGCAAAAAAAATCAAAACCAAAAGAAACAATTTGAGCTGCAACAAACACGAAAAAGGAGCAAAGAAAAATTAAACGCTTAGCAAACGTCTTGCTTTGCCTGTGAACGGTAAACCGTGTGCGTTTATGAGTTGTCATTGCGTTGCTAGTGGCTCGATATCGGTGCCACGGTTTCACAAAGCGGACGGATCCCGGAAGGATGGGTAGATGGGCAGACAGTTTCCCTTTTTTTTCCGCACGATGAATTTATTTTGCCATTGCGCGCATACACACACACAAGGCACGACGATCGGTCAGCCCTAGGAATCGCCACTAAAACCGATGTTATACATCAACCGTAATGGTCGTTTAATGTGCTGCCCCCGTTTTCTTCGGGTTCAGCGATGATGGATATTTGGCAGACGGCCGGAGAGTAAATGTGTGTGTGTGTTTTTCGGCTAGTTGTGGTGGGTTTTTTTTCTCCCCACGATGAGAAAGGCAAGGATTTATTCCTGCTGCTTTCGAAGCAGCAAAAGGCGATCCGGCGGGTGTGGAAAACAATTTCTCGCCATTTTGTGTGTGTGTTTTTTTTGGTCATTTTCCTGGTTCACGGAGAGCGTCGTTCGAGTAGAACCTGTCGCCGGTGTTGTGTGCGTAGCAGTAGCGTTTAATGTCATATCGTGAATTATTAGTTTTATTTGGTACATTTTTCCTGCTCTACACAGAAGCACACATACACTTTCGCTAGGAAAATATATCATTCACGGTCAAACACCATAGTGGGGATTGTTTTATTTGCATTATTTTCATCAAATAAATTTCCACCATCGCACGCGTGTATGATGAAATATTGATAAAAAAAGGATTCTGTGTGTTACAAAGCGCAAATATCGGTAAAGCACTTTGAGTGTATTATTTTTTGTTGAAGAGATCATAATAAAAATAAAATCCTTGTACTTTTATTCAGACTTTTTGTCTCACTGATGCTTTCCAAAAAAAAAGCTCTTTTAATCACTTTTCTTCCCACCATTCCGAAACACACTAGCTCTTTAGTTCTCAGCTGCCAAACGAATTCATTTTCTAAACCGATGTCGATCAATTTAGCAGCGCCGTGCTACGATGAAAGATAGCACAAAATGGAAAAGAAAATAGAAAAAGTTTGATTTTCTTCTCCGACTCCAACGAAGTGCAAGTGATAATCAGAATGAAACGCTGGTTTCCGACTCCCGGGACTTCAGCACTGGTTGGGAAACAGCTCATTCGATCACTATTACGTAAGACTTTTGTCCTGATAATTTTCTCGGGCGCAGTAAGCCCACAACGGGGTTTTTGGATTGCTCGTACGCCTCGGTGTGAAGGTTGGCAACTTTTTCGCTGGCTCGGTGTCTTAATTTTCAGTTGCAGTTTATTTACCGAGCCGGGTGAAATGGTGGAAAACCGTTTTTCCATTACGTGTCGATTTGTCGAACATTGCTTGAACAAAAACCCCGCTCTCCTGTACTGTAAACCGATAAGAGCTAACAATAGCTTAAGACCACATGTAGCGCTTTGTTGTGGCTTGGTTTGAACTCAAAAAGGTTCTTTGGAATATTTAGTGTGTATCAGCTGTCAATTTAATTGCACAGTGTGCTTTCATGTGCTGTACACAAAATATTGTTAGGGGCGTTGGGTATTTTTCCTGCATTTGAGTAGGTGACTCGTCTTCTCCAGAGGTCTGCAGTGACTAGAGGGGAAGAGAGAGGGTTTACATCCCGGTTTGGAACATCGATTCTTCTTATTGATCCAACCAAACCAATCCAATGGTCAAACAGGAAAGGGGTAGGTATTTTGGGAAGCTTCTCGAGCCTATTACCATTTTATTAATTAACCCTTTCAGGACCAGAATCTATCCAAGATGAAAAAGGGCCAAAACAACAAAATATTCACCCAGTATTTTCTTCTACGAACCATTAAAGAAAATAAATAATTCGTTCGGGTTATGATGTTATTATGTTTTGGGCGTTTCTTTTATAACTTTCTTATATGAATTTTATTATAAAAATTCACAGAAAAGCAAAATGAGGAGTTATTTATGATATTCCTCGAATTGGCATTGAATGGTTTTGATGTGGGCTTGTAAATCACAAGTGGACGTTGCACAAACACATTTATTGTGTGCCCTATTTTACGCCGAATCTCCTCAAATCTAGACCTTGGCATAACTTTAGCAATCTAAATCAGCGAACTTGTAATTCGTATGAGTTGGTAAAATATGACAACTTATTAAGGAAGTCATGTCAAAAAATGCCTTTGTTTCATCCAAGATCTGATCCATAACATTGAATCTATTTTCTATACATTAAGCTATAAATTGATGGTCTTCTGCGTCTAACTGCAAGTCATCTTTTTGATTACTATTATCTGCCATAAGTATCAACACAAGTGGTGTTGACAATACGGCACTGGACCGTCATATTCAATTGTAAATAAATAAATAAATAAATCTGCCATAAGTAGCTGCAAAATTTTATCCTCTTTAATATAAAACTCTCTGCCTCCTCTTTAAGCTATTTCTGTAAAAAAAATTAATGTAAAATATGTAAACACACACGATACCATGCAAAGCAGTTATTGTATTTCCTCAAGTCTTAAAGGTTTTCTAAATACTACTAGCCCAGAGCACGAATGATTTGGTTTTGGATAAGGATAAAGTTTGACAGTTCTGTTTTGTTTATACGTTCAAAGAGAATGTCTCTCTGCTTTTGACATACGTTTAATTTTGACGTTTTGTTTCTAAAAGCTCGATACAGTAGTAATTGAATGAACTGTGACGATTTTTGTAGGTGGGAAAAATATTTCCCTTGGTCGTGAAAGGGTTAACACAAGAACTACCTCGATTTCGACAACTGCAACTGTATTGAAATGAGTCAAAACGGCTGGTAGTTTCCAAGCTAACAATGTTTAAGATCTGGCAGACATTTTCATATAATTTTTTACTTTACATGCCTTGATTATTGAACATTTGGCGGACTATTGCTTATACCACCATTTAGAATAATCTAATTAAGTTTTCTTTGACATTTGTTGAACAACTAAGGACTACAGAGGAATGTAAAAAATCTTATCATGGTTTTATTTTCCGTTTTTGGTTTACTTATCCTTTACCAACAATTGAGTTGATAATGTTAGTTTTCTTTTGATAAACACTACATTAAGAAAAATGCCTTTTTTGGTGCCGTATACTCCATATAAATAGTTTTAACACACGTAACACGTTTCGTATTTAGTTTAAGTATGACGACTTGCCGCATTGTCACACACGTAACACGTGTTGACGGTTTTTATTGCCGTGGCAATACCCAACTTGACACCATTTTCTTGTTTTAATTCGATTTTTTTTACTCAAAGTTTTTCATTTGCAAATAATTTTGAGTTATCTTTTTCATTTTTTTCTTCTTGCACTGCACTGTAAGATCTTTTGCGAATTGAAGCAAGAAGCTTTTGAGTGAAATTTTTAATTCTGTTCTTTACAGTGTCCTCACATTTAAAAAAAAAAATTGAAATCTTACAAAAAATCAGAGAGTAGCCTTTACGGAGTATTTTTTGCTGTCTGATCAGCCATATCTACATGTCATGTTTTGTTCTATTGTAATATTTGATGAATTCTGGTTAACATTTACCCGTTGTTTTTACATTGATCGTTTTATGTTTTGTGCTGAGAATAAAAACCTCTATCTTGGGCTTGCCTTTTTATACCGTGAGTGAAATATTTTAAAATGTCTATAGTCACAGTTCTTCCTGCTATGGTGCATGGCTCCATGAGTTTAAGCGGTACATGCTCGACAAGGGCCTGAGAATCACCATTCGTGTCGTCTTTTGTAAGGTATGGAAACTAGAACTTGATGTCAAATTTATCTGGTTTATAAGGCAAATACTGTGTGAACAGGCATCTGGATTTTGGTGGGAACAATTGTTCGTAAATTGTTGTGCTTTTCGGCCTGGTTTTGAAGCAGTTTTGACTGTTAAGAAGAAAAAAACCTATCCAAAACATTGGAAATCAACGCAAATTTGTCCTGTTTTCATCGTCCTGATCATTTATGCTCGTAATCAAAACCTTCGCGGGCCCGGTGGTATAGGCGACAGCGGCGCGGGTCTTCGTACAGCAGGACCAGGGTTCAAATCCTATCCGGACCGTCCCCCTTTAGTGAGGACTGACTATCCAACTAGGTAGTATCGGTAGTCTAGTAAGCCATTCGTTGGCTGGCATGACCTTACAAGTCGTTAAGCCGAAGGAGAAGAAGAAGAATCAGAACCATCAAACCCATGTCGACTCGTAGTATTTGTCAGTGGCGGATTACGCCAAGGGCCTAGTCGACTTGGGATGCCTTCCCGGTCAGGGATGTCTAACGACCAGGGATGCCTCGCAGACCAGGACACCCCGTCGATCAGGGGCGGAGGGCTCGTTGACTGGAGGAGAACGGGGGGGGGGGGGGGGGGGGGGTTTAGGAGAACTCGCTGGAGAAAGGAGCTTCAGCGGGAAACCTTTCTGGATACGGAATCTCCTGTTTCGGAGTCTGAAGATCCTAGATAAGAATCTTCCTTCTTAGAACGTTGGAGAGTTCGAGGCCTTACCTTTGGCTGGGGGACTCTCGATGCTCATCGGCGGAGTCAGCCAGACTACTTAAAGTCATGTTGGAGGTAAGGGGACACTCATACCTCTAGTAAGAATTGAATACCAGGTTTTGCTTTTCGTACCTTCTATCAAGACAGCTCTAAGAGGTCAAGTGACTTAGAAGTTTTATTTATACCCAATTCATACTACAAAAAAAAAAAAAAAAAAAAAAAATCGATCGTTTGCTGAGTCTGCGCTGGTAGGTTTCTCTAATGTTCGTCTAGCATTTTGATGTAGGTTATTTGAGCTTAATGAATTGTCTGTTTATAATTGTGGCTTGGAGGATTCTTTGTTTGTTAGAGGTTAAGAAATGCTAATAAAATGTCGGTAACATGTTTAGCCGGTCATACGCCTTTAAGTATAAACTATCGGATATAATTATCGGATTTCTAGCAATTCTTTTGATTAACTTATCAAATGGAGTATTGAAAATAAGTTAAAATTTACAGGCTCAAGTGAAATAGCTTCCCGGTAGCTGAATTTTAGTTTCAACAGTTGCAAAACATTTACGCCAGTGTATGTGTGCCAAAGTGAGCGATTTCCTTCTTCCGGTTGTGCAGTAAAAACTGTGAAGACTGGAGATTGTGTCGACCGAAAACGGCTGTTTGGCATACATCCAGACGTTAGCGCGTCCTTGCATCGGAGGAAGCACACCGGGTTGAGCCAAAAAAAAAAAAAAGGAACTACACGCACAAAACCAAACTGAAGATCACCACATCGTAACCTGCTATTTGATGGGCAAACGGCCAGCATTTGGGAAAGCTCCGGTGTTTGGTAGCCTAGCCCGGTTTGAATGCGAAATAGGGAAAGAGCGCAAGCAGCAAGGGAACCGGTTGGCAGCCGAAAATAAGGCTAAATGGTTCCCCGCTGCGGGACCAGCACTTCGAGGTCAGTACGGCGCGACCAGTGTCTGAGGTTAAAGTGATTCCCCTCGCACGGTAGCTTCTTCGGTGCGATTTACTGCTGCAGTACGGTGCACCGATTTTCCGTGATGCGCTGATGCGGCGCTCCGTTTGGATGGAACGGGAGCCGCCCATGTCTGGGTTTAATTTGTATATTTGGCCAAAACGCTTATCGCGTCGTGTTGGCATCGGCGTATCGGTGTGCACTTTTTAAGTGGCCGAAGCTAATTGGAACCAATTGTTACCCCTACTGGTGGTGGGATTGTAAAGGGCAGCGATACGAAGGTACGTTTGGCAGATACGCAGACTCAGGTTTGGATTTGAAGTGGTTTAAATCGTTACACGGGTATGCTATATAAACACCAATTCATCTAAATGGCTCTTTATTCGGAAAAATGTTGCTTGAAAAATCGAGAGTGCTATAAGATCGTTAAGCAACGGTCACGTGCCGGAAAACTGGTAGAGATTATTGGACTGCTTTGAGCTTTTTGTTTCGCTAAACCAGTCATTTTTCCTCTGGGAGCAACGTGTTCGGTATTTTGTGACCAATGACTGTAGGCGAGAAAGGAAGCAAAAGCTGACCAGCACAGTTTGTGATTGAAGGCTGATTTAGGCAAGGCCTGTATCTTGGTCACGGGACCAGTAGGATTCCAGAAAAATGATTTGTTTTTCGCGTAACAGTTTGACCATAAAGTAACTATTTTACTTCTCCTTTTCTGAAATTTTTGGCCTTGTAAGGTAGTTGCTGTATGTCATCGAGAAGTTTCAGCTGGCGTCTGACAGCTGCAACATGACAAGAGAGCCCGTCGGTTGGGCGAAATGGGACCGAAAAATGCCGGAAATGAGTCATTTAATGCAGCACAGGCTACAATGTTTCACCGAAAGGTATGCCCCGCGAGGTTTCGTCGAGTCCACGACGGAATGTCAGTGTCCCGTGTCCTTGGAGGTTAGTTTTGGAGAACTGCCTGCTTTTCACCACTTTACAGTCGGCTTCATAGCTCAGTGTATTCGCGTTCGATACCGTTCCGGGCCGTGTTGTGTTGCGAGTTGAAGTGAACGCTTACGAAGGGGTGTTCGGTGTGACTACAAATCTCCGAATCTCGCACACTCCGCAACCTAAAATACGCTCACCAAGGGTTGTCAATGCGCATAAACTGTAGCCGTTAGGTTTTACGACGACTGCTAGGATGATGCTGTCGGCGATGACGATAATGATGATGATGATTATGATTGGAAAAGACCATCCGGAAAAGGTCGTGTGCGGTGGTTACAACCTTTTCCGCACAATCGCTCCATGCCTTAGTTTTACTTCCTCGGACCTGCGATGGAAAGTGTTTTTTTTTATCTCCTTTTTCTTGCCGCTAGGAAATTATGAATGCGCACAACCGAAGGTAAACGCTCGGTAGAAAATGAGCCTGAGGTAGAAAAATAAGCAACAATTCTTCCAACACCGGGATGTTCACAGCTCCGTTCAGCATCTAGAGTAAATGTTTTCAGTTTTCCCTTTTTGTTTGCACAACCGTCAGGAAATGGGTAGGAAAGTATGTGAAGAGGTAAGCAGGTTCTGTGTGTTTTTACCATTTTCACCAATTTACCGACTGATGGATGCCGCCGAAGAAAGGCCGAACAATGCAAACAAAAGGCCCCAACCAACCGGGGTGGTAATTGAGTTGGAAGTCCATCGAACGCGATCGGGCTGTATAACCCATTTGAACCCGGAACCCGCGTACCGTCATTAGCGATAAGATGGCCGAAAACCGATCCGATAATCGGTCGTAAAGGAGAATTGCTCGGCGTTTGATACGACAAAAACTCGATCGGTGGGGTGAATGGATACGATTTGATGTTTTGACAAGAATATTGAACGTGCGATGGGCGCGTATAAATATATTCCAGCAAATAGCTTATTGTTATGCTGCATTTTACATTGATTTTCGATTTACTATTGAAGAACTGCAGTGAAATAGATTTAAAGTTAGTTTATCGATTTACAGGTTTTACCAGCCCATGGAACAAGCGTTAGAATAGCTTAAACAATGCAGAATTCAAGACCAATACCATACCTAGATAATGGTTATCGGTTCAGATTCCAAACGGTTCGGGTGTTCCGTTTAGAATTTGTGATTTGTTCCTCAAGACGCTTGGATTCTAAATCACTCAGTTTAAAACATACAATCCAAGAATTCACCTTCGCATGCTAAACATAGCCATCGTAAATGTATAGAAAATGTGCCGAATCTGACGGTGTTTTAACATGATCAGACATTGTGTTATCAATTCTTCAAATTCTACATTGTTCCGGCTATTCTAATGCTTATTTCATGGTCTGATAAACCCTGTAAATTGAAGTAAATTTTTAAATCTGTTGAAAGCTCTGAATATGTTAATAAAATCGGACCCTTCTTGGCTTGCTAAATTTTGCTCAGTGCAACATTCGTCACACATTGCAGGTACTTTAAAATAGCACTGGAAACGATCAACACTAGAACTATCGTGATTTTGGCGCGTGTAACTCTATTGCAACCAGTCAAAAAGACTGGTGGTTAACAAATAAATATTATTTATGATCCGTCTAACATTTTGATATTCCTTTTAGTTTGTATAATTAATACGCAATTGATTATTTGTTTCTTACATCAGCATCAGAAATCTTTCAAACAGAAAAAGTCAATAATTTAACCAGTTGTGTAGCCTTCAAGATCCAAATCGTTGACAACAAAATGATCAAAGTATTACTTCTTCTTGGCCTGCTCAGGATTGAGCACGTTGCGTCAACATGGCCCAGTCTCCAATCAGTTTCCAGGAAACTCGGACTAGGGCTGCATCCGATCTCCAGCCACCGAGCACGCTGTGCTCCTCTACGCCTCGTGCCAAACGGGTCGCTGACGAGCACCTTCTTGGTGGGGCATGAGTCCGGCATCCTCATCACGTGCCCCAGCCAACGTATCCTTCCGGCTTTGATTACCGTCAGGATATCAGAACCGCCAAACAGCTCAGCTAGCTCATGGTTTATTCTCTTCGCCACACGCCCTGTTCACACACACCGCCTAAGATAGTCCTTAGCCGCTCGAAAATGGCGAGTGTATTGGCGTCCTCCGTCAGCATAGTCCAAGACTCGTACCCGTAGAGGACTACCGGACGTATCAAGGTACGGTAAATCGTGCATTTCGTGTGTTGGTGGAGTCTTCTAGATCGCAGGAGTTTGTAGTGTCCGAAGTAGGCACGATTTACCTGTAATGCGCCTTCGGACACTCTGCTTTCGAGTCGGGCTCTATCATGGTCAGAGCCTCCGGCAAGCAGATCTTTTGTCTTCGTCGCATTGATGCTCAATCCAATTCTACTGGCCTCGCGGTTCAGTCGGGTGTACGCCTCGCACACCGCCGCAGTTATCCGTCCGATGATGTCGATGTCATCCGCGAAACCAAGGTGGGATTCAAACGATTCCAACAGCATGCTCGAAACTCTTACCTTTCACTGCACCCCGTCTATAGTGGCCTTTAGCAGCCGTACTAACTTCCCAGGGAATCCGTACTGCTGCATCTATGGTATAGTAGGCCGCCTTGAAGTCAATGAACAGGTGGTGCGTAGGGATCTGATGCTCCCGGCATTTTTGGAGGATCTGCCGTAGAGTGAAGATTTGGTCGTTTGTCGATTTGCCTCCAACAAATCTAGCTTGGTAGCTGGATTTTCGACGAAATCTGTAGCAAGGGGCTCCAGTCTGCAGAAGAGTATTCGGGACAGGATCTTATAGGCAGCATTCAGAACTGTGATGGCCCGGAAGTTAGCACAGTCCATCCTGTCGCCCTTTTTGTACACCGGGTGTACGACACCCAGTTTCCATTCGTCCGGTAGGTCTTCCTGATCCCAAATCTTAACAATCAGCCGATGCATGATGGCGGAAATCCTCTCCGGACCCATCTTAAGCAGTTCGGCCACCAGCCCATCGCTTTGTAACATGATTTGTTGCATTTCAGCTGTTTGATGGCACTGATGACTTCGTCCAAGGATGGCGGGGGTACCTCGTCATCGTCATGCTGGCTGTCGTAGTTCTGCAGTTCTATTTCTTGTAAATTCTTGTTTCAAGCAGCATCGCCCTTGACGTAACTCCATATCATTATAGGATAAGATTTTTAACTCTTAAGTTCATAGAAATGAAGACTTTTACAAATTCAAAAGTGTTAAAGTCATGTATGAAAAATAGACGAATTATTTCACTATGGTTAATAAACCCTTTTGGAAGGTATGAAACCAGTCAAATTGAAAGGTTCGGTAGTTCAAATATTGAGGGAAATAATTTTACTTTTCAATCGTAAATTCGTAAGTGAAAACTACATCATTGAAATTATCCTAGTCGGGGCAAAGCTTTTACAGCAATGTCTATTTGAAGCAATAAAATATATTATATAAAAGTTTTTAAATTATTTATATTCTGAAAAGGATACATACACTATAACCATGAACAGGTTAAGCTGTTGTGAAAGAGAAAGGTTCTTTATGTTTTTACGAGCAAGATTTTCAAATTATACTATTGTATTCTGGTCACGAGTGCTGGTTGTTATTAAATGTAAAAAAAGTGTGCTTTACAAATAAGACTATCATCGTACTGCTGCAATCAGTGCGGTGTGGCCCGCATATGCTCCATTGGCCACGATTTGAAAAGCGTCTTTTTTTTATTCGATCTCAAATTTTCTTAGACACAACACAAAAGAATCAGGAAAATGAACCTAATGAAGGGTGAACATAAGACCGGATCTAACAGTTCTCAGTAACGTGTTTGCTATATTGTTTGTTCCTCAAAACAACGATTGATAACAAAATCTGACAAACACTAGCACAGGCTGTGTTGTGTAAAATTTGTAAAGCTAGAAAACAAAAAATACAAAAATGGAAAACATCTCCGACGCCCGCTACCCGCTATCACTCCCTTTCTAACCAAAACACTGCCGCCAAAGGCGGACTTTTCTTGACCCTCCGTCAAATGAAACATTTACAAAACAAGGCACGTAAAAGGCACGGCCTACACGATGGCAAAATGAAACGAAAATGTAATCGAAATGTACAAAAAAAAAAAAATGGTAGCCAACAGGGGGAAAAAAACCATACGCACGGAAAACCGGCCGATCGGTGTAATGGCCGACGGTCATCATCGGAATGGTGGTGACAGAAAACTACAATCCATTGGTGACGGGAAGGTGATGGAAATGGGGAGTGGGGGGTGGGGAAGGGGGGTACTGCCAAACTGGGTTTCCCTTTTTCTTCCTGGGAAATCAACATCCTCTTCAGCTCCTGCTTGCTCCTCATTCACCCTTTCAAAGCTGGGGTGGGGGTTGCGTTTCGAGCAGTATAAGATGGCGTGAATATCGAAACGAACAGCAGCCTTCTTCTTGTACTTGCTCGATTCGTTTGTCAAACCTGAACACAGAGCGGAGTGAGAGAAACAAGTGGAAAGTCCAAACACCATCTCAAATCGCGGTGAGAGAGAAGCATACTGGGGGTGGATGGTAGCGTTTTCTGTCGATTTCGGAACAGTTATTTGAATCAACTTTTATTTTTCCAATATTTTTTTTTCCTGTTCAGCTCTATCCCTTTCGGTTCAACCCTAACTGAAAGGTTGGCAGGATTTTTTCTTTAAGGGCGTCGAAATTTGAGGGTTCTTGAACGCGGGGAAACGTGAGTGTCACCCGTTTAGAGATCTGGGTGGATTACTGGTGTCGGAACATCGATGTAAAAGAATACTCTCGCTTTCGCCATTTTCCCATCCCTTTGGAACCGGGCTTTTGAGGGCACGACGATGCTTTAGTTTCGTTGTGCCACGCATTGGGGTCTCGATGTGTTTTCTATTCTGTTTTGCTGCTGTCGCTTCTATTGTTGGTTGTTCTATTGACTATCAGCTTTGGAAAACCAATTCTTAAAAGGTCGTCCTTTCAAGGGTCGCTTTGGGGTTGGTTTATTTTTTTGTTGTTGTTGTAGGATCTTTTCTAGTTTATGCTGTCGGTTGTTGTTTTTCTTTTGGTGCATCGTCGTGTGTGTGTGTTTTTTTTTATTACGACTGTTGTTTTGTAGTTTTCCTTTTTACACCCCCCCCCCCCCCCCCTGGCCATGAGAATTAGGCATTGGGGGCATTGTTTTTCGACATGATTGAATCCGGAAGGCCGAAAGCGTTGGAATGTGGTGAATAAAAGGTATCGTGCTATGTTTGTTTTCGGGGTTTTTATGTTTGAAGCTTTCCGTGGAGCAGCAGTTCTGGATGGGGGTTTCCTTCCATCCAGGTTCCCCTTTAATGCAGGCGGGATTTCTTTCTGTCCGTGTGTTGAAGTGTTGAAGAAAAAAAATCTGTTGCTCTGTTAATAATATCACATTTCTTTTCGATGACATCCAGGTTAGGGTCGAAAAGTTAGACGATCATTTTGGAAAACGGTACCTTCTTGAAGGGTCTAGCAAATGCACATGGAATGCCGCTGACTGTGCTGGATGAATGCCAGAGAATTTTTGTTTGCATGGTTTCGGCTAATGTCTGCTCTGACCATTTTTAAAAGTGATAAAATACGGCTTAGAGTGAAGCAAACATGTCAAAAAAGCGCGTGTTACAAGCTGTATATTGTTGCTGACTGAACGATCGTAATTTTTTTTTGGCGTGTGACAAGTTTGAGTGCCTTTTCAAACTAATTGATTAGGAAACATCTCAATCCGCAATAAAGGTTTCTATTTTTACAGGCAGTTTTGTAATACATTTTGTAATACATTCTTACACTTATTTGCTTTGGTACATTTTTAATCAAATCATTAAGGCGGCATTATTGCGACTTTATCACTCTGCCACCATCCCGTTTTTCCTGCCGTAATTTGTGTAAAGTGTTTATTTGTGTCCAATTAAGCTGGATCATTCACACATCGGTAAGCTCGCTAAAGCTGACGAATTAGCTTCCCTCCTTTATCTATGCAACGTGCATCACTTTAAAGGCAGTGAAATATTGGTGTCAGGTCTTTAATAGCTCGATTGACTAATTTTTCTGTCCCATCTTCATCGGGGCATCGTTTCGCTTACAGCCCGTTCGAACAAGCGGTAAGTGCTTCCTGTGTGCTGTAAAGCGAATGGCATGAAATTGCTACCATTTGTCATGGCTGGTATCAGTGGGTTCGGTATTGGAAAGAGCTGACACGTAACGATTGCAGCACGATGACACTGCCAGCACACGTGTGTGTGTGTGTCAAAGCAAGACACATACACGCACACGAATCCAGCAGCACGTTTCATTAAATAGGGATTAAATTTTCATTTGTAATAGCATTCCTCGGGCGTGTCGTCTTGCTTTCCGGTGTTTTCCACCCAAGTTTGCATACACTGTAGCAGCAGTAGCCTGTTCGAGTAGCGCCCATATTACCATTCTCTAGTCAGCACTTACGCAAGACTGTTCGCCTTGAGCACCAGACTTTCCTGTCATCAGAATTTCCCGCTGTTTTCCACCATCTTCCAACTTGCCTGTGCTTCGAAAGTTCTCATTAGGGAGAAAAAAGTGAGCAAAACAAGTAATAAGTTCTTTGGTGAATATTTACTTGGCCGTAGACTGTACCGTGAGCAGAAAACCTAGTGACACAATTTCCATCTTCGTCCTCTTTATAATTGAGGGAGTGAAGTAGAATAAAAAAATACAGAACGCGCGCGCACACACACACATTAAAAATTAAGTTGAGCTGGTGCGAAATGAAATAAGGGTAGTAGTATCAACACCCAGTAATAAAAAAATGGCAGAGAAAACGAAGAGCACGGAAAACAATTGATATCGTTTCCAGCGAACGTACGACTGAAAAGTGTCCTTAAGTGAGGATTTTAAAACATTAAAAAAAATGTCTTCATTTTCTTCAACACGGGACAAAAACACCCAAAATGTGAAAGGCTATAGTGGTGGGGCTGGGAGAGTAAGTAAGTGGGAAGGTAACATATTTCTCGCTCGCAACACGTAATGAGATTCGGGAATTCGCGCAAAAGCTGTGGTCGCTTTTCGGCAGCATCAGCAGCACCAACTTCACTACAAATGTCACCCGAAACCAGGAGGGCAGGAGGGTGAGATAATAAATTTTACTCTCTTTGCTTTTCCCACCTCTTATTTTCAAGATCGAGAAAAACCACTCATTTCCCTCAAAAAAACGGGGCATTGGGGTGGTGGTGGATTAGGCAGGAAGGTAAATCAGTGTAACCGAATGAAGAGTTATGGGAAGGAAAACAATATATTTGTATGTGTGTGTGTTTGCGTGTGTGGGTGTTGTTGTTTATCTAATATGTTGGATTTCCTTGAACAACTCTTCTTCGGTTAAGGTACGTTCCTAGTGGAAATTTAAAGCAAAAGTCGCAATAGAGTAGAGGAAAAGCGAGAGTCTATTATGGTTGTGGTCCGTATTTATGTATAGGAAATGAGAATAATAACTCTTTAAATGGTTTGATTCAGACTGCACGAACATTAGGAATATTTGTGATTGAAATCACCCCAAATAAGTAATTTCCGTAACGATTTGGTCCGTAAAAAGGGATTTTAATCGTTAAAATTTAATTTTAGGGAATCGTAGCTCTTATAATGTAAGTGAGTAGCTTATCTTTCCTCTTTAAACATAGCTACTTTACACAAGACTAGATGTAAACATTAATACCAACCTTTAATTGGAAAATTAATTTTTCCCAAATCCTCTCCAAATCTATGCACTATAAAAGCCGGGTCTCTTTGTAGATGATCCTCTACTGTGATACATTTTTGCCCCAAGTGATAAATTAACACAAAACCAAAAACTTGCATCTCTCTTGATTTATAGTCATTAAAGCTCAACAACAACAAACCTATTGAAGTAAGTTGCTGGTAAGGATCAAAAGTGTCTTCCATGCTCAATGGGAGATGAATCGCTCTTTTCGCTGCGGTAAAAAAAAAACCAGCAATGTGCTTGCTGCTTTTCGCCTCCCCATGCATGTAGATAGGTTCAAATCGAACACCGGACCGGGCACAACAAACGCAATGAAAATGGTTGCTGAAAACGGGAAGATGGAAAAATGGCGCTGCGCCGTTGCGAAACCTGCAGCGAGTTGATAAATGTCGCCGGGCACAATTTATTGAAGCAGACCACAAAACAGAACCCAACAGTCGTCGTCGTTGAGCGTGTGTTTCCGAGGGTTTTTGGAATGTTGCACATGGTAAGCAGAATGGAATGGACGGTTTGAAATTCCTGGTGTACGCCGGAGGTTGAGGCGGGTTAGGGTTTTGGCTCGTTTTTTCTTTGCTGGCATGCCACTGAGTGCATTTTGACTAATTTATTTGAAGAGAGAGTGAGAGAGAGAGAGAGAGAAAGAGAGCGAGCGAAGAGCGAGAGCGGATTTTGAGTAGATAATCTCAGGTTAAAGGAAAGTAAACTACATGACTGGAAGATTTTTGGAAGACTGCACACGTGCGATTGGAATTGCTGCGTTGGTAAAGGAGCTTTGAGCTTGAATGTATTGAAGCAGACATTCAATTTCATCCACTGCTCTCGGCACTAGAAGTATGTGATCGTCAGCGAGCGTCGTGATATTAAGCCCTGGAGGGATGGGTTTCTTCGTAGCGGGAAAGGTTCGCTGCGGTGCGATGTTTCCAGAATTCCTTCCAGCATACCACAGAACCGGACGGTAAAGCGAAAGTGGTGAAATATTTCAATATAACACTCGCCTAAGTAATACAATACTCTCGAAAGAAGGCCACAACGATACGGCAGAACAGCGCTGCAGACAATGGACGGCCGTGTGTCACGAGCATTACCCGGAGAGGGAGGCCAGAGTGGATGATTGGAAAGAATCGCCATTGAAGTCGATGACGAGTAGCCAACGAACACGGCACACAGCTTGCGAGAAGAAAATGTAAGGAACTAGGTACAAGATCATAGAAAAAAGCTCGATCTCAAATACACTACAGAGCCACCCTTCAACGCGGAGAAATTTATACACTGGTGCCGTGACCAGGATCTACACTTGCACTGCACATTGATCTGGAATGTAACTGGTGTTTTCGCCATAAAAACCCCACACTACTATAATCTCTTTGCTTTACCACCTTGACCTCCCCTCTCCTCCCCTCTGCCCCTCATTTCATCAACAATTTACGCTTTTGTTTTTCCCACCGGCAGACTACTCCGCCCGCCATTCTGTATGACCCCCGCTATGCCATGTGTCAAACGAAGGGAAAATGAAAACATAATTTATTTATCCATTCCCATTTGTCCGGCGACCACCTCCCCCCCCCCACCTCTCACCGAGGATGTATATTTCCTTCCTGTTTACTCGGGCAATAATTCCTCCTCCCCTCTCCCCCAATCGCTCCTATTTCACTCCCTTTCCACTCCTCGATCTGTTTTCCAATTGCAATCTCGCACATCTCGAACGCTTTACAAAGCAGCATTATTGAAGCGAAGGTGAATCCCTGGGGGAATTCTTGTGTTCTTCTTTGCGTTTTTATTTTCACACGCACCCCTCCCCTCCCCTTACCTCCCCTATCACGCCCGCTCCTTTCCTATCTGCTTCTTTGCTGGAGTGCAAACAAAAGAGCGGAGAGAGAGAGAGAAAAAAGTGTTCAGTAATCAGACTGTGGCCTCGTCGGTGCTTCGTTCCAATTTTATTCATTCCGTTTGTTCTTTTCGGTGTTTCGTTTGAAGTCTTTGGTTGCAAATATACGGTGATGAAGTTTATTCCTTCAACCGTAGCGGTGCGCATCACACTCTCGGCTTGCTCACCTTCCGTTGTTTTTTCACTTCCCTGTTTTCCACCCACCACAAGCTCCTCTCTCCTTCATTCATTCTGTCGAGGTAAGGTGTTCAATAAAAAAAATGGGACAGAAAGCAAGGATGAATACGCTTGCTGGTGGATCGGTTTGCCGTTTCATCCGTTTATAAATTTCTCTACTCGATGGGATAATTTCCATACCGATCGTCTTTTTGTGCCAGTAACGGGGCTGTATAGATGAGCGTGAGTCTGTGTGTGTACTGTGCAATGAAGCGCATACCTTTTTGAACATACGATTATCCGTCGAAGCAAGGCCAGGAGCAGGACCGTTCAGGTGTGCCAGCCGGCGAGTACCAGACATTCCTGATGAGAGGGAAAACACAAAGAAATGGGGAGTTTTCATTAGTGGCACGGTACGATGTTGCCAGGACTTTAAGCTGGTATTGAGGTTCTCTTCCTCTCTCTCTCTCTCTCTCTCTCTCTCTCTCTCTCTCTCTCTCTGCGAGAGAAAACACACAAACTCTTTCTCGCATTTTATACTTTTCTTCGGCGAAGCGATGATGGTATGCTTCTTCTCCTCTGTTGTTTCTCTATTTGATGTTACCTTAATTACATTCATCTTTTATCTCTGGGTTTCTTGCAAGAAGAGTTATCGTTTTCAGGAAATGCATTTTGCCACTGCTTTAATGCGATGTTGGTTTGGCACCGACTCTAGGAGCAATGATTTTCAACAACATAATCATTTGCTTTTGAAAAACTCGCTTTGCATACATTCAGGCTTAAGAAATTGAAATAATTTTTACCAACACATGCCAACGGAAAGTGTTGACCAGAAAGGCTGTTAAAACTAAATCAAACTTTAAACGACGATCCTTCATATCACTCTTTTCACAGCTTGAAGTTCAAACCAACAATCAAGTTTTAGAATCCTTTGAATTTTCGCTTGCATACTTTCTGGCGTGAGGAGAAAAAGAAATAAATATACGTACGCATGCAACAAATGCTTAAAAAGATGCTCATTTAAATCTTTTTAAGCTACAAAAGGAAAATAATGCACCCCTGTTTTGTCACACGCCATATGAATTCTTGAAAATATTTTGATTTGTATTGAAATCGAGACTTGTTACTATACAAAAATGTAATTCTACCCCTTGTGCTACACTCCGTAATGCTTTTCGTTAACTAGAAAGACAGATCATCTGCAGAGTGGTGTTGTATTAGGTCGCATCCCCGTTGATGGATTGTTCGCAAGCTGCACGCTGTTTGGTGACAGCTTTGGACAGGTCGGTTCCAGTGTTTTGCTGGCTGGCAGCTGAACTGCTACAGCTGAGCGATTTGATAGATTATCAGCAACAAGCTCAAGAATTCGTTTCGACACCGTGTATTCCGTCCATCCGTCCGTCCGATTCGCAATGCGGAGGATGTGTCTTTTCGCTCTGGATCTCTGGACTGGTGAACTTAGGAGTGAATTTGAGGCCGATTAGTGGCGAAGTTTTGCTGTTTGCTTTTTAGTATGTCAAAAGATTGATGTATGAAGTAGGCCCGAAAAGTGGTACTCTACACTAATGAGAAAAGAGGACTAGACGGAGAGAGAGAGAGAGAGAGAGAGAGAGAGAGAGAGAGAGCCAGCGCGCCTGATGCGTGCATTTGGGTAGTACCACTGGACTTCGGCTTAGGATTATCATCAATTACATTAATTAATGGTTTGCGGCTTGGGTTGCTTTAGTCAAGGATGTAACAGAATGGACAGGGCAACGAGCAAAATACAGCTTGACGAATGGTTTAGACATCGGCCAAGGTTTAGGAAAATGGTTTCAATACCACCGTGTCTTTGTTCCACAATCCTTCGAGATCTCTGGTTCTGAACTCTTCCCAACCTACGCAAATCGAGTTGCCCTCTACTTGGGCGGCTGAATCTCGATGAAAGAATACTAAAAATTGGATAAATCATACGTTTGGCTGTTATTTTTTATTTTTTTGGTCTTGCCTGGAAGTTCCGATAAAGAGACTTTTAATGAGTTTCTTCGGATCTCGTAATTCACACATTTTAAAGGAGCACAAATACGATATTTAAAAGATGTTGTGCGGCAAACACCTCTTTAATGATTTTTCATTTTATTAAGTGCAGATTATCACTTACTCAAACGCACTGTGTGCACTTGTTGCATACTTGTAGGCGTTTTCATGTTTTGAATTTAAATAAAGCGTGTGGCCTTTTCAAAGTGAATAACCATTTTAAAATTTGTGAAAAAGCTCAAACCACACACTTCCACTTATGTGATTCCAAAAAGCACAAGAAAAGCATTGACCAAAGTAAAACGAAAAGCGGGTCAGAACATAAAATATCGCTCCCTCCGGGATCCTGACACGGGTTGCTCTGCCACCGGATGGCAAAAGGCAACTATTTTGCTGCAGTGTCATTCATAACGCTGAAGGGGAAAAAAGTGGAGCAGATAGAAAAAAAAAACACTCACACACACGCGCAAACATTCCTTTTTACAAACGCTGAGGCTGGGTAGATGATGTGTTTCTTTGCAGCTAGTTCGCTATAACGCTTCTCAGCCGCACGGAGCATTCGCTTGCCAATGGTGAATTTGAGCCACCGAAGGTTCGTTGGCAAAACAAAAAAAGAGCGTGAAGAAAATGCGAGCTTACCTTGCTCCCCTTTAAAGCGGCAAACCGTACCCGTGGGGTGCGTGTTTTGCTAGACAAATGGGTTTTATTAAAATTTACAACGTCTTAAGTGTGTCCGTCCATCCCGGGCGCGTTACGCGGTGGGGTTTTTCGGTTTGTGAAACAAAGCAAAAAAAAAAAAAACAGGGGAGTGGGTGGAGGGAGAGGAGGGGGAGGGGGTAGGGCAGCGATTCGCACTCCGCCGCTGATGGCTTCATTTTACACGTTGCGCTTTCGCGTTGACTTGACTTTCGTTACGCTCGTGTTAACCATTGTGTTTCCTTAGCGCAGTGGGAATGGAAAGGATGCCGTGATAAGTTTTGTTGTGTGCGCTCGGCTGGAAATGATATGCATATTTGATGAAATGTGGGTTTGCTGCCGTTGCTACCACCGCTTGCGATTGCTGCTGCTGCTGCTACGACCAGGAAACAGTAATGTGTGCGGGCTGTACTGTTTATTTATTTAACGTTACGAAGGCTGCGCTACTCGTGCCTGCTAGCTAGTAGGGTGAAAAAGATTTTGTTTTGTAGCGTGTATTTGTTCATGGTAGATAAGAAGCGTACAACAAGTTCGGTTGAATAAAACGCATAAAAAATCAAACCAAACCAAGCATTGCAGTATTGCGTGTGGTATTGTTTTTTCACACTATGACAAACGACCGTGCGTTGCATCGTTTTGTTAGTTATGGATGGTGCTTTTCTACTGCAAGATCGCTGCAAAATGGATACTATCCTGTTGTGCTAAAACTCACGTAATGCGTGTTGCCTAAGAAAGGGTTTGGTTTGATTTTTCTTTCCAATTTAACAGTTTTATAAAGAGGCATGATACAATGACAAAATGTAAAATATAAAATCAGACGAAAGAAGCAAAGAAATGTATGAAATTTCGACGATAATAGTTAAAAGCCACAAAAACAATCGATTATTACAAAGAATAATCGGGAACAAATTAAACTCACAGTAATTTCAAACCGATAGATCGTTAGGATTTTCTACCTTTACTTGTCTGATTTTCTTATTTCCCCTATTTTAAATTGTCAAAATTATACCAAGAGACACCGAGAGAAATATAGAGAGACAAACGAATGAATAAAGCACCAGCCGCCTTGGGAGCGTGGCGAAGGCTTCCTGCAACCGTCTACCAGCGTCGCAACCTCATCAGTAGCAGCAGTAAACGAAACTTCCCGCAAACCTATTCAATTGCCGCACAAAAGCGTTATTCAGAATTTTTGCGCCCGACGGAATTGGGACTGGAACAGGGCAAGGATAGAACAAAATAAATAAAATCGAAACTAGGGACAGAGAGCAAAAGAGAGTGCGAGAGAGAGAGAGAACAGCACTGATGCGCACCGAACGAATCAAGCGCGTCCCTTGCAAGGGACAAGGGCGAGAATGGAGGGAAGAGAGTTGGTACGTGGAGCTGAGATGAATGATGGAAGCGGACGCACAATCCCAAAGGGCTTGCCCTAATTTTGTGCCGCGTGCTTCATGAAGGATGACTTTTTCTTTCTGTGCTGTGCGCTCTTTCGATATCGCACGTAGCGAGCGCTTGCAGCTAACTTGAGCGAACTTGAGTTAGTGTGTGCTTTTTGGTCTTTTTTTTTTTGCTGTGTGCAACCAATTACGTGAATGCTTTCGTTGCGGAGCCCTTCCAATCCCCCCCCACCCCCTCCCCAACCGCCCACGCGTCCTATGAAAATAGAGAATTAAGCGGCAAAAATAGATAGACAAAACGGGGAACACAGGTTAAAGATTGTGCACAAAGTAAACCCGCACGGGGAGTGAAGGAGAGATAAGGGTAACCGTTGGATGCTGTTTTCGTATGCAGTGGGAAGTTAGGGTGAGTTGTTCATTGGAATTGGCATTATTTATTGAAAACTTCAAGCGACTTTGCTCGATGTTGTTGAGTAAATGGCAAGTTCTTGAGCAAGGTTTTCTGCAAGAATGTAAGAGATTACATTTTCCAATATAGGGCAAACAATGGGACCCCTTTCGTGGAACAGGTGGACAACTCTGTTGGATTGATGGGTTGTCTGTTGCATAATTTTGATGTAAGGTTGTGCTGTTGTGATGGTAACCGATTTTCTTAGAGATTATCAATAATTTATTTGATCATCGTATTATTAAATTTTTTGCTTCACAAAAGAAGTATCAAAACCATGCAATTAAATTAGTATTCCGAAATCCTGAATTAATAAATCTTGAAGTTGTGCATCTTGGTCAAGCCAGAACACCAGGCGCCTCCATGTACATTTCAATAATTTAATAAAAGTATATCATATAAGCAAAACCATACGCTTTGCCACACTGAAGCTTTTTGAATAAATATTCCTATTCCAAGATGTTCCTCGCACGCAATTCTTTTTGGAACGCTGCACAAGTAAAGTAAATTTTACTTCACAAAGCTTTAGAGATCTCCATGATCAAAAATTTTCCTTTCAGAACACACAAATTAAAGTTCGACGTACCGAATCGTTTTTATTTTCTCCATATTTTTTGCTGCACACACACACACACACACACACACACACACACAAACACACACATACATGGACACATCATACTGGCCGTAGAAACTCGAACATAAAAAGTCATCAAAGTGTGCCACTTCCGCAACGGTTTTCGGGTTCAGGTTTGCCGTACTCTTAAAGGCAACACAAATTTAACCTTGCGCCTCCCACGTTTTACCGTTAGCGAACATCAGGTCACTTTCATCCTTACCAGCGGTGCTCATTTTCTTGGAAATTAACACGTGGCAGTTTACTTGTTGCCTTCACGGTTCCGTTCCGTGGTGCGCCCTTCCCGCGGTATGACGCCGACGCCACTGTACCGGTACGAGCTGGTGTAAAGGTAAAAATAAAGTTAGCGGCATCAGTCTGCGCACGTCTGCACTCTCGGTAGTAAGCAAACTCGACCCGATGCAGGAAACTGTTAAATAGAAAAAGTTGAACAAAAAAAAAAAAATCAAAAAAACCAAAGCCGGGAGGAAATCATTATCCTTTTGGGTAAGGAAATGGGTCGGTTGGTTGGATGGAATGGTTCTTCTTTTTTTTTTCAAAGCATTTAAACTAACGTACAAATGAAAAACCGAGAAAGTACGGGTTGTAATATTTTTCCGAGCATTTTGCAAACGACACAGCAGTGCATAAAAAATGTATTGAAATGAAAATTGTTTTCAATGCTTAGGAAAATTTGCTGTTAAAGAGGCAGAATCTGGAAACCCCCTTTAGCACTAGCCAAGTACGGTATGTGAAAAGCGAAAATTGCCGTTTGTTGATATTAAACGGTTTCATAAGTAAGTCAATGGGAAGAGGCGCGAACGCTTCAGTAACGCTATAGTTTTGTTACAGTAAGGTTAACGAGCATGGTCAAGGATGTGAGCAAGAGTTTACATTACCGAGTTGGAAAACTGTCTGGTTAATGTGGTGTTTTAGCTCATTTTAGTTGAAACATTTGTGATGCGCTCCAGCATTCCAGGAACAATTCTGTAAAATGGCGGGTAAAGGAGGGAGGGGAGTAGTTTTCATTGCAGTCAGTTGCAGATTGATAGAGGTACTAATTTCTGGCAACACAGTCCCTTTCTAGTGAATAGAGCATGCACTAGTTGTTGTACTGGTTACTATTTCGGCATCATTATGAGTAGCTGATAGCTTTATTTCCATGCTAGTGTATAGTCCTGGGACAAGGTTTTCGTTTAATTTTTAAGATCTTATACAGATAAGATTATAAGATTCTTATAGTACTATAGACACTGTAAATTTTGCGACTGAGTTAGGGGTGGCCCGGTGGTGCAGGCGACAACGGCGCCACTCAGACTTACCAATCCCCGCTTGGTTGGTCATGTCATGCGAATGATTCCGAACTATCCAACCCGTTCAATCTGTGCTGATTGCATGCATGTAGGCGTAATGTAAATGTTAGATGCAATCTTTTTCTTCGTTTAGTAGCAGTAACAGTCAACTAATCAAACGTTCTTATTTTGTGTCTTTACAGCTTATCTTCCCACAATCACTGTGCCAGTGAGCAGAGTGGAAAACTAAGTGCTAAAAAGTGTTAAAAATAAGTGCCCCAAGCCCGAAATTCATCATACAATCGGTGTGGTGTGTCCGCAATTGCTCTTTCGCTCCATCATTCTCTATCTCTCTCACACACGGTTCCCACACTCCCAACACCCATTGGCCCGGAATGCCCGGTAATCGTAATTTCCCCTACCAAAGCCACCCGGTACAAGCGCGCACGGTTAGTGGTAAGAAACGCACGACAGTTACGTCGTCCGACGTGTGAGTGTATTGCGAAGCGATGCGTTTGTGGCCCGGGTACAGTGGCGCTGGCTGGCGCCGGTTGCTAGCAGTAGCTTTCGTGCTGCTGATACAGCTCGTCGACAGTGGCCAGATGGAGGAACTGCAGCTGCGTAGCTCGGGCAGTGGTACGACACGGTTTCGGGGCGGTGCATCCGAGACAGCGACCAAGGGCCGCCAGCAAATTGGATCGGCCCCAATGTACGCTGTGAACGATATCGAGTGTCCGAGCTTTGCGGAAAATTCAGCGTGTCCGTGCTACAAATTCGAGGACGGTAAGTGAGGTTATAATTTTTTTGAAACTTTATTTAATGTATGTGAGCCATTGGTTTTTTTATTGTTGAGAGCCTAAAGTTATGCACCGCCTTCACAAATGATTCGTTTTTAATTTGTAAGAGATGATTCGGAAATATTGAAACTAATTTAGCTTGACTAAAACTGAAGCAAACACCGCAATAAATGGCAAAAATAGAAGCTAGCAAATTCATATTTTCGGTTGATTTGAGCTGTGCAATTTCTAGTCGTTTTAGAGCTTAAAGATTAGAGATTGAATTGCAAGTAGCTAACGCATAGGGCAACGATGAGGTCTTAGTCCAAACAGCAGACATTACCGTACCGGGTTGCTTAGCCAGTAGAGACGATCTACATGGCAGTATGGGGATGCAGGCATTTTATGGAGTAAACATGTAGGTGGGTGGGGAGCAGGGGAGTTGGGGGGGGGAGTTGTACTGGGATTGGAGGACTTGAGTAAACGAAAATACAAGCAGAACATTGACGCGAGCAAATTACTCTTCGCCTTTGGCTTACGCTTTAGCAAATACCGTTTGCAGTCACGGGGCCAAGAGAAGCAGGGAACCAGCAGTATGAAACATAACAATTCCAGGATTATTCGTTCGTCCGCTTGTTTCAAATTTCAAAAAGCAACAGCACATTCGGTTTTGTCTGTGTGCATGTTTAACCGGAACGGCTGCTGTGACCGTTCGGTTGCCCTCGCCCGCCCAAAACTGTTTCGTCATAAACGTCGGATGGCTAGAGAAATCGCTTCACCGCACGCAGGAACGAGATTATGAGGTACGCCGAGTACGAAAGTGCCGGGTAATGGGCATGTGTGATGTTGATGTTGTATCCGTGTCGTTGTACGGAAGCCGGTTTCTTTCGTGCCGTGCGTGTGTATCTGTCTCGATCGGACATGCGGTCATGTATGTCATAGTTCATCCTTGACTGATTTCTGGTCCTTCTCGGGTGATGTCCGGCTCTTCCGGTGCCCCGCTGCTGACCGGATCGGTGTACCGAGCACTGAAATCTTACGTTAAGGTGCTTCGTTTATCAAGCCCTTTGGCTGGATGGTACCGAGGTACCATTCAAGACGATGACTGGTTGAATGTGTTTGGCCGAGCGTTTCGTAACTCTGGGCAATGCTTTTACCAGATAACTGATCCTCCGCTCACACCGCATCCCGTACTTCATGTACCGTCACGTAATAATTTCATTTCGAAGTCTGTGCCAGCACTCGAATGATGAGCGTGAGCTCAGTGTACAGTTCACAGCAGATATGGGAGCTGGGAAAGAAACCGAAGAAAGCATGCAGGGTAGGAGAGCGTTTTTGCAAGATGCGGGAGGATGCTCACATGCTTAGCAACATGAAGCAGTTATGGTATGTACTTTTTTATTACCAACTCCAAGTCGCTCTTTCACTCTCTCTCTCTCTCTGCGTACGTATCGATTTTCCCATCCCTTTTTACCATTATACCGTTTGGTTGCATAGATTCAGGCGTTAGATAACCCTACCGACACCGGTACCGGAACTGCTCTACGCAACGGCTGTGGCAATAATCGCCATAATCGCCAGCTGTGGCAAAGGACATTCACAGCTAGCAAGGAAACACGGCTTCTATCGCCTGTTTCCGCTCATTATCCGCCCATCCATTCCACCAGCTTCCGGGTAGTGTAATTTTCGGTGAAGGTGAAATAAATCTTCCCGCCTGTATGGCCCTGTAAATAGTTCATCCAAAATTTAGCAATACCACACTAATGCATTCCATTCTGATCATTCCTTTGCTCGACCTTCGCAGGCATCTTTCTCGAGTGTCCGGGCATTACGTTTGCGGCGCTACGGTCGACATTGCAAGTCATCTCATCGCCGATACAGTCACTGTCCGTGTATGACTTTGACCGATCGGTGAAGACGCTTACCGCCGACCTGTTCCAGGGATCGTCAACGGTGTCCGGTGGCGGGATAGGTTCGGAACTGGCTGTTGGTGCTAACGTTAGCATCCGGCATCTGCAGTTCTCTCACTCTAGTCTGCAGCAGCTGAAGCAGAATAGTCTGCTACCGTTACGTTCGCATCTGGAGAGCCTTAGCATTATCAATGGGAAGCTGACACAGGTATGTATTGAACTATTTCGACCAAAAATTTAGAGTATCTTTAATAATATGAAACATTCTCAGATACCTATGCAGTTTTGAGCATTTATTTGATTGGATTAGTCCTGATTAAGATAACTCTATCCTTTTGTCTACATAGGTTCCATCAAAAGCGATAGTAGGGCTTAAAAAGCTAATGGTGCTAGATTTGGACGCAAACGAGATTACCACGCTGGACGACTATGCGTTCCATGGTCTACATCTGGTGAAGCTCAATCTCAAGAGTAATCAGATCGAACGTGTACCCACCAACGCGCTAGCCGGATTGGAAGAGTCGCTAGCCGAGCTGGATCTGTCCGAGAATCGGTTACGTCAGTTTCCGACGTTAGCCCTCCGTCAGCTAGAAAACCTACGCCTGGTGCGTCTTTCAATGAACGAGATTGCATCGCTACAACCAGACGACAGCTACACACGCTTCGGCTCACTCTCATTCCTTGACCTAAGCCTCAACAACTTCGTGGAGCTGTATGCAGATATCTTCGGCGCATTCCCATTCCTGAAGACTCTCTCGCTATACAACAATTTCATCGAAACGGTACACCGTGATGCGTTCGTGTCGTTGCACGAGCTCCAATCACTAGACCTGAGTCACAATCGGATCGTTTACCTGGATCCGGATGTGTTTGCCGGCAATCGGCGCCTCCACACGGTGGATCTGAGCCGTAACCACGTGCATTACGTGAGCGGAGTGTTCGCCAACCTGCCAGTGCTGCGGGAAGTTTTCCTTAGCGAGAACAATCTTCTCGAGCTGACGGATGATTGTTTCGCCAACTCGACTGGTGTAAAGGTGCTCTATCTAGAGCACAATGCTCTGCAACGGCTCGACGGTGATGCATTGGGTTCGCTCGCTAATCTCGAGCAACTGTTTCTTAGCCACAACTTGTTGGAGAAAATTCCGGTACAATTCTTCGAGTCGACCCCGAGCCTTACGTCACTGGCGCTCGACGCAAACGCACTGCTCGAGCTGGACGAGCGACTGTTTCGGAGACAGATGAAGTTGCGTGAGCTACGGCTGAATGGAAACCGTTTGCGACAGATACGGGCAGGACTGTTTGCACCCGCTACGGATCTGATGGAGCTGCACCTGCAGAACAACGAGCTGCAGGTGATTGAGCGCGGGGCACTGAGAGGCTGTCCACAGCTGCAGTACGTCAACCTGCAGGATAATGTGCTGGAAGAGTTGGACGCGGTGTTTGCCGGTGGGCCTCCACACTCACCAGCCCATTCACCGCTAATGGCAGTTACGACACACGGTAAGCTAATCAGCACGAAAGGTGACTCGATACCGGATGAACTGCAAAGCGTGAGTGAATCGGCCCTACTTTCGATACAACTTAGTGGGAACTCTCTCCGACACCTGCACGCACAAGCGTTCCGTGGGCAGACGAGCGTGCAGATGGTATGGTTAGAGCACAATCAGCTTCGCGCCCTTGACCGCCAACTGTTCGCCGAGACGGTCCATCTGGAGAAGCTATACTTGCGCAACAACTCCCTGCTAGCACTGGAGCCCGGTACATTCGATGCGCTCACGCGTCTGAAGCTGTTGGATCTGTCGTGGAATCGGTTGAGCGATCTGCAGCCGGAGCTGTTCCGTGGTTTGGGTGAGCTTGAAGAATTACACCTTTCACACAATCTGCTCGGTGCGTTGCGTGCCAATGTGTTCGGTACGCTGCGTGGTCTGCGTACACTAGATCTTAGCTACAACAACCTACAAGTACTCGGTGCCGACTCACTGCAGCCTGGATTGCCGGTGAGCAGTGTGAATCTGCGAGGATGCAACCTTACCCGACTGGAGCCCGGTGCGTTCCGTGGATTATCCAACTTGGCAGAGTTAACGCTGGAAGAGAACTACCTACATGCGAGCGAATTGCGCCACCTGGATGCTAGTCCCGTGCGTACGTTGCGACTTTCGGCCAACAATTTCTCGCTCGTGCGGGAAGGTTTGCTCGAGCGGTTAGCTTCGCTGCAGGTGTTGGAGTTGGCAAGATGTGCTATCGGCGATCTGCCCACGGCACTGCTCCAACGCAACGTTAATCTCGTGCGACTGGATCTCAGTGAGAATGAGCTGCGTGTTTTGCGCCGAGGATCGTTTGCCGGGCTGCACGTGTTCAAGGAGCTACGCTTGCACGGGAACCGTCTGGTGGATTTTCCGCATCTTGCGCTGCTGAATGTTTCTACGCTGGAGGTGTTAACTCTGTCCCGGAATCAGCTTACCGGGATTGATTTTTATAAGCTGAGCGGTTTGCCCAATCTACGAACGCTGGATCTTCACGCGAACAGCATAACCACACTCGGCGGCTTCACAGTCGATACGCTGCCTCATCTGGATACGCTGGATTTGAGTGGTAATTTACTGCTAGCGCTGCCGGAGAATTTCTTCAAACACTCCGTAAGCTTGCAGCGTATCGATCTGTCACTGAACCGATTTGGACGCATTCCTAACCTCGCCCTATCGGAGGCATCGCTCGCACGGCTAGCGTGGCTTAATCTGACCGGCAATCCACTGCAACGCATCTCGGCCGATGCCGACCAGCAACGCTTTCCTCATCTGCGCGAACTCGTCATTAGCCGCACCAACCTGTCGATCGTGACGAGCAAAGACTTTGAACTGTACCCAGCCGTCCAGAGGCTGCATCTATCCCACAATCGCATCAATCGTATCTCGCCCGGTGCGTTCGTTGCGCTCGCCAGCCTGCAGCTGCTCGATCTGAGCGCGAACGAGCTGGAGCTGCTGCCGAAGGAACGGTTGCAGGGTTTGCGGCTACTCGAGACGCTAAATCTCTCCACCAACAGTATCCGCGAGTTGGACGAGTTTGCACAGGACCTGCAGAAGCTGCGTGTACTCGACGCGTCCGCCAATCAGCTCGAGCGCATCAACAAGAACGCGCTAAGACATTTGGGTGCGTTACAGGAGCTATATCTGTACGGTAATCGGTTGGTAACGGTTGCGTCGGATGCGTTCCGTACGTTGCGAGCGCTGACGACGTTGGATTTGCGGAAAAACTACTTTGAGTATGCACCGCTTCGTGCGCTGAAGCCACTCGAAACACATCTGCAGCAGTTGCGACTGGAAGGTAGGTTGAGCAATGAGCTGATGGAAATGTATCCTTTTCTCCCCTAGAAGTATGCAATGGGAAAGGCAAACTATGCTATTTAAGGGTTTCACTAGTTCACTGTTCGTCTATCAATCCTTTGATATGTATTCCAGGAACCTACTGAGCTAAATGTTCATCTTCAAATGTTACGTGTTGTATGGGCAAAGACTATCTGATTGTTAGCGAATGTCTCAGAATTTACAACCAATGAATCGTTGCTATCACACTGACATAACGACAGCCGTGCAGCAACCTAACCGATGACCTGTCAAACCGATTGCAAGGCATCGAACCCATTCATTGGAGCGCTTTCCACTTGAGAAACTTCTACTCTACCGTTGATGTGGTATGTGGTAGTTCGTGACTCCGTACGCAACTCTTACCACCACGCACACACACAGCCAGTCCTTCTGCTGGCTCGGTTTGCTGGAACTTCGGAATCGATTTTATTGCTTCCCCCTTAGCAGCATGTTGCTTCATGTTGCAAAAGACAGGCCCCCTACCCCGCTTTCCCCTCCCTACTCTTATCTCCCCTCCTGCCCTCCGAAAAACACCAAAGCATTAGCGACGCAACAAGTCGACGAATGGACAATCGACTTGTACCGAACTTCCAGGACTCCCACCGGACGGCTACTTTTCGGTGGTTGGGATTTGTTCAAAGCAAAAGTTTGACTTCTGTCCCAGTACTATTTCTACCACCTTCGTACGCTGAAAAACAATCAGGCAAGTCTTTATGTTTTCCAGACGAACGAAAAAAAAAAGAAAACTCGAAAAGGGGTTTGTTTCGGTGGGAATGACGAACCTGTTGTGCTAGCCGAAAAACCACACCGTAATCTAGACGAAATAGTTGATATCTCCCAGGACTTTGACGATGGGTGTTTAAACGGGCGTTTCCCATCCTCGATGCCCGTTGCTGTCACCGGTCGACACAAAAATGAGATCGTCTAAAGTAAAATAAATGAATTGATGGTTTATCATAAATATTTATCGTCTATCTCATCCTTCCAACGTTTTGCTTTTCGGTTTCCTCTCCTCGCCCCGTCCTGTCTTAATGTGGCAAAGTTTGATTGGAGTTTTGTGCGGCTAGCCAACCAACATACCGGTCCGGTCACAATAAACCCCCAGCTGACGCTAATGCCGTTGGACATTTTGATTTTTCGATTTCTGCTAACGATTACGATTATGAGCCGTTCATTAGTGTCCTGTGAGGATGGGTTTGCAGGACAAACCCTTCTTGAAAGTTTGCAGAAACTTTTCCCACTCACCCGTGGAGCGCCCGTACCCCATTTCCACCTTCCAGCGATTACTTTGGTGACTGTTTTACTGTCGATTGGAAAACTGTTTCTTGAAGCTGCTAGCAGACATTCCCGTTCACGTAATGGAACTTACTGTTTTTACACGTTTTCTGTTTCTCCTTGCTTTTTTTTTTTTTCGTTGGTGCTGTTGTTGCAGATAATCCGCTCGTGTGCTCGTGTGATACGCAAGAGCTGTGGGAGTGGCTGAGCGACCACCGGAAGTGGGCCCGCGGTTACGACAACGTACGGTGCGAGCAGCCGGCCGAGGTGCAGGGCAAGCTGCTGTTGACGATGGAACCGCAAGAGTTTTGCGACGTGCCGCTCATCCTGAAGATTGCGATCCAGGACATACAGCCGTATTCGGTGCTGGTGTCGTGGCAGAGCCGGGAACATTCCGGTTTGCACGGGTACCACATCATCTACCATTCGCTGGACACGGTCGAGGATGTAAGTAGAGAAAGTTTGGAGTGTGTGTGTGTGTGTGTGTTGACTTGTTACAGATCGGGAAGTGATCCATTAGCCGTCGGGTGAACCGGTGAACGAGGTTCGTTGATACTGATTTTCTTGATGTATTCGAGGTATGAACGATGAATGAAGTTAATGAAGAAGTAGCTGCAAGCTAGTAGTAGTGCTCCTGTTGAGTGTTGAGAGGAAATTGCTACAGCAAACAACGCTACAGTTGTGCAAAGAAAGGATGAACAATCACTGATTGTGTGTGACTGAGAGTGAGTGTGTTGTAAAGGAAAAGTAAACGCCTAAAGTAAACCATAGTCTATGACAACTTTATCATAATGAACTGTTTGAGATGTCCTTTTCGAGTAAATATATTTTCCACTCGTTTGATTTAATGATCTAGACAAGGGAAAATGATAGCAAAATTTATTTCTCCAACGCCTAAATTTATGCAATTTGCAAGGTTAAACCTTCTCCAGTAAGGAAGGGATGCAAACTTAGTTTTGCAGTTTATCATGGCTTTAGGCAGAGATTGCTACCACATCTGGCGATAGATTATTCCTAGCATTTTTAAAACAAGAAAGAAACAAGAAAATTCTGAATTTTTGGAGATTTTTAAGACCGGATCAGCATCTCAGTATCATGTTGAACTAATACTGATGCTCTTGTTTGGCTTAAGCCATCATTGGACTCCATTATATAGGGTGCTCTCTGACTACAAGAAGTCTGAGTGAACGAAGAGTTTCAAAATATTATCAGTTGATTAAACAATTCATGTGAAAGGTAGCAAAACATTCAATATATATTACATCTATTTACCACTCTATCCTGACCCAGATACGCGGCAAAACGATGAACCGTTCCTCGAACTCGGCCAAATTGAACCGCCTGTCCTCGAACACACGGTACCTGATCTGTGTGCTCGGTCTCGGCAGCTGGCTAACGTACCACAGTGATATCAACAGTTTGCTCAACCAATCGAACCAGCTGCAGAACCAGATCCTGAACAGTGGCTCCGCCGTCCACAGTGGCTACGCGGCCGGCGAACTCGATGCGTCTCTCTCGAACACGCTGCTCTCGCTGATGATGGACACACCGACGTCCCGCTGTACCGAGGTCCGCACATTGGATGCGATCGGGCCGAACCCGCTGGCCGAGGCGGACGGCATGTCCGGCCGCAGCATCATTCACTCGATCCTGACCCGACGGCTCGGGCTCATCGTTGGCTGCTGTCTCGGTATCGTCGTCTTTATCGTGCTCATCTCCGTGCTCGGCTGGCTGAAGATTAAGAAGCAACGGCTGGAGGCGGCCAAACGGCAGCAGCAACCGCACCAGCCGGAATTCATTTCCTACCGACACTTTTCCATCCCGAACGACGAGCACGGCCGGGATGGGGTGGCCGGTGCGATGGGTGCCGGTGGCGGTGGTAGCGGGGGTGTTGCCCTGCTCGATGGGCATCCGTCGTTCATTTCCGGTGCCGTTCTCGGCACAACCACCACCATGAACGGTGGTGGACCGGACGAGCACAAGAAGCTTTTCCTTACCGACAGTTGAAACGGGCGCCGGACGGATGGGGTCAATGCTTCCCTTTCCACGCTTGATCTGGTCAATTACAGCTAAGCGCGGCGAATGGAACCCGCTGGTGGGGAGCTGGTGTGAGGCGGGAGAAGAAGGGGGGGAGGGAGTATGATTTTCTAATACAAACAAATCAAAACAGCAAACAATTGCGAACGAAACGAAACTAGTTCTAATCCAAAAAAGAAAAACTCATAGTTAATCTTAAACAGAAAAAAACGTGGTAAGAAAATGGACAGAAAATTAGTGTTTGTCTGAGCGAGGAGCAGAAGTGAATAGTGTGTAATCAAAGGAAAATTGGGGCAAAGGAAGGAGAAGCAGTCATTTGCTCGATTGTTACAATTCTTACATGCGCAGAACGGTTTATGTTGTTAAAGGCATTCAAGCTCTCTTTATGGAATGTTTGCGCCCTTTTTCTCTTTTGCAGCTACTGTTTATCGTCTTGCAAAAGATAAAGTATAAAATAGATTAACGTGTGTTTATTTATCTCATGTAAAGTGTTTCATTATTTAAATACAAATGAAATTTGTTAAAATGTGGAAGAAAGTCCCATGTATGTAAAAAGTATTGCTTACTAACAGGGGCAATACTTCAAAAAATACAGTGACCGTTATTTTTCGGCTTTTTGCTGATGGTGCATAAAAATTCATCAAGCTTTATTTAAGATCGTTTTACAATATTCAAATTTATATTCGATTTTTTTTCATTTCTTATGGATAATTAAGCTTAGAGTGTAGACAAAAGAGGGAGAGAGAAAGAAGAAATAATTACAAGAAAAAAATGAAATATTGACCAAAATATTCATTAACAAGATGGCGCAGTCAAAACTGTCCGGTTTTTTTTATTTCCTCTAGCGATATACTAGAACTTTGTAAATAATTTTGTAGAAAACAAGATACTTGAGCTTTACTACGATGTATCCTAGCGAGCAGATTGGACAGATGATTGGAATGAACCACTGTTGACAAAATTGAAACAAAGAGATTGCGTCGTCGTTTTTTTAATTTTTCTTTTCCCGTTTGAACCCAAAAACAACTCGCCCAGGTTTCTTAATTTTTTGTTGTTGCTTTTCCACGCCATACCGAGAATCGATACCATAAAATTCCATCAATTTACGTTTTTGCTTGTGGTTTTCCATTTTCAAAAAGAACGAGTTTGCTTGATGCTTTTTTTTGTCGATAGTCCTTGCCTATTAATTGACAGAAAAGGATTAAGGGCGAAAAGAAAGATTAAGCAAATACGAGGCACGCGTATTGGGTTTCTTTCACTGCTCCTCTGTGTCTCTTCAGCGTGCTTTAGAGCTTCTGATTGTATCCGTTTCTGGCTTTTCCTATTTGGGCGACAAAAGAACACAAAGCGGGAAGAATGGAAGCTAAAGCTCTTACTGGACAGCAATCCATATTCAATGCGAGGTGATTTCTTTTTAACAAAAAGTTTTCGGATGTTCTTTTGAAATTTCTTATTTGATTGTGTTATCGTTTTCTTAGCGACTAATGTGAAATAGGAAAACTGAAACAAAAAATCCCCAGTGACGATATGCATCCTACTTTTTTTCCCCCCACAACGGCCCCCGTTTTATGTGCTCTCGTGGGAAGCCTTGGGAAGCCACATTATTAACCAGTTCGATTTGTGTCGTTGTCTGTCTTGGTCCAGCTCCTTTTAAAATTTCTCGTTTCGCTTTGAACTTTATTTTCCGTTTTTATTTACTTTAGTTTACCATTGTCGCTGGCGCTCGATACAGCGCTCTTGTTTACGTTGAGTTTCCTCGCCTGTGTCCTACCGAGAAGTGAAGAGAAAATAATTCGCACTGTGGAACGATATTTTCTCATCATTATCCTCCAAATGATTGTTTTCGATGTTTCGTACGTATGTTTCACCGAATGTCTATCGAATCGCGTCTCTTCCCCTTCAAAAAAAAAAAGGACTTTTGGTGGGCGTTTTGAGCCAAACACAACCGAGCGCCGATAATGCCATTAGTCCGAGGAAAAAGGGAAATTTTAACGGCCGATTACAAAGAAATTTTCTTCAGGTGCGTTACGTTTGTATGTGCGTGTAATCCTTGAGATGAGAGTTTTATTTTTGTACATTATACCTTCCTGCCGTTAGCAGAAGTTTGTTTTGTATTCTTCGCTGTACAGTTCGTACACACATTCTTTGTGCGTTTTATTCGAAGAAGAAAAGAAATGCGTTCAGGCGATTCTTGAAGTTCAAGATTATGTGGAAGCACTTAAAAGCGTTATCGAATTGCTTTGAAATTATGAAACACGTTCGGGAAAATGTTTTTTTTCTAACTCAAACTTGCACACATTCATGTAGACATTGGTATCAAGAATTTGTATTCTTCGTATGATTTTTGAGGCGAAAATAATGAATGATTCTAGGCTCATTTTTTTTTAATAAATGGCACATAAACTGATAGTGCTAGTGCTTCGAGCAATGTATTCAAAACAACAACATTGTTTGCTGCCGTTTGCTAGGAAATATTACAAAAAAGGGAAAGGGAAGGAAGCCATTAGAATGTAAGTGAAACAAAATTTTGGTGCTAGCTAGTTAAAGATTGGATCGATTGCAGTTTTTGTCCCCGTTCTTTAACATGTTGATTAGAAAATGAGCGAAATTTACCATAAGTTCGCTGCGCAGCTGGCACTGAGTTTGGTGGGAATTATAAAAAAACTGGAAAGTGTTTTTAATTTTTCATAAAACTTGACATAATGTAAAAAAAAACACAAAGTTTATCGTTTATTTAATGCAGAGTTAATAATGTGGTTGAGGTAAACCTTAAATTCAGACTTTAATGAAGCCGATAAAGCTTTAGCAAACCAAAAAAAGAAAAACAAAACAACGATCCATTGGTTTGGAAATATATTCAAAAGAACTCAGTTGATGCTAGAGTGAGAGGGAGTGTTTTAGTAAGTAACAGTTATTTTTTTAAAATTGAAAATCATTACTAGTAAGAACTTACTTTTGCAAAGCAGTTAAAGTATGACTGCACCAAGAGTGGTTAAAATCGAAATATTTCAAAGAAAATTTAGAAACGGAATAAAAATTCATACACTTCAATGAATGCTGGATGGTATCACTTATGTATAGAAAACTACAACAACAGCAAAAAAACACACAAAAATCAACAAGTGATAATCGAACGTACGAACGTATCTAGCTGGACAAAATGCGGTAGATGAAAGCAAAATTTTAAGGTAAAAAAACAGTTTTTCGTACATTTGAAAAATGTGAGAAGAAATACCCCCGGAGGGGGTAAACCAACTAAAACAAACGTGCATGTGGAGTGGAGTTTTGCGGACAACAAAAATCAAAACATTAAAAACAAAATCAAACCAAAAAACCAGCCCACATAATACGACAAAAATATACTCTTCCAACATTGTACATAAAAGGCATGGAAATTGGCACTAGTTCCCACTACTGCGCTCTGTTACGCTACTCAAACAATAAACTATGCGAATGATAAAGGGTTTTATAAGTTTGCAGCCCAACCAGACAAGTTTGAGAACTAATCAAAAGATCATCGAATTGACAAAAGAACACAGAACAAATGCAACCGAAATCAAACCCAATGCCTAAGACATAAAACCTGACCATAGAAATTGGTGTACCAAACAATGGGACGCAGGAAAAGAAATCCATACACAGAAACACAGACATTTGATGCACTAGGGACAGATCTGTTTTTATTATACGAAGTTGGCTTACAATAGCAAAGATGTTGGCATGTCGTCCCAGCAGTAAAAAAAAACCAAAGGCCAAACCAACATTGAAGAAAATAAATTAAAATTTAGGTAAATCCATTCCATCCCAACATCCCAAGGAGCAGCGAGAGTGAGAAACAAAACGTGTCTGGAAGCGAGTGATGACGACCGAAACGTTGAAACGCAGAGCAGGGGAAGCGTGTAATTAGGACCTTAAAAAAAAAGAAAACAAGTTAGCAAATAAAATTGTATTTATTGAGAATTTGTGTTTTAACTGAAGTTTGCGTAAAATGAAACGTTTTGCAATCGAGAAGATGGCGAACAAAGCGTGCAAAGCAAATAAAAAGAAAGAAACATTTAAAACAAAAAAAAAAAAACACTATAACAGGCTCGCAGGATCTGGTGGAATGTAGCAAAACCGGAAAACAAAACAAAGCAAAACTCACAGCAGAAAACAACGACAAAACGTTGAACCCCACAGCCTGTATGACAGTGTAAGTGTGCGTGTATGTATGTGGTTGGGGTTGTCTGGAGCGTTTTGTGTATTGCTGCGTGCATGTGCGTATAATTATTACAGGAATGGGCGGGCGAGTTTGAAAGGGGACATGGGCAGCAATTACGAAATAATAAGATTTAAAATTTGACTGTAAGTAGCCTGACAAGAAAAAAAAAGTGCGGTGGAGAAAAAATTATGAACAATCGCATAAGCAGAAGTACCAGATTGTAACGGTCGAACAGTGGTGTGAAGTGAATGATCCTTAAAACACAAATAAAAATTCATAAACGGACATAACTGGATGTGAGGTTTAACTCGTATAGCTCTTCTGCATATAACTTTATCCGAAGATTTTTTTTTAGGAGTCGGAAAGGAGTCCTCTTGATAGTACTGGATACTGGTTGGTCCTTTTATGCTTGGATAAATCAATCGTCTTTGCGGTCAGTATGGTCCACAACTGTAGGTAATCAGCAAGAGGACTCTCTTCTTAAAGGATCTCATCAAAGTACTTCACAAACTCTGCTTTGATGCACAACTCGTCGCTTGCAAATGACAGCAGAGCATTAGCGTAGTAGATCTTCTTTCCTACTCATGCAGAAAACCTGCCTATCCTTGAAAAAGTCGTCGTCGTATTGTTCCTTAATCCATTTTTAACAGCCTCGTGCTACAATTGAGATGACGCAGTTTAGTAGACGCCCACAAGACAATATGAGATAAGTGAGATTCTCATGAAAATATCTCTCCCTTGTATCAAAGCCAACAACTCCTTGTGCAGGATTGTTTACCATACAGTTTGAGTATGCTGCAATGAGAAGATTTTGATGATCTTCTCTGCATACAGAACCCCTTTTTGTTAGATTTCAATATCAACTTCTTCATCGATCTATCGGCGATGTTATTAATATCCAAGAATATCCAGGCACTTAAACAACACCGAGGCAACTTTTCACTCAACTCTTCACTCAACTCTTCATGGGATATATCCATCAATTTCTTCGGTCGCATGCTTGAGAAAATTGCAAAATGAAATTATTAACGTCATTCAACCTACCTGGCATCAGCATTGCATAAGGCATTGCAAACACCAATCTACGATTCATAAGCTCCAACTATAATTTCCATCTGATCTCCTTAAGTCCTTGACGGCATGTGAAGATGAAGATCGTACCTCTTTTTAGCTGCCTGCAACAGATTCTAGTATTTCGCCGACATTACGCAAGACAACTCCTTCTCCAAGCCATGATGCTTCTTCAGCAAAGAATTCAAAATCAACAACGCCAGACACATACAACAGAAAGCGTCTTAATGTAATTCAAAGGCTTCCAAGACCTCCACGAACGGAACCCTCAAACTACGCTTTCGCTCACGCTTCCTGTGTCGGATCAGTAGGACACTCTTGGTTGACCAATTACACCTAAGCTCCCCGTCTCTTTCCGTCTCTCACTCATCATCCCGAAAAACAGCACTCCACTACCCCCCCCCCCCCCCCCCCCCCTCACACTTTGATAGCAAAACTTGCCGACCAAACCATTTTTCAGGTTTTCCCTGCCCGAAAATCCAAGCGGTGGAGCCTCTGGTGTAGTGTTGTGCTTTTGAAACGAATCAATTAAAAGCTTACCAACGGGCTTCATTCATCATCGTCTGGTTCCGGTTCGTCGCTTCCGGTTTTCCCCCGTTTTTACTCCCGTCCCCCCTCCCGACGGAGGGGGTACATTCGCCGCAGAAGCGTGCGCTACAATGTTGAGCTAAAACGCGCTTTCCCAAGCGTCCGGTGAGGTTTTCTTTTACCTTCTTTTCCCTATTCAGTGTTTGTGTCCTTCCCACCACGGGGAACGATGGCGAGGAAGAAAATGGCGAAACATTGCTTTTTAATTAAAATTCACCCAAATCATCTGCAACCGTAGCGGACGGACGGCAAAAACCCGGGTCTGCTCTAGGAAGTGTTTGATTTGCCGCACAGTTCAACGCGTTCGTTTTATTGCACAAAAGTAAGATGGCTGCCTAGACGCGCGGCGTATGGAGTGAGTGTAGCGACAAACACCTTTACCGATTAAATGCTTTTCACACGCGAAAGGCTGGTGTGCTTAGAAGTAGTGATTAGTTTAGTATTTTATTGTAAGTATACTTGGAACATAAAACAATGAATAGCAAATTAGTTTCGAATTACGACGAAACAGAGACCAAATACTTACTAAAACTGCACATATACTTATGTGAAAGTTATATGAAACTGCTTGGCTGCTTGGTCTGGGAAAATTTTAGCTTCTTATTCTTTTTCGTACACTGGGCCTGCTCTGAGATGAGCACGTCTTGATGGTATGGCCAGATCGTCAATGCGTTTCCAGGAAACTCGGTCCAGGACTGCAACAGATATCTACCAGCTCCATACAAAGAGTTCGCTGTGCTGCTTTCCAGCATTGACTTTCATCCGGATACCTGTACCTTAAAAGCAGCTTAGCTTGTTCGTGGTTCATTCTCCGTCTCCACATGCGCTGCTCGCACAAACCGCCAAAGCAAGTCCTTACGTTAAAGTTCAAGAAAAAACAACCTGAGGTATCACTGTGGAACATATCATTCACTTTGTGTGTTGCTGAAGCCTTCTGGATTGTAGGAGTTACGCGCCAAGATTGCGCCTTCAGATTTTGATGATGTCCAGATTGTTGTCCGAAGTTACCGTCGTTCAAAAATGATCTACTGAAACTCAGCTTCCAAATCGGGCTCTATCACGGACAAAGCTTCCAGGAAGCATGTTAATTGTGCTCGTAGCATTGATCCTCCAGAGATCCAGATGTCCAGTCGAGGATGTCTAAGTCTTCCGCAAAGCCATAGATACCAACAGTTTCGAACACTCGAAACTCTCACACCTCGACCATAGTGTCTGTCAACTTGCTTGAGAATCCGTACTGTTGCATGGTGCTCCATGGTTAGGTCCAATCTGTGGTGTCGTAGGCCGCCTCGAAGTCAATGAACAGGTGCGCTAGGTTCTGGCTCTCGCCATGGCAAGCGGCTCTCATGTAAAGCAAAGATCTGGTCGGTGGTCGATTTAGTAAGTGGTAGTTGTAGGAAAACGGCACAAATCTGCAGAAGAATTTCGTAGACTTCGCATAGGATGTGAGGGTTTTTGAATCATAAACCCCTCAAACATTTTATCCAACCTTTTAACGGTCATATGATTAAACTTCTTTTTCTTGGCTTAACGACCTAGTTCATCGAATGGTAATCAGTCTTAACTACGGGTCAGGAGGGGAAGCGGGGGTGGGGGGTGATTCGGATGAGATTTAAGCCCCGGTCCTACCGTGTGAAGACTGGATCCTTTTTGAACAAAGGGCCGCCCTATTATTACACCGTCACCCTGTAGTGAAGACGGGGTGACCTTAGAAGTTATTATGCCAAGAATAAGCATGATTATGATTAGCCACAAATATATCAATGATACTTAAAGTAACGATGCTCTACGCGATCTGCACAAAAAACTTGTATCACTTTTGTTTGTACTCCATTTACTCAATCGTCTTTTCCATCAGGCAGCCTTATGGCCGGAAACGTAACCAAATGTGAATTAAAGCTTCTATCGGCTAAATATCTTCATCTACCAGCTTGCTCAAGATATGACGAGCACGATATCCTCACCGAAAGCTTGTCGACAGCCGACGAGCCGAAGTCCGATCCCACAATCAACTGGCATCCGAGGAACAGCAGCCCACAGGTGGGTCTTCCCATCATCCTACCGTACAGCATGCATACAGGTATAGAAAAGTGCCGGGCGCCACACAACAAGAACAACAAAACTGACTCATCCCACAAAAACCCAACTCAACACGGTCACAAAGGAAGCGCAAAAGCGGTTTCTTAGATAACAATTGAAAGAAGCAAGCTAGCAAACCTTCACCGGTAGTGTCTAGCGCAAAAGCTGGCGCGTAACGTTCTGCAACCAGTGATGCACCGACTCGTGGCTGGTGAAGCAACAAAACCCTGAACGCATCATTATCAGAGCTGCCACTTTTGGAGAATTTTCTCCGGCTGTGCTGGCACGCGGAAGCACAAAATTAACTACCATACACAACAGCAACGACGTAGGATGTAAGGAGTAAAGTAGAGCGAAACTAGAAAACACACACAGCCACAGACAGGCCTACTAGCCCGGTTGTTGCTTGTTATCTGCGTTTTGCCAGACGCGATCTGTGTGTCGGTTAGTAAAGGTAAAGCCCGGCGCCTAAAGTTAGACTATTCGCGATGCAAAAGGTACGAAACGTCACGGTATACTGCAATTTTCCGGTAGGGAAAAGTTTATCGAAAGTCGAGGTGGTGGAGGAACGGTGGTCCAGGAAACCAGGGATTCAATTTAGAGGCATAATGTATGAGGTCTTTCTGATGTTCTTCACTACGTTTTGTTTCGTTTTTGTGTCTTGAAGGCAAACAATCTACCAACTGCTTCCGCTAACCAACAATCGAGCTCTGGTAGCGAGCGATAGCCGCTGGTACCGCATTACGAAAATGCATTCAACTTTAAGCACCCAATTCGACTCGTGCTGCTAGTTTTGTCTCATTAGTATAACCTCTTCCTAGGGGGTTGATGCCGCATGGGCCTCAACAATCGACAATTCGGGAGCGGTACGAAAAAGAGCATCGAAAAAGCCGCATTCATCCCTCCGGTTATATGAATCGGTTGGGTTTGGGGCATGAGGTTTAGAGAGGAAACCCGAAATCTTAACGCTAGATTAACGGGTTTTGGCAAACGATGAGTGTGTGTAGTTTGTAGTGGAACAAAAGCTGGGCTATTTGAGAGGTCCAATAATACCAAAAATAAGTTGTAAAGAAATCAAGGAACACGAGAGAGTTCAATTTACTCCACAAGCGCCAAGCTACGCCACAAAACTAGCAGTCTGTTTGGTTTAGAGGCTGTCATTCAGCTCGCGAATCCAAAAAGGAACGGCATTCCCTCAAAAACTAAGATGCCCCGCAAAACGAGATCTCTGTCCGGTAGATCTGGAGCAGCACACTGCTATCGGTATCCTGGTCACGGCATCAAAGCGATGTTTTTTTTTGCTCCGGTTCGCGTTCGGAGGGTTGGAAATTAAGTCGTATAATGTTTTCTACGCCAAACGAGCTGCAGCTGTTGCTGCCGATAGTTTCACCGCCAGGGGTAGGTAAGAGGGATAGAAAGAGAGAGAGAGAGATAGAGAGACAGAGACAGAGAGAGCTGGTGAGAGAGTGGGGAGAGCTTCCTTCTTTCCATTATGCCAATTTTTGGGGTGTATGTGCCCTCCTCCCTTTCATGGTTTAGCATGGTTTGGTGACGCAGAAGGATACTGGATGCTCTAGACAACTAAGTACTACTGGATCCTCCCCTCCCTTTCCTCTGATAACATCCCCTGCGTCTCACTTGGGGTACGTTTCACGTGTTTTTGGGTTTGAAGCAAAGCTGGAATCTCATTACTCGGGGCTCGGGGTTTTGTGTGAAAACGGACCATCGCAGCGAACATGAACCACTCGAAACGGTCGTATCCTGTGACCTGCAACAAAACACTTATTGTGCTTGTGAGTGTTGGGTGTAGGTGTGTGTGTGTGTCATTTTACTGTGAATCATTTCGTTCCGGAGCGATGAGCAAGCGTAAAAGAGCGCAAAGTATGTGACTGCCCCCTCTTTTTTGTGTGTGCTTCGTTATTATGATGTCCCCGCGAACCGTACAATGAGTGGCATAATGTGAAGTGCACCACCAAACCATCCAAAAATTGTCTGTGTGGGTGGTGCCGGTGTCTATGTGTCCGTTTAAAATCCAAACGTCTAGCAACAGCAACAAAACAGGGGGGATAACAGTACGAGAAACTAAAACAAACCGAAACCGTCTAACCATTGGAATGTTGGTGCTACTTCTCTGTCTGGGATGGAATGTAAAACTTGGAGCGTAAAATAAGATCATTACCACGCGCGAACATTTCCATTATTTTAAATAACAATACGCCCGTCAGCGATGCCCGGCCGTTCGTACGCTGCAAGCATGCCGACAGGCAAAAAGAGCATCCATCTTTGTTCCTCCCCGTTCCAGCCGAACAGCGGAGCGTAAGATGAGCGTGGTGGAATTTTTGCATGGAGGCGCCTGGTGCCTTTCACTGCCGTGCCTGGTTAGGATGGAGGCGCCCGGTGCCCGTTACGAGTGTATTTCAGCGAACGTGTTTTTCGCTCCCCCAACCACAGGTGCCTTTAGGGGTGCGCTTTAGTTGCTTTCCTTTCATGCTTACGTATCGATGCATTAATGGCACAGTCACAATTCGATTTTGTTTCACTTTGTCTCTTCCCTGTCGTTAAAAAAAAACGGATATTTGCGATGTTGCTGTCTAAAACAAATTAGCAACATTTTGAGAGTATTTTACCCGTTTGGTGAGTGTTTTTAATGTGACTGAAATTTTACTTCTGCTTGGTTCGTGCTTCACACTCTGTTGATGTTGTTCTTACATCTTTTTTTTGGTGTCAGCAGTGGTAGCAAAAGCATAATAGTCAATGTCAACTGAGCTGAAAATGGGTAGAATGAACAACCTCCGTCCTCGGTAGCGTAAACAATCGATCGATTAAACACTCATACCGAACGCTGGTGCTAGTAGGTCGTGCTATGTTTCCGGCCGATGTACTGGTTTCGGTTTGTTGCGTCCTGGTACACGTACACTCGTAACAAGGACGATAACGACATCGATGATGGAACGTTTTTTTTCCCAAGGTTCAAAGCACTGACACCCGCACACGGCGCTAGGCAAGTAACATTGTACGGAATGTAACATGAACGGTCAGTCCTTTTGGCCATTTTATTAACGCAAAACGAAAACGCAAAGCTGAAAAAAGATAAAACTGAAACGCTCAAACAAGTCTAGCAGAAAGGGGCACTTCTTTACACAGTTAGATTGAACAGAATCTATTAGGGAAACAAAATTTCATTTAATATTCTGAATATTTTGACGGGAATATGAATTTTTGTTTGAGAGTACAAGTTATCATTTTTTTAACGACAGCCAGGCCGTTTTCCTATCCTTGTGTATACAAAATAGTGCAACAGCTGATTTTTCGACGTTAACGACGATTTTGATTGCTTCGAAAGGCTATTGATGCAAAGGACCATCGGATGATTTAATTTGTTTTATTTTTAAGATGCGACAATTATTTCTTTCTCTTTTCTCCACATCTTCTTGTGCTGATCTAGAACTTGAAAAAAATTGAATTGACAATAAAACATCTACTTTTTGAAGCTATTTATAATGGAATCAAAATTCAAAATCACAAACATGATAAAAAAATAAAATAAAAAATTATGGGAAAATAAATAACACCAGCTTGAAAGTGACCACATTCAGCCACAATGATGTTGATGTGCGAATGAAAACAGCCACAAGAAATACAAAATTGAACTATTACACCGGTACCGGTGCGAAACGTGGCTGTGAATTGTGGAAAAATGCGATAACAATGATATAACGCATTACAGTAATTGGAAATTATAATTATCTGCAACCCGTACATTCATCGGGCTATGGTTAAACCGGCCATTATTTTGCTCTCTTTAACTCATTCGACCCTTTTACACAAGCTGTACCTTGAAACGAACACTCGATGTTTCTTTTTTTATTGTGTGTGTGCAGTTTGAATAAATTGTATTAATGAATGAATTGAAACTAAAGCACGCTGTGCATTGACGTTTGTAATTTAAGCATTTAATTGCATTAAAGTCTACGCTTGAAGAATCGCTGGAAGAAACAAGTTATTGTGAATGATGTGAGCGTCAAAATAAAATCATAAAATTGTTTTCTGTAACATTCAGCCAGAAAGGTATAATTGGAAACCAAAATTGCCTACTTTTAGGCGCAAACATGTTCCTTATTTATGTACCATTGACTGGAGCGTGATAGAATTGATTCTAGGCTCAAGCCTACATACTTTTACATGGCGATAAAAGCATAACAAGGTAAGACGTCTGTATTTTATTTATAATTAATAATGACGGTCCAGTGCCGTATTGTCAACACCGCTTGTGTTGAGTAAATTTTATAATCATCTTGATAAGGCATTTCCTCCTTATAAGACGTCTGTAATTGGATGAAAAACTTTAATTCACATAAGTTCACTCTCCAGTGCACATATGATAATGAATAAAACGATTTGTTCATTCACCCCTTCTCCAAAAAGAGTTAAGCTATAAATTAAAAGGACCTACATGAAGTGAATATCCGGCATTTCATCGTCACCCATACGTCAGTTTACATTTCCCACTAATTAATTAAACCTAATAATAATAATGAAGGAAATGTAAAACCTCCAAATCCAACCCGCTTTTATTTTCTTTTCCACCGCTTCTTACACTCACATATATGTAGTGAAAGAGAGGTAATAAAATTGTCCCCGTCTTTCTCGTGACTGCTGCTGTTGTGCATACCGGTAGCATAATAAGCTTCCAAGTAGGGAAGCAGACCGCCGACCGCTGAAGGTTTCGTGTTGTCCAAGGGGTGGACAGAGCCTTCACGGAACAACTATTACCCACGTCCAGTTACTTTTGTATTGCTATCAGCCACACACACACACACACACACACACACACACACACACACACACACACACACACACACACACACACACACACACACACACACACACACACACACACACACACACACACACACACACACACACACACACACACACACACACACACACACACACACACACACACACACACACACACACACACACACACACACACACACACACACACACACACACACACACACACACACACACACACACACACACACACACACACACACACACACACACACACACACACACACACACACACACACACACACACACACACACACACACACACACACACACACACACACACACACACACACACACACACACACACACACACACACACACACACACACACACACACACACACACACACACACACACACACACACATATATATATATATATATATATATATATATATATATATATATATATATATATGCACTCACGCTCATACAAGCGCGCGAGTAGGACGTGAGTAAAAAAAAGACACAGAAACCGTGTGCAACCGTTGAAAATAATGAAATGCAGTTTCCACCATCACCTTATGCTAGTACAAGTGGGGGAGAGTAGAGAGAAAGAGGATTGCAATGAAGAGAAAGGACTCATCGTTGAGTGTTGTTGCGTGAGGAAGGGGCTTTGGGTTTAATGTGCTTTGGAAGTGAACAACGGGCCACAGAAATCGTACCAGAAGCTGCCTTTTTCGTTGATCTATGGGAAAATTTAAGGGAGGAAGGGGAGGAGTGAGTACTTTGGGAGAGGGGAATGAGAGCAAAAGATGGCGACAACGATGACAAATGAAAACCCCGAGCCACACTCACTAAGGGGATGATTTTGTTCTTTTCTACTTTTGCTGGAAAGCAAGGACTTTAAGGAGTGAGAGAAGGCTTTAAGATGGGGGAGGGGAGGGTATTTTAGTTGGAGAGAAAGAAGAAGAAGAAGAAAACACACATATACACTCACACAAAGTGAATGCAGGGCTGGCTAATGGACAATAAGGTGCAAATAAGGGATGGTATTTTTGTGGATTTTGTGGGTAAGTTTTTCCTCTTTTTCCTATGGTATATGTGCGTGAGCGCACCCACGTGTGTGTGTGTTTTATATTTTTCGTATTATCCTTCCGCCTAACCGCCTAACCGATCCACCCAAAAAAATTCAACCCCGGAAACATTTTGCAACCAACGGGGAGGGTAGCTTTTCTGGCCGGCACAGCAATTAGTCGCGCATTTTCCTTGTGGCATAATCATTTGCCACCCTCGAAGCTTACTCACCCAGGCATCCCTTGCTTGTCAGCATTTTGTAGCATTTTCCATCCCCACCGCTTTAGGTTTGTTTTGGTCCGGTGACGGAAAAAAGCCCGTTGGGAAATGAAGGTTTTCTCGCATCTGGCACAATTCTCTCTCTCTCTCTCTCTCTCTCTCTCTCTCTCTCTCTCTCTCTCCGTCTCTCTCACTCTAACACTTTTCCTCTTCCAACGGAGTCCATCGTAGAGTGTCACTCTACTTATCCACTTTTCTGTTGTTTTTTTCCTCCCTCAAAAACTCACCTCTATAATAAGGGTGGGAGAATAAAGGGTGAGTTGCAACCAGTGGCCGGAAAATTGGTGGGCGCTTTAAATTGGATTTCCTTCATTTCATCACCATCTAATTTGTCTCCACCGGCACCATCCCTCCGCAAATGTAGGGATAGTAGACCAGTGCCTGCGCCTGTTGTTTATGCCACACAATTATTTCGCTGCAGTTTGCTGCTCTTTTGGATGCTTTATCGAAACATCGACTCGGTTGGTGTGTTGTTGTTGTGTTTTAAGGTTTTTACTTTTGAATTCTTGCTGTTTTTTTAAGATGCTTTTCTGTTCCTTTATTTATTCATTCTTGTTTTGTTACTATTATTTTTTTATTTTCGTTTGGTTAGTATAGTTTTTTGTACTTAAATTTTTAGGGAAAATATATAAATATATATTTTAAGGTCTTCTTACTTCCTTCTGAAAAGTTTTTTTCTTCTTTGATCTTTTTTTCTTCAAAAGGCACGATCAGACAAACAGGAGATGGTTGCTGACAATAATTTAAAAATACCCATCTCGCTCTCCTTTCTTCCTCAAATACTTTCATCGCCCGTTTTAAACCCTCCACCCACACACACACTCGCGCGTGCAAGAGGTTCAGCATTTGAACCGTGGAAAATTTGTCACGCTTGTTTCGCACGCTTGCCTTACCTATGGACCCGACCATTTTTAGCTTCTAGCGTACGGTTCGGCGAACGAAACATTCCCCCGTGGTTGGGCCAACTTTTGCCCTTTTGGCGTTTGCTCAATTTGCAAAATACCTTCGTCCCTGGCATTGTGCGGGAGCAGTGGGTAAAGTTTTGCCAAGCCTCTAGGGCCGCACATCAACCGACCAAAAACCACCAAAACCAAGATAATGGTTCTGCAAGTGAGAGAACACACACACACACACACACACAGGAGAGCGGCGCACGGGTTTTAGCAATTTAAATGCCAGACACAAATCCGGCCACGACCCTGGGCAAAGTGTTGCAATTGTCGCGAGTCTAATATGCGGCGTGGGAATCTGGTTTTTGGGGTGTTTTTTTTGTTTGTTTTGGGATGGAAGACGTTGCTTCTTGGGGAACAGAAGGGTGCTTGAGAAATTAGGCGTAGAGCAAAGGTAAGTGTCATTTGTTGCTGGGGATTCGTAAACTATAACTGGAAAAATTAATACAGCTTTATCCGAAGATGTCAATAAACGGAAGATTTATTCAGATGTATTCAATTTAAGCCGGTCTGCACGAGGTCTTGTAGTAATTTGTTATTAATCGGGAAAACAAATTAACAAATCCATATAAGTTCGCTTCTTGTTGAACATGTTGGAGTCTCATTCACAGTATTAAGATAAACGAATCATCTAAAGATAATGTTAATATACTTTTTCATACAATAGAGGCCTTGTATATAAAACCGTTTCAAATCGTATCAAATAAACTATATGCTTCCACTCACGCGCGCGAGTCCAAATTCGGTGAATTCGCATATTTTTTGTGAAGCAATTTTCAAAAGTGTTTTTTTTAATACAAAATTCGTCATCATCATCAGCTTTGGCCTACCGTAATAAATATAATACAAAAATATAGGAGTACAAAAATAAATGTAATAAATAAATACATAAAATATACAATATTTAAGTTACATTACATTTAAGTTACATTGCTGGAAATGTACAATAGTTCGGAGTTCTTAGCGCATTAACTCTATGATTGAAATGCTCATGAGTATCACGCCCTCTCACAACTTTCATCCCAAGATAGGCTGTCATATGCACTGTGGAACTTGTATATGAATATCACAGTTTAATCCACTCGCTTCTGTTCGGATATCCACTGCAGAATGTTTCGTTCGGCAATGGAAGTGGTGTATCGTCCCAAGCCCAGCGTATAGCTAAGCGCCTTATTTTGGAGCTTTTTTGAAGTCTGTTAAACCGTCTCTCAGATACAGTTGTACAGTACAGTTTTATGTTTCAAAATATTGACATATATTTATGTTACACGCGTAGTCAACTTTGACTCTCATACGTTCGTTCGCTTCGATCAACGGAAACAAATTCTTCACTACGGAAGTTGGACGTCTCAACAAGTATCATCCGTGCGTCAGAATCCAGCCCCAATGGAACGATCGCGTTAGTCATCGGCCAACGGACAATCTTCTCCCCTACAGGAAACAGATGCATTCCTGAGTGTCCGATTCTCCTTCAACAGTTCAACGGAAGCCAACTCCACTCTGCAGATCGGCGATCGTCCAGCAGCCCGTTCCCCACGATAAGAATGCCTGGTTATAATTTGTCCCTTCGCGATAGGTATAAAAGAACAGGGAACATAGAGCTCGGCGCCTCATTTTCGTTTCTAATTTTGTCATAGATAGGAAGTGGGACCGTGTGGTGCCATTTAGAATCAATAAAAATTATTTTTTTTATTGTGAACTTGTGACCAACCACATAATTATATATATTTTTTTTATTGGTGAATTTTTATGTGAGCTTCGGGATATGACCAGCATTTTTGTCTTATTCACATTTAGTGTAAGCTTTACGGTGCGGCCCGGTGGTATAAGCGCTAACGGCGCCGGTCTTCGTATGGCAGGACCGGGGTTCAAATCCCATCCGGACCGTTCCCCCGTAGTGAGGTCTGATTAACCTTACTACGTGGTATTTGGCTGTCTAGCAAGCCATTTGATGGCCGGCATGACCTTTTAAAGGTCGTTAAGCCAAGAAGAAGAAGATTAGCTTTTTGTTCTTCAACCACTTTTCTTTTCTTTATGAATCTTCATTCATAAGGATTGCAGAATTTTGTTCAGAATTTCTTCTCATAAAAATAATCGTATCGTCACGAAAATGGTTCAGGTCGGAATGTTTCAACATTATTTTCTTGATGTCATCGAGCAAAAAATCAACCGATTTTGATCAGATCAACATTTGTTCCTTAAAACATCTTAATATGAAAGCTTAAATTTATTCATCGTTTATTTTTAGCAGTTGCCGTAAAATAAGTTTTTTTCCGGCAACTTGGAAAAGAGCAAACATAACCGCAATCACAAAACCCAATAAGGATTGCAGTAGTCCATCGAATTATATATCATTAAGCCTGTTGCGTTGCCTTGCAAAAATTTTTGAGAAGCTCATCGAAAAATTCTTATTTACACACCCAGAATTTAATTCCACAATATTAATTCCGATTACAAAAAGGGCTTGTCAACTACGGATCAACTACTACGTCAACTGCGATACTGTGTGGCATTGTGTACTTGTCTATAAACTTATTAATCTGAACTTTTTTCCAGCAAAAGATATCCTTTTGATCGACTCTTTCCTTGCAAACCGACATTGTCAAGTCCAAGATAAATCTTCCCTTTCTGATCCTTTTTTAAACCCTAGCAGGTTTATCGCAAGGAAATGTTTTATCTCCGTTACTTTTCCACATATTTACATAAGATATTCCTAAAATCAAATCTGTGAAACGTTTTGCATTTGCGGATGATTTTGCAATTCGCTCCTCCGCTCGCAAACTCGCCACTCAAATTCGAAACATAAAAGATGGAATCAAGAAATATGTTGCCTTTTGCAGCGCATGGAAGCTTCAAATCAACGAAAACAAAACAGATTCGATATATTTTCACGATTCACGAGTCGAAGGAAGAAACCTAGCAAGAATCTAAAGAAAAAACACTTTATGTTTTATAAACAAAAACTCAAAGTTAAACGCAAAGAATCAGTTATTACTTTACAAAGCAATAATCAGACTCATCGTTCTATACGCATCACCCGTATGGGGAAGCTGTGCTCTGTCACACATTGCAAGTAAGTAGCAAAATAAATGTTACTATTTACAATTGATTATGACGGTCCAATGCCGTATTGTCAACAAAATAAATGTATAAAACAAATTTTTGACCTACCCCCGTGGCAAAGCAAAGTTGATATTCATAGAATTTCGAAATTGCCAAGCAACGCTGAATTTATCAGAAACTGCAAGTGTAAATATAATTTAAGAAAGGATAAACATTACACCAAGGTAAAGAACTGCACAAACGGATATTATTATTTGATCTTTTATCTTCTTTTTTGCTCCAAGCAAACTTTTTTTTTTTCTATTTCTTTAGTGTAAGGTAATATTTCCGCAGCATAAAATAGTTTTAATTGTGATTTTTTTTTATAAATACGTTTTTTAAGATAGGTTAAAAAATAGGCAAACATAAAATGTAAAATAAAATTCTTCAATCAAAATACTGCTACTACCTAAAGAGATGTCGTCTAGCACGTTACCTTGTGGAGCTCCCAGAGTATTTTCAATGGGTGCAAATACTGATTTGTTTAGCTTTGTCCCCTGGGTTCATCCGTAGATCCGTCCGTCGGTAAACTATAAGAAGAACAAGAATCTTTTTTTTTAAGAATAAAAAATGACTCATATGAATGTCGTGTTCTGTATCCGAATTGTTCAGGAATGATTTAATTGTATTTGTTCCGGTTAAAACTAGAAGCAATTGTACTTTTACTACAATTTCAGTTATTGTTTCAAACACCAAAAGCATATTTCTCAGCTGAAGCTCCACCACTATGACTGTACCTGATACCTTTTCAATTTAAATTACTATAGATTTTTTCCAAGACAAAGTAAATTCTTCCTCAATTCCCCAATTCTTTCCTTAGAGGTTTAATGTCATTTTTACAGACGTTAATTTTCATACTTAAATATTCCTTGCGACATCACTGAGCTTCTCTATCATAAGCTTTTCTATTTTGCTTATAAATATTGAAATATTCTTCCAAATAGAAGCTTTAAAAACTTACGCAGAACTTGTCCTTTTTTGTTGCTTAATTTTTATTAATCGATCTGTATTCTATTTGTTTATATACTAATTTAGACATACTACTACATCTTCTAGTACTTCAAAAAGTCTGTAGGCTCTTTCTTGAAAATGTAACCTAATATTTCGTATCACATATGCAACATTCTCCCGCAACTCTCCATTCAAATAATTTTTTCAACATTTTATAGTCCTAAAACAAGATCTACTTTTTTCGTTTTTGAAGTCTCTTATTCTTTTGTTCTATGATTTGTTCTGAAGTATAAAGTATCTAGCCCTTACCAGAGTAAAGAATTTAACGAGCGTGTTTATTATTTGCAAAGACAATTAACACGATAATAAAAACACTCGCTCTATCGGCGTGGCGGATTTAGTCCCTCGGAGGCCCTAAGCGGAATAGAAGTTGAATTGAATCAGCTGACCGGAGGTGGAAGATTCTTTGTGGATTCGGGCCCCCTTATCAGCACGGGGCCTCCCGCGGTCGCTTACCTTCGCTTACCCCAACTGCATTCTACCTAATGTCAATCGTTGAATCATTATGTCACGCAGTTGTCATGTTTGCTGTCTGCTGTTCGCGGATGGCCCCGTGCTTCTTGGCAAATCGATTTTTGATTGCAAAGTGGTAGTATTATTTATCTTCCTAACATCAGCAAGTAATGTTTCTACCGTAAAAGGATTTTCCTCGCAAACGGGAACAAACAAACAATGGCTGTTTTGATGGGCGCTTCCGGATGCTTGACGTACGTAGCTGGTGAGCATGATCGATGTATTGACGTCTGTCTGTTGGTTTTCGGGCAGCACCGTCCTGTCGTTGCGGCAAATGACAACTAGTGCAATTGATCCTTTTCCTCCGCACACAGAAAGAACCGGCAACGCACTGGCAAAATACTGACGGATGGGTTTTGTAAAGTTTCCTTCGTTGGGTAAAAATAGACCCAAAAAAAAAAAGCAAAAATGCCCGACTCGTGATCGGTTTTGCCCGGATGCTGTGATGAGTGATGGCTCACTGGGTTTACATTTACAACGAGATGTGTGCTTTAGGAGTTTCCACGTTTTTCCTCCCGAAAACCCCGCGTTCTCACGTGCAATCGTCTAGCAAAGGGTGTGCGGGTTGGGTTTGACGTGGTGTGCAGAAAATGTGTTTTCTATTGCGCGCGCTCACTGCGAGGCGTTGGCTAGTTTTTGGAACTATCTCCCATGAAACAGCGCTCATCCAAGGGAAACGCTGCATGCCTGGGATGGCAAGCCATCAGCCCAGCAAAAAAGCCCCATGAATCAAAGGGAAGGCAGCATTTAGCAGCCAAACACGGACACGGAATCAACTCCACTCACACAGGTGTGCGGGTGTTGGCTGTTCGGGTCGTTTGAAGAAAAGGGTGCCGGGTCAACTATTATCACCTTCCTACGCTATACTGCGGGTGAGGTGGTGAACTGTGAACCCCCCCCCCCCCCCCCCCCCGTCTTCTCTATATTGGATGGGTGTCACTTTTAACGCCCATGTGACGCTGTACAGGACGTGCCAGATTGCTCTGACTCTACGTGTGTATGTGTGTGCATGTGGTAGGTGTGCCATTCTTGTCTCGGTCTCGGTTGTTAATTCAACCGAGTGGAATAGCCCACGGATGAGACAGACTGGCTGGGATGGAGTGAGTGTGCAAGAAACCGGTGTAATTTTGTTCTGCTTCGTTTGGTGAATAGTGGCCGCAGCTGTCGATGAACTTTTGCCTTATTGTTAGCGTTTAAGGATAATGCATCTGTGCATGGCCATGAGGGTTTGTTTCATGAAGTGATCCAGCAGTGCAACCCCATATGCATAAACCCGGGTAAAGCAATGTTTCAAGATAGCGCTAGAGCCAACATTCGTGTGAACCTCTGATAGTATGCATCATATATTACATTTTATACGTAGTTTGAAAACTATTTAGAGGCAAGAAGAGGCGGCACTTTCATACGATAGTATGCTATGACGATAAAGAAACATGATTCTAGAATCAATACACCGATGGAAATCACTATTTTACAAAAATGACAACAGTCAACATCAGATGTCAGGGAAAAGCTGAGTGGAAAACTTTGCTAACAACACCCAAGGGCCTGTGCAGATACGACTCCATAGATCCGTTATAGTCCCACTGATCGCCTCTGTGACATGGACTTTGCCATGGATCATGTCATGAGAATGACGTCGACAACCCGACATAGAGGTTTAGAGAGAGGCAGAAGGTGTGTTAGGGCTAAGTTGAGATAGAGTAATGTCGTACAGGGTGTTCAATTCGAATACAACTTTTCATCGATTTGTAGTTGTGCACTCTGTGTATTCTGTGTATTAATATTTTTGTCAGCTTTAGTATCAGGCTAACCGTTGCATGTAGTGTCGACTAACTGCCACACGATGTGACACACTAACAGTTACACGATGAAACAGTACCGCGTTCTTATAGTAAAATTGTTTGTGTGAGGTGAGCAGCTCGGCGACATATTCCGGCGGTTGAAATCTCACGGGGTGAAACGGAATTTTATTTACACTACCATTTGTCGGTACCGGGAGATGGGTTCGACCAATGACCGTTAAAGATCCGAGCGTCCGTATTCGGCGAGGAAGCCAGCAGTCATCTAGGTGGTGAGGGAGCGGATCCGTCGAAACATGACCCGCTCGGTCCGGCAGACTGCTGCTGATCTGTATGTGTCAATCGGGATGACTCACACTTTTATAACGAAGGACCTAGGGTACAAGCCGCACAAGAAAAGTAAAATACATGGAGTAACGGAGGCTGCAAGGAAGAAGAGGCTGGACAAATGCAAATTGGTACTTCCGCGGCACGCAGGTCAGGAGTTCGTGTTTTCCGATGAGAAACTCTTCGTTTTGGAACAGCCGCACAATGTTCAAAATGATCGACTGTGGGCGCCGATGTTGGCCAGCCAGGGGCCAGGTGATGGTTTTGGGGGCCGTATCCAGGCGTGGGAAGCTCCTACTGGTTTTTATTGAAAAAAAAACGTCAAAATTAACGCCGCGTACTACAAAACCGAGGTTCTGGAGAAGGTTGTGGCTCCGGGACTTCAGGATCTCTACGGGAAGGATCTTTAAATTTTCCAACAAGACGGCGCTTCGGCCCACACGACGAATGTCGTCCAACCGAGATGTCTGTAGAATTTGACGGGATTTCTAGATAAGATGTCTTGGCCACCCAGTTCCTCGGATCTCAATCCCCTTGATTACTATGTATGGTCATACATGCTGGCCAAGCAAAGCGAGTATAAAGTGAACACAGTCGACCAATTCAAGAACGTTATTTGCAAGATTTGGGACGAAATGCCGACGCAACAGGTGCGTGCCTGTTGCGAAAAGGGAGAAAACGAAAAGTTACGAAAGGGAGGGGGGGGGGGGGGTATGACTCTTGCCTAATGTGCCAAAAAGATAGTAAATACACATGGCTTCAAGAAAAAATTACTCAAAAACAATATCTTATGTTTACATTGTTTTGAGCTCGTTGTTTAAAGTGTATTCGAATATATTGACCACCCTGTAGATACGTCCTACAAGAGAGCCCGACCGTTTGATGCACCTGATAGGTTAGTAAGATGTGTCGGGTAATCCTTTACGTGTACAGAGTTTGAAATATTCTCGTCAAAGCCGGAAGGATATTAGTCGTACAAGACAAGAAATATAAGAAATCATTTTTGGGCTTAATTGACCTGACTTAAGTAAGAGAGGAAGCTAGTCTCTGAGTTTTCTTTTCTCAATCCTATCGCTGTTCTGCGAGTTTTTCAATGACAGGCGTGAACAGAAAACAAGCTTAAGTATATTGATTTAGTTTTATCTTTACTTTAATTAAGAGCCGAAAAGGTCAAAAGCGGTATTCCATGACCCCCCGATGACCTTCTTAAGGCGTGAGTTAATGTTTTCTGAAGTACTCACAACAGTTGTTTCTCATAAAAAAGAAGCTTGGCTTCGTCCTGTGTGTTCTATTGTGCACAGAATTGTGCATGATGATGCGAGAAAAGTCATCAACTGGGAGCTTCTTCTTCCACTGTTTGTCCTTTGCAGTTTGGTTTAAATGCTGATACGCGTACTACAGCAGCCGGTCTGCACGACCAAAAGGGCGTAGTGTCAGTGTCATCGTGTGACATTATCTACCCGACAGGCCGTCCATCCAGCGGTGACGTCTAATCAGCGATCTTTGAACTCGAACAGCCCTCCAAAGCTGTACGCGTGTCTGTCGCTTGGGACGAAAGCCCCTAGTGTGAGTAGTCGATGATTTGCCAGTTTTGGTTTTTTTTTCGTCCAAGAAAAACCGTTTGCTCTCATCGTACTGCCCGTATGCGGTCGTCGTTGTCGGGCAGGCAAAGCAATTGCTTTCAGTGGATGGTGTTCGTGCTGCTTACACACGCACACAAAAATACCACTGATAATCAAATCCATTCCGTTCGTATAGGTGTTGATTGTTTTTGTTTTTACCTGCGTTACCTGTTTCGGATCGAGAGAATCGTGTGTACCGGAGCCTTTATGGCTGCTTGTCACGCAACGCGCCCGGACGAACTTTGGCGTGGGCGCCCAAAGCCACCAGCGGTGTGAACATTTTCGCATCATAAACAACATAATTTCGGATAAGATCCAGCTGGTCGCTTACGGTCACGAACTTCAGCGCCGGAATCCAGGCGCTCGTTGGTGAATCTCATCGATCCAGCCGTCGGGTGATTTTTATGGCCAGCTTGTTTGTGGTTTCAACCTCGTCCCGTACCGCGCCTAGCGATTATGCAAAACGCATGGCCCATTAAGCAGCCTTTAACTGATACCTTCAACACCTCCAGCTCTGTCTCGCGCTGCTGTGTGCTAGCGCTTCTCGCGGTCAATCAAAGTCACGCTACCAAGGTCAAAAAAGCGAACGGTCTCGCAACAATCACCACAATCTAAAGTGTATTGTAGGCTGCAGCACAATACAAACAGTCACCATTCCGGTTCGGGAATGCGAGGATAACGCGTGTCATTAAACAACTTTATTTCCACCTGCCCACATGCACACGCTCTCTTTCTCTATTCTCCTCGCTTTTCGTGCACAAAAGCAGACGACAAAGAAAGCCATTTTTTATGACGATTTTTTCATCCCATCCTTAAACATACCGGCCAAGGTTTATACTTACATTTCTGGTCGATTTGTTTCCACATCCTTAAGCCGGACACAGTATTTGTTGCTGGACTGTGATGACATGATAGCCATTGGTATATCGAGCAGAAGAGACGTTGTGACGGGTGTATGCGTGTGTGTGTGCTCCGGAACCTGGTCGTTCACCCTCGCACAGGAAGCTATCACCCTCGCATTCCGCGTGATTCATCATTTCCCATCCGGACGTTTGCCCACCGGTCGTTTGTCTGTGAGTTGTCAGTATGCTGAACGCGTCCGGCACAGCTTTCGGGCGCACACATCCTCTCGTGGTTGTGTTTATTGCAACATTATTTTCTTCTTCTTTTTCTTTTTCTGCATCATCAATATCATCATCTTCTTCTCCTCTGCTAGGTCTGTTCAGCCTTGGGCACGTCTAGATGACATGGCCAGGTTGACAAAATTCGATCTGGGGCTGCCGTACTCCATTCAAGGCTGCAATAGATGTCTGACAGGGCTCAAGACGGACAACAAAAAACAAGTGCACAATACATGATTTTGAACCCGGTCGAAATAAATAAATATAGAGTAGGTCGCACACCGCGAATACAGTTTGAAAACATGATGCACCACATGATGGTTCAACATGATGTACAACGTAAGGCACATTCATAAAAACGGATCATAGGCGCCAAAGCAGGTACAGCGATCCTCTGCAAAGAACGTCGATTTTGCGCGGAACGATCTCGCAGGGACGTATAGGTTAAGGCCAGATAGTAGCTCTGGCCAAAACAGTCTCCGGACGTTATAGATTCGCTGGTTTAGCGACTCAAGGCCTAGCAGCGCAAAGCGTGCAGCGTTCGGGTCAGTTTACGCTGGATTGATTCCAGCCGGGTTAGCGGACGTGCAGCAAATTTCAACCACACAACTGAAGCGTATGCTAAAGCCGATCGCACCAAAGAGCAATAAAGCATTTTAATGCATCCCGGATCAGTGAAGTTACGAGCTATTTGTTTTGGTAGGCTGATCAAGTTGATTGTCTTTAGTAAGAATATACTCTAGCTGGTATTGGAAGCTCAACTTCTCATCAAGAAGTAATCCCAAGTCTCTCACACAGCCTTTACGCTCAATAATTGTACCATACTTGTACACTAAAGGGCATCGCTTTCTCCTAAACGTAAACGAGCACCAGGACTAGAACGTGCTCAAGGCGATTTCAAGAGGTAATTTGATATGACCGGTTGTGGATCAGTAGGAATAGCTTAACATTGTCGGCGTATAGTAGGCTGTTGCCAGCAGGGAGCAGGGTAACGTGGTTGACGAAGATGACGAACAGAAGTGGCTCAAGGTTGTTATCTTGAGGCACTCACGAAACTTAATCAATGCGACATGTCTCCACCACATCAAGCCAACGAGCTCATTATGCTTTTCTACGCCTCGTACCGAACTGGTCACTGTCGAGCATATTCATGGTGGGATGCCCTAACCATCGTACCCTTCCGGCTTTGACTGGCGTCGGCAAGTCCATTGGCATTCTCCGACAGCGTGGTCCACGCCTCTTACGCGAAGAGGACTACCGGACGTATCAATGGGCGATGGGGACTCCTGTTATACACTGTTACAGTGATCGTCACCGTCAGCTGATAGTCAGCTGCCGAGTTGGTCAGAGCATGACACTTTCCAGAGAGTTGTTGAACAGCAAAATTTAGAGTCAAAGTCAAACACTTTTACCTTGCTCTGTACCCCGTCCAAAAAAGCCTTTAACAGCAGTTTCATCTTCCAGAGAATCCGTACTGCTGCATAGCATTCCATAGTCCGATCTATGGCATGGTAGACCGCATTGAATTCAATATGCTGTTGATGCGTAGGGCTCCCAGAATTTCTGAAGGATCTACCGTTGATCGGTTGACGATTTGCCTCCAACAATTTGTTGGAGGTTTGATGTGCATTTGTCACCAGTCAGATCAACTCCTTTCTCTGCGAAAGTGGCCTCCTTCCTATGGAACATATCATCACCAACCGATTAGTGGAAGCTGCAGCTCGGATCCTTGAAAAAGGACTCGACGTAACTGCACTCATCACCAGAGCAAAAACAGAGCTACAGATACTCACCAACCAACAACTACCACCAATCATCTAATCCACCCGCCGGTGAATCCGTCCCTGGTATCTCCGTACACCTGCCATAGACTGGGAACTTAAAAGATCTCTCCGAGGAAACGGAAAAAACAGCCACATCGCCGATAGTACCTTTACCCACTTAATTCAGACTAAATACAAACATTTTCATCATATCTTTACAGACGGCTCCGTTCATCTGGATTCAGCCAGGTGCGGGATCTACTCCACCACAGAAAACTGCGCCATCAAACTTCTTAATCACACCTCCATCTTTTCCGCCAAAGCAATAGCTATTCAACTAGCCGCCGACGAAGGACTACAGACTGACCGACCGAACGTCATCTTCAGCGACAGTGCCAGTGTTCTGGCTGCCCTGGAACACGGCAACACCAAAGACCCCCTCATCCAGCTCCTAGACTCCATACCTGCATCCCCGACAATCGTTTTCTGTTGGATTCCGGGTTATTCCGGAATCAACGGAAACTAGAAAGCCGACCAACTTGCCAACGATGGTCGGCTCCGTCCTGACGAACCACACAACACCCTTTCACGCCGTGATGCCATCTGCTTCACCAACAACATCATCTCCCAACACTGGAACTCCACATGGCACAACGTAGACCTCAGCAACAAACTCCGTCCTATCAAGCACAACACCTCTTCATGGGAAGATACCGAATCCAGCCACATCAAACGAGTCCTTTCCCGCCTTCGTATAGGTTAAACACGGTGTACACACTCCTAACTCCTTGAAAAATCCAATCCTCCACTCTGCAGTTTCTGTGATGTTGACATCACCGTCCGCCACATCCTCACCGATTGCCATGGATACACGACAGCAGAACCGCCTCGTTAGATTTTTACGCATCAGTAATTTACACAAAGAAATTAAAACAATAGTTTAAACTTATCTGATACCATATGCCATAATAGCTTCCATAGTTAAAACTATAGGCAATAATTTTCCATCATATTTAAGCCACAAATACTATATTTTTGTATTAGATTAAACCATCCTTTTTTTATACAGTAGAGAGGCGAATGTAGTCTCTAAGAATCAAAGCCTCTACAAATAAACGAAAAAAAAAAAAATCATAGTTCTTGTCCCTGTTCTTTTTGTTGTTTTTGGTTTGCTGTAGCCTTCTCAAAATGACTGAAATAGCATGTTTTACAAACGTTCCGTTGTTGCTATTGCTTTCATCTCTTGATTTCACAGTTACGCCTAAATGTATGCATGTACTACGATCATTTTACGTTGTATTCCCTTTCCGAGCCGAATTTCAGCCTGCTCTGTGGTCATTAAACGCTTTGAATACTCTTTAAGGGCACTACATCATGATTTCACTTGTACTTTAGCTAATATGATGATGGCAATCGATTTTATCCATAACTCTGGTAGATAAAACAGTGACTTTACAATCAATCATCCACCTAATGCTTCATCAATACATTTGCCAATACTTTTGCTGTCTTGCACTCGATAACGAAAATCGACGAAAGGAAAATATTGCTTTTATGGATTGTAAGTGTGTCTATGAATGTATAGAAAACTCGAGCCAACCTTAGGAAAGTAGTGAGAACTTACTTCTAGAATTATCTCTAGCTTAAACTCGGTTTTAAAGTTTAGTTTATTGTTCAACGTCAAAACCGGCGATGAGCGTTTTGGCCTTGATTTTCTCTGTGCTTCGTGCTTGCCGTTCGCTCAACCGTAAAAGTGAGGGACACCAGAAAATGTACAGAGTGCAATGCAAATCGCTTCGCATTCGTTTCCGGTTTCATCTTACGGTTGGCTTTTATTCGCTTCTGTGCTCACGCGGTGCTCGCCACGGTGCTGTTCGAAGGTGCGATTTGGTCGCTGAGCCACAGCAAGGGCAATCAGATTGCGGGACCGTCTTGGGAGTTTAAGGTTAGCTTTGGTATTCATTCATTCGCTTAAAAATAAAAAAAAACACGTTCCCCTTTACAATGGTTTCCACCGTTTTCAGTTTCTGCTGGAAAACCATCGTTTGCAGCGCTTAGCGCGTGTCTTTCTCACCCGGAAAAAATCGCCTATTTTATCCCGTCGCTGGTGACGAGTCGAAGGACAGGAGGGCAAATGGATAAGCGTGTCAGCGAAAGAGAAATTTGTTTAGGGCAGCTCGCACCACGGTTACGGTTTCACCCATCGCTAACCGCTACATTGACTGCTAATTCCTTGGATTTTTTTTGTTGAGCCTAGCCTCCGCTATCCACGCAGCCCACCACATTATGCCGAACGGGCCCGAACTGTAAAATATTTATGTAAATGTGCTTTCGACCATCGTACACGGATCGTAAAACTTGGAAGGCAAAACGAAAGAAGCAAAATGCTTTTGGTTTGTTAATCTTTTGTTGGGGTTTTGCTTTTTGGTTTTTTTTTTTGTTCATCCTAGGTTCATCTAACACACTGACAAAGTTAACCTCTACTAAGCAAGCGGCCATTTTTTCGAAGCACGAGCACGATTATAAAACTGAACACGGTTGAAAAAAAAGTGAAATAAATAATATAATATGAATGTATATGTATATACGCAGCAAGAAAGCCAAAAACAAGGGAAAATAAAAAGCTGTACACCCTACAAAAGGAATAATAAATGTTTTGCGGGCTTTTGTGTGTGCGTGTGTGTGTGTATTTTTTCCTGGGTTCAGCAAATCAAAATTCCATCAATAAAACTAGGACCGCTTTTCGCCCCAGTGCCATAAAACCGGAAGGGGCAATAAAGTGTTGGATTGTCTCTGTTGTTTTTTTTTGTTTTTCGTCGTTTGATTCCCCCTTTTCATGCCATTGGAAAGCAATGGAATTGTTTAAATGTTAATGTTGGCAGGAATGTGTTTCAAAAATTGCCAATCGATAAATGTGGCATGTTGTGTGTGTGTGTGCGTGTTGATAGAATAAATTTGATGGTAGCTTGATGTTTTCGCCAGGGAGATTTTTTCGATGAAAAAAAAACGGACTAGCAATTTAGATTACTCATACTGAAAAGCTTCTATTGTAAACTGTAATAAAAACTGTATAATTCTGCAGGAAATATGAGTAAATAATTCAAATTATTAACTAAGCTCATATTCAACTTTTTATAAAATTTCTCTTGACTATATGAAGCGTCTCTATGTTCTTTTCTAATCTAAGTTCCATGTTGTTTAATATAAAACGTTGAATTTCCAATGCTTTTTCAATGGCGTTTAATGGCGTGTTCAAGCTTCAAAGATGTTTTTGATTATTATTGAAATTTTTCCTGTAACTTATAGTACTACCTGCAGTCTTAGACAATTGACAGACGACGGCGTCATATCTTTTGCAAGCAGAGACGCCGACGAATGATAACCGAAGTGATGCCGCTCAAACAGCGTTTTGTAATGCTGTCGCTTCGCCTTCTAGTCCGTTGTTCAGTATCAAATCTCTTGACAATAAAAATAAATTTAAAGCCTTTCTAGAGACAGATTCTAAGAGCAAAATCCTCAAGATTTATTAAGATTTTGTTGCCCTACAAGTGCATCCTAGAGCTCCACAGGCATTAAACCGTGCTGCCCTTCCTTAGAACTACAGTTCCTTTTTAACAACAGATTCCTCGTTGCACGAGAAAATTAAGACCATACCGAATGATCTTCGCCCGAGGGTAGTTCCGGGTATTTTCATGAATAAGTATGGTCATTTAGACCAAATAAGCCAGTACTACACTGATGGATCATCTTCTGAGGAGGGCACTGGCTTCGGTGTTTTTAGCGAGTTCACCGAAGCTTTTTTCAAATTAAGGTAGCCATGTAGTGTTTCTACCGCAGAGCTAGCCGCAATATTTTACGCACTATCGATGATAGCAGCGCGACCTTCGGACCAGTACTTCATCTTCACTGAGAGCCTTAGTGCTATTGAAGCTCTGAGATCTCCGAAGGCTGTTAGGAGTCAGGATTTCCTCACCATAAAAATCATTGAACTGCTTGGCTCAATGTTCGATAAAGCGTATAGGATCTCGCTAAGATATAGGATTTCCCAGCAATGAGAAGGCATTATCACTGGTCAAAACAGGCGTCCAAGAAGGCGCTTTTTACGACCGACCAATCTCGACTCAGGAGTTCCTTCGTTTTCCACAGCAACTTTTCCTGTCTCGCTGGCAGAGCATGTGGGAGGCGGATGAACTCGGGCGTTTCCTTTACTCGATCTCTCCGCAAGTGTCCCTGCGGCTTTGTATGATGTCTCGAATGATGTCGAATCATTTTGCGTTGAATGCTTATCTACAGCGTATAACTCTGGCTCAAACGAAAGTATGTGGCTGCGGTGACGGATTCCACGATGTGGATCACCATCTGTGATCCTGCGTGGAATTTGAAACCACAAGACCCTCCTTGTTGAGCGCAGTCGAGAATATCGGCAGACGACCGGGTACAGAAATTAGAGAAGTGTTGGCCACCAGTGACCTCCTCTACATGAGGACCATTTACCGATTCACCAGGAACAACGGTCTTGTTCTATGATTCTGCATCTCTAGTATCCTTTTTTGTGTTCCAAAAGTGGCGAAGATACTGAGCCATTCCTTCGGAAAGAATGAGAGCGAATAGTTGACGCTGCTGCGAGGGCATCCCAAATGAAACGCCTTCCTGGAGCGCACGATCCCACCCGACATCGTCTTGCAAAAGTTCGGCTGCAGTAACTGCCTGCTGAAAGGAAGCACAAATGGTAGCTTCTACTGTCCGTAGATTCATAAATGACGTTGGACCCTTTCGATAGCACAACATTAACCTAAGGCAGTACCGTTCCATCTGCGACATAATAGGACAGTAAACCATGCAGGGGGCCTAGCCGACCAGGGGGCTTCACCGACCAAGGACGCCTCGTGGTCCGCAGGGCCTCGTAGCCCGGGGGACCTCGTCGATCAAGAGATGGGGAGGTCTTTCGACCAGGAGGAGCCCCACCTGACAGACGAGCCTCACCGATCAGGGAGCCTCACGGGTTAGGGAACCTCCAATGGGAATTGAACCCCTACGTTATCATCCTTTTCGATACAATTTGTATGGGTGAAAAAACATCCAAGTAGGGATAAAGTCTACTTTTGTGTACCACGTCGTTCTTTCCCATACAATTTTTATGGAGAAAAATTTTACATCCTAATAGGCGCAAAAACTACGTTAACCCTTTGTTATTTTTTACAGCGATAGCTAACCTATTCTGCAGTGATAACTTGGACCTGCGATTGATCAAAGGTTACAGGGCTCTTTATGAGCATGAGACCCTTATTCAAGATTCTCTGAATGTATTTTCAAAAGAGTCTCAGGTATTTGATGGCCGTGGACCACTCATCAAAGGTATCTCCTATTTGAACTTGACTACAATTTGGTGGAGCGAAAAAGTTTGGCCTTATAACGGTTGGGTTTTTGTCGAATTTATTTTGATCTTCCAGTGTACGGCCTGTTTGGGGAAAACATCGAGGCATCGTTAGGCTTCTTCTTCTTCTTCTTCTTGGCTTAACGACCTCTAAGGTCATGCCGACCATGGAAATGGTTTCTAGACTGCCGATCTAGACTCCCGCTCAGGTCGGACGGGAGGAGGTATTCAAACCCACGATAGGAAGTTTCAGTGCCCACCAGCTGACGAATGACAACGGGCTTCGGCTCGTGAACTTCGCCTCCTCCAAGCACATGACTATTCGCAGCACCTTCTTCCAGCACACACCTCGTTTCAGTTACACCTGGAGATCACCACAGCAGACATATTCCCAGATTGACCACGTTCTGATCGATGGAAGGCACGTCTCGGATATTATCGACGTAAGGACCTATAGAGGAGCAAACGTCGAATCAGATCATTACCTGGTTATTGTTAAGTTGCGCCAAAAACTCTGCGTCGCCAACAAGCTGCGCTTACAGCCTACCCCAAGGCTGATGTGGCAAGGGACTTCGCAAATGCGCTTGGGGAAGCGCTGCCGGAGGACACCAACACCGAGATGATGTCCCTCAATGACCACTGGCGTATGGTGAAGCAAGCTATCAACAACACAGCCGATCGAACAATTGGCCCCGTGACACGTAAGCAGAGGAAGGAATGGTTTGATGATGGGTGCGGGCGAGCACTATCCGAGAAGAACGCAGCGCGTACCCGCATGCTCCAGCGCGAGAGCCGGCAGAACGTGGAACACTACAGACGACTGAGGAGGCAGCAGATCCGGCTCTACCAGGATAAGAAGCGGAGTTTCGAAGAGTCGGACAAGCAACTGATGCAGCAATTATCCCAGTCGGGAGAAACTCGCAAGTTCTACTGGAAGTTGAATGCGGCACGAGGCGGTTTTACTCCCATGATCGCTATGTGCCGCAACGAGGAAGGATATATCCTGTCGGACGAGCGAGAGGTGATCAACAGGTGGAAGTGCTACTTCGACAGACACCTTAACGGAGCAGATGCAGGAGACACCGAACTAGGCGCAGGAAGCAGAGGAGTGCAGAACTACGACATCAAGCATGACGATGACGAGGTACCCCCGCTATCCCTGGACGAAGTCATCAGTGCCATCAAACAGCTGAAATGCAACAAATCAGCTGGCAGTGTTGGGCTGGTGGCCGAACTGTTCAAGATGGGTCCGGAGAGGATTTCCGCCATCATACATCGGCTGATTGTTAAGATTTGGGATCAGGAAAACTACCGGACGAATGGAAACTGGGTGTCGTACACCCGGTGTACAAAAAGGGTGACAGGATGGACTGTGCTAACTTCCGGGCCATCATAGTCCTGAATGCTGTCTATAAGATCCTGTCCCGAATACTCTTCTGCAGACTGGAGCCCCTTCCTACAGATTTCGTCGGAAATCAAGCTACCAAGCTGGATTTGTTGGAGGCAAATCGACAACCGACCAAATCTTCATTCTACGGCAGATCCTCCAAAAATGCCGGGAGCAACAGATCCCTACGCACCACCAGTTCATTGACTTCAAGGCGGCCTACTATACCATAGATCGGACAGAACAATGGAACACCATGCAGAAGTACAGATTCCCTGGGAAGCTGGTACGGCTGCTAAAGGTCACTATGGACTGGGTGCAGTGGAAGGTGAGAGTTTCGAGCATGCTGTCGCTGGGGTCTGAGGCAAGGAGACGGACTTTCCTGTTTGTTGTTCAACATCGCTCTGGAGGGTGTCATGCGAAGCGCGGGCTTCGAAATCCGGGGCACGATTTTCACCCGATCTCTCCAATTCCTTGACTTCGCGGATGACATCGACATCATCGGACGGACAACTGTGGCGGTGTGCGAGGCGTACACCCGACTGAAACGCGAGGCCAGTAGAATTGGATTGAGCATCAATGCGACGAAGACAGAATACCTGCTTGCCGGAGGCTCTGACCGTAATAGAGCCCGACTCGGAAGCAGAGTATCAGATGACGGCGACGATCTCGAGATGGTAGAGCTATTCTGCTACCGTTGTACGGTCGTACGAACTTCGGAAAACAACATAAGCAGCGAAGGGGCATACATGCGTGCCCCAGAGTTTCTCTGCATGGTTCGGTGGCAGAGTTTGTGGGACACCGATGAGCTCGGAAGGTTTCTATATTCGATCACTCCCCAAGTGTCCTTGAAGCCTTGGTTTCACGGCATCTCAGGTGATCATGCGTTCATTCGAATGAGGTGTAGGTCTTATCATTTCGCTTTGGGCGCGCATCTCCAATGTATAGGACAGGTCGACTCCAAAGTGTTTGGCTACGGCTTCGGATATCACGACATTGATCATCTTCTATGGTCTTGTGTGGAATGCGAGGCTGCTCGACTTGTTAGAAGCAGTCAAGGGTATTGTAAAGTTGGAAACGCCCGCACACACCCCGATAAGGTGCCCTCACACGATAAGACCCTCGCCTATGAACACGAGTTTGCGTTTGGATGACAGAATATTACGCAACGAAACAACCGCGGATATGGCGCCCTTTCACGGCGCGCAGTAGGAAATGTCTCCCAGTTAAGATGAAAGGAGTATCTTACTTTTAAGTTTATTGTAAGTGTTACGGCGTTGCCAACCTATATAAATTAAAAAAAAAAAAGATTTCCAAAGAAGATCTCTTGGTGTCGCTTTACGGTAATCAAAATTCGACGACCCGATCATTTGCGTACAACATAGGTGTCGTTATCCAGGCTCCAGCGCGAGAGCCCATGTCTTCGTGTAACGTGAGCAAGCGGACCGACAATTGACTTGATGATAAATGACGATCTGCACTTTGTAGAAAGAATCCTTTCCTGACCAGCCGAAGTTTTTTAGTTTGGCTAGAACAAAATTATTGTGAAGTGAATTAAACAATCCTCGTGTCATTTCTTTTGACTGCTGGTCAACCATTGCATTAAAATAAAGTAGTTCATTCAATATAGATTCCTTATTCACTTGTAAAAGGTTTTGTAGCGCTTATCTTCCCTTTGTAGACGCCGTTTTGTTTATCGCAAAAGCGAAAATAAAATACAAACATTCCATCATGTATAACGGGCGCTTCTGAGGAACGAAAAAAAAGGCCCCATTTCGGTCAAGCTTATTCATTCTTTATCCCAACAAAAATCGCCATCCCCTAATCTAACACTGCTTGCCGCACCGCTTGGCAGTACGGTTCACCAGAAATGGCTACTTTAAATTCCTTCAAATCGCACGCACTGTCTATCTGTCCTTTCCGTTTGGTCCTTCACAGCAGAAAGGAAACATTCCGGAAGGATTCTTAATAATGCGAGGGAGAGAGAAAAAACGAGAGAAAGAGTGACAGAGAAAGTGAGGGAGCGCAGAAAAGGAAAAACGACTTCCAACAGGTCGTCCTGCATTTCTCTAGCAATGCTTCTTTTGGGTTAAAAATGGGCCAAACATTCTTATTCTTTCCGGACAGTGGGGCTGGTGTTTGGTTGGATAAATATTTTTGTTTAATACACGGTAACACAAAATGCTAAAGCAAACAGTATGCTGTGCCAACCGTATTCCAGCTTTTTTTTTTTTGTTTTTTGGATTCGCTTTCTTCCTGAGATCTGTGACACAAGCGTGAGTGAAGCGTTCCTTCCGAGAATGTCCGTACTCAAACCAAAAAAAAAAAAAAACCCGAAAGCTTGAAACCGGCAAACCGGAAAGGATAATGATAAGCTGCTACATCCTGATGTGAAGGATATGTACGTGGGTTATTGGATGAAGGAATGGTTGCTGTATTGTTTCGGAACCATCCATCCCAAGCTTGCGACGAGCCACTCTACACCTACGCACTGGGGGCAGTTTTTCAGCTGGATGAAAATCATCATCCATCGAGTCGTCATTGTATTGAATCGCAGCGAAGCGGGATGGCGTTGGGAAGTTGACATTTAAATTGAAAAACATAAAGCAACGACTAGTGGACACACACACGCATACAGAAACACACAGACTCAAACGAGAAGGAAGCCCGCCCAGGATAAAAAGGTCAGGTAATGTTAATAACCATAAGCTTAATTACAATAATTAGTGAAAAATAAAAGAACATGGCTTAAGTGAAACTTAATTTCTATTGAATAGGTGAATCGCAAATAATTGGAACGATCCCACAATCCAACAGAGAAAACCCCTGGGGTTTGTAGGGAAGCGTCAAGGACGGGAAGCAGGGAGGGCATTAATGCGAATAATTTTCCGCGACCGCGAGTTGATTAGTGGAAACCTATCGTTAATAATTCCCAATCCTCGTAAGTGTGCCGAGCTCGCTAGCATTCTCATTCGAATGTAATTTCGTATGAAGCACACATACACATAATCCTGTCCCTCCTTTTTTTTTCTATTTGTATGTGTGTCAGAGGGAAGGCTGGCTTATGGGTGGTTGGGTTGGGAGAGTTTCGAGGCAATGTTATAAATAAAATATTAACAATTTTCCAAACGGCACATGTTACGATTCACTTACGATTGTTGAGCGAATGTGGCTTTTTTTCTCTATCTCTCAGTGATCATAATCAGCTCGAAACTGATTAACTACGCGTTAGGCAAGTAGATACAAGGTTTCATAACATTATTTGTTAGCGTACATGAGTTTATGTCCCTTTTTGAAATTTTGTCTCTGCACTGCGAATAATGAAGTAATACATTTATATTTTTACGCCTGTCAGTAGGCAATTTTAAAGCACAGCTTGGAATTATTGTAACTTGTGTTGTGCAAAGTAGTTCTTTTTACTAATTATTATTTCTTCTTATAGAGTAGAGGACAACTGCGCACTACGATAAGAGAGGTGAGGCCTGTCAGTAGCTCCACGCTCACTGAAGGCGAAGAGCTAATTCGGGAGGACGAAATGCTCGATGAGTGCGAAGCTTGGTAAACATAATCTGAAGGGGTGTGCTGAAGTTGAAACACACCCGTTAGAGATTCCTGGAAAAAAGCTCCATTATACTTACGCTTTCGGGTTAACCCACTAGCTTCTTGGCTTAACGACCTCCTAAGGTCCCGCCGGCCATCGAATGACTTTTCCTAGACTTGCCGATGCCACGTAGTTGGATAGTCAGTGCTCACTACGGGGAGTTTGTCTGGATGGGATTTGAACCCCGGCTCTGTCGTGTGAAGACCGGCGCCACTGTCGCCTAAACCTCCGGGCCACCCACTCCCACTAACCCTCGGTGCTGAATAATGACTCACTCACTCACTCGTTCAGCAAGCAATAGCAGGAGCAAAGGTCAAGCATAATTTCAGCCTTAGTTAATTCAACGCAACAGACATAACATACGCCTAACATTATGCAATCCACATTGACAAACTTGCATTATTAATGAGCTTTTTCCGGCTTTGAGAGCAGTGTGCGCACTCTGTAAACGAAGTCTTTGAGCGTTGCAGTGCCTTGTTCCTTACAAACCTGTGCGATAATTTACAATGACATGCACACGAGTTAAGGAAACCAGTTTCGGAGCAGGAGCGTCCAGTTATCGTCAGACGACAATCAGCCTTACGCCGCTCGTGCTGCTCGCCGCATATCATGCCCATTGCAAAAGTTTTTGTATTTCAACATACAGCGTGAAGGACACGGAACGGTACGGTGAAATTACAAAAATAATCCAATAATAGAAACACAAATGTCTGAAAACCATCATCCCCGAAACCACTCCGCTCCACAACACCACCGACTCCGAACAGGTTGCCACAGCTTCTATTCATCTGCGTAACGTTCCCTTCGATAGATACCGACCTGTATGCTAGCGCCAGTGCCCGTTGCAAAACCTGACCTGTGGAGACTTCGAAATTGTCTCATAAAATTTTAATTAAACCATGACTCCTGCGCATGGAACATGCGAAACCCGGAGACGACTGTCAATCCGTTTGTTTCTCGGTTCGAACTTTCCACTGCACGGTCATATGCCGGCAATCCAGCCGACGAAATCGAAGGGCCGCAACACGATGAGCAAGCTGTTCAAATTCCAAGGGGTTTTCCTCGATTTTTTTTCTTCTCTCTCTCCTTCTCTCTCTGCCTCACTGCTAGAGAAAGGAAGAGAAAGAGATTTGTTCATTTGCTATGTAAATCGCTCTATAAAGCGTAACTGTGTGTGTGTGTGTGTATTTAAGAGAAAAGCTGTTTGCTTAGTAAACCGAGTGTATGTGTGCGTGCTGATGTTCAGCGCTCTACTAGTATCTCTGCATCTTTTACTGGACGGTCACGCAGCGCACGCAATGAAACGACCATCATCTTTTGTCAAGCAGGATAAGCAGCAGGATACCGCAACCAACACTCCCTCCCATCCCTTTTTCCCTAAGGGCCGGCAGGACTCGAGCAGGGACCGGTAATTGAATTTACATGTTTCACTGGCCGTAGGTGAAGTAGTTTCCATTAAAAGAGAAAATGATAAAGAACGATGAATGGCAGAGTGTGTGCGTGTGCGTGTGTGTGTGTGTGAGAAAGAGAGAGAGAGAGAGAAAGACAGTGAGAGTATGAGGTGGAAACACACACGAACCAGCAAAAAAAAACGACAATTTTACAAAGATGTGAAGATATGCGTACTTGTGAGGAAATTTGGAACCCGGGGGGGGGGGGGGTGTGGCAGTACCACCATGAATGGCCACCATTTTCCTTCTCTCCACCTTAAAGAAAAATGCAAATTTAGCAATATCGTCCATTTCCCTCGTGAGGTTTTTGGCGTGCAGTATGGTAGGTAGAGATTCCCTTCTCTCAACTCCTGGCAGTAAATCCTGCATCTAGCATCGGATCCATCCTAGAGCGCCATTTTATCCATCCTTTTACGTCACGTAGCAAAGCAAAACCCTGACCGCCCAACATGGTAGTGTGTTTCCAACCAACAAAAGCCTTAATCCGTTTTAGAAAAGAAAATGAAAACAGAGAGACGACACACACACACACACACACACACACACACACACACACACACACACACACACAGACAAGAAAGAATTAAAATACAAAGAAAACAACCTCATTTATGGTTTCTCGATAAACCTCGATGGAGACGCCTGGTCACTGGCGATGTTGTATCGTTGTGTCCACTGGTTCGGGAGCCGTTCAGATTAGGTTAGGAACGTTGTCATTACAGACCCCAAATTACTATTCTGATGGTAGCAATCGATCAGAAACACTCTGGGAACAGCAGAACAGCTCCGGAGGGCAAATCGAAGGTTTTGTAAAACCGACCATTCGGGCACGATCGATTACAGTCGAAACAAACAAACCCCAGGGTTGGCTTTTTCTGTTTATGTGACCCTCCCCCCCCCCCCCCCCCCCCTCTCACCTTTTTTCCTGTCGATGAAGTACAGTCGAGCTGAAGGAGGAAAATGCAAATGAGCCAGTATGTGAGGTCGATCGTTGCACAAGGAATTGTGTACCGAGATGGTCAACGGGTTTGAGAATGATGAGCCGTTGCTGTTTGTTGTGCTACGGACCTAGTGTGATATTGGTCGAAGGATTAGTGGTGACATTGTGGTGGTAAGTTTGATAAGGTTTGTTTGATTGTTACGCTTGGTATGGGGCGTGAAGATTGCACAAGTTGAATCAAATTGCTTGCACAAAAAATTGAAACAGAACACCACAACATTATTAGAGAATTGCTTTTAGCTTTGAAGATTAAATTGTGTTAAACAAAACAAAAAAATCTAAACAACAAAACGAAAAATGAACACAGTCAAAATGTCGATCCTACCATTTATCTACTCTCCATTATGCCAAAAGCTCGTACGTTCGGTACATTCATTCGAAAATTGAACGCGACATTAACCTGGTCACAAATGGTCCCGATGTTCAATTTCATTCCCTATCTCCTATCTCTCTCTCGTTCTCTTTCTCTTTTTCTATCTTTCTCTCTCTCTCTCTCTTTCATCCTCCGTTTTTTGCACTGCCTGAGGGACGGAGCACGGGACACGGAAAAATGAAAAATGCCACCGAACCACACCGGATTGTAAATTGATGCGCGCTAATTTAAAAGTGTTTTATTTTTTCAACTGGAATAATTATTGTTATGAACGAAAATTTATATTCAACCACCAACTGTGTACCTCTCCCCCTTTTTCTTCTCCACCCCCCGGAGGGAAGAGAGGGAGGATGGGAACATGTTCCGGTGCTGGATAGATCGCTTCGCTTCACACACCACACACACACACACACACCGTGATGCTCTTTTATAGCGAAAGCTTAATCGGCACAGCTGAACTACTGGTCGAGCTGGTGCAAATTGGTGTCGCTTATCTGTCCGATACGCGCCCTACTGGAGGGCTTACGCTTGTTTCGCTGCTCCTTTTTTTGTGTGTGCTTCTTATCGCGAATGATGGGAAAGCGATGTGTATAATTTTTTTTCCGCGTGTGTTTCGGTTTGCCTACCGCTCGCGAATGATCTCTAAAATTTATATATTTCATTCCTTACTCATTCCCAGCAGGTTTTGTTCTTGCCGGATGTAGAATTGTTGGTTTTTGTTATTTATTTGTTTTATCAGTCATTTATTTCTCACATACCTGCAAAAGGCGAATGGTCAAAACCGATTCCTGATTTATATTTAACTGATATCCGCTACGGAAATGAGTGGCAGCAGTGATGAGAGAAAAGCGTACCGTACGGTCACACTTCACAGCAAGACCAAAGTGATGGCAGAAATATTTTCAAACGTGTAGTACGTGTCAAAAAATGCAATTGTAAGGAACAATATTGCCATTTTTCGGGCAAGAAAAACTATTTTGTTCGGCACCGAAATTAACACTCACATATAGTTACAAGTCGTCTGGTTTCTTGTCAACTATTTCGTTATCAAAATTGCATAATTTTAAGGAGCTATTTTTCTACCTGTATAAACGCTTTTTAACACCTGTTCTAAGGCGACGAGACGGTTGCTTTTTTCAACTGGGAACTCTTGATACGTTTCCTACTAAAGGTTCCGGGTGCAGGGGGCGGGGTGGGTTTGGGGAGAGGGAAGCACACTCACACGCACAACAAAATGGAGGAAAAACGGTCCTTTAACCCCCTTGGGCGGAATGATACTTTTTCGGTCAGTGCTTTAATTTATTCGGACGACAAAAATTTGCGCTCGGCCACGCGCTCATGACGCGCATGAAATTTTGCGACAATTCCATTTCCTCTCCGCACCGTTCTTGAAGCGCGAAAAGCCAGCGCAGAAGTAGGAAAAGAACGGGCCCCACCAAGTACTGGGTTTTCGCACCCTTAGGCGCGTTGTGCAGAAATCGTTCGAATGAGTTTTCGTGTGTTTTTTTATTTTTTATTTCGATATCCGTTAGAGTGGGCTAGAATTTTTATCGTTACTTTGACTATCCTCCCTCCCTTTGCCGCTTCTCTGTCGGTCACTCTTACAGGCGTACAGCTTCAACAACAAATGTCACTTTTCCTGTACCGATTTTCCCATTCAATAGCATGCAACCGAGCGAAGAAAGCCATTATGAAGTCAGCTAGAAAATATTTCCTTTATTTTTTTCCCCCGTCCTGTAGACACAAAAGTACCGTACATGAAGCTTAAATAATGTTGAGAGAAAGAGAGAGAGAGAGAAGAAAAAGAGAAACCAATCCTGTGTGTATGAAGGGGTAAAACTACGAAAGTGGTACTCGTAGTGGTTTCTGATGCAATGAGGTGAAAATTTCCAATCAGTCGGAATTCTACAAGCCCTCATCTCATGCCCTTTCGCTTGCTTCCGCTACCCACCCTCCCCCTTCCCCTCACTATCCGTCAAACCCACGAACAGCGAACCAGAACACCTTGATTTAGCGCATACATTTAGGCGTTTGTGGTCGCGACTCGACCCGACCGCACGAACAACCGTCAGGCCCGTGGAAACGCATTGCCTTGGCTATCAAAACCGTGCGCGGAGGAGCAGTATTCAGAAATTCATCGAAATTAATTTCCATGCGTTTTGCGAGCGAGATAGCACGTTCCGGCGGTGTCTGAATGGCGATGATTAATTATGCATCCGTATCGGGTGGATTGGTTAGCGATCCGAGCGAAGGGATGATATTAGATTTGGGCTCGGGGCCCTCCCAACTCGCTGGCCGCACATTGGTCAATTTACTGTTGTTTGCTGTCGAATTACACCAGTAATTGGGAAAAGGATAACAGCACCGTTGCCGGTGCTCGAGCTTTTTACGTTAGGTTTTGTTTGCTAACTTGGTACAGAATGGTTTTACGACTAAGCGCATTCAAGCCCAGCTACAAAAGCCTTGCACACTCGTAGAGGTGTCTGGCAAGTAGATGGGTTTGAAAGCAGAACCTGAAACATCCTATTACATCCGTTACAAGCATATGCATGCACAATTATTTCATGCTGCGCCATGTTGCTTTTTTTTGGTGGTATCGACCCAAGCGCTGCTTTGATTGGAGTGCATTATGGGGAAGAAGCAAAACAAAAACAGCACACCAGACAACGTTGCTTTTGGTGGTCTGCTTTCAGCATATTACTGCTTTGCAAACTGAATGAAGTACAGCGTAACGATTGAAAAATCCAATCTCTAGCACTTCAAAGCGTGCTAGCTTTGTGAAGGTGAGTCTTTTTTTGTTTGTGCAGGAGAAGAAGAGGAAAGGGGTTATGAAAGGGGGTAGGGAAAGGCCAGCTTCTGCTTTTATCCGCCCTTCATAACCCTTAATATAAAATAACCAAATCAAATAAATTTGCAAAAAAAAAAAAAACTATTCCTCCACTACCCCCTAGCTCCGAAACGAGACAACTCGGCACTAATTTTTTTGTTTGTTTCGTTTACTACCATCATGCGAATTGCTCGGCGCGCGCAGCTGTAATTACACGCTAGATAAAGTTAAACAATTTTCACGCTCTAACAGCACCCGCGCACCATCGCCGCCGCGATCTTTCCCAAATCACCCCGAGAGATAATGATTATCAACTCCCGGTCGTCGCAACAGTTTCTGCAAATCGGTGCAAATTTCCGGTTGGCTTTTGGTGTAGCGATCAATTAGGAGCTTGGTTTTGGGGTTTTTTTTTTGTACTTCTTCTATGGTTTGCACACAGTAGGTGGGCTTTAGGACAAAACATTGGTAAAAGTATTTAATTTTGTCCGGTGATTTGTGTACCACAGAAAATTAAAATCCCTTCTCGCACTTAGTTGGATCCTCTTAACGCAATTGATTTAACATTATTGGAATCATAAAAAAAGCAAAAAAACGTGTATCTTTTTATCCCCGATCTCCTAAAACTAACTCTAGATTAAGTCCCGCTTAATCTCCAATGTGATTTGATGAGTTCTATTGGTTTCCGTTCGGATGCTACTGCAGTATTCGATTTTTACCTAAAGTATGTTCAATGTGTATGTGTGTGAGCCTTGGTCACCAGCTTTACTAATGTGATTGCATCGCCACACACGCATATACTTGCTGCACACTAAATCAACACAACCACCAAGCAACAACAAAAATACCAAACAAACGAAAACTGCGACTGACGGGGCCAAAATCTATGCAAATGCTTACTGACGCGGAAAGACAAACATTTCGAAGCGGTCAAACTGCACACTTGCATGCCGGAAAGTTATAGCACAGCGCGCCCGCTGGCAAAGGAAAACCAAGCATTTGTGATTTGCGGGATGGTGCCTTTCCTTGATAAGTATACTCGCGCTTAGTCACCACAACAGCTAAGCGCCTGCAGGGTATGCAATCGAAGCGCGATGATGTTTTTGGTGCGTGCCGCAGCGTTCGTTGTTGCCTAGCACAATCATTCCGTCTAGTTAGCAGCTCGCAAGCGACAAGAATCGGAACGCCCCGTTTTTTTTTCTTTTTTTTTTTTTTGTTGCTGGATTTGTTCTTTATCGTGCTGCTACCGGAATTAAAACGAATTGATGGGGCTGGAGTATATCCGCACCAGTGTATCTCGTCTTCTGCACCCTAGGGCTAGTGCGGGGACGCCATCAGCTGAATTGATTCTACCCATCCCGTCTACGCAGTAACCTTCTTATGTTAGCCAACGGCAATGAAGCATATTTTGTAACGATGCTTGAAAAAGCGACACCGATTTTCCCACTCAATTATGTGTTTCTCAGTTTGTTTGTGTGTGTGTGTGTGTGTGTGTGTGTGTGTGTGCGTATTGACACCCTTACCCGTTTGGTAGTGACACCTTCGTGCCGGCGTTTTTGAAGCTCCAAAATTTTCTGACAGGCCACACGATTGTCGTGCTGCCATAAAGACCACCCCAAAACGGCGATGGGAAAGCATAGCGGGCGGGAAAGAAAGAAAAAAATAAATAACGCCCCAACGCCCGTCAACCCCAAATATATCCTTAACAGGTCTTGTTTCGGGGGAAGAGCGGTGAGCGAGCGACATGTATTGGTAGCGAAAGTTATTTATGACATCCCGTTCCACCCCCGGAGTGTAAAAAAAAGGCAAGCATTGAGAAACACAATGAGGAAAAAAGCGTCACTGACATGGAACCGAAAAATCAAAAGTAAAGCCCGCGGATTGTGGGTGAAAGCCGTGAAAGCATGGCTTCGGGCGAATAGGGAACCGTTTTTTTTTTTTTCAAGAGAAGAGTGAGAGGTGGGAAAGGGTTGGTGTGTTTTCGAGCAAGAGGAGGAGGAGGAGGAGAAGAACAGAGCAAGTGTTATCCTTTTTGAGCATGGCGAGCTTACGATGGCGATTACCCAGGGAAGTCAGCACAGTTTTATACTCTTGCGTTCTCTCTCTTTTTCTCTCTCTCTCTCTCTCTCTCACACTCTCTCTCGCTTCATGACTCAGTTCATCCCCATTACCTCACTCCGATCCCAATGGAGTATGAGATGACAGGACCTCGTCGGCTCATAAATCAACATTCGTCCTCACCTTACCCGAAACCTACCCATCCTAACAGAATCGGCAAGGATGGTTTATTTGAGGGCACAACACAATATACAGAAAATATACAAAAAAAAAAGGCGCAACATCAAAATGTCGGCGAACTCTGAAACGATTTCCGTACCTTTCGTTTTTCGGGAAAGCTTTACTGGAATGTCACAGGAGACTCCATGCGTGTGCTTATGTCTGCATACTCTTGTTCATGGGTGCATGTTGGCGGGTTTGACTTCCACTTTGTTTCCTTCCATCGTTTTTTTTTTCTATCGCACGATATTTTTTTCCCTGCTCCGGCCAAGGACACTCCATTAGAGTCATGTTACCGACCCCGTTTGAATGACATTATAATATTAAAACACCTCCCCGTGGAAGGCCATCCCCCGTTTGTGGGGTGAGAACTTCCGGCCCGGAACAATTGGCCAAGCGCGCTTAGAGCGCGTCCATATCGAGCTTTGCGTAACCAGCGAAGTGAAAGTGACATCGGATTTCGTGCGGTGGCATTTAATGGAGCGCCGTGCGATGGTTGGACTCGTGGCGTCCCGCGCCAGCGACAAAAACCATTCGGCTGGAACGATCGGGACGGTGGGGATGCTTGGGAACTTCCTGCTTTTCGGGATGCGTACTTTACATGGAGGATAACGTTACGGCAAACCTCAAAACGGCAGCAAGTTTAGCATCTGTCAGCTTTAGGTGTACTGAAGTTAAATGGAAATGATTAGCGTTAGTGATATCACTGTCTGGTTAGGTGGGCTTGGTTGCCCCTTTGACTTATGCAAAACGATGTTACAAAAACCGTCTAGGACCGCGGGACTACGTAAACATTGTGTACTATGAGCCGCAATGTACATATTTTTATTTTTTATTTACAATTGATTATGACGGTCCAGTGCCATATTGTCATGTTTATATATTTAAGCATACAAATTTTGTTTGCACAATTGATTGATATTTTTAAATAAATATGTTTAAAAACAAATTTAAAAAATTGCTTGAAAATAAAAGAAAAAATAAAATATTGTTTTATTATTCAATCGAATGGCTTCACGCCGTATTGTCCGAAAAAATAGAATATTTACCTAAAATCAGTCCTACCATTTTACTACACCATTATTTTTTCGTACAACCTACCTTTGGGGTCAAAGATAATCTGGTACTCGCATGTCCAGTGGTTGAATCGAACGTCACGGCGTTTTTCGCTAAACGCTTGTTCTCTAATTTATCTTTGCTGTACTGTACCGAGCAGCGACACTTCCTGTCCGATAAGAATGGTTTAGTTTATAGTGCGAGTGCACTTTTAGCACTGTTATTTCGCTCTTTAGGCGATAGTTGTGTTACGTTGCTTGTGTTATATGCCATGCATGAAGCATAGTGTCAGGCGAAAACACTACATTAGTCCGGAATAAATGTACTTCTAAGCCGTTCGTTAACTACGTCATCAACACCTTAATTACACGCTTCCGCGTATCCAATCCGAGTCGTGTTTGTGAGACTGCGGCAACTCTTGCTCATCATTACGAGTACGAGCAGAGCGTTCCGATTTTATTGCACTGGGAACATAGCTCACTGTAACTGCTTTTATCTCACTGTGCTTTGTCTGTGCTTGGCTGGTTGTGTGTATTTGTCTGTGCGAAAGTCAACAAATAACGCTGGCTGCGCTTTTGGTCGCACTTGAAAATTCGTCACCTAGGTTTGCTTGTTTCTTTTTTTGTTCATTCCACTACACACAAACTTAACGGCATCCTCGGCTTCAGACGTGCGAAAGGTGAAGGCGCTGTATCTGAGATGACTTAGGAAGCAATAAACCAAGCTCAATATTAGCTCTATCGAAATAGTCGAAATTATGCTAGTGCAAGCTTTATGCTAGTGAGCTAAAGATGGTTGGTTGGGACATAATACATGGATGTAGAGGAAAGAAAATCTAGTTCAAAGTGGATAAATTAATAAATTAGTAAAAATAACTTAATTTACAAGATTTTGTTAATTGGTAAAAATTTATTTATTTAATACATCCAGAGGAATAATCTAGATGCGCCCAAAAGTAGGCAAAACGCTATCTTTTAGACCTCTTCTGTCGCGCTCTTGGCTATATTTCGGGCTACGGAACTGTTTAAAGGCATTTTTCGAGAAGATTTCAAAATCAAATAGGGCACAAGCCATTGCTTATTGAGATCCTATAAAATGAAACAAGCCAGGCACAAAGAACTATAAGCAAGATATGCCTTGACGATTGCATACCCTGCAGCAGAAGCTAATTTTGTTTGAATTCTCAGCTCATCCAACTCAGCTGACTGGATAAACAGACCTCCTGTTTGCGCAACGTGTTATTCATCCTCACCATCAACCTTGTCATGGCCGTCTACCTTATACATAACCGAACACTCATACACGTGAGATAAAATCAAATCAAAGTGAATCTAATTCCATCCCAAGCAGACTGAACAACCAACCGGAGATACAAAAGGGTACCCCATATGCATGCCCCCTCCTTCCGAAATCCTCAATTAGGTCCAGTTTCTTTAGACACGCAAGAAAGGGGAAGGAAAAAACGGCGACAACAACAACCATATGTCGCATTGTGACGAAGTCCACGCGAGAAAAAAAGGGAACCGTAAATCTGTATTAGCCTGCATCGTCAATTGTCGTAACGAGGCGCTCGTTAATGGACTCTCCCCTCACGCACCAAGGCATCTCGGTGGCAGCAGCATCGCCGAGTTGGCACCGCACTTTGTTATCGTCCGTTTGGGATAAATTTATCACCATACGCGCACGCACACAATCAGTGAGGCAAAGGTAGATAACGAGCAGACTGAGTAAAGATGCTTGCCACTGGGTGCAGTGCGGACAGATCAGATCGTTCTACGATAGCGATCGGATGCGCTGTCAGGTGTGAGCGAGAGCGCTGGTGCGGTTGGTGCCTGAGTGTATCCAGTGAATGGTGAATGTTTGAAGTGTTTTTTGAGAAATGGAAAACTTTGGCTACAAGGAGGGCTCGTCGAAGCCGACGCGGCGCCTCACGGCCAAGTCGATGAAGCGCCGCAACTCCCAGATTCCCATCAAACCAAGGTAAGCGGTAACGGTGCGTGCGGTATCTTTGTGAACCCTCTCAATCAACCTGCCACCATGGATGACGCCTTACTCACGCAGGTTTTCCATCTCGCCCGAGCTGAGCGTGCACTGGATGAACGATCAGGAAGCGATGGTGACGGAGGATTTCGAGTACATGAAGATTGGTCCATCACCGCCGGCCGAGAGTGCACCGATCATCTTCGACAGCTACGAAGAGTCGAGCCCGGAGTTTGGCATTGAGCTGTCGAGTGATTCGATCCGTACCGCGCTAATCGAGCAGCTGCGGCTTGCGTCCGGCCGGGTACATCTGCTGGACAGTATCGAGCAGGGCAACATGGTTGCGTCGAACGTGAACGATTTCTTCGGTGGCGCGAGCAAAACCGAGAAGAACATCTGCTTTCTGTGGGCAGCGTTTGCGAAGCGTTGGGATCTGCTGGACGCGTTCATGGAGCACGGATCGGAGCTAGCGTTTCACGACACGAACGGCTTTACTGCGCTGCATCTGAGTGCGTTCAGCGGCTGCCTGAACTGTGCGAGTGTGCTCGTGGCGAAGGGTATCGACGTTAATCTGCAGCCGAAAGCGTACACACCGCTCCAGTGCGCGGCGTTCGGTAATGCGGCGCATACCGCCCTGTTTCTGCTTAGCAAGGGTGCACGGTTGGACCTGTGCACGAGGCGGCCGGGCGGTGAAGAAACGCTGCTACACTGTGCCGTCCGGGCGAATGCGCTCGACTGTGTGCGACTGTTCATCGCCGAAGGGATGGACGTGAACTCGATCAAACCGAGCGGCATGAATGCGATCCATCTCGCTGCCGACCTGGGACACGTGGATTGTTTGCGCGTGCTGCTAGCCGCACCGGGAGCCGACCCGAACATACGCATCGGCATACGGGAGAAAGAGTCGACCGCGTTGCACCTGGCAGCAGACGAAGGTAATGCGGCGTGCGTAGCGCTGCTGCTCGAGCAAGGAGCGGAAGCGCGGCTAAAAAACCATCGTGGATTCACTCCGCTGCATCTAGCGTCACGCACGTCCAGCTTGGAGTGTGTGGATTTGCTGCTGCGCGCTGGCAGTGCGGACCCGAACGAGGAAGACTTTGATATGCGCACACCGCTGCACACGGCGATCGGGCGGTCGGAGTCGGCGTTTCACATCATCGAGACGCTCATCTGCTGGGGAGCGGACGTGAACAAGAAGGATGTGTTTGGGTTTACGCCGCTACATCTGGCCGCGCTGGACGGGCTGGCACACTGCGTCGAGATACTGCTGTTTTACGATGCGGACGTGACGGCTAAAACGAAGAAAGGCACCACCGCACTGAACGTGATCACGCGCAAAACTCCCGGCTCGTTGGCGATGATAACGCAAAAGTTTGACGATGCGATGACACTGATCCATTCGCAGAATCCGTCCGAGAAGGAGGTGGAGCTGGAGCTGGACTTTCGTACGATTCTGCAGCACTGCTATCCGCGGGAGATAAGCTACCTGAATACGCTGGTCGACGAGGGTCAGAAGGAGATGCTGCAGCATCCGCTCTGCTCCGCGTTCATCTACATTAAGTGGGGCAAGATCCGGAAGTACTACATCGCACGGTTGCTGTTCTGCTTCATTTTTATCCTGTTTCTAACGCTGTACGTGCTGACGGCGCTCGCCCACAACTGCTACAACGGTAGCAAGGATATGGAGGAAACGATCCAGGAGCAGGAGCTCTGCCAGAAGCAATCCATCCTCGGCAACATGTTGCGCCGGAACCCGTTCGTGATGGAGATGCAGTGGTTGGTGCTGGTGGCGATCACGTTCGTGGAGATCTGCCGCAAGCTGTACGGTATAACGGGCTACTCGTCGATACGGAGGTACGTGACGCAAATGGAAAACATTACCGAGTGGTTCATCATCGTGAGCGTGTTCGTCATCTCGTACATCTACACGAAGCGAACGTACACGTGGCAGAACCATATCGGTGCGTTTGCGGTACTGCTCGGGTGGACCCATCTGATGGTGATGATCGGGCAGCTGCCAGTGTTCGGTGCGTACGTCGCAATGTACACCAAGGTGCAGGTGGAGTTTGCGAAGCTTTTCATCGCGTACTCGTGCATGCTGGTCGGGTTCACGATCAGCTTCTGCGTCATCTTTCCTTCCTCGTCGTCGTTTGAGAATCCGTTCATGGGGTTCATCACCGTGCTGGTGATGATGGTGGGCGAGCTGGATCTCGAGCTGCTGATCAACGATCCGGACGGGAAGGATCCACCGTTTATGTTGGAGCTGAGCGCACAGATTACGTTCGTACTATTTCTGCTCTTTGTCACGGTGATCCTGATGAACCTGCTGGTCGGTATTGCGGTAGACGACATACAGGCGCTTAAGAAGACGGCCACCCTTTCGAAGCTGGTCGGCCAAACGAAGCTCATCTCGTACATCGAGTCAGCACTGTTTAACGGTTGGTTGCCGAACTGGTTGCGCAGCTTGCTCCACTATACGGCGCTCGTTTCGCCCCGTGCCTATCGTGTGATACTGAGCGTGAAGCCACTCAACCCGGAAGAGAAGCGTCTACCGCGCAACATCATGATGGCGGCGTACGAAATAGCGAAAGAAAAGGAACAACAGCTGGCGGCGGTTGGTGATCCAACGATTGTACCGGGCGGGACGGACGGTGCGGCACCACAGCCGGCCGAAGGTGTTGCAGCAAGTGCGGAAGGTGCGGAAAGCATTGTGCCGCGGACGTCCGAAACGCTGGACGCCATCGCTACCAAGCTCGACCAAAGCACGGAAAAGATGAACGATGTTACGCGCGAACTACAGGAGCTGCGGGCAGTGCTCAAACAAAATCAGCAGCTGATCGATGAGATTGCGCGGCAGGTGTGCAACACGCCGAAGGAATAGTAGCCGGGAGCTGTAGCGTTAGGGTTAGTGATTCAACCGACTCGTTCTAGTACGGGGCAAGTAGGACAATAAAGGTTTGTTAAGCGTTTTTGGGCGTTTTCTCTCCCATTTCTTGATGCTACAGGTTTTTGGACGGCGCTAACGGTGCCCCCGCCCACCCGCCCTCCCGGAAGCTTCCGCCCACACGGCTCCGGTAGTGTGCCAAAATGGAAAAATGCTGTTGTATGCAAATGATGACGGGGTGCTTAGGCTATTCGGGTCTTTTCTTTTATGTTTGATTTCTTTCCTTGAAGATTTCTCTTCGATGCGAAGCGGATTCCAACAACTTCGGCAGCAGTTGCGAGTGAAACTGTGGGAGGAGGTGTTGGTCGTCAGGGGCCTCAACGAACAGGGGAGCTTCGCCGGCCTGGAAGGCTTTTGCTGACTAAAGAACCCCCTTCAGTCTTTGAATGATAATCCTCCCTCCCTCGCCGTCAGTAAGTGAGTAAGTAAGAGCCTCGCCTGTGATCCTCCTAGGGCCTCGTAAGTTGCCTCGTTTGAAGCCCCCAGTCGCATGATGTAGATTTACAGGGGTTCAGTTTGTCTATAGCATCCCTTCAAACACCCTTTTCTGTGTCTCATTGCAATATGTTAGCACCAATACCAGACACAGCAATAGAACCGGACCAAGCATAATATTCAACACACACACAAACCTCATCGCACCAAGCAAGCTGCAATAGCTCGCGCTAACACACTATACGGTACTAACGCCCCGCTTAAGGCCATGATTAGGCGTTTCAATCAATGTTCGTGTCAGTTTGATTTTACGATGTCTATGTCCCAATTTAAAAGTTCTCTGCGTTTATTGTAAATTCTTGTAAAGCATCTTAGCCATAGCAAGCGTGTTTGCCTCGTTAAACCGTTTCTCGGTGGACGAATCAATTATTAAACAATAAACAATAAACAATAGCTCATCAGCAACAACATCGCCAGCATTCAACCTGTAATCGTGCATGCCCGGGATAAGTTTAAAAAACCAAAAGAAAACGCCTTGAGAAATATGAGCAAAATAAGCACAAGATGGGTTGAAAAGCCGCCACATTTAATAAATCAAAAACCATTTTAGAAGTGAACAAATAATTAACAATAAAGTGAATAACCAAAACTTTAAAAAAGCACCAAATTTAACTGAGAGAAAAAAAAACATTATGTCAGTAACCTCTTCAAATGGATGCTCTCCTGTTACTAGCAGTAACATTAGTCGAAAATTAGAGCAAAATGAGGAAACATCGATGCAACGAAATAGGATTTCGAATAACAGAAGACCGAGCCAGTGTGGGAGGTAGCAAATGAAAGATAAAAAATGAAACATAACATAATTTTATTATCGTCTCAATTTAAATATAATTTTAAGTTCCAATTACTCGTGTTTTTTTAATTTTGTTGGCAAGTGGAAAATCTGCGAAAATTTGCTCATTTTTATCCGATCGAGTCGAGCTGCATAATAACAGGTTGGCTGATAAGTCCCCGGTCTGACACATAGAATGCGTCGCTAGTATTAAATGCATATTATTTTTATATAGCACCAACCTTCAAATGATTCGTGTCAAAATTTGGCGTCTGTATGTCAATTAGTTTGTGAGACAGAGCGTCTTTTCGAACGAAAAAAGAACGAGGAAGAAAAAAGTGTTGCTCCACCAAGACAACGCACCGTGTCATAAGTCATTGAGAACGATGGCAAAAATTCATGAATTGGGCTTCGAATTGCTTCCCCACCCACCGTATTCTCCAGATCTGGCCCCCAGCGACTTTTTCTTGTTCTCAGACCTCAAAAGGATGCTCGCAGAGAAAAAATTTGGCTGCAATGAAGAGGTGGTCGCCGAAACTGAGGCCTATTTTGAGGCAAAACCGAAGGAGTACTACCAAAATGGTATCAAAAAATTGGAAGGTCGTTATAATCGTTGTATCGCTCTTGAAGGGAACTACGTTGAATAATAAAAACGAATTTTGACAAAAAAATGTGTTTTTCTTTGTTAGACCAGGGACTTATCAGCCAACCTGTTATTGGATTAAGCTTTCGGTTTTATTTCACTGGACTGGACTGGAGTGGACTGGACTGGACTTAAATGAGTAAACTAAACTAAGTAAAATACTAAGTAGTGTTTTCTCTTTCTCTCTATCCTCTCTCTCTCTTTTTTCTCTATTTCTGTTTCTCTTCTCCCCTCTCTCTCTACCTCGCTCTCCCTCTCTCTCGCTTTTTGACGTTGATTTCCGAAGCTATAATGAACCACCTTTCCAATCAACAACATGAAACACCTTTGCTTTTGACAGGAAAACCAATAAAAAACCATCAAGAGAAATGGCTGCCCATAAGCCGGTACCCACTTACGCACATTACCACTCCAGTAGCCCTAAAACGAGCGCGCGCGAGAAATAATCAAGCCCGAAAGCCTCCCCCCCATTCAGTTTGATCCCGCTGTATTAACCGCGCGGGAAAAAAAAAGGTTTTTTAAAAAACCTATAAACAATCAACACACAAACACAAATCGAAAAACACACGCATACACACAAGGGAAGAAATTACTTTGGGATGGGCATTTGGGAGTGATCGTTTCCGATGGGAAATTTTACATTGTAGTAGTGCGTTCGAGTGGATTTAAGGTGAAGATGTTATTTTCCTGTTATATTTATACATTTGTTTTTTTTTTTAGTTTTGTTTTGTTTTGTAAGCTGTTTTATTCTTTTTTTCTTTACCAGCCGTTGCCTTTTCCGCTTTACGCCATGGTGTGTGGGTTGAATCTACAGTGTCTACAGCGCAAAGCTTAACAAAGCAAAGCTTTTTCTCTTTCTTCGTGCCTCCATTGTGTGCCTGCGTGTAAAAGGAAGGTTTGTTTCACGAACCGTGCAATTTCGAAAGGTTGCTCCCCTTTCGCCCTTCCTACCAATCTTCTGCTTCTTTCTCTGTATTTATATTCAACACGCCTCCTTCCTTGCGCGCATAAATCTGGGCAATCATTAGACTGCAAACACTAAGCGTTAAATGTTTCATCGCCAACCAGTTCGACGAAAGGAGAATAAGGGGAGGTTTTTGTCGATATGAAGAAGAAAGAAGAAGAAGAAGAAGAAGAAGAAAACACAGTAACAAATGGATCGAATTACACAAGGGGGAATATAAAATAATTTTGCTTTTTATTATCAATTTTCACTTACTTATGAGGGCCCATTTTTCACACGCTCGTACGTTTTTGGGGTGAAAGGATGCAATGAATGGAAGGATATAAATGACGGTACAGCCCTTCTGATGCCTTCTGCATGAAATAGCTGCGGGAGAGAGAAAGAGAGCGCGAATTAGACAGTGAAAAGAAGAGAAACACAATGATCCATCTGTCGAGCTCAATTCGACACTTCGGGCACGATTAACGGGCGTAAAATCAAACCATTCCGGGCAAAACATGCCCCTCCTTGCCTATTCCTCCTCCTTTTTGGTTTCAACTTCGACAAGAGGAAAGAAAAAAAAACAGACAATACAGAAGGTTATAAACGGAAGATCTAATTTTCGTTTCATTTCTTCTGTTATGGTGGTTCCGAATCGAATGGTAAAGTTTGCTGTTGATAAGCGAAGCACAAGCAAGAGCAGCATCTCAAATGGTGGGAAAAGTGGATCGGGGAAAAAGCGCAAGTACTTCGGCGCAGAATATTGCAACGAAGAGCAAAAAAAAAAAAATAATGGCTTAAAAATAAGTCCCAAAAAACCAACACCAAAACAACACATTCTTACTCGCAGGTCTACGGTGTTCGTGAAGTGTGGATCATAAAAATGGGATCAAAATATAAAGCACTTCGAGTGGGGCATGCTGAGTACACATGCGATGCCTGCTTTTCTGCCGCTTGTTTTCAAAATGAAAGCCTCACTTGAGCCTCGACACGATAAAATAAGCCGCCAAAGAAAAGTGCGAAAAACTGTCGATCGTTAATGAGCAATAATCAAACATTAGGGCCGGTCTTTGTTTCACAACTCTTTTTCTCCCAACCCGAAATTGTTTTCCACCCCCCCACACAGTGAGCCCCATTAATAAGGCATTATTATTTTATCACGATGACTTTATTGAAATCAAGCGCAGCACAAAGAGACCATTTTCCTATTGCATCAAGGCATGAGAGAACGAAAGAACTTCCCGCAATCAAGACACAAAACAACAGCAAAAAAAAAAAAACGACCAAGAGATAAAACAACTACAAAATGGTTTATGGATGAATGCATTTGTTGCCATTTTGCTTTTAGTGGGCAAAGGAAGGCGATTGAGGTAAAGAGTAACTGCTCATTTAAACATTTATGCGAGTGAAAAATCTCGGTACACCCATTAAACAGAATTCGGGATAAATGGCAACAAGAAAACAAAACAGCTCCCCCTGAATCAGCGAGCACTAGGGATCGGGTTCATGGAAAAGAAGGTTTGCTTTTCTCTCATTTTCTTCCTAAAGCTCACGGGGCATAGTGCATCGGAAAACACAATTTTCTTTATGGGAATGACTTTCGTTTAGTGGTATCTCTAAGAACAGTTGGTTTTTGAAACATATTTTGTGGCAAGCAGTGCAGTAGAGGAGATAATAACACAGGAAAACTATGATCAAAAGTGGAAGAACAAACAATAATTGGTCAAAGAGATAAAGTGAAATGGAAATTGTATTCCTTTAACTTTTCTCTTATGAATTACTTTCGATCTTTTATATATTTCTTAAAGAGGATAATAAACAAATAAATAATCATTGGAATAAACATTTTGTCTGTTTAATTTTTACACTTCTCACAAGACAAAACATTAAAACATTTTTTAATTGTTTGATTTCTTCAAGTTTTTCATATTATTTTTTCAGCTTTTCTCAAGACAAGGCAATCAGGGAAGAACGAGTATATGAAGTTTATTTGTGGCAGTATTACGAATTATATACACAGTTTTAGATAAGAGACTCGAGAAGGTTCCTTAGTGAAACGTGTACGTTTTACCATACGTCTAGGATAAACGCCTAAAAGTATGCAAAGCACAGGAAATCTCTTCAAGGATGCACAGTGTAATTTCAGTGTGGTTGAGTTAGGAGAAAGTATGGCTAATTTAAATAAACCCTTTCGCCTTCCTGTAAGCACTAATTCTAATGAGAAGGTGCTACTACTCATTCTTAGGAGGGCAGACAATTCAACAATCTGACCCATATGCTTTACTGCATAGAAAACGTTGAAGGGTAAGTCACTAGTACAAGGTTGGAATTATTTTGAATGTTTTTAATAAATAGATAAATGAACAACTAAACAAAAATAGCATAGTTAACCATGTTATCATGGTACTGAAGCTGATTCGTTCTCATAATGTTGTCAATAAATAAGTCAATAAGTAGTTAAATTGCATACTTTCAGGCTTTTCCATGAAACATTGGGCTTATCGACCGGCGTCGCTGTTATAACTCGGAAAAAAGGGGGTGTAGAGAAAATAGAATCTCTCACTTTAAAGTAACAAACGCAACAGCAAACACGCGCCTGCAAAACAGGTACTGGACTGTCACTTCAAACTTCAAAAAAACCTCAAGTCTCCTGAAGAGTCTTGTTTGTGTCACCGTGCGCATTCACAAGTGCATTAGCCGCCTGCAAACGCATGCAAATGTCCATCGCTTCTTTACTCTTTACTTACCCCCTTTTTTTGGATTCCTACTCTCACCTCCCCCCCCCCCACCCCCTCTCACTCCCTGGTAGGTGCCAAAGCGGAAGGGGGTAGTTTTTGGAAATTTCTTTCCATTTAACTTTTCCCACGTAAATTGAAAACTATTACTCTTCAATTTGCGCAACTTGCACTTGCCTTTTCCTCTCCAGTTTAGAATGGGAGGGAGAGAGAGAGAGGGTGAGAAAGAGGAAGAGTAGAAGTGGCGAGAGGGGGAAAGGTAGTGGAAATAACCGGGAAGGAGCGTGGGAGGAGTGGAACGCAGGTAAGCCTGTGTCCAGGAATATGAATCTGTCCCCGAAACGCAAAAGGAGTAAAACTTCTTTCCCGAGGAAGTTCTTGTGCACTGGTCCTCGTGTCGTCTCTTTTGCGTTTGAATAATTGTCTTCCCTATTTGTGGAAGTGGGAAAAAAAACATAGGGTGAGAAAATGGCGCTTCATACTCGAGAAAACTACAAACAAGAGTAAAAAGCCGTTGATAGGCAGCTTGAAGTGAAAGTTTTTTCTTTCTTCTCATCTCCACTGTGCTGGTTACCCACCATGTCCCCACTGGTTGGTTATGTTGGTCGTGTCGGCTATCCAAAAAATAAAAGCACCAGAAGAACCTTGTTAGAGTCTCATTTGCATCTCGCGGCGTCTGGGTGGGAATGAAAAATGAGAGACGAAACGAAAGCGCGAAGAAAAACGGTGCGAAAAACGATGAGTGAACACTTGTGCCATAAATAATGCGACAAGGATGTAAATGTAATTTAGCTACCAAACATACGATCCGTTTATGGCCGAACTTTCGGAAGTTTAAGATGGAAATGATGATGACGATGGAGGATCATACGGGGCGGCATGCGAAAATTGGAAGAGAAACCTATTTGCTACCAGCGCGACGTGCTTCCGTCAAATTGTAGTTTAATTTAGTGGCTTTTTTATAGCAAAACGGTGGCACGAGTGTTCTTATTTCGCATAGCAACTTTTGATGAGCTGTCAACAGAAGATAATAGTTGTGTGAACATATGGATTGGGGTAGCTATTTATCCGTTTATGCATCTAATTGCTCATGAAATTTTTATTCAAAATTCAACATTCAACTTCACACAGATCAAAACAAGTATCAAAACGGCAATCGATTATTCCAATGCAGAATTGCGCTAAGGCAAACTGCAGAAAAAAAGGGTTTCCTTTTCCCATCGACATATCAACGTAAAAGCCTTATTCTTGAATGTGAGCTCAGCTTGCAGAACTACAGTCACGTACTCCTCGCGTTGAAGCTGCATTGGCGTAAGCCGATTCCTTGCGTGTATACGGACACAATTTACATCCAAGTTATACGTCCCTTTTGCTCGCTATCTCATCTTGCAAACGCTTGAAAGATTGATAAAAGCTGGCAAACTTGACACCACGACGGGAGGGGAATGAAACAAAAAAAAGAAGCTTGACGAAGAAATGCAGCAAGGTTAGCTGCTCGGTTGACTCGGGACTGAAGCGCAGAAGTGGGATGAAGTTGCTGAGGATTGGCTTGAGGCAATGTTGTAAGATGGAAAAGATGGATGATATATTGCTTGATGACATTTCCGACTTGCAGGTGGCTGCTTCTTAAACCCTTAAGATGGTGCGCGATGCAAGATTAGATATTTTTTGGTATCAGAAATTATTGCTTGTTGTATTCAAACTCCAACTAACGCTAGGACGCGGTTCCGGAACTGAATCTGTACTCGAGATTAGACTATATCTCAGATTCAGATTCAGATTCGGACTCTGGCTCAAACTTGGACATAGATCTGATCTAGACTTGAAGTTGGAATAGAAACTGGACTAGAACCCAGGCTTAGACCTAGATTCCAAACAGGACTTGGAGCAGAACACGGTCCCAGACTAGGATTCTGAGTCCAGAGATCTTGAACTGAACTTGGGCTCGTAGTTTCACTGGAAATTGGCTTCGGATTTTGACATGAACTCTCAACCAAAATTTTACCAGAAATCGGATCCAAATTCATCATCAGATCAGGGTTGGTTTCATACTTTCGCTCAGATTTTCATTCTGTCCCAAATTTTTCCTTGGATCTCGGATCTGTAACTGAACTACATTGTCCCAGACAAGAACTCTAGGCACTGGAACCAAACTCCGGTTTGAACTTGAACCCAAACTTGGAGAGAGAATCGAGACACAAACTTTCTTGTACCTTCAAAGGATGGTTCCTTCCACTGTAGCAGTCTCCCATCATTAGCACCTTAGACAGCAGAACTTTCTGATACGCCTGCCAACGGGCTGCGCGAGTCGACAAGTGAGACTAATTACTTTCCTTTCGGTCGCAATAAAAATCGAATTACTGTTACCTTCCACAGTCAGCCGTTTTCCCGTTCCGCTGGAAAATATATTGCCCTCGCCGTATTTTTACGCGTTTGGCACGTGTACTTGCCGCTAGCCAAAACCCACCGGAACGAGATGTGCAAATCTTAGTAGCGCAAGAATACATGCAACAAAAAAAAAAAAAGAAAGAGAGAGAAACCGTCTTGTACAACGACGCTTTTCTTTTGGGGTGCGCCATTTTGCTTCTTTTTTTCTACCATTCCACGGAAAACATATCACCTTAAAGCGTGTGTCGTGTCATGGTCATGGTGAAGCACCAGCTGCGCCAAATGCGGCAAAAAAGGCAGAATCGAATACTTAGCCTGCTGGAAGCGTGGAATTGAAGTATGCTGCATTTTCGCCTTGATTCGAACCCGGGCTTTCGCCGGGATTTTCTTGGTGGTACTCCAATACTCCCCGCCCCACCAGCGAGACTTTTATTTTTCTCCAATAAGGCGTCGTCGGCGTATGTGTGTGTGTGTGTGTGAGTGAAGTATTTTTCTTCTTTTTCCCCGTTTTGCTGCAGAGGCGACTACGGCGTCACGTAGTAAACTACGCTCGTCGGGTAGACTGGGCGGCCGGCCGGAGGGGCCAGTTTTGTTGTAAAGCACTTTTCAATGATGTCCTATCGTTCATCGTTCACCAGGCGTTTGTGGTAATAAATGGTTTTTCTTCGGAGGGCATAAATCACACCCTGGATAGGGTGTGCTGCACCGTTGGGTTTGGTGAAGATTAGAGGTTGGTAGGGGAAGAGGATACCATACAAACGTACGCAGCGAAGCTCGTTAGGTATTTCCTTATTTTGCTCCCAAACTGAACTCTAAAAACCCCGCACGAAGAACCTTTCCGTTGGGGAAATGAGCAGGTCGGTTGTGTAATACGCGAGACTGAGCGATATGTTGAGATTGAGAAAAACTTTCCCGATGTCTGAACAAATGAATTAGGTTATAAAATAAAGCAGCATAGAAAGATGATTTGTACCAAAAATTGCATACCTTTAGGGGAAAACACATTTTACAACGTTTAAGCTTCCAAACATCGTACTTGCTGACCAGTGTTTGATGTATCTGTTCCGGGCATACATAATAAAGTCATTTTATTTCCATATTCTAATAATCCTGTCTTTTTGTACATCCAAAGTACACTCTCGCTGGTACAGGAGGACCTTCTTCAGAACATTTGCCAACCCACAGTTCCGCACAGCGAAGCACCGTATTTAAAACGCAATATTTACAAATCCATCCTAACCGCACCTTAACGATGCCTTTTTTTTCATTCTTCTTCGGATGGTCCACTTCTGTTTCCAATATATTGCGTGCCTCCCACCTCACATCAATATCGTCGATGATCGTCTCGAATCGTTTACCTGTGGGCTGGGAGAGAGTGTTGTAAGATAAATCGAGTTCTTTTTTTTTTTTTTGGCCGTTGCATCATTCAGTGTTCAGCGCTGTGAACTTCTCTGAAAAGAAAGACACCCTCAAGATAGACAGTGTCCACCGCTTCGGTGCTTCGAGTGAACGAGATTTATGTTTATGACATTTCGTTCCCATTTTCGGGGAGTGGGAGTTGTTTGGAGGGGGGGGGGGGGGAGTGGCTTGAAGGTAAACAGGTGAAGCGGAACTCTGTTGACATTTATTTTCTCCACCCCCGGAGCCAAACAATAATGAGGTGAGTAGTGCAAAAAAATGAAAAGAAGACCAAAAACTGGTGTTAAATGAAGTTACCGCACATAGCCATCAAGTGTACAGTGATTCCATCTTGTCTGTGTGTGTGTTTTTTTTTTACATGGCACCCATCGTGGCCCCAGGTTGGTTGGAAAACTGCATCCGATCGAATGTGGGCTGGCTGGAGTAAGTTGCTCAAACAGAAAAGATTAAATTGTTCCTCCCATTTCTTCACACACACACACTCTTGCACAATAGTTCTAAGAACCGCAGGATGTTTTTGTGTGAGACAAAAGACTTTTTACAGCACACCGTTGGGGTGAAGTTCAAGCGAATGAATGTTCCAGGTGTGCTGAAGAACCGTAACCACTGTTAAGGTGTAGTGCAGAGCTGATGCTGTAGAAGGTTTCTGTAGAAGCCACAATCATTCGGACGGTATACATTTAAAACATGACAATCCACTCCAGCTACCCACCACAATACTAGTACCAGCAAGGGTGGAAAGTGGGGTGGAAAGGGGAGATGGACTTTGAGGAATTCTAACCAATTCACACAATTTCTCAAGCGAACTCACATCGATGAAAAGAGACAGTTAGAGCTTGAAAGAGAGAGAAAGAGAGAGACAGAGAGTGTGTGAGAGAGAGAGAGAGAGAGAGAGAGATAAAGAAAAGACATATGTGCATCTGCAACGTTGCACTTACCGAGCATATGACTTCATAACGGCCCCGATGCATTTCTTTGCACAATGTTTGTTCTTCCACTGAGGGGGTGGTTTTAGTTAGGAAGCATATTGCTATATTTTCTCGTACTGTGGCATCCCGCAAAGCACTTTCCACCACGGCCCACACTTCGTACATATTTATGATCATCTTGTTAGCGCCAGCGTACCTTGATTTCTTCATCCCCGTCCCCCAAAGAAAAATCACCTTTGAATTCCACCAATCCCTCGACACCTTTTGCAGGCTGCAGGTGGGAGCTGGTGCTGGTGGTGGTAAATCAAATACAGGCCCACGCCCACCATTAGCGCTGGCCGAAAACACGAGACCAGAACGGGTTGGCAGCACTTGTGCACTTTAAAATTATTTATTGTTATTGTTTGGGTTTTTCCCACAACCGCACATGGGCGTTGTATCGCAGTTTGGAGAGAGGGGGGGGGGGAGTCTGTAATGCAGTTGTAGGTGGGTGTACGTACCCACCTCGCACGCTTAGGCAAGGGTTCAACATGAAGCGCACACACACACACAGCAGCATAAATCAGCCGGAATGTGTTCACCTCCTTTTTGCTCTCCTTTCTGCGGCGTGATTGCGACTTGCACGGATAATATGTTAAAACCCAAAAAAAAAAGAAAAGCGTGACCTTTAAGACCCCCCTCCTACCCCCAACCCTTATTTTCCTCATAAAAACAATCCAGAAAACGTTTGGTTTTCTTTTAAGAGCTTCTCTACCGCTTTTTCGGGTCGACAAGAAAGAAGAGGTGAGTGCGTGTGGCGGAGACGAACAGAAAATGAAAGAGGGGGTGTTTGGTCAGCAAAGAATAATTTTCCAGTGGGCAACTCATTGCAAAGCTAGCCACCGTCAACCAGACACGCGCGATGAGATTCGGAACGTTTCGTTTCGCACCGGCAGCAAACACCCCGGGCGCTATTTTGTGGCGCTAAAAGGCGGCCCACCGAACCCTTTCTAGTGATACGATAATGAATCAATAAAGCAGCCATAGTGGTACAGGTTAGCACGCTGTCGGAATGGGAAGCGCCTCTGCCACAAAAAGCGACACACAAAATGCAATGCATAATAGGAACGTGGGTTGGTAAAAGTTAAACAGGAAACAAAAGAAGCAACCCGGTGGAAAAAAGTGTGTTTAGAATGTGCAGGGCAAGAAAAAAAAAACGACAGGGAACTTCCGCCATTTTTTGTTTGTCTTTTATTTGGGACCAAACAGGCCGAACATTTTGGGCATCAGATTGCATACTGCAAGTCGGTGGCGTGAGCTTTATTGTTGTTTTTCCAACACTTCCGCCCCGGTCCGGTCGACGCTACTGAAGTGGAAAACTATCTGGCCGATCTGGCCGAACAAATACGTGCGGATCGAATCGAGCCCCCTTCCAACCCCCCACCCCCCTTCTCATTCCCCTCAGTTTCTCTACAAGATGCAATGTTAGGCCACTGTCTTAAGGCTAATAGATTCGATCTTGAAACGATGGCAAGCAAGGGATGGTAGAAAGAATCTGTTTGTTCTGAGGTGAGGGTAAGTTGAGAGTGTAGAGATAACAATCCGCAGGGTTAACATGGCAAGTATGTCTGGTCTGGTTAGGTGGCAACCGCCAGAGCCTTCTGACAGCCTTGTCGGCGAAGGTACTAGATAGAACTTTTTTTTTATTCTATGAATGTCTGATAAATAGTGCGTTAATTAGAAAAAAAACAAGTATTTCAAACACCTAACAGTATGCTATTTGCAAAGCAAAATGGGATTTCATTTTGTTTCAAAATAAGTTAACAGTTTGTGGCCGAATTCGAGTACCGATTGGACTTGCTTTTACTCTTGCACATTTCTTCATATCCCTCTCTACGCTCACTCCCCTTCTTTATGATAATTTAAGTCCACCCTGCTGGGAAGGAAAAAAAAACAGAGAGAAACGGCTGAAAGCTGGTCAAAGGCATAGGTTTATTTAACATTGGCTGGGAAAGCTCACTAGTCAAGCCGTCAACAACAACACCCGCCTGTATGAGGGTGGTGAAACCGAGTGGAAGGCGGACGTTAGTGAAACGAGTAGAATCACATACCGTATATACATTCACACACACACACAATACGCCTTTTCGAGACACATTTTCTTTTGTTTTTCTCTCTCCCATGCCGTCACCTCCCTTTTGGAGGTTGACAGGAAAAACCCCGTTCACACGAACCGGTTGCGAAAGTGGTGTTTGCGTTATATTTGCGGATCTTAATGCCACTCGAGTGGTTGTATAACTTTTGGCTTAGCCCTTGCATAAATACTTGCCGGTATGAAGAGGTATGGGATATCCAGCACCATCCCCAGCTTCCCCCTTTCTACCTTCTCTCTCCCTTGTTTGCTTGCTGGTGTTTTGTAGAGATGATGCTGGTGGTTGATTCGGTCAATCGGCATAACCAGCTCGCACAGGCAAGGCCAATGGATGGGGATGAGGTGGCCTTTATCCTCCGGGTGCTGAAAATGCTGAGCAGCTGAGACGACGTGGCGCTTCATTTGTTGAAAGAAGCGCACATTTCACTTAGTCAACGAGGAAAATGGGATTTTGTGTTTGGACGTACGACAGGTACACAGAAGAATGAGCTAGAGTGGAAAGGAGGAGGAAGGTAAAGGAAAATGGGGAAAGGGGGGAGGAGTATGCTCAATAATTTTAATGGTCGTTGGTGAAAGAGAATAATCTAACTCAATTTGAAGCAATTTTGAAATTTCATACATACATCGTTTGCGCCTAAATCTAGACTATCTGTTTTACAGCCGTGACGTTTGCCGTAACCTGTCGATCCTTTGCTTTTGTACCCTTTGTTTTTTCTTTTATTTCCTGAGGGACGGTCTGGCCGTATTGCAAATTGTATTGCTCTGTTTCAAGGAATGTAATTGTATTTTACGCAAAAATGATAAAATTGGTTTTCAATTCATGACATTTTTGATGGCGAATTTTTGCCTTGGGCTAAGTACAGACCAAGCTTGATGAACGCTGTTAAAAATTGGTGGCTTAAAGACTACATTTACCGACAACGATGGTAATGATGCAGCTCTCACAAGCCTGGCTAAAATGTTTGAAGTTCAAAAATAGATCTTGACTTTATGGTTACAAAACAAAGATTCAAAATTATTATAACGTCTGGGCTTTTAGTAACTAAACTTCCCACTCCGGCATTCTTTGTGGACCAAACATTCGCTTATGAATTTAATTTTGATGTTTGTTTTCGGACTGTATCCTCCATAAAATCTTTTTTTTTTTTTCGACAAACCTCGCCTATGTGCTGTCCACTCACTTTAATTGACGCCACCGATCGACGAATGGTCTCCGCTTTCTTTTACGCGTTTTTATTTTTTGTGCTTGACTCTACCAACGATTTGTGGTGGTAATGCACACACACACACACACACACTCACACAGCACAAATGATCGTTCGTTTCGTTGATGCGCTGAAAAATGAAACTAGATGATGATAATGGTGCCCGAAAATGCGTGAGAAATGAAGATAAGTGGGCGAAACTCGGTCGCCGTTTTCGGAAACTGCTTTGACCCAAACCAACCATGTGACCGTGAAGGAAAGGAGGGGGAAGGCAGATGAACGGGAAAGGGAACACGGAGAGCATGTGCAATTTTCTTCCGTTTCAAATGTCATTTATAACCGAAAAAGCGAACCACAAGCGTTCGGGTTCTTGAAGTGCTTTTTTTCTTTCCTCCTCAGGAGGCAATTCTTTCATTTCGTTATTTCCGGTATTTTCTCTCTTTTCGTTCATCGTTTGGCTCGCAACGATGCGAAGGTAAATGACGCACGGCATTCGGTTTCACTGACCATGGCCACACGCAGCCACCGTTTTTCCCATTATTTTTATTATTACTCTCATTAGTTTCCCATCCAGCGCGTTCGCGTAGTATGATGATGATCCATCCGGGGTTCGAACCATCAGGAGGTTGTTGCGCGACAGTAGAGGGCAGACCAACAAGCTGGAGCAGCAGGAAAACAGGACAGCAGAGAATGAAGTTTGGAGGGAGACAAAACGGGCAGACAGCAAAAAAGAAAAGATAAAAAAGGTCAAAGTAATTTAAATAAATGCTCGTCAAGATGGTTCCACTCAGGGATTGTTGTGTGTTTTTGCTTCTCTTCCTTTCGTGATGTTTTTTTTTTCTCGTCTGTTCTTTTCCGTCTTTTGTCTAAGAATAAAACGATTTATTGTTTCGTCTCTTTTCTACCTGTTTTTTTTTGCGAGTAGATTTCTTATTGTGTTGCAAATGTCTCTTTTCACCATTTTGTTGTTGTTATTGTCTGCTTCTTTTCCTCCCTTACGGTTATCGTATTGCTGATAGATTTTTTGTCCTATTGCAAGACCAAAACACATACAAAAAAAAAAATGGAAGCCAGCAGGCGTAGCCCACCATTTCAGCACCTCATCAACGTCATCTTATCGCATCTTTCATTTCACCGCTGGACGACAACTAATTCACTCATCATCGTTGTTTGGTCGTATCTGCGAATAAAATCAGGAAACAATGGTTACCGCGAAGGATATTGCTTCAAAAACGCACATTTGCAAACTAGACAAACTTTAGTCAGAGATTTCGCGGCTTTCTTACTGTTCCGTGACGTGCCAGGCTTTATGGGCCAAGTTTTATGTCTCCCCAAGCGAAGCTTCATCCATTCCGATGTGTTACAAATCGGAATCACTTGCCGTCCGGGTGGTAGCAAATTGGCGTAACAAGCTAAATTATGCATTGCATGCATTCAGGCGCAATGGGTTAGAGTGATTAGTTCGGGGGTTGCTACGGTCGTGTAACTGAATAAATATAACCTGTACAAATATAACTAAACAAATCAAACGGGTCCGGCGTAAATTCGCGATATTTGGCACTCATCGGTTCCTTTCGAGATACCACAATGTAGCAACTCCCTCCTAGCTTCACTGCTGTCGTTTATTAGACCTGGAAACCCTCAACATCCGTCATTTTCACTCCCGAGCTTTCTTCATCGCTGCACCAATGTTCAATTCTTGGTTCAATTTCCTTTTCTTCTTTCTTATATCACCCCAAATGCACCTTCCCGTCACCTGTATATTAGACCACCACTGTATATCCTAACCAGGCTCATGTATTATGGCCAGAATGACCCTCTCCTGAGATCGTAAGCTGCATTTAACAACTCTCAGTACCTTTTTGACCATCATGTCCTGTTATTAGTTTTCCGTTCCTTTCTTCATGCTTCATCTTCCTTATCTTTACCATAATTTTAGTTATTAAGTCACATTGTTAAGCCTTTAAGCCAGACGTTTGGAATTAGTAAAATAAAATAAAACCTTGTTAATTGTGGTGCGGCTGGTGAAAACAATCAATTTCGATTAAATTACCGACTGAAACTAAAAACGTCTGCTTGTATACTAAAAGCAAAACTTTACAAAGTCGCAGCAAATTGTTTGTTAAGCATACATAAAAGAAAGAAGTATTTTAAATGCGGATGCAACTCATTTCTACGACTATTATAACGAACTATTTATTTTCTATCAAAACAGCGCCTACATGTATGCAAAAGGCATAACTTTATGTATTATTATATTGAGCAACGTAGCAATAAAATTTAACCAGTAGTGTTTCCACGAACTGTACTCAATATACCACCAACAACTAATTTGGGCTCATCAAGAAGAACACAGAAATCAAAGCAATAGCGGAAGTAATTACAAAACCGCGCTAATAAACCATATTTCCCGATGTTTTCGAACTGGGGTAAAATAAATACACTGCTCTTTGTCGGTCGTGGAACCTCGCAACGCAATGGTTTGCTGATGCCGACCTGATCCTTGATGAGTCCTTTGGCTCATGGTTGTGCCAGCATTCGCCAACCACACACCACAAAAACGGGGGGAGGACTTTCGTCATCATTATCAAACTAGACGACATAATGCGCACATCAGCGCACAGATGAGTCCCATTTCGGTGTGGGACGGTTCCGTGTCGGCGCAATGAAGCGATAGAGCGCCATTCCCGTACGAATCGTTGACGAGTCGATTGACCGACGGACCGACCTGGAGTCTGATGATGATGGCTGATGGCTGATGTGGCTGTACCATCGATGCGCCGTGTGATGATAATTATGATGTGATGTCGACTGCTGCCAACGATAGATGATGATGAAGAAACGTACGCACACAATCGCACACACATACACAGGCTTAATATTAAAAGAAGAAAGCATCGAAAGAAAATGGCGAAACCATTTTCTTTACCGGGTTAACAACAGTGAACGTTTCCAATTTTTTTTTCCCCCTCGGAAAGGAACCCCTCCCGAAGAGTTTAGCAAATTGTGAGTGGATGTGGAAAGCGTTGCGAGAATGATGGGTGAAAGGGAAGAGAGATAGTGGAGGGAGGGAGAAGAGAACAACATTTCCCGGCGACACTTTTCGGCTGCTGTTGCTCGTTTGTGTCACCATCATCGTCTCCGTTCGTTTCGCTTGTGTTCATGTGTGTGAGTGTGTGTTTTTTGTGGCTTCATTTTTCCTCTTTTCAAGTATCATTTTCTTTTATCATTTTTTTCTCTCTCATCTTTCCGTTGTTGTGCTTTTCTTGCTGGCGTAATGTGTTTTTTCGTATTCCTTCTCAAATTCTCTTTTTCTTTTACTGCCTCGACTATTATTGCACTCTTTTTGGTCTCTTTTTTGGCAGGCACGCCTTCATGTTACTCTGCTTGATGATTTCGTATTGTCTTCTGCTCATGGAGGAACACCGCGACACGTCCTGCTTCAATTTACGTCCATTATCATGCCAGCCGGCCAGACGGATGGCCCATTCTTGTCGCTTAATAGTTTCGTCTTTTGCTGAAGGGACAGCTCGCATCATTATGATGTCAAGATGCGGGCGTAGGGCTAACCGCATCCATCATTCAGCCACAGTGAGCTTGGTGTCTCCATGCATGTGTGTGTGTGTGTGTTGGTTGGGTGCTTAAAGGCCCGATAACGTTGAACGCTACCAGAAGCAGAATCATCTCATCTCATCTGCAGAAACGATTGCTAGCAGACACGTTTTGGGAAATTGGACGAATTTCCAACGATAACAATATTAAGTTTATACCATCGAACATCACCGCCAGATGAAGTAAGCAAGGAAAAACCGTATTGACTTTACTACCGCAACTTAATTTACCATCGGATGTGAAAAGGAAAACAGAATACCACAATCCTGCCAGGCAGCTTCTCGCATACAGCCACTGTACGATTTACTTACCGTAGTTTAATGAAACTGGCCACGGCAACATTGCAAACAAATTGATGAAAGCTTGTGGATTTTTCCTACCCCTCCCTACCTTTATCCACCCACAAAACGATGACAGATTGGACGCTATGTAAATGAAAAATATTGCACAATGAAACCAAGCGTTTTGAACCAAAAATTGAGCAGAAAAAAAGCTGTCATCCTACCAAGCATCAATCATATGTCACAGCTTGTAAACTGATTGCTCACAAGAAGCGAACAGTGAAACGCAAACAACACGCAACCACTAGCCAAAACGAACAGATCAAAGGTCACCCGCACGACGGCAACCTTCTATCGGGCATCGATTGCTATGAAAACATACACACAATTACTAGCCGATTGCCACCGAAGTGACAGTTTTGTTACGAGAATAGTTGGTTTTCCGCTACCCGTTCGAAACGTTCTTGTTTCTTTCTACGTCAAATGTTTTTTGCAGGTTCTAACATCCAGTGAATGGATTTCTGTGTGTAGCCAATTTACGTACCACAAAGCCTGACGACTGTTGGCATGGCTAAGTTGACCAGTTGTCTTTAGTAGTTTTCTGTTGTTGATTTTTTTATGCTCAATTTTTCATTTTTTCTCTCAGGGGTTGTCCGGTGGTGAAATTGGTGCCAGTCTTCACACGGCAGGACTGGGGCCCAAATCTCGTCTGGACCGTTACCTCTCAGTGAGGACTGGCTATCCAACTACGTGGTATCAACAAGACTAGCTATTCGATGTCCGGCGTAACCAGTTGATCGTTAAACCAAGAAGATTTCTCTAAAAATTAACTGTACGTGTTCAAAGGCATCTTTCAAAAATCACAATCCAATATTGTTTCAATAATTGTAATTTTGAGTAAAAAAGATGTAGAACTTTTTTTTGGGATCATCAACGTTTCAATTGAAAGTTTTTAATTGAATCAAGTACTGGGCGCCTCCTTTGAACATCGTTAATCTGGTTGAATTTCATTTGTACGTGAAGCAAAGTTTCCTGTCTCGAGAGCTTTGATGTGTTTCTTGGTTTACTTAGTTTATATATTTTAGAGCTTTCGTAAACGTTCATTAATATTTTTAAACACATTTAAAACTCAAAATTACATTGTATTCATATAATAAATTAAGTACAGTAACCCTCATGCATTCCTACTTAAATTCAAAGCCTAGAAAACTGTATGAAATGAAATTTTTCATACTTTTTATTTGTTTTTTCTTCTTCTTCTAAATAAAGCTGTAGAGTAGCATAGTTTATTATGGAAATTATGTATTACATTAGTGTGCTTGTACAAAATTTTAATGGGTCCGTTTAACTATTATTGTTGCCTTATTGCCTTGTGTTTCGTCTCGTATGGAGTAGCCGGTTGATTTTTTGGTATAGTTCGATTTTGTAAACATATTGGGAAATATGACTCAAAAATCCAAAAATAATCAAAAAGATCTAAAAACTATCCTATGAACCAGTAATCCTAAAGGTAAAATGTCTAACCTAAAGGAATTAAAAGCAAAAAATGAAATGATAGATGACTATCACCAAAAAATAGAAAGGAAAAAAAACTAAATCCTAACTAATTTATTTACTTATTTATTTATTTCAAACGAAATATCTGCCGCTAGGGCTACATATAAGTGACTTAATTGCTAAATGATTTAAAAATAAACTAAACTAAATACGCATAGGCTAAAACGGACGACAATCGATAGGCTTCGGTCAAACTAATGCTAATCAAACTATTGCGTTGATTACAAGCGTGTGTTGGTCTGGCATTTATTTTTATTATTGAAATTAAGTTTCGTTATGCATGCTGTTATAAGTGAGAAGTATATTTAGTATTGATTGATTTATTATTTATTTATTTATTTATTTATTTATTTACTTCTCTTAACTTCACAATTTGTCTGCCTAGGGCTCCACAAATTTAAAAAAAAAAACTAACTTGATCGCTAAACGTAAAGAAAATGAGGTCAAGACGAGTTAAGTAGACTAAAGTATGAGGAGTGAAGACGTACATGACTGGGGAGAGGTAAAAGTCAAATAGGAAAGAAGGAAGAAATTAAGGCACGAAAGGCGCGCAGCAAATTATCATTCGCACCTGCCGCTGTGCGCTGTGTTCGTCGATCGAGAGGAGGAGAAGGGAGGCGATGAAGCTGGTCTGGACATGAGTGAGGCAGGTTTCTTAAGATAATAGACGAATTGATTTAGGTTTTAACGACATGAAGTTGTGACTGGCGGCTTTGCTGTTGGCGGAATGCGTGAGTTAGAAGATACTGTAGCTTCACAAAGTTGTAGTGGCTTTCGGACTCGTGCGTTCTGCCAATGGTGGGGCCGCCAGCCATAACATGCTAATGCTGGCAACTATATGGTGTGATGAACACCACAAAGTATCCACAAGAAAAGGAGTTTTGTTAGGAGCCAGTAGTTAGCCTCTACGGCACGAAGCTCCAAAGAAGCGCTATCGGAAACAGCGAGGACAACATCTTAGCGATACCTGTCAGTAACAACATCCACAACCGAGTTCACCCGGGATAAAAGACACTTGAATTGAGGGAGAAGGAAATGTCTACCCTCCAAATAGGATAAAAGTTTCATGAATTGTTAAGGCCTGGCCGTCATCACGACAAACAAAAAAATTTTCTGCTTTTACTACAACGTTTAGAATGTGATGTTTGAATGTCAAACGTTTGTACAATAGTATGCCGAGATATTTAACTTTATAGCGAAAGGGTATTGTGACATTGTTTAATGTTAGGTTTAATGTTTAGGCAATAATTATTGTAAACTTTTAACGCTTTGCAAAGAGTTTTGTTGATTGACTTTGCATTTTAAAATGTGGTGATTAAAGCAAAGTCGTCTGCGTATAGCTACTGTGTGCAATTTTCCATACCGGGAATGTCAAAAATGAAAATAGTAAACTACCTTGCGGCACTCCAGCTACAGGTGTGAATTTTACTGAGCTTTTTTTGAAATATGGACACTATTTACCCTGTTAGTTTGGAATGAATGTATCAATTTGAGAGCAATTTGATAGCCGAGTTAAATAAGTTTGAATAAAAGCCCTTTATGACAGATGGAATTTAAAGCTTTTCATTATTAATTATTAAGGTAGCATCTCGAATTGTATGAAGCTGCAAATTTATGGAATCAATCTTCCACCTCTTTTTTCCCCATTTTGAAAACTTAGACAGGAAAAAACATCCAACGTATTAAATAGAAATGATTAAATTGAATCAATTTGCTACAGCGTCTCAGAAAAAAGTAGCTTCAAAATTGAAAAAGTAAGCTTGGTTATCCTGAATTTTCTGAACCAAGTATCAAGGGATTATGAATTGCTGATCAGTAGCACCACCATCGCACCCATACACATCAATCTCCTCCTATCCCGCAGCAATCCGATTAACATCCGATTCGCTGGCAACGCTCACCTTATGACCAATGAAAATTCACTTGCACTCGTCAACCGGTAAAGCGACGGTTATTTTCATAATTATGTTGCTACAAACGTTAATCAGTTTTCCAAAAACTTTTGAAGCCCACCTTCCCCATCGCTTCCCTGTCCCGCCCTTTCGAACTATCCACACACAAAGTGAAGAAAATAATAAGCTGTACAAGTATCAAGAGCTTCTTATCTTGACAGCACTTGGTGCTAGAAAATGCATTTTGTGTGTGTGTGTGTGTGTAACGAGGGAAAAGGGGGAAACATAAGGGAAATAGGCAAGTAGAGTGGAAAAGCGGCCAAAGTAGCAAAATTATCGCTTAGGTCGTGCTTTGTCGCTGGTTGGTGCCTGGCAAAACTTTTTCGACATTTTCTTCCGCCCATTGCTGAGAAGCTGACAAAATGGAATCGTGAGCTGAAGGGACAAACGGTACGCAAGGTACCACCGACCTCCGGGCGAAGAGGATGTCTTGCCCGAGCTGGATAAAGCTGTTTGATCCACTAATTTTAATTGCTACCGTTAAATCCACCCCGTCAACGTCAGCGCGAGTCGCGAGATTGATGGCAAGATGTAATGGATTTAAAGGTTGCAGTGTGATGCAATTTTGAGCTTTAGCAGGTTGTTAGGCGGGTCGGTAATGGGTTGGTATGCAGGGCGCGTAGACGATTGCAACAGGAAGCAAAGTTCTTGAGCAGTGAGAGTTGCACTTAGAGGTGTAGGAAGAATGTTGTAGAGTTAATGTATGAATTATTAAAATTACTACTAGCTGCAAAAGGAAACAAATGTTCTTTGGAAGAAACGGAAAAAAGGTAGATTTTATTAAGCTTCAAAATTAAGAAAATTGTTTAAATTGAATTTTTAGTAATGCTGCAAAGCGCTCTGCGCTAGCGAAGCGTGAAAAACGCTGAGATTAAATATTTATTTAAGAACTTCCTTAAAATTAATTTAAGAGAATTATCGTTACTGAGGCTATACAATGTGCGAAACAAATTTAAATTTTATCGTTCTGACTCGTCAAATAAATAAGAATGTTTCTGATAATTTAGTTAAAAAGGAAAAGAGCACAACAAATTTTTGTCAGAAGTTGGTAGAGATTTTTCTCATGATAACGCCTAAAGGTATGCATTTTTTTTAAATAATATCGTTTCTTTTGGCGTTAAGCCGTAATACTATTGAAAAATATTTTTAAAAATTCATTTCCTTTCGAGTTTTTGCTTCCACGATTTTTGTATTTTATATATTAGTCCTGTTATATAAAAGTGAATTTTACTAAAAGCAGCTATAAATCAAACTATTATATTAAAACTTCAAACCAACGGAAGCCCTGTTCGTTCGGTGTCTGTGATCTTATTCTGCGTGGTGATTGCGTATTCTTTCCCTGTTTTATAGCACCATCTGAAGCTGGTTGATTGCTTAAAATCCACCTACCCAACAAATTGTCGCTTTATTTCAGTCATTTGCACACAACGTAGGAAAGAAATCCGACGGCTAAAAGCTATAAAGCAAAACGACCCACAGGTACGGTGCCTCCCACGATTATGCTTCGTTTTTCGTTGTTGGTTGGGAAGGTTGTTTTCCGTTAGTTTTTCAGTGAAACATAAAAAAAACTGTGTCCACCACCACCCTCATACCGTCCCTCCTTTTCCACCTCCCTTTTACCACTCGTCAACTCATCATTTCCATTCAGCCCTCCAGTGAACGAACGGCAACGCAAACATGATTGGCATCATTTTATGAACTCATTTTGCATTTCGCACGCCATGCCACCGCCACACCTCCACAGGGCCGAAGGATAACCGTCCCCCGACGGTGGCGACAAATGCAAAGCTTCGTTTTTTTCCTCCGTCGGTCCTTTTTCCCGACCGGTTGGGTGGTTGAAATTTCCATCCGCACGACCGCTTCGATTTCTAGCTTAATGACGGACAACGGATGGTTTTTAGGGGAGGGACAAGCGCTAGGGTGATGGTGTGGTGGGAGAGCGTAAGAGGACGTTGGTAGGCAAACTTAATTATCACCACGTTAATTACTTTATGGTGCTTCAGTTCCAAAAATGCCACTGAAGCGATATTCCACCGACCGACCGACCACCATTTTTCGTTGGTTTTTCATCTTTTATGAGTAACAGTTTTGGGGCGGAGGGTTTTATTGGCGGAGGTGGGCGGATGGGTGGTCCCTCTTAATGTGTCATCCACTTTTCTTCACCTCAATCCGATTTTTGTGCTCGATCACAGCACGCAGAAGAAAAAAAATGCAATGCATGCATGGTGGATTTTAATGTTGTTGCTTCTTGCTGGCAGTTGTTTCCGTGTACTGTTGTGTAAGCTTGTTTTTGGGTTTATAAAAAAAAAATTCCTTCCAACACATGACCACACATATTGCGGCCAGGAAAATGACAACCTTTATAATGGGAGATAACGCATTCTGGAGAAAACTAATTATTCGTTAATCGAGCTGTTTATTGTCCGTGGTGAAGATTGCTGAATATTTTTTTTAATGATTTCTTTGGTGGCTTTTCATGTTGCTTAAACTGTTATTTGTAGTTATACGATTTTTTTGATGACATAAAACTTGTCAAATAGTGCCATAAAGTTGTAGACGACTACATAATTGTTGAAATTACATCCATTGCTTGCATTGTTTCACCAACAGTATTAACGAAAAAATGTGAAAAAGGATTCTATTTGACTTCAATACCAACTAATGGTTTGCTTTTTTGTAAGTTGGTTGAAACTTGATCTGTTTGAAGGAAAGATCAACGATTTTTTTTAATTATTTACAGGCTTTCTCTTTCACTTTAGCATTTTTTGTCTATTGTCATTCTTTTGCGTAGCCTTTGTATTCTAAAACATTTATTTTTGTTTAACAAACTTTCAGCTTCAAAAGGAAAGCGCCTCAAACTCTCCCAAAAATATCGTATTACCGTTGTAAAATTACAGGTGCATTGTACCGTCATTATTAATAGTAAATAAAATAATAATAAATAAATGACATAAACATACACTAAGTGCTTATATTGGAGCGTTGATTTTTGAATGTTGAGCCTGTGAAAACATGGGACAAAGTTGTTCTTGTAATAATGTTTGTTTATGTTTAAAATTTTTGAAAACAGGTAATAATAACGCGATTTTTCGACAAGAGCTCGAAGATCCATCTAGCACGCCTAAAACTATGCAATGCTTCTAGCTTTTCCTACATTTTTCAAGACCATCGCTACCAGAATCCAAAACACAGCATCATATCCGAAATGCAAACGCTCCAGTTTTGGAGGTGGTTCAATGTGAAGTTTTTTGCCGCTTTTCCCCCATTTTCTGGACTATTAACTCGCATTCCAATTCCTGTCCCGTGAACAAAACCTCTTGTTAGTGCAGTTAACGCTGCCGCTGCTGCTGCTGCTGCCAAGGGGTCTAAAATTTGATTTTTTTCCCCTTTAAAAATCAAAGTCTTTCCTTTTCGAGTGCTGTTCCGTTAAGAGCAGCTTCCATTTGCAAACATTCGCCACCAACCTGGACAGGAATTGTGGCCTTTGTTCCCGCACATGCGGGCACGTGCAGGCGTACTTGCAATTTTTATTTCTCCTACCTGCTATCTGCTACCGGTAAAGTGAAACTTTTCCTCTGGACACTTGCGTTGATTTGTCTTTTTTTTTTATCCCCCGTTTTGGTTCTACTCTTTAACCAAACGATTCGCCAAACCACACCCTGCAAACCACATAACCAATTCGACCCGTCAATTGGTTCTCGTTTGCAAGGGGTCATGTGTGGTTTTTCCTATTTTATCTACCCGCAACAAGGACGTACAAGGTACGATTCACGGACACGGTGGTTTGATGGAAGATGGAGGAAGAACCAACCAGATGTACAGTTTACGAGAGTGGACAACTAACCTGGTGGACAGAGGGGGTTTTTTTTTTTTTGCAGTTAGTTTTTATGATGTTAGTCGTGATTCTTATTCCTTTGTTTTTATGTTTAGTTATCGTACAAACATGTAGGAAATAGTACTTGCTGCATCGAGAAAGGTGTATCGTCGAGTCACAAGCATTCGTTGTTCGTTTGCTTAGGAGCAAAGTTTGTTTTGAATAATTTTCCACCATTTTTAGTTGACAAGGTTATCGATTAATTGGTCTCCAGCTGGGTTTTTTTTCGGTTTTATCAATTATCAATTATTATAGAATCTTGTATTATAGAAATCCATCATACAAGAGCCTAAGGTTCCTCTCGAACTCAAAATATCAGTACTCAAAATAACCCCTTTGAGACATGGTCCATATGGACAGAGCAGGGTCTTGAACCCAAACTGCCATGGCGTGCCAAGTAGACAAGAACACTGATAGCTTTGGTAGCCGAAATTTATCCTTTTAGAATTGCTCATTTTTTGCAGACTTCTGTCTATGCTCGTGTGTGTCTTAAAGTGTCCTAATTCTGAGATCTTCAAGAGAATTAAGCACCCACCCTTGTTGAGGCACTTAAATGAGGTGCAAATAGCATACATTTAGGCGTTCAGAATTACTTTATTTATTTCGTGCGCAAAACAATTGCATCTTTCGTACGAGTTTTCCAAAACGATCCAGTGAGTGTTCGAGGTTTCTTTTTGACTTCTTTCTTTTCTTCTTTCTTGAATATTAAAATCAATTAGGTGAATAGGTCGTAGATACAATTTATTGTTGGTGCCTAAAAGAGGCGTCACGCATTCATTACACCACCCCAGCCAGCAAATCGGTCAATCAAACTCGATTTGCGCTCGTCCCTTTTTTTGCTTCCAGTATAAATCATACCGAAGCTATATAAAATCGGTCACATCAAATCAATTGTTCCTCCCCTTATACATTACAATGCAATTACCGTGATTGTGCGTTAAACTTTCGCTGCGTCAGCACACACACACACACGCACACTCACGCCTACGGGCAGAGACGTTTGTTGGTCATGATTTTGGTGTATATTCCCGCTCTTGCTCTCTCTCTCTCTTTTTTTCTCTCTCTCTCTTTCTCTCCCTTTTACTCACTTTCCCATCTTTCTGGTGCTTTCATTATCAGTCAATGATTTGTTTTTTTTTTCAAACTAGAATAGATGGACTATTAATGCTGTAGCGAAACAGCGCACCGTTCCATACTCACGCACACAAAGCGTTGCTTTTGTTTTCGATCGTATGAAATCAAGCGAAAGAATGCTTGCAGCGATTCTCTTGAAGGTGGTTGGAAGCAAAAGTTAGTAGCATTTCCGGCTTCCAGAGAACGAGCCCGTACCGTGCGAGCGAGAAGCATGTTTTGTGACTTGCCTTTGCGAAATGTCTGGTTTTTATTTGCTTCCAATTTTCCTACGGTTTGTACACACTCACGCTTACGGAGCATACTGGCGGTGTGGGAAGCTTTGTACAGTTTCTTTTTTCCACCCCTCCCCCCTCCCCCCCCCCCCCCTCCGTTGCGTAACACCACTCCAACCGGAGCTCGCATTATTGCATGTCGGATCATTTCCGCAAACGCTTTGCCGCACGGATATTTCCCTAAGTTGGTGCCGTGCGTTGAATTTTTGATTTGACGCTATCGCGTAACGCGATTTTCCGGGTTCTGCGATGAAAAGCTTCCGCTTTTCTAGCCGCCGGGTAGAATGGTTTCTTGATTTGCTTGCAGTTTTATAAAGCAGCACAATTGTGTCTAGCTTTTTTTTTGTGCAGCTTATTTTTTCCTTTGCTTCCGATTCTGTCACAAGCACAATTACCATAACGCACAGATTGTTGTTGATTGGTGAATAACAGCGTGAAGAAACACACCGACAGTAATAGTTGCACGAACGAATGCCCTTAGTGTGGAAAATTTTTAAAGTTTTGTTTAAATACCTAAATGAAAATAAAACATAAAAAAACCACCTTTGGTGGTTTCAAGGAAAATTTTCCAACATTTTCACCCTGAAGCAGTGTTTCGCAAATGTTTTTGTGCGTTATGAAAGCATCAAAACACGATGCAACCATCAACATCGCTAGGCTTAGCTTATCGCTTCCGGCTACGATTGCAGCAAGCACTTGGGAAAAAAAGCTCAAGCAGCACACAAACACACACCCACACAACTTTCCTCTAGAAACCGAGTCAAGCGTGAGCAACGATTTTAAAGTACAAAAATAATAAAGGGTAAATAAAGAATAGTAAAAAAAAAAACCCCTTACCACATACAAGTATGTCTGCTACGACTGCATGACTCGTCCATCAAAAGCTTTGCGTACTTTACATTTTTATGAGCTAGTACTTAAGCTGCTGCAAGTACTTGCTTTCGCTTGCTTTGAGTTTGTGGCTGTGTGTGTATGTGTAGTAATAGGAGCAGAAATTAAATATATTCACACCAAGTAGCAGCTGCTGCTAGCATAGACAACATTGCTCTGTCCGACGCTGACGAATGATTATCTTTGTATATGGCAAAAATGGTGGTTTTATTGTCTCTTCCGCTATCCCTCTCTTTCTTCCCCTTTCCCTCTCTCTCTCTCTCTCTCTCTCTCTCTCTCTCTCTATCTTCTCTATTGGAACATGTGTGTCTCGCTTAAGTGGTCCTGGAACCCATCCGCGATATAGTCAAGCTCACGCAAAACCATCATGCAAGAACGTGACATTGTCCTTACCAGAGTGGCAAAAATGGACTTGCGAAAAACGCCCGACCGAGCTGTCCATAAACAGACCCATGGCAGAGAGACTTATACACACTGATACGGGCACAGAGTATCTCATTTCCTGACGTGCGGCTTCCAGAAGCGAAGCAAATAAAGCGCGAACGAAGCCAATTAAAGGCAAATTGGGTTGGGAGTGAAGCACTCCTGTGTATGTACAGCCAGGAAGGGAACGTTTTGTACCTAGAATGGTAGAATTTGCTTTAGAAACTCGCAATTGGCTTGTTTCTACATCGAAAACAGAAAAATTCTTTTTTAATTTTCGCAATCAACATATTTTTACCGCTCATTGCATACATTTGGGCGTTAAAAAGCTAATTTGACGAATCACTACAAAAAATGTGAATCTTTTCTTTGCCTTCCTTCGAATTCCTTACCTGTCATTCGATTGCATCGTTTCAGGCGCGTTAATGCTAACGTTTGCGAAAAACAGTAAAATAATCGCCCAAAATAAAACTAAACAAAACATCCAAAACTTTATGCCTACAACGAACGCAGCAAGTGGTTTAACTGCATGTCCCATTTTTGGGATGGCGAAAGCGACCGAGCGAACGAAGCGACAGTAAAGTGGGGGAAAATAATATACTAATAAAGCTGAACATATTATGCGATACCGCAACCGTTTTGCAAGGTGCGTCAAGAACGCATGTGAGTGAGGCAAGCGGAGAAGGCGAGGGAAGGCTGCGACTTGGCAGTTTTTCCGCGTAATACAGTTAGGCGCACGCAGCGCATAACGCTCCGATTCACTATTCCGGGCACGTTTCATTGTCCGTTTAAATCAGTTGCATCGTCCATTTTTATCCTTTCGTTTTTCGATGTGTATGTGTGTATATGTGCAGTTTTCCTTCTGTTTTCATGCACCTACACATAAAAATAGGGATTCCTTTTTTATGGTTCGCTCTTTTTCTTCACGTTTTTTTTAAATGTGCGTCCCATTAAGGCTAGACGGTTGGGTTGGTTGCTGTTTTTCTGTTTCTGCCCGTTTCCGAATATTTTTGTTTTGTTTTTGTTGAAAAGTTCACCATATTTAAAGCGGCAAAGTGATGCTTTGCCGCTCGCTGGCTTACCTGTTTTGTTCTGATTTTTTTTTAAAGAAAAATATTCGCTCACTCACTCCTCAATCACTCTCAATCGTGACTGTGTCTGAAGTGCGTATTGATTTGGTTATTTTCTTGAAATGCTGTTTTTACGGCTTGTGTTGTGCGATTGCTTCCGTAAAGGGAACAGCAAAAAGCTAGTGAAATCGTTTAGTTAGGCCACCATTTCTTTTCCTACGTTACACACCAACTAAGCATTCATCAAACGTTTTGCAATGTGCGTGTAAAGTGTTTTAAAATAAAATTTAATTATCTTCTTCGCTCACAGCGCTCAAACTTTTTTGAGTATTTAAAAAAAATTCAGCACCTCCATGAATAAAAAAAGAAAATTTTCCTTAAAAATAAAATAAAATTTTTCACAAATTTTCAACCGCTGTATTGCGGCCTTGTTCGACCAAAATTGTGTGGTCGTTCCCTCGTTGAATTACCCTCCTGCTCGACTCGGTGTTTTATTTTGGAGCTCCCACCACTGGAATCGAAACGTTCCCAGGCGTTCAAGCCAAATTTATCGCTGGATTGATTCTTGGAGTTTCCGACGTGCCATCCCTCCTTTCTGTTATTCCTCGCTTTGTCCCATTATGATCCCTTCGTCCTCTTCAACCTTTAATGATTCCTGCGCGCCGCACAGTATTTGGCTCAAACGATCCACTGCTGGTTTGTTTCCGTCATTTCAATGCTTTTTCAGACCATTTTGACATCTCTCTGACTTCTTTCCGTGCTAGACATTCTTCCTCTTTTACTCCTTAATGCTCCTCTTTGTTTAATTCTTTGCTCTTTTCTTCAATCCTGGCTCAGTTTTTACTCGGGCTCCTTCAATTTGCTATTGTTTTGAGTTTTAAAACAACAGTAGTTTCAATGGACAATTAAAATAAATTGTAAAATTTTTACAAGTTAATCAAACTTTGTTTGAAAATATGTTTAGTTTGCTACAATCCTTAATAATATTATTTTAGTTATTTATATATGATTTATATATTTAATAGAAAGAATATTTAAAAATATACATGTAAGAACGACTGAATACGTTTCACACGCGTGTAGTTTGATCATTGATTATGCTAGGACTTAAAATTATGCAATCTAATGGTTCATTTAGAAACGAGCTCAATGGTGTGTCTTTCAGCCCTATTTATCCCTCTCTTTGTTTCTCTTATCGCCTTCAAAAATCGTACCGTTTTTGGCTCACATTCCGCTGCCATGAAACACTCTATGAAGTTCTGAAAGCGTAGAAAAACGCTGCTGTAATCAAATAGTTACACAAGTAATAATCAAATCGAAAATTCAATACTAACAACAGTGAACCAATCCACTTGAAGCGATCGTCCCGTACAATGGCGTCCCGTACAGATGGTGCTCGGTGTGTAATTATTTACTCTCACACTTCCCGAAACCGTTAAATGCTTCCGTCCCAAACGTGGGCGCCAAAAGTTGTGTGTTGCGCTGGTCTTTGCCCTCGATACTTCGATCTGTAACAAACTTTAAACTTGTGTTCCGTTGTTTCTTCGTCTTTTTTTTTTTTTGTTGGTTTTGATTTTCATTCCATAATACGGCCTTCGTAGCGCAACAGGAAGGGGGAAGAGCACGTTGAAGAGAAAATCGAGGGACTATAATTTTCATCACTGAAAGTGACGTGAGGTTGTTGCCGGAGGGTTCGTACCACAAAAGCTTCAAATTCGTAAAATTTGAGGAGATTTGTCGGAGGAGGAGAAAGGGAAGGCAGTGGAAAGGAAATTTTGAGTTAAAAATTTCGCTAGATTAACCGTTCTGTTTCCTGTAAAACCGTTGGGCCCGGAAGCAGCCCTAATGGGAAAATCGTAAAAATTTTTTTCCGAGGCATACAAAAAAATATTTTACCTTTTTGTTGGAAATCTATTACAAATAACATAATGAAAATACTTTATTGATGAAAACAAAACCATCGTATGTATTATAAATGTGTATAAATTAAATAAATTAAAAAATATAATAATTCACTACAATTTGCATACCTTTAGGCGTGAATTCATGTTTGACAAAGTTTAGAATATTTCAAAGAGCATTTATATATTTCAAGCTACTGCCAATACTTGCTCCCTGCACATTTAAGGTAAGCAGAATACAATTTATTCAAATTGGAATTCGTTTATCATTATGTAAAGTTAACCGCATTATTTAATTTCTCCCGCTCCCGAGCTCAAGAATCAAAATACAGCATACACGGTGGGTAACGAAAAGCTAACAAAAGATCAAACTTGGCAGTACTCGCAGCAGGATGCTCTTAGCGATTTTCCCGACAAAAAAAAAACAAAGAAAATAATAATTTGTCGTCCGTTCCAATTGCGTCCCAAATAGAAATCGATCGCGGAATATGTTAGAGGGGCAAAAAAGTGAGTCCTACAGAGAAGTGCCCAACATTGCCGATTATCGTTGAGCGATGGTGTCTTGTGGTCCAGCTGAATTGTTCATCTGTTGTTTCTTCTTTCTGTCCTGTTTTGCTTTCTATAAGGGCAGCTGGGCGAAGCAATGCTGGGAAGGGGAAAGCGTAAATCAACAGCCATCGGCTGTTTCGGACCCATAAACCGTAAGCTGCGTATTGTGATTATATAAAACCAATTTTTGTTTCGTCGTGCTTCTTTTACCGTGCCTTTGGTTTCCTTTTTTCGCATCCGCTTTTTGGGGGGAGGGTGCGAAATTTAATGCCAACGCAATTAGTTTCACTTTTCCTATTTGCTCTGCTCACACTCGCATTCGCCAAACCGTTTGCGTTTTACTTATATAGCGGGGGGGGGGGTTTTTTGTTGCTTTTCCGGGTGTTTCGGAGTGTTTCCATTCTTATCGGAAGCTCGTAAATCTTTCGCGCAAAGTGTGTTAATGAGCGTCACGGCACGGTGAACGCTCTAGTCGAGGAACTTTTTTTCTCTTGCTGTTTTGCGAGCCCCGAAAAGCATCCGGACAGCACTCGACAACACTTTGAATATTTGAATTTTTATTGGGCTTTTTTGGCGATTGTTTCGCCTTCCCCAGGGGCAGGCACCCTACTGCTGCAGCAACCCATGGCAACAATCATCATCTTCGGCTTTTGATTTGATTTTCAAACGACGTCGTCCTGATTGTTTAGCTTTTCACCATCTGTTTGGGGAGGAATATTGCGCGCCCAAACGTTCCGTTGCACAACAGTAATGATGGAAAAGATATGGATGCAAATATTTGTTTCCCGGCTGTCCGCCAAACGGTCTCCCTGCAGTGAAGCCCTAGCGGCAGCTCTTCGAACAGCAAGCTCAAATGCTTTAAGTACAAGATAAAACAATAATTACTTGCAATAAAGTGGTGCACTGGGTTTTCCTCTACATGGTTGGTGCCAGAATGCTAGAATATGTTGCGTTACAAACATTCCGCGATCGATTACGTAAACCGTACCGTACGCGACGGGTGATGAAATGTAACAGGCCATGCTTTCGCTAGGACTGGTACGCGAAATGTTCGGATTCACCCTCGAATCTCCACAGGCACGGTTGTACAAATCGATTCAGACAAAACCACCCGTCGATTCACAAAAGGGTTTCGCACACATTTGAATATTAAATTTTGTACACTCTAAACCTCACAAAGAGCAAACCAGTGTATGTGTGTGTGTGAGTGTGTGTGGGTGTGCGTGTGTAGTTGTGTGCATACAAATGTATGCGATCGATCTTCAAATCGCACAATGTACTGTGTTTCCCGTGTGCCCTAGCGCCATAAAATCCTTTTGGAAAAGCGAGCTTTAGTTTTGCCCCTCACTATTCGCCTGAATGTCTGCAAAGTTGTGCTCTTTCCGTATTCCGAATTGGATTCTAGTTTGAAGGATGGGGCGGGGGAAAGAGGGGGGTTAGGGTGGTTTGGAAGTAGTGTGAGGTTCACATGCAGCCCGAATCGAATCGTTGTCAAACGTTTACGGTGTAGAACGAGCGTGCGCTACATTTCTTCTCACAAATCCCAGCCGTTTTGCTGGGCGGGAGGAACTAGGAGAGGAGTGGGAAGGTGGGAAGGGAAGATTGTCAAAATAATCAGTTCCAGCTTAGCCTACTTTCATGCAGCATCCATGACATGTTTTCTTCGCGTTGGAATTTCGCGGAAAATCTCTCACGAAACCCTCCTTTTTTTTGCAAAGAGCGAAAACTAGTAACCTCATCATGGACATGTGACGCGTGCTAGTGTTAGGTAAGCATACAGTTCGTGGCTCATTCATCATCTAGTGGTTTCGGGGGTTGCTTTGCGTGGAGTTAATTATTACCCGTGTTTGTGTGGGCACATCGTCGTCGCAGTCGTCGTCTGCTTGATGGATTTTTCGTGAGTCTGGCAAGTATGTGTGCTGTAAGGAAGTGTGTATGTAAGGAAGTTGCGGGAAGGTGCTTAGCTCAATAAAGATAAAGTTGCCTAAAGACTCTTGGATCTCAAGATGCTCGTTCACAGGATTCTGGATCTCAAGGTCCCAGGATCTAAGAATCTCAATCTGATGTTACATTTAGCTCAGATACAAATGATGGCAGCGGCGTGACCTATGAAGTCCCGTCTGTCCAAAGAACCTCGTCTATCAAGTAAGCACGTCGTCATAACGTCCTTCAGAAGAGGTAAAGTATGCATACCGTCCAAGAGACCTCGCTTACCAAAAGACATTGTAGTCACGGTAGACTCATTGCTATCTAGTGCTATCTTTTCGTGTTCGAATACTTGTTGTTCAAGGGCATCAATACATTTCAAGAATAAATATTATTTTTCATCAGATTACACGAAAAAAGCGATCCTATCGATCTATTTTTGTGGATCTGCCAAAAGTCCAAAGATTTCTCAGAGCTCCGCTCGATGTATGTGCTGGGGTTGAGCGAACCACTTGATGAAATTGAGGCTCAAGTTTAATCACAACGACATCCTTCTCATCACAGTCTGCTCCAAAATCACAGTACCACAGATTCAGGTGAGGACTCACCCACCCAAAAGAAAGGAAAATTACAATACAGGCAGATGTGCAACCATAAATCATGCATCCTCTTCCGAAATGCAATCCACTTTCGGTTCTACTTGTAGTCAATAGTTATCCCCCCTCACCTCTCTCTCCCTTTCTAGATTTATCTAATCCATAGACTCAGCCTGCCTAGTGACGTCTGCGGTGCGTGGCGTCATGGTACAGAATAATTTTTATATTACACAGAGGAGGTACCGCTTAGTTGGTACTGCTGTGTGAAGCAAAACCGGGAGTCAAATTGAAGGAGTCCTTACGCCCACAGCTGTGTCTCAATCAATCCATCTTCCAGGTGGGTTGGGACTCTCTATTATGTACTCCAATGTGGTGCCGAAAGCTTGTGGCTAGTCTCCGAAAACCACCCTTTGCTACGCTTTTGGTGTATGTGCCGTTGGGAAGACAAATTCCAGTGCATTACTCACTGTAGTTTAAAAACTTTTCTGCTTTACCAGCCCAGGTAAAGTATTTCAGGTGTTTTTCTCTGCTATTTTTTTTGTGTGTGGTTGTACGAGTGTATCTAGCATATAGCTAACCATCTTTACTCGGTTTCTGAGGTATCGTCGGCCATGATGGTTACCTCAAACACTCCGAGAGTGGATTTAATTAATTTCGACCTGCTCACCGAGAGTGCACTGAGGGAGGTTTTCTTTATTCCGTGCCGTTTGTTTCCTTGGCACTTGCGTCGTGTGAACCGGTTTGCAAAACGGACACGGAAACTCCCCCAGAAGGTTCGATAAACCTCATTAGTTTATGGCGAAGAGGCAACCAGGGCAAAAACCCCAACCAGTCAACACCTTGAGTAACGCGAACTTCTGGACGAGGATGCATTGGAAAATCATAATAAAATATAGTAAAAACACCACCAACACGACGCCTCGCGCAGGGAGGTTAGTTTGCCGGAGTGGTAGTGCTGACGAGGACCTTCACTGATAAGGTCGGCAACTTGGTACATAACAGTGTTGTACTTGCATAAACAGATCGACCGTTTCTCCATCCGCTAGCCAACACGGATGGTGCTAATAAAACCACAACGGGCAAACCGCACGCAGTTGAGAGTTGTGCATGGACGTTTACCGGGAGATAAAGGCCAACGGCCGATAGCAGAAACAATTTATTAGAATTAAAAGGGACGCCTCAGTAAATAACGCACCCGTACCCTGGAAGGGTAAGACAGTGGCCAGTCAACAAGACAAGTAGAGAGGAAAGCAACCAGGCGAGGAGGGAAAACACCCAGGCTTCGTGGTGAAGAAAAACGCTCTCCAATCGGTTGGTAAATATTTGAAGAGGATACCGGGCATCGGGAACACAATGCTTTGGAACATGGGCAGGGAGGCACAGGAAGCACTCGAGATCCACATTTGTTACAGTTCGATGGGTGCTTCTGGTGAAATGAAGTGAAGTGGACGATTCACCGCCTCGATGGTGAGCGTTCACGTGTCGTGAGCAATTTTTCCTTCTCAAAAGCCCACACTCTTGATTGATGTGAAGTGTTCGTGTGTGCATGTGAGAAAAAGAGGGTGTGTGTGTGATGCTGGCCAGTGAAACATTCGCTTTACTTACGAGATGATGACGGGTAACGAATCAGGGCTTACTGAGATATTTTGGAAGAACTTTTCTTATGATATTCGTAAGACTTAATTAAAATATAAATAGACGAGTCATCGTAGAAAATTGGTAGGATCTACTGGTCCGATTTTTTTTGCGATCCTGGGGATCCTAGGATTCGGGGATCCGAAAATAAAGAATCCGGGATGTGCGATCCAGGAACGTGGAATGCGAAATCTTGGGATCCGGGATCAAAGAATACTGGGATCTAACCCAGAGAACGTTACTTGGAAGCTTGTGAGACCCTTGAACAATAAGATTCCGAACATCAAAAGCTAGTATTGAGCTATGCGCCCACCTAGACTACATTGTCTTCAGGTAGACGAGATCTCTTGGACGATATGCATTCTTTACCTATTCTGGAGGACCTTATGACGACGTGCTTACTTGATAGACGAAGTTTTTTAGACCAACGGATCTACCATTTGTAGGAGAGTTGAATGTGACAACATCTTTGACCTGTTGGAGGCTAAAGGGAACATCAATGAATCAATGATAGGTTATGTCATGGCTACTCGCAAAATTCTATAGCTGGACAATATTGGCATACGTTATTGTACTCCAAAATTAAAGACTTTTTTAACTCACTAGAAAAGATGCCAATGCCACGAAATTGAATCTCAACTGAACAAGAAATCACCACTAAAGAATCAATAAAAATGGCAGCACATAAACTTTAAATCGCGTTACCAAAATGGGTGGTAATTTCTTTAAGCTCATAGCGAAGGTACGTGCTGAAACACCATCCTTACACCATTCCCGATGTGGTACGTGATGATGAGTGCAAACTGTTTATGTAGTGTCTGAACTGCTCTAGAACACATCTCCAACATACATCTGCACGCTGCCAAACTGAGGTTTAAAAGCTGTTACCTGAAACCTACCATACCCAACGCTTCGACCGTACTCTGTACACGTTCGCCCAGTACCCGTTTAATGCCTTTTTCGACGATAGAAGCGAAAAAACACATACCGAAAGTGAAGAAAATCTGGGTGCTTTACGATGTCCTCACTGGGGATGGAAATTTGGACCTCGATTTCTCATCCCAGACACTTCGGCCCCCCAAAAATCCCCAACACATTCGACGAACAATCAATCAAACATGGACGTCAACGTTTGCCGGCACTACCCGTTGGTTGTTAAGAACAATCTCGCTGCTGCTGATAACAGACCCTTGGACAAAAAT